>NC_052048.2:95050495-95745697 GCF_903992535.2 Arvicola amphibius
ACTTTGGAAAGTGTCTACAAATGAGGTCTTAGAGTCCCAAGCTTGCTCAGCCTACTGTTCTCATAAGTTCCAGGCATGCAGAGTGGCTGGGATTCAGGACTATGAAAGGGGTCTTTCCCATCTTCTGTGCCAATGCCCTGCATGGTGCTTTCTCAGTCTTGGATTTGTGTGACACCTTCCTTATTCTGCTGAGGGCACAGAGGCAGGAGGGGTCAAGGGACACAGCCAGGATGCCCACTCAGATGCAGTGAAGCTGCAAATGGGGTACTTCCACTTTGGGCCTCACCCTCTATCCCAGTGCTCCACAGTGCTCCCCCAAACTCCTGCTGACTTTGCATGTTGGGACTTGGGCTTTTCCAAGCAATGGTTGCTGTTCTGCTCTTTTATCTGAAGTGAAACCCAGACTTAATGCAGCTTCCTGTGAAATATTCAAATACTGTAATGCTGATAGAAAAGATAATCCTACATTATTTTCCCTTTAGTGTGTGCATGCGTGTGTGCATGCACGCATGTGTAGATGTATGTTTGGGAGAGAGAGAGAGGGAGAGAGAGAGAAAAGAGAGAGAGAGAGAGAGAGAGAGAGAGAGTTTATACCATAGTATATATGTGGAGGTCAGAACACAACCTCTATCGAGGCCCGTGTGGCTCCAACATAGATAAGTATTTTCCCTAACTAGATTGGAACAGAGACGCGAGGAATAATGGGACACAACTTACATGGTCATCCTTGAAGGGCAAGACCCCTCGTTTATTCTCTAAACAGTTTATATATCATCCCATCAACTGAGCGGGAAAATACATTAGGCTGTCTCCTAAGTAACCAGGTGAATGGCCTTTTGTCACGTCCGCATCTACCTGTTTGCGAGTATGCTAGCTGTCACGTAGGCCATGAATTAGCATCTCTGTAAAACATCCTCCATATTATGAAAGGAAGGAGCACCAAACATCCTGATCAGCTTCAGCCAACACTTCTCCTCAGGTGATCTACATTAATAACAAAAGAAAATAGGAGCAGCACATCCAGGCTGTTGTTAGGCTGAGACAGTTTGTCTGCAAAGCTATGTGACCACCTCAGATCGGGCCTATGGCTTTTGTGCCATACAGAAATATGGGCCTACAAACCTCAGATGTGATTCTTCATCTTCTACCTTGTTCAAGACAGGGTCTCTTGATCATCTATGCGTATGATCACAAGTGAGCTTGGGGATTGTCCTGTGACCACCTCTCATTTGCCTTTAGGGGCAATCGGATTGTAGACGTGTGCTACCCATCTGGCTGCCCATGGGTTCTGGGAACCAAACTGAGCTCCCTCATGGAGGGAATTGTGGATGGTGATGGCATGGTTCAGTAAGTAGGCCATGCTGCACACGATAGAGGCTACAGGGGCTTCTGAGCCAAGCAGTGCAAGGCCATGTATATCTGTGTTCCTGAGAACTCTGCTCTGGAGAGTACAGGATGAGGATTCCTCACAAGGTGCACTATGGTTCTGTACTCTGCTTTGTGGGCAGAGTAAATGCACCAGTCCCCTTTTGCATCATGGGACACTTTTTGATGAGGACCTCAATGGATCTCTAACCAACAACAACTGAATTTGTGGCTTTGGGAAGGAGTACAGCAATGATTATTATTTGTAATCAACTGGAGGGACTCTGAAATCTTTGAAAAGACAAGCCTTGGGGCATGAGGAGGTTTCTAGAGTGACTTAGCTGAGTGAGCAGAAGGAGCTTGTGATCCCCTCCCAAGTGAGGATACAGGCAGATCAGCTCTCTATGAGGAATAGACCCTCACCAAACCTCAAAGCTATGCACAATAAATTCTGATGTATGTAAATATGTAAGTCACCTGCCCCTGTATACTACTGCATTGGCTGAACAAACAAAGCACATCTTTCTACAAGGACAGAAATCTTCTCTGCCGCTTTGGGTGTGGTGTCTGTGCCTTTCTTTTCCATTCCCAGACTTCCAAAAGTGGCTTTCTAATTTCTTGAGTTCTTTATATATTTTGGAGATCAGCCCTCTGTCTGATGTGGGGTTGGTGAAATCTTTTCCCATTCAGTAGGCTGCCTTTTTGTTGTATTGACTATGTCCTTTGCTTTACAGAAGCTTCTCAGTTTCAGGAGGGCCCATTTATTTATTGTTGCTCTCAGTGTCTGTGCTACTGGGGTTATATTTAGGATGTGGTCTTCTGTGCCCATGTATTGAAGGCCACTTCCCACTTTCTCTTCTATCAGGTTCCGTGTAATTGGATTTATATTGAGGTTTTTTTTGATCCATTTGGACTTGAGTTTTGTGCATGGTGATAGATATGGATCTATTTTCATTCTTCTACATGTTGACATCCAGTTATACTGGCACCATTTGTTGAAGATGCTTTCTTTTTTTCCATTGTATAATTTTAGCTTCTTTGTCAAAAGTCAGGTGTTCATAGATGTGTGGATTAATATCTAGGTCTCTGATTCAATTCCATTAGTCAACCTGTCTACTTTTACGCCAATGCCAGCCTGTTTTCATTACTGTAGCTTTACAATAGAACTTGATGTCAGGGATGGTGATGCCTCCGGAAGTTCCTTTATTGAACAGTATTGTTTTGGCTATCCTAGGTTTTTTTTTTTTATATGAAGTTGAGTATTGTTCTTTCAAGGTCTGTGTTAAAATTCTAAACAATCCAATTTAAAAATGGGGTACACATCTAAACAGAGAATTCTCAACAGAAGAATCTCAAATGGCTGTTAAGACACTTAAAGAAATGTTCAGCATTTTTAGACATCAGGGAAATGCAAATCAAAATGACTCTGAGATACCATCTTACACTAGTCAGAATGGCTAAGGTCAAAAATACCAATAAGAGCTTATACTGGAGAGAATGTGGAATAAGAGGAACACTCCTCCATTGCTGGTGGGAATGCAAACTTGTATAACCACTCTGGAAATCAGTATAGTGGTATCTCAGAAAATTGGGAATCAACTTACCTCAGGACCCAACAACACCACTCTTGGGCATATACCCAAAGGATGCTAATACTGCAAGGAGGCATTTGTTCAACTGTGTTCATAGCAGTGTTATTTGTCATAGCCAGAACCTGGAAACAATCTAAATGCCCCTCAACTGAAGAATGGATAAAGAAAATGTGGTACATTTACACAGTGGAGTACTACTCAGTGGTTAAAAAAACAAAAACAAAAAAAAAATGACATCTTGAAATTTTCATGCAAATGCATGGAACTAGAAAAAGCCATCCCGAGTAAGGTAACCCAAACCAAGAAAGATGAACATGGTATGTACTAACTTATAAGTGGATAACATCTGTAAAGCAAAGGATAACAAGCCTATAGTCCGTGATCCTAGAGAAGGTAAGTAACGAGGTGAACCCAAAGAGAAACATATACAGATCCACTTGGGAAGGAGAAATAGACAAGATCTCCTGACAAATTGGGAGCATGGGGGTTGGGGGAGAAAGGAGGGGAGAAGGGGAGGAGGAGGAGAGAAGGGGAAGTGGGAGGAGAACTTGAGGGAATGGGATAGTTGAGATGGGGGAAGGACAGAGACAGAGAACCAGAAAAGAGATATCTTGATTGAGGAAGCCATTGTGGGGCTAGCAAGAAACCTGGCACTAGAGAAATTTCCAGGAATCGTAAAGGATGGCCCCAGGTAAGACCAATAGCAATAGTGGTGCCCAAACTGACCTTGTCCTGTAGTCAGGTTGATAAATGTCAGCATAGAACGTTCATCCAGCAACTGATGAAAACAGATGTAGAGATCCACGGGGGAGCACTGAGCTGAACCCCTAAAGTCCAGTCAAAGAGTGGGAGGAATGAGAATATGAGCAAAGAGGTCAAGACCATGATGGGGACACCCACTGAAACAGCTTATCTGAGCTAATGGAAGCTCACCAACTCCAGCCAGACAGAGAAGGAAACAGCATAAAACCAAAGCAGTCCTTCTGAATGTGGGTGACAGTTGTATGACTGAAGCAGACTGCAGGGCCACTGGCAGTGGGACCAGGATTTACCTATATTGCTTGTACTGGGTTTTTGGAAGCCATTCTCTTTGGATGGATGCCTTACTCGGCCTTGGACCTTCCTCAAAGCAGTGTGCCTTATTCTCTCTGAGGCGTGGATGGGGTGGGGTGGGGAGAAAGGTGGAGGTGATGGGAGTAGGGCAGGGAGTAGAAACTGGGATTGGTACTTAAAATGAAAAAAGATAGTTTGTTTTTGTTGTTATTGTTGTTGTTGTTTCAAAGAACCTGGAAGAGAGAGAGAGAGAGAGAGAGAGAGAGAGAGAGAGAGAGAGAGAGAGAGAGAGAGAGAGAGAGAGAGAGAGAGACAGAGAGAGAGAGAGAAAGAGACAGAGAGAGACAGAGACAGAGACAGAGAGAGACAGAGACAGAGAGAGAAAGTGGCTTTCTTAAGTGATGAGCCAGGGTCCCCACAGAGCCACTGTTCCCAGTAGAAACACAATGACCTTTCTCAACCTTTCTGCCTTCCCATGGTAATGCCTTAGCTTACCTAAGCAAACTCAGTTCAAGGAAACAAAAACATTTGGGGGTGGGGGAGAACTATTGCCTTTAATGCCTGTCAAGCATCTGCTGAGATTCAGACTAAAACCAACTACTGCGAAAGAAGGAAGGAAATAAAAGGTGCTTTTATTACCCTGGGCACTTACCTTTCCTTTGTGAAACATAGACCTTCTGTGTGTCTTGGCACAGGGAGGCGGCTGAGGAGCTGCTGGTGATTTCCTCCCACAGACCATCTGGGCGCCAGAATTGTCTTTATAGGAATGCTTACTGGGTGGAAAGGGAGCTGAGGAGCGGGCTGGAACTCTCTTCAGCGGGCCGTTTTATGCATGTGTGGCAATGACTTCTGCGGGAGGCTGGAGAAAGATTTACTGCCTCTACGATTGCACAGCCCTGTTAATATTGCACCATAAAACTCAGCGTCCAGAACACAAGTAGCACCGCTCTCTGGAGCCCAAGCTGGACACGACACGGTCTACTTCCCAGACCTACAGCAGGGTGTGCAGTACTCCTCTGCACACAGGGAAACGGTACCAGCCTCCCGGAAGTGCGGCTAAGATGTAGGCCCAGAAGAGCAGCTTGGGTTGCCAGAGGGAAGGTGCAGCTGGGAAACTTCCTGGAAGCTGGACTAAATGGCAGCCAGAATCTCTCTGCCTTGAGATTGAATCCTTTGCCCTGGGTTTGGTCTTTCTATAAATGTGTCCTCACTATCTTGGAGAAAAATAGAAATTCTCATCAGAGACCTAGGGGAAGGGTTTGTTATATCCCTACTATGTGCCAGCCAAGCTTTAAGGGGCAGGGGCTTAACATACTTTATCACTGCCCCCTACCCCAGTACTTGACTTTGGGTTTCTATCCTCATTTACAGATGGAATATGGAGAATCAGAGGATCTCAGTACTTGCCCAAGGACATTCGGCTAGCTAAGGCACAATGCCCGACACTAGCACTTAGAAAATAGTATTCTACTATTTTATATAGATATTTTATATATAATAGAAGCAGAATACTATTTTCTAAGCTGTATTACAGTGAGTGCACCGGGGAAATACTTAGGAGCCGCCTGCTTCACCCGTGTTCTAATGCAGGGAGAACCTCTGCTTCTAGATTAACCCAGCTTCCCCTCTGCAGAGGACAGCTCCATAGAAAATTCATCTCTCGCCCCATGTCAGCTCCTACCCCATCCCTTTCTACCACATGAAGATGTGTCAGGAAAGTCAAAATCGGTGAGCAGGGGACCTTCCCCAGATAGTGTAGTGCTGGTTTCTCGCTGTCAGACTTCCCAGCTCCCAGGACTATGCTGTGAGTACCAAGCTCCAGCCTAGAGGGCCCACAGTGGTAAACAAAGGTGGGCTTGGGGACTTGGCATTGGTAACTCTGAGTGGGGGGTTTCAGAGAGTATGTTTGCTCCTGTGTGGAACAAGACTAGGCTCAGCTGTTGTTCACAGTGGAGGCAAAAGGCTGGCTTTCCAGAGTAGTTGCTTGACAAATTCTTGCTGGCCTGAATTAGATAAGAAAGTAGAAGCAAGACTGTAGAGATGGGTCAGTGGGCAAAATGCTTGCCTTGACCCTAGTTTGATTCCCAGTGACTGGGGGCAGGGAGGGGGCAGGGTTGGGGGCTGGGCAAGGTGGTGTGTGCGTGGGATCCTAGCCCTGGAGAAATGGAGACAGAGAGAGTCCTGAGATCACTAGCCAGCTGGCTTAACCTGCTTGGCAAGTTCTAGACCAGTGAGAGCCCATTCAGACACACACACATACACACATATACACACACATGATGGGGAGGGAGGGAGGGGGAAGAGGAGGAGGAGGAGGAGGAAGAATAAGATGGAGAAGAAATAATGATGTGAATGAAATGAATTTGTATGAAATTGTGTTCCTAGACATCCAGAAATGATGTTTCCAGCTTAAGTCCTGGATAGAAAAATGAAGCAACAGAACTTGATGTCACAGCAAAGAGACAGACCTCAAAACACCTGTGTCAGCACAGCTCTCAAGAGGCACAAAAAGGAAGACAGTCCTAGTCACTGTGGCACCATGGTCCACACCAGGGCCCCTCTTCCAGGCAGCCCGCTTTCCTGCCCAGCCATGAGCCTGGGATAGAATGGAATGCCTTTTCTTCTGCTAATATCTTTAATTAGGAAGGGAATTCCAACAACTCCCTATGGATCCTGAGAGTAGCCAGTATATCGTTTTTCAAAATTTGGAATAAATCAAAATAAAAAACATGCCTGCTTCTGAGCAGACATTCAGGCTCAGCCTTGGTGGTTTACAAGAATCATTAGTACTGGATGGGGAACCCAGTGTGACCTCTTTGCCCTGCGCGCCATGGCTGGCTGCCGTGCTGTGCTTCCAAAGCCAGAGTGGAATACTGTAATCTGTAACAAGCGCTATCAGCTTTAAAAGCCTTTTATTTCCAAGATCTTCAAGTCTTCATGATGTTCCACATGAGTACAACACTTTTTAGTTCGTAAAATGTGTTTGCGGGGGGCATTATCTCATTGAATTTAGGATTTACATCCTTTTTTAAAAAAAAAATATTTATTATGTATACTGTATTCTCAGTATTCTGTCTGCATGTATGCCTGCAAACCAGAAGAGGGCATCAGATCTCATTACAGATGGTTGTGAGCCACCATGTGGTTACTGGGAATTGAACTCAGGACCTTTGGAAGAGCAGCCAGTGCTCTTAACCACTGAGCCATCTCTCCAGCCCCCGGATTTACATCCTTTTTATAATTTACAACTTCCATATAATGAATTATCTTCATTCTGTATCGAGGGATGGATGCTGAGGTTGCGGAGGAGATGAGGATCAAGAAGAGCATAGAAGTGGTGTTTGAATGAAATGGCCCCCATAAGCTCATAGGGAGCATCACTATCAGGAGATGTGGCCTTGTTGGAGCAGGTGTGGCTTTGTTGGAGGAAATGTGTCACCAGGGGGTGGCTGTTGAGGTTTTAGAAGCTCAAGTCATCCCAGTGGGTCACTTGATGTAGGTGGGTCTTCTTTCTATGTATTGCTTTCATTGGTTAATTAATAAAGAAACTGCTTGGCCTGATAGGTCAGAACATAGGTAGGTGGGGAAGACAGAACAGAATTCTGGGAGGAAGAAGGCAGCAGGCAGGCGCCATGGAGCCAGCCACCAGGTCAGACATGCGGAATCTTTCCTGGTAAGCCATGACCTCATGGTGGCATACAGATTATTAGATATGGGTTAGTCAAGATGTGAGAGTTAGCCAGTAAGAAGCTAAAGCTAATGGGCCAGGCAGTGTTTAAATGAATACAATTTGTGTGTTGTTATTTCGGGTGTAAAGCTAGTCGTGCGGTAGCCAGGCAGGACAAAAAGCAGGCCTGCCTGCAGCTACTTCTACAGCTCACTCTCTCTTCCTGCCGATTGCTTCTCTGGGTGAACTCCCAGCTACTTCTCTGTCACCATGTCTATACTCTGCCATGCTTCCCATCATGATGACAATGGACTAAGTCTCTGAACTGTAAGCCAGCCCCAATTAAATACTTTGCTTTGTAAAAGTTGCCACATTCGCATTATCTCTTCTTAGCCATATAAACCCTAACTAAGACAACAAATGCCTAAATAGTTGAGGAGGCCCTTGCCTCTGATTCTTCCCACACAACATCTCTGCCACACGGTCTGTGATCAACAGCAAAAAGGCTGGTTTCAAAGCCTACAGCCTGCTAGGGTGTACCACAGCTCTAGGATGTTAAAGTGGAAGGAACTAGGCCACCTTAGTGTTTAGCAATAGCTCCGTTTCCAGAGCTCTGCTTCTCAGAGTTAGCTCTAGTGACAGTGTTCATGCACAGGATTGTTTGAAAGGCAAGGCAAAAAAATCTGCCTTCTCTGCCCCACTAAAGGGGCCTGGTCCTCCCTCCAGGGGCCTACAGGGGACGTCTGTTCTTCCAGATCATATGCAGGGGTCAATGCTTCCTGTATGTCCCTGTCCAGTCCATCTTTTTCATGTGTTCCAAAGCAGGCCACCCATATGTTCCGAAAGAGAGTTTTATTACCCACTTCACTTTACTGACTCTGCCTAGGGAGGGTCTGGGAAGTCACTGTTCATAGACTTCTGCAGTGACATCAAGCTAATTGGGCTGGTGAGGCTGATTTGTTTGTTTGTTTGATTTTTGTTTGCCCCACTTTTTGAAATCTTTCTCCAGTTTTCATTTCTGAAATACTTCTATAAACTCTGGTGATTTTCCTCAGACTCATAGTGGATTAGTAACCTATGTGGTTCATTCTCTCTCTCTCTCTCTCTCTCTCTCTCTCTCTATATATATATATATATATATATATATATATATATATATGTATGTACATATATATATATATATATATATATATATATATACATATATATACATATATGTTCCAGCCTGGCTATATTCTGTGAAACTATTGGCCAAAAACAGCTTCTTTATTAACCAATAAAAGCAACACAGTGACAGAAGGACTTCCAAAACCATTTCCCCTTTTCTGTTTAAATAAAAAGGAAGGTTTTAAATTTAAAATAGTGAAATTACATATAACAAAACAGGTACCAAATAAGAATTACAGTTACAATATTTATTATCTACTTTATGTTTTATCATAACTAAGGAAAACTACAACTATCTATTCTTCAACTCCATCAAAGACCCCAGAAGGATATAATATTACCTAAATAAACAAGAAGTGCTTTGTAAGCAACCTCTAAAATTCTAGAATTGACAGAGTCATCTTGCTGCCTGGACAGTCACCCAAAGTTCTTTTGTAACATTGGGGCACCATATTTAGCCTATAGGCCTATAGTATCTGGCAGACTTTTCCATGAAGCGGGAAATTTCAAAGACAGTTCCACCTATATTGGCAGTTTGCCAGTCACTTTCTTCTGTGTCCTGCAGAATGTCTAGCAGACTCTTTCATGAAGCAGGAACCCCAAAGGATCTTCTCACCTTTAGGCAAGTTCAGCAGTCATTTCTCTGTGGGTCTTGCATGTCCAGTACATATAGTATAACATCAAGCAGTCCAGGGAAGAGCAGTTTCTTTCCCAAATGGCTAACCAATACCATAAGTACCTTTGGTGCCCATCATCCTCTTGAAGTAGATTGGTGCTGCCAGGAACAGATATCTCATTGTCATGAAAAGTCTAAGTTTTAAAAACATTTTAAATGCCATATTCTGTAGTCTTTGAAAGATTTGAAGAATATCTATCTAACTGAAATATATCTCTATAATATCTAGAGAACCTAACTAACATGACTACAAACTTGACTATTATAGATGATTATCTATTAACCTATATTTCTTAATTATACATCACATTTTTATTTTATTTTATTTTATTTTATTTTATTTTATTTTATTTTTGGTTTTTCTAGACAAGGTTTCTCTGTAGCTTTGGAGCCTGTCCTGGAACTAGCTCTTATAGACCAGGTTGGCTTCTAATTCACAGAGATCCGCCAGCCTCTGCCTCCCAAGTGTTGGGATTAAAGGTGTGTGCCACCACCGCCCAGCACATTACATTTTTAAATGAGCTGCACAAACACAATACCTTAATCAAGAGCAGAAATATATATATATATATATATATATATATATATATATATATGATAAAATTGGTCTAAAATTTATACCAACATACCAAGATCCATACCAATGCAAATTATTCATATCTATATCATATCCCCCCTTTAAATGTAAAAAAAAAATTATAAACAATCATTTAGGGAATTTGGGCATAGTTCTCTCCAAACTGTTTCTTGGTTTTTGTGGGGCAAAGTCATTTTTGGGGGATGTTCATGGCCACATTTCAGGGAGTCTTGGTCCATCAAACCACATTGGTCTGGAAGAGATCCACAGGTTCTCATTTTAGGTACCAGTTTGTTGGGGGAGGCTGCTTGTTCATTCCTGGCTGCCCAGACAACAAAATAATCACACAGAAACCATATTATTTGCAATACTATTTGGCCAACAGCTTAAGCGTATTTCTGGCTAACTCTTACATCCTAAACCAACCCATCTCCGTTAATCTGCGTATGGCCATGTGGCTGTGGCTTACTGGCAAGTCTCCATCCAGCGCCTGTCTCCGGCATGGCTACATGGCTTCTCCCGACTCTGCCTTCTTTCTCTCACCATTCAATTTAGTTTTCCCCTCCTAGCTCTGGTCTGCCCTGCTATAGGCCCAGAGCAATTTTTTTATTAATCAATGGTAATCACAGCATACAGAGGGGAATCCTACATCATTTGTCCATGAGTCGTGCCTGGTCATCTTTCCTACTGTCCTCTATGGAAACTGTTCTCTTTGGAGAAGCTAGAGCAAGCAGAGAGATGTTCTGTAATTTATGATATACTCAGCTGGATGCCAACTAGATACTAACAGGCCTGTGCCTGAAGGAATTGTTCCTCATGCTGCATTGTCCAGCAGGCCTCTTGTCATATCTGTAGAAGACTATAGGGTATTCAGACATTCTTGTTTGCCTCTGCACAGGCCTGCACAGGTGACCCTCTGGCAAATTGAGAAAGGGTTTATAGGCCAGGATTGGAAGGCCCATGCATGTTAATAGCCTTTCATTGTTGTTGCAACTCAACTAAAAGGTAGCTCCATTCTCACAACAGAGAATAGAATTCTCAGTTCCTTTGGCCATGGCAACTTGCTTTGAGACATAAGACAGACAGTTGCCTTGGAAGGGTCTGGGTATCATAGTACTGACCCATATATAGTATAGGTGCTGTTGGCTTGATCAGCCCTACAAAGAGCCTCGTTCCCCATAGAGACATGCTATGTCCCACATTTATGAGCACACGTCCTATGTTCTTTAGTCCTAGGAAAGATTCAGATTTGAGACTCTCCCAAGAAAGAAGAGAGTAAGAAAAAGTTCCCATCTTCTAACAGAAGTCAGTCTGAGTATAGTTAAAGTCCATGCAGTGGGGACCTGGACCCCAGGAAGTAAACTGACCTACTCAAGGCCAGGCAGCAAATGGTAGTGGTGATGGAGGGTGAACCCAGGCATTCCCAGCTCCTGTTCCATTGTTCTGTCTCAGGTTGGGGTGACTGCTATCACTAATGGGAACCAACAGGACAAAAGGACTCTTTGAGCCTTGTACACTGAGCAGGATCCATAAAGGAGTTGGATTCACCTTCATTTTATAGACAATGGCTATAGCTCTGCCCTGGGTTGTTTGCACTGAATTCAATTGGATCTGCTCCCAGGAAACCCCAGGGTGCCTTAGCAGTGACTGGTATGCAGACTTGGAACTGCTTCACATTGTTGCTGGCCCAGGGGGAACAGAGGAGCCTGAGATGGGACCAGTCAGGAAGGTTTTGTGGCACAGGTGAGGCTCGGGTCCATGCAGGCAAGAAACCTGCTCATCATCTATGCTCAAGAAACTAGAGTGAAGGAAAGAACCAGACACTCCAGTAAATTCTCCACCAGCATCACTGTATCAGGTTGCTGTGACCCCAGGCAAAGAAATGGGTCTCTAATCTGTGACTTTAGATAGACCAATCACATATCTTGTCTCAGTCTATTTTTTTAATTCATTTTTAAAGATTTTTGTTTTAGACATCTGTTTGTTGAGGGCAACAGCACCTGAGTGGAAGTAGAGGCCAAATCAAAGGGGTCAGGAGAGTTGGTCATCTCCCGTCATCACATGTATTCCTGGAATATCAGTCAGGTTTTCAGACTTGATAGCAAGCTCCCTCCCCCCCCCCCCCCCCGGTGCCATCTTGTAGCCCTCCTTCTCGTTCCTTATTTTCTCTCTGTTCCGTACTTCTAGTGACAAGGCCCACACTTTAGACTTTGAATCGAATGCGTTTGGGCCTTGGCGGCTACTCCCCTGTGAAACTAAAAAGGTTTGGCTTATCTTTAAAACCAAAGGCTTATTAGATCCTGAGGGTTTCCTTCCAGATGCCGGACTTAGGGCTTGGGCAGTTGGATAGGTGCCTTTTCCCATGGTGGGCTCCTTCCCAGGGTTCAAGGTTCAAGCTAGTCCCCTCGGCCCGTCTGTCCCCAGCAATGACAGCAGCCACTCCAACTTGAGTACTTCCACCTTCCTGATCTCACATAGACTCTACGCTGAGTCTGGAAGGCCTCACTCAACTCTTCATCTGTCTTATTCTCCAGAATTGTGGCCAGGCCTCCCTTTCTCCAGCTTAGGTAGCCCCCCCCCTTAACCTATAGCAAGTAAAGGACTTGCTTCATGCTGCTGTAAATTCCCAGGGTCCATAAACTGTCCTTGCTCTCCACTAGGTAGGGCCTTCTACTGTTGCTGCCCTTGCATGATCAATACTGAGACCCTCCTGAGAATCATCGCTGTGTGGTCAGAGTTCATTAACAAGGGAGGTTTTGACTGTGCTTGACTGAGCTGGTCAGGTGACTTCAGTGACTTCCTAACTGTCCCATGTGAGTCTCCATTCTTTCATCTGCTGCCTAGGACACAGGCCACATGTGTGGAAGTCTCTATATACCTTGCACCCTCTGCAGAACTGGGGTCCATCGGGGGCCCTTTAAACAGCTGCTGCTTTGTAGTCTGAATACACATGCACCTTCACCCAGTTTTACTCTTTTTCAAAATGACTGTTTGGATTACCTGCAGAGCCCAGCAAACCTGCCCAGTCTGTTCAGATCAGAAGGCTCTTCTGTCTTATCTGTGAGCTGGACAAGAATCTGGAGAAAGGATATTCCTGGTCCTAATTACTGGTGGAATGGTAAGACAGTCATGCCCCTTACCGACCACAAGCCACATATTTTTTCCTGCTGCCTGGACACTCGTCTATGAGATGTGTTTTGTTTTTCTACAATGTGAGCCTCTCCCCCAGCTCTGCCCTCAGAGGCTAGGGATAACAGTTAAGGTTTCCTGGTCAAATTCCACATTGGATGCTATGGAGAGCTTGGAGTAGAGTCCTTTAGAGGAAGGGGTAGACCATCCCTGTCCTAGTAGAGATGGCAAGTGGGTAACCAGTTCTCCTCCCAGCAGGCAGGGTCTTTGTTTGACAGAGGTCACAGAGTCCTGTTCCCTATTGGGTCCTAGGACAGGGGCTCACAGTCCTGATGTATGTCCTCATCCTCTAGCCCTATGGACTACTGAGAACCATAGGGAATCATCTTTTATGCAGGGTTCCCTGTTAGGTCTGACTCAGGACAGCAGGGCTTGCCCTCACCCAGTCATCTTCTCTGAGGGTTGTCCCAGATCCTCACTATTGCTTCAACTCTAGATTCTTTGCTAGGTGCTCCACCAACAGTTGTACCTTGTCACCAAGTAAGGTTGGGTCCTTGCTCTTGATCAACTGGCATCTCCACAGTCAGTTCTAAGATTATGATGGCTTCTGCTTATCCTTAGTGGTCTTACTTTACATTCCTGTTGATATCATAAAACTCTCTTGGCCAAAACACACTGAGGGAGAAAGAGGTTGTTTTAGCTTCCAATTGAAGAGGACTATAGTCCACCAGAGTGGGAAGACATGGTAGCCTGCAGGGAAGACATGGTATCAGAAGCAGGAGGCTAGCTGCTCACACAGCACCCATCCTTAGGAAGCAGGAAGTGGGTCTTAAGGCCCACCCTCAGGGACCTACTTTCTCCATGAGGCTGCACCCTCTAAAGATTTTGAAACTGGAGACCAAGTTTCAGACACATGGCGCTTTGAGGGACATTTCATATTCTAGCCACAGCAGGGCAAGGTTGGACATATTAGAGTTTTGTTTCATTGTTTTTAAATATTCCACACGTCTGAAGAATGCTCCCTGAAGTTCACCATCACATAGCTCTTCCCTGATTTTGTAGTAGCCATGTAAGGTATTTTACGTTCAACTGAGGTTCAATGTGGGATGGCCTTAGCTACCATACTGTAAGATCTGTTCAGCAGACACTGTTTATGACTCCATAAAGCAGTAACATTGTCACCCCCTTGCATGGGTGGGAAAATCAAGGCACTGGCATCTAAACAGGTTGCCTAAGGATGTACAGCTAGGGAAGGGAGCAGCCAAGATTTGGACCAGGCTGTTGGATACTTAGTTTAGGATTCTATCTTTGACTGATTCCTGATCCAAAGAATGCCATTCTCCTTTACCCAGTCTCAGGAACTTAGAACCACATCATCAGATAGGGCCCCATCCCACCTTGCAGAATATAGAGTACCACAGCCACTGCTTAGGGAATTTTGTGATTCATGGAGTTACAATGAGTCAACAGTAATAACAATAAGCCTATAGGTGGTTGATCATGCCCAAAGTGGGCCAGTATCTTAAAGGCTCTTGGCTGAAAGAGTTCCCACAGCACAAACCAAGCAAGGACATCATTCCTCTGGTAAACAAATGATGTGTTTTCTCCAGAGGCTAAGATTGGTAAGTGGATGACAGCCACCTTCTTGACACTGGTCTGCTACAGCTTTCAGGCAGGAGTTCTGGAAATATGCATTGGCGTCAAGAGCTCAGAACTGTCTTACAGAAGCAGTAAGACATCAGCCTCACTGAATGGCATGTGTGTTGTCTTGTGATACATGTGTGTAGGACAGGGGTGTGAGCATGGACAGTCCTGAGAAGGGTGACTGGAGAGATGGAGCCACTCTTGCAAACCTCTGATAGACAACTCAGGGGCAGGACAAGGACATGGGCATGGCCTGGGTCAAGAACCCCAGCTCTCACAGGCAGACCATTGTCCTTAAAATCTTTATAATTGCTCTCATTTTGACATGGAATGACTTTTCAGTAAAGCTATATGGATCTCAGAGTAAAACCAGTATATCAGTAAAGCTGATCATTATGAAGTTCTAGCAGTCACTGCAAAATAACTCAAAAGGGACTCAAAGCCATGGACTTCAGAGTCAAAGTCCAGACAGAACCCAGCTCTCAAAACACTTCTTGTAGGACTGTGTAAGCCAGGTTTCTGGTACTGTCACAGAATACCATGAGAAAACAGGTTAAAGGGAAAAATATTTCAAAGGTTATCTTTGTAGCTTTGGAGCCTGTCCTGGAGCTCACTCTGTAGACCAGACTGGCCTCTAACTCACAGAGATCCACCTGTCTCTGTCTCCCAAGTGCTGGGATTAAAGGTGTGCGCCACCATCGCTCGGCTGTCCATGGCCACTTTGGGTCTAAGATGAGGCTAAATACCATGGGAAAACCAAGAACTAATGGGAACAGTTACTTTACCTAAGACATGTTCCCAGGGATCTACTTCCTCCAACCAGTTCCACCTCTTAAAGTTTTCCTCACTTCCCAATGAGGTTGAGAGTACATATCCATCAGTGGAGTAATCCACAGATGAGACTAGAACCTTCCAGATCTAATCCTCACTCACTTTTGAATGCTACTGCACTTCGACACCTGAGCTTTGGGAGGACCCTTCAGTTCCAAACCACACTGAGGACCAGTGAGCTTACCAAGTCTCAGATTTCTCAGCTGAGAACTAAGGACCCTAGTTGATTTCCCAACATTGTTAAAGGAAATGATTGCTCCAGAGGACAGTAGGAACTGATCCATTCCATGAGAGACACCTATAGCAGCAAGCACAGCATGCTTCCAGAAGCTTCTATTCTATTTGAGGTAACAAAGCACATTTTAGAAGCAGAAAGTAATCATGGGCATATTTCAAAATGCTGATTTTGTGGTTCAGCGAAAACTCTATGGCTCAGTTCATTTCCTATGGAAACATTTTCCAACAATCACTTGGTGAAGGAGGGTGGATAGTTAGACACTGATTTTTCCACAGCTCGTCATAAAATCCATCAGCAATATGGAGAAGTGTTTCTTCTATAGTTTAACATCTTTGTTCTTATCTGCCTGCTACATGGATTTTTTTCAGAAATTGAACAAAGATGCAGTCCTGAGAGACCTAGGCAATGGATTTTCATTTCCACCAGAGAAGGATCTCCAATCCCCCCTCCCTATGGTCCTCAGAGACAGACATCCCTTGAGAGGAAAGGAAAGAAGCGTTCTCAGCAGGCATCCTTGGGAAGAATAGCCCTCCAGAGAATGGCATGCAAGCCGCCCGAATAAACTTGTACTTGAGGGTTTTTAGCAAGGCCGGGCAAGATGTCTAGCCCAGGAAGGGTGCCAATCAACAGCCTTGACAGATGTCTCTCCACCATGGTAGGTGGCCAGTGAAGCATTTCCTCAAATATTTGCCTGTCAGCCCCTCAAAGGACAGCGGTTTTAGCTCTTCAGTAGAGTGCGTCTTCGTGGCTGCCACAACTAAGCATGCCTGACTTTATACACAGGAGCCTTATGGAGCTATAATGAGAAGACATTTCAAGCTGAGAACGACACAAGCCTCATCCCAGATGTTACATTCCATTTGCTGAGCTCAGCCCACACACCTGTGCCCTTCTGCAGAGCCAAGCTTGTCTGTCCCAGGTAGCTGCTGGGGCAGGGCAAGGCTGGCTGCTCTCGACTGCTCTCTGCTCCATCCTCCCTGCTGTTGTGCCTCCGGGTACCCTGATTGCCACACATTTGAAGTGTCTGCGACTTAGGTGCAGGGAGGTGGCTCCCCTGTAGCATGAACACTGCTTGGCATTTTCTGAATATTTCCATTTGAGAAGCGGGTGACCCCCAGTACATGGCTAGAAATAAATGGGGTTTCATACTTGGGGGCTGTGGGTGATTCCAGATTTATTCTCTGACATGAGTTTGGTGGTTGTAAATGTCACAGACTCACACCGTTTTTAAATATGTTCATAACCTCGGAGTCAATGGGAATTTGTATTTCAAGCTCACCTCTTCTCTTTCTAGCAAAGGATGAAGGAACCATGTAGGTATAGCCCCGCTGGTGGGTTTGAATAGTGACTGGTGTTCCTGGTGTCGGCTTGAAGCTCTTTCTGGTGGTCTCTACACCTTGCTTTTTTTGGAGGAAGACAGATAATTTGGCAGATTGAGCAGTGGTTCTGTTTCTTGTCTTTAGTGTAGTCTGGCTACACTAATGTCCCTACTGTGAAAAAAAAATCAATTTTGTTTAAAATCAACAAGATGATAACCTATTTCATAAAATATGCTTGCTTCTATCACAAATGAGGGTAGCCTTTATAAGATCTGAGCGCTGACTCAGTTTGAAGAGCTAACTGATATGGTTTAAAATCAAACAGCATCATTCTCAGACTTCCAGAATGAAGAGGATAACAGCCCAATCTCCAGCAGGAATAGGGAGTGAGCAGGGCCAAGAGTGAGGTGGCCAGGATCTCTGCTGGTTCAGTAGGTGCCCCTCTCAGCATTTCTGGTTCTTGTGTATCAGAACAAGGAGTTGGCAAGGAAAAATGGGGACATTTTCCTAGAAAAAGAGGAAGCAGAGTGGAAAGGGAGAAAACTTGCAAGTTTAATGGCACCTGCTGTGCAGTGTGGGGCTTATGTCACACAGTGGGGGCTTTTAATCACATAGTAGGGGCTTTCTGGCTCATTTACATTAGCATGGGTTTCTTTGGGGGGATCATTTTCTTGGTGTGGAATTTCTGGTGCACACTCGGTTGCATGTGATTCTTCATAAAACTTCATGTTTCATGTGTCTTATAAGTGTCTTAAATCTTCACCCAGGGGCGTGCCTTAAAGAGGTTCTCCCCTGGAGAACCTCTGAGTCTGTGCCAGAAGCTTCAGCCAGTTCCTAATAAGCCTATGCGGGGCCTGTTGGGGGGCGTCTTGCATGCTAATTTGCAGCCTTTGCTTGTGGCTTTCTGGACTTTAATCTGCCCTGCTCTCCTCCTCACTGGTGCTGGTACAAGCTGGGTAAGACTGAGAGCCTCTCAGCTATCAGATGGGGGCAATGCTTGTTATCTTTTGGGGGTTTTAGCAGGAGATAGACAGACAGAGGGACAGAGAGGTGGTATGTGAGCTCAAAGAATGCATTCCAAAGGTACTCAACAGGATATGTCACAGTAAAGTTGTAAAGCATCTTAGTACTCTAAGATGTTCAGAGACGGGGGGGGGGGGCGGGGGAGGAAGAGGCAGGAAGAGGGAAGCTCGAGACAGAGACGCAAGTGACAGGGACAGGTAGAGATGTGTTGAGGTTCAGGTTTAGATAGAGGTAGGAAAGACATGAAGAGACACATTGATGGAGAGGTGGAGAGGGAGGCAGGAGAGACCTACTCCATTCTGAGAAGTCTCTAGGGACGTACTTTAACCCAAAGAAATATTTGGCAGAGGAAGAAGTGCATTCAGATTACTGCAGAATTTCCATTTCTTGCTCACTCGCCCAATGCTATACTCTCTGCATGTCCCTAGGGAGGCATTTCCCAGTTTTCTCCATGGGGTGGGGACAAGCCTGCCTTGCAATTAAGATCAGAGGAATTCCCAAGAAATGCCATGAGTTCAACCCTAATAAGAATATATTGTACCATTTAATGTTCCAAGCGGCCCTTTCTGTTGGAGTATGAAGCTGAATGAATTTCACATACGTCTTTATATTCTCTACCTGAATTTCTCCTGGCTACCTTCTATGTCACTGTTAAAACAACAGAGGCCTCACTTGAGGGTCTGACAGGGACGCCCTCTCCTAGGCACAAGGAAGAATTACGATTGGAAGGCACAAGTCTTCTCTGGAATTTAAAAACGATACTTTTTAATCTGAAACGTCTTTATGTTTATGAAGTGTCTCCTGCATACCCGTTTATATAATTCTGAGCAAAATCCCATGTGCAGATATTAATTTCATTTGTAAATCAAAAGTCTGAGAAGCATAATCATTAAATGTCTTATTTAAGTTTGCCAGATGATGATCCTGGGATCTGAGTTAGTTTTCTAGTTTGCTATTCTCTTTCTTCACAATAACCTCCCTGAACTGAGTGTTTAGTGTTGCCAAACTGCAACACTTGTGTTCAGGAGTCCATGAGTTCGGGTGTTTGTAAGGGGACTTATTTCTGCTCTATGCTGTATGGAGCCTCCCTGGGATAACTAGAAGTCTCAGGTCCCCCGTGCTCGAAGGAGAAGTGGGCTCATGATTGAAACTGACTATACTCTGGCATCCCTCTGTGCACCGCTGGTGAGAGTAGTGTATAGCATTGCGTAACCATGGCTACTTTGTGTGTGCTAACACCATGGCGGCTGGGTACCAAGAGTAGCCTCCCTAAATGAGTCAGGAAGTTGTACTGGCTTATGTTACAGCCTCAGAACTTAAACTGTAGTCACACCTGCCTGTACCCGTGGAGAGGGACAGAGTTTCCTTTTCTACTGTCAAACTCACACAGGACAGAGATCAGGTGCAATGGAGCAATGGAGGATGTTACTGTGTCTATCTGTGTAAAATATAGTTCATCACTGACTGTTGAATAGCTTCCTGAAGAAACTGATGCGTGTACTAACACACACACACACACACACACACACACACACACACACACACACACACACACACGGAGAGAGGGGGAGAATCTGAATCTTAATAAGGAGGCAGAAAATCTAAAGAAGTAACCCGCATCGAAATCACATTTACTATCTTAGACTCGTACAGTGACTGGACCCTGGGTTAAATACGAGCACCCCAAAGCCAATGATGGTTAAAAATTGGGGGTGGGTAGGTTTATATTCCTTATATATCCCATCTTCTATTATCTCTCAAGACCTTTAAAACTGATTCTCAACCTTTGGGGGTTGCATATCAGATATTCTGCATATTAGATATTTATGATTCATAGCAGTAGAAAAGTTACAGTTATGAAATAGCACGGAGCTAATTGTATGGTTGGGATCACTGCAACATGAGGAGCTGTATTAAAGGGCTGCAGCCTTAGGAATGTTGAGAACGGCTGCTTTAAAAGCAGCAGTCTGCCCTAGCTTTCTTGTATTAAAAAAAAAATGTGGTTTTTTTGTGTTTTTCAAGATAGAAGCCTGTGTAAGTGACATTTCAGAGGAGAAAGGGGAATTGGAAATGTGCATTTTGACTCACTGTCTTTGTGGTTGGAGCCTCCCCATGGGTGGCCCAATGCTTTTTACCGTCCCTCCTTCAGCTACACCAAACTCTGGCACGAAAATCCCAGCTGGGGCACTTGAGTGGGTGGGAAACCCTTCCTGCCTCCTGCCCTCCAAGAACAAACAAAGAATCAGGAGAAGGATTAAGACATGAAAAAAAGCAGTTTGACATCTCAGAGGCAAATGGGAAAAGAAAGCAAAGATTGCCTTCTCGTTCTCTTTCCTTTCAAGACAAAGGTGACTCCTCAGAGCTGACTTCTTTGTTTCCCGCTGGGCTGGCTAATGTGTCTTAATTATTCCACTCTCTATTCCTCACAGCACCCAAGTTCTCGTTATTATTTCATCAAGACCATTTCATCAGCCGCCCAGAAGTGGTACGTTCTGAGGCCGAAGAAATTAACCATGAAATGAGTATCTCCGAGATATTGGCTATAACACACCCCCACTTGCTTGTTTATGACATATTCACGGAAGCCTTGTTCCGAAGGCTCTGTCCCAGGCTCTAAATGGAGAGCGAATCAATGATGCTGGGGTTCGCTGGCAGGTGTGTGGCCAAGGTGTCGGCTTCCGTCTTCTTCATCCTTCTGCCAGCATGCTCCTGAGAGTAAATGAGGTGGCTTGTCAGAATCCAGGAGCACGGTTTTGGAACACAGGGAAATGCGTCATGAATTCTAACCATTGCTGTTTCCTTTTGGCAAATCTGCTTCCATTATTTTTCTGTTTAAAAAGCTTCACAAGCCCTTTCTGAATATCAAAATCCAGCCTGAACCACCTGTATATGAGTCTTGCTTCTCCCCCCACCTAGGCTCACTGACTCTCTTTCACCTTCTAGAAGATTCTGTGTTTTGTGCCCTAGGAGAGGGTCAGCAATGCCATTTTCCATGATTGAATTTTTTCCTTCCCAGGCCCTCCATCTTTCTATATTTCTTCTTCCATCCCTGTTCTTTCTGCCCTAATTCCCTCTCCACTCAGAGCAGGCTAGGTCTCTACTATACACCAAACCGCTACAGGTCCTGGTAACATCCTGTGCCTTGCTTGGGTATCCTAAGTTGGCGTGTGGGGAGTGCCCCCATTAACGGCAGCAGAGACGGGGCCCTGGTGAATGGTTGAAATGAGTAGACGCCAGAAAGTCTGCTCCCTGGAGACTGAGCACATTTTCCTTTTCTGGGATGGAGAACTGAACTCCCTTAGCTGGCGGGAGGCTTCTGTTATCACGAGGCATCTCTGGAGAGGCGCTTTGGTTAGAGCAACGTGAGGCTAAGAACCTCCATCTACATCTGCAAAGATCTGAGTGTACAGGGCCTAACCTCACATATACTGTGGTGCTTCCACGGGACCTGTCACTATGTAGGCCGTGCCATCTCCATAGGTCTTGCTCTTTCACAGGACCAGCATGCCTTTGTGGTCCTGTCCTCACATGGACCGTGATGCTTCCACAGGGACTCTGCTTTTGTTTGGCTATGGTACTTCCGCAGGTGCCCTCACTTTTACTTTCTCTCCAGTTCCCTCTGTCATCTCTCCACAGCCTTCGCTCTACCCCATCACTCCTCTCTTCTCTATAAGGAAGAAGGCATGCCGTGTTTATCGCCGTGCCTTGAGCTCCCAGAGAGCCTCCCACCGAACCCTGAGTATACATACCATCAGGATAAATTCGGATCAGTATAAAATGACCAAGTGCCACCAACAGATCTCCTCCCAAGGCAGTGCCACAGAGATGCCCTGCCTAGCTTGCTGTTGAGGTTCAGTAAGGGATAGCAGTTTTTATTCATTTCAATCTCTGCTTTCTTTCCCTGGAATAGACCAGCAGGATGTGAGCAACTGTAAGTTCTCTTCAGGGAAAGCTGGGTCTCATCCACCTCCTCAAACCCCCTGAGGGAGCCAATCTAGCAGTCCCCTCTTTGACTTGAAAATGTCACCTTAAGAAGTGGATTGCATAAGAGCCCCCAGTGGAGTAATCTTTTATGACTGTACTTCGGGCTGACAACAGATCTAAATTAGAGGGTGCAGCTGACTGGAATGAGCTTAATTCTCCATACAAATGTGGGTTCTCGGAAAGAAATCGCTTTTTTTTCAGGTCTAAAATCTATTTTATCTCCCCCTAATTAGGAGAATATGTAAAGCAAGAGTAGGGGAATGGCGTTCAATTTGCCATAAAAAGCAAACCCAGTAGTTTATAAGATCGCACTTCCCAAACAAGCTCCGGCCCATTAGAGGAGATCATACATAATTCAGGACTCACTTGTTACTGTGTGTATCATGCAAATTCACTCAAATTACATTTGGAAAAAAAAAATGAGGTTCATCTTCCAGCTTTAAATAGACTATTAGGAAAGGGGGAGACCAAAAGGCCTCAGAGATGCAGAGGATTTCAGGGGCTCCTGTGTGGACATGGGATGGGAGACTTCAACTGAATGGGTGGAAAGCCCCGGGGTAATAAGTTCCGGGCAGAACAGGGACTCGGCAGGCAGCGCCAGCCTCTGTCCGTCACACACCCACATCCATCACCCCTGTCTGTTCTGCACAAACATCAGTCAGATCCCATGATGGGGAGGACATCTGTGTTCTGGGCACCTTTCATTGTTGACATCGTGTGAATTGTGTCCTACTGAAAGGCATTATTTAGGTTAATATAAAAATATCATGTCATAGTGGGCTTATAAACAACACACGTGTATACCGCATGGTTCTGGAGGCTGGAAATCTAAACAGGATGGGAGAGTTCTATGGGGCTGGCCTCTTTGCAGGGTATTGATTTTTTTTTTTTTTTTTGGAAGGTGAAATGTGGCAAGGGAACTCTCTGGGGTCTCATCTAAGGATGCTACTGTCATCATGATGGGTCCATCCCCATGACCTCATCACCTCCTCCCAAAGTCCATCTCTCCTAAAGTTATCACATTGGGCTCTTTATTTATCAAAGCCTGAGATCTGTGGGCCTTTTCTTCTGGTCTAAATGGAGAGAGCATCTGGAAGACTGGGGTTCACTGGCAGGTATGGGACCAACCAGTCAGTCTCCAGCTTCCCTGCTCTACATCTTCCTGCTAACCCTTGCCTAAGAATAAATGAGTTAGTTTGAGAGTTCACTGACACTGAGTGTTAGGATTTCAATGTATAAATTCAGGGGAGCGACAGAAACTTTGCCTCCAAACAAAGATGAATGTAGAGATAAATTCAGCTCAAGGAAAAAGAAAGAGACAGAGAGCGGGGGAGGTCTCTGTATCTGTGGTAGAGAAGTCAGCAGTGGTGAAGGGCTGGGGTTTTTGCACAATCCCAGGAGGGCTTTTCAGTTTGAACATGGATCTCACCACCAAATGTGACCTCGAATCTTTTCTAACCTATGACAATCTTAGATAAAAATCCTTCAAACCAGAAGTAAAATAATTACTTGTAAAAGGAATATATACATACTTGAAAGTTATAGCCCGCTTTTAGAATACATTATTTGTATCAAACAAATTTTATTTAATTTTATTTTTTTTTATTGAACTCTATAATTTTCTCTGCTCCCCTCCCTGCCTCTCACCTCCCCACTTCAACCCTCACCCAAGGTCCCCATGCTCCAAATTTACTCAGCAGATCTTGTCTTTTTCTATTTCCCATGTAGATATATACTCAAAAGTGGTATTACTGGTGGTATTATTCTTAAGGAAGGTTGTTTCCTAATTTTCTGAGAAATCACCACACTGACATCCAAAGGGGCTGTACCAGCTTGCATTCCCACCAGCGATGCAGGAGTGTTCTCTTTCCCCCACAACCTCTCCAGCATAAGTTGTCATCAGTGTTTTTGATCTTGGCCATTCTTACAGGTGTAAGATGGAATTCAAACGGATTTTTTAAAAGGCCACTTGATAGCCTGCTCAACACAAACTGGACTGTCCTGTCCCTTCAAAGTCTTCAATGGCTGCCCAGAGACATCCAATTACTCATGGTCTCACTCAGCCACTTCCCAGGGCTCCTTTTCCTGTCTTACCTTTCAGAGCTACTGGATGTCAATGTTGTTGTCTGCCCCCCTTCTCTCTCCCTTCCTCCTTTCCCCCCTTCCTCCCTCCTTCATGCCCTCCCTCCCCTTCTCTCTTTTTGAGACAGGGTTCTCTGTGTAGTCCTGGATGTCCTGGAACTCTCTCTGTAGACCAGGCTGGTCTTGAACTCAGAATTCTGCCTGCTGCTGCCTCTGGAGTGCTGGGATTAAAAGCACACACCACTGCCAGTCAGTTTCAGCTCCCTTCCCTTTAGACCATTCATGAGGTACTTTCTGCAGTGTTCATTTTATCCCTACAGCACCATCCAAGTGGGTTTCTCCCCCCGCCTCGGCAGTCTCATCAAGGGGATGCCAAGCATCAGCAAGCTTCCTTGGTTCCACTGCTAGGCTGTGATCTTCCTAGGGTAGAGTACTTCTTGTTGTCCCTTTGAACCCCGTGAGCACCAAGACTTCTGTGTCACGAGCCTTAAATTTCTCATATTGATGGACAAAGCAACCTGAATTTAAATGTCTACTTCAAAACGCAAGATGCATTTCATTTTTCAGAAAAGAAAGTTGACGTTTTCTTTTAATAATACCTTATTTCTTACGGGGAATATATTATGTAATTTCTTGCATATGACTTGGAAAATATTACAATCTATAAAATAGTATTTTTGCAAAGTTCTAGCTCCTACCCACACAGAAGTCCTTGTGGTTAAATCAGTTAACTGCCTGTCAGTGCTTTTGTGTACATGAGAAAGAGTGTGTGTGTAAGAGTGAGTGAATGGAAGCATGTATGTGTTGTGTATGTAGGCAAATGTGTGTGTACTGTATGATTATAGGTGTGAATGTAAGTGTGTTCTGTGTGTGTTGTATATGTGTGTGCATATGTGTGCATGTGTGTGAGATGTATGTATGTGTGTGAGCATATGTGTGTATATGTGTGAGCATATGTGTATGTGAGCTTATATGTGTAAGGGTGTGTGTGTGTGTGTGTGTGTGTGTGTGTGTGTGTGTGTGCTCATGGCTTTAAAAACCATAGAGTAGCTCCATGCTAGGGATTAAACCCAGGGGACTTGCAAATCCTGAGTAAGTTCTTTGCTACTGAGCTGCATCTCCAGCCATCATGAGTTCCAATTATTATATGTTCTGCAGAGTTGCAGACTTAGCATTCTAGAAAAATTTGAATTTCACAGCAGAATTCAGAGAAGACAGCAGTGCAGTGTTTCTCACACACCTGCTCTTCTTTATTTCTGGTGCAGATGGTTCTCACACACCTGCTCTCCCATTTACAGGTACAGATGGTTCTCACACATCTGCTCTCCCATTTACAGGTGCAGATGGTCCTCACACACCTGCTCTCCCATTCACAGGTGCAGATGGTTCTCACACACCTGTTCTCCCATTCACAGGTACAGGTGGTTCTCATGCACCTGCTTTTCCATTCACAGGTGCAGATGGTTCTCACATACCTGCTCTCCCATTCACAGGTATAAATGGTTCTCACACACCTGTTCTCCCATTCACAGGTATAGATGGTTCTCACACACCTTCTTTCCCATTCACAGGTAGATCTGCACCTACCAACATCCTCACCTAAGTGGTACATCTGTCACACTTGAGACTCCTACATTCACACATGATAGTCACCTATTGCTCATTTGACGTTGGTCCTCATTCATGGTGGTATGCATTCTTCGGGTTTTGACAGTTGTGAGAATGGCATTTATCTATTGTTACAGTGCCATACAAAGTATTATATTTGCCCTAAGAATCTACTGTTCCCCAAATGTCCCTTATTCATTTTTCTCACTGAACCCATGTTCAGCAACCACTTTAAAAAAATGTTACCCTAGTTTGGCCTTCTCTAGAGTATCATATACTTAGATCATGGAGAATACAGTCTTGTTAGAGAAATATCAGTAACAAGTATATAAAGTGCTTTTGTATCTTCTGGCCTTGAAAATGCATTTCTCTTTAGTGCTGAATGATACTCTCTCGCTTGACTATCCTAAGCTTATTTAACCTCCCATCTACTGAAGGGCATCTCAGATGCTTCCACAGTGTATCATCTTGAGACAGCGCCAACACAAATGCATAGGCAGGACCTTATGAGGCACATAAGGAGGGTAAAGTTCAACTGGGTTGGTAAATTCCAAGGAGTTGCTGATTCTTAGATGTTATTTTTTTGTTTTTGTTTTTGTTTTTGCAAAATACTTACTAGTTAAAGAAGAAGATGAGCCAGGCTTCCTATATGCATTTAAAAAATTCTCTCCCTCTCTTCCTTCCCCTCTCGCCCTCCTCTTCTCTTTCAGAGACAAGATCTCACTATTTAACTATGTAGCCCAGGTTAACACAGAACTCAAGATTTTTCTGCCTTGGCCTCTTAAATGTTGGGGTTATAGGCATTAGATAGGGCACTTACTCTTGTCTGTCTATTTGTTCTTACGCTCTATCTAATTTTATTTGTATGTGTTATATGGTTGTAGTTGTAGGCGTTTCTATGTGGTGCACATGTGTGTGAATACATGTATATATGTTTGCACTGGAGGCCATCAGCCAGTGTCAGGTGCCTCTTTCAATTTATTTTTACCTTATGATTTTGAGACAGGATATTTAATTGAACTCTGAACTCACCAATTGGCACAGGCTGGCTAGCAAGTGAGCCCTGCTGGTCCTCCTTTCTCTGCTGAGATTACAGGCATGCACTTCCATTCTTAGGTTTTTATGTGGGTGCTAGAGATCCTGACTTGGGTCCTCGGGCTTACGTGGCAAACATTACCAAGTGAGCCATCTCTCTAGCCCTTGAGGGTGCGGAGGCTCAGTAGAGACATAAACTAGGATGGAGCAGGGGCAGGAGACAAGTCCAGTTCTCTACACTCCAAGTGCAGCAAGAATTATGTCATCACCATGGCTTTCCAAGGTGGAGGGTCCAGGAGGAAGTAGGCCATCTAGTGCAGTTTTCCTTCTTGATGACCTTAAGGGGAGAATTCAGAGATTTCAATGGCAGGAAGCTGCACACATGCAGACTGGAGAGATCTTTGGAAGCTACTATTTTAAAGATTAAAAAACCCCAAAAGTACATCTTTGTGACCTAAAGAAACTCTCACTGCTCGGAATCTGTACATCAGATTCTGCACCAGACTTGCGAATCAAGGCTGATTAAAGTCAGAATCCAAAGAACCTATGCTAGAATTCAATGGAGCGCTTATCTGAAAACTCTCCTATGCTGTATGATTTGTAATGGTGGTTCTCAATTTGAGGGTCGTGACCCCTTCGGCAAAGCTCTGTTTCAAAAAGTATTTACATTAGGTTCATAACAAAAGCAAAATTATAGTTACGACATGGCAACAAAAATAATTTTATGGTTTGGGGTGACCACAACATGAAGAACTGAATTAGAGGGTCTCAGCATTAGGAAGGTTGAGAACCACCAGACGAAAGATGCTCTTCGTTGACACTCCTGACCATAACGATGAACAAATGAGCAAAGTTTCAGTGTTTTTTTTTTTTTTTTTTTTTTGGGTTTTCGAGACAGGGTTTCTCTGTGGCTTTGGAGCCTGTCCTGGAGCTAGCTCTTGTAGACCAGGCTGGTCTCGAACTCACAGAGATCCGCCTGCCTCTGCCTCCCGAGTGCTGGGGTTAAAGGCGTGCGCCACCTCCACCTGGCTAATGTTCAGTTTTTTTTTATTTTTGTTTTCCAAGACAGAGTTTCTCTGTACAGCCCTGCATATACAATTCATATACCAATATACAGCTGGTGTATTGGCAGTTGGAATATTATCCAGCTATAGTAAAGGACTGAGTACTGGCTATGTACTAGATGTTGATAACATTTAGCCATGTGGAGGGGTCCAGAGGGAGGCCTTCTGCTATGTGGTGGCATCCATTAGAAATATCCAGAATAGACAAATCCTTAGAGACAGAAAGCAGAGAGGTGATTGGTGAGGAAAGAACAGGAAATGACCTTTGATAGGTGTGGTGTATTTTCTTTAGGAAGACAGGCATGTTCTAGATCTTGATGTGAGCGGTTACACAGAATCATAAAGGTGGAAAATGCTGTGAATTGTGAATCCCTTGTTCTTGCAAGGAGGGGCCCCCTTGTTTGTTCTGGCCATCCGGCTAGCTTGCATCTGAAATAACTACACTTTAGTTGAAATAACCACACTGCTTGCCCATTAGCTCTAACTTCTTATTGGCTAACTCTTACATATTAGTTTAACCCATTTCCATTAATCTGTGTATCGCCACATGGCAGTGGCTTACCAGGGATTCTAACTGGTGTCTGACTCAGGCAGAGGATCCATGGCTTCTCTGACTCTGCCCTTCTTCCTCCCAGCATTCAGTTCTGTTTTCTCTGTCTACCTAAGTTCTGCCCTATCAAAAGACCAAGACAGTTTCTTTATTCAGTAAACAATGAAAACAACACATAAACAGAAGTAACTTTTATACCACCATGCCGGTGTCTTACCATAAAACTAGAAAGCAGTGTGGGGGCACACTACTGGAGGGAGGCACTACGAGGGCATTACATCTTCTGCTCTTAGGAGAAAGGCCAAATGGCAGGCAGAAAACTGGCAAGGTTACAGTTACACTCAAGAGAGCTTGAAGGAGGGAGGCCTGGTCTCTTCCATGGCTCGCCTGAGACTTTCTCTGCTGTAGTGTGTCCTGGAGAATACAAGAGGGGGCACAGTGGCCCTTAGAATTTGCTCTGAAGCCTTGCTTTTCAGCCACTCCAGCTGTCAGTTCCCAGCCAGAAGCTTGATGCTCGAGTGATCAATAAACCAAACAAGGCCATGTGCAACTGGGGAGTTTAAAGGAGATAATTAAACAAACTTCTCATGCAAGCACCCTTGCGGGGATTAATTGAGATTTAAATAATTAAGCCTCTCTGGGTATGCTAGAAGAGAAATACAAATGAGGAAGGGCTGTCATGGTACCCAGGCCAGACCCTCTGCACAGAGGAGATGCAGTGTAGGTACCAGTTTTATGTCGCAGAATCCCAGCTCCCCTCACTCTCCTGGTTCTTTTTGTCTAAGGTCTCAGAAAAAGCATCCATCTTCTACCTGAGTCCAAAGCCACATCTTGCCATTCCACTTCATCTCTGCCTAGATTCTGCCGTGCCTCCTGGCCAGTCACCTGCATGGGCTTCCAGAATTTAATATTTTAAGGAACAGCCCCATTGCCCCATCCATCTTTGCCTTACCTGGCCTGCCACTCCTCTATGGTGTGACCCCAGTGACTTTTCCAGCTCTCTCTCCTGCTCTCTGCTGCTATAGAGTGGAATTCTAGTCTTGTGTTTCCCTTCAGCCTCCTGCCACTGAGCCTTCGGCATGTACCACATGAGCCGGTGGCATACCGCTGACATCATTTCAACACTTTCTTGGGGTGCATCTCCAACTCCTTCAAAGATAAACATTTCCATGTAAAGCTCATCTCTTCTTCAATCCCAAGCTTCTCCCATAGGCAACTATGCATATTTCACACCATGAACAGAGTCTTGGAACTTGTGTTAAGGGGAGGGAAGATCCAAAATCCCAGTAGCAGATGAGCTTTGGAAAGTAGAATGTCTCCATTTGGGATAGGTAGGATGGTGTTTTTATTCCGCGCCGTGTAATAACAGCAGGTGGTCTCTGCCAGGTGCAGCATCCACAGCTTGGCCGCAGATGCAGGGACAGTCACATCAGAAGGGGGAAAATGTCGATGGTGTATACTCAGGTCAGATCAGGCTTGACCCATAGTCTGCAAAGAACTCCACTTTCAGAGTTTACCTTCTGGGAACTGAGGATCCTGAAGCTCTCTCCCTGAGGCATCTCAGGGATGTAGCTAGGGAGAGCTGAGCTTGTCAATATATTTTCTCAAATAGATCCATCTATGAGCAGAGAACCTTCCAGTGAATGGAGAATTGCAACAAGAAACATTTCTGTTGAGTCTTAGTGGCTCCAGTCTTTTGGGAGACCTTTGGGCATTGCTCATATATATATCAAGGGTGAGGGCAGGATCTTGGGTGGCGAGGGGATCCCCTCAGATTCAGCATGGAACTTGAGCACAGCCTCAGGTGTACATGTCTGTCTTCAAGACATTCTGACCATGTCTTGGTTTCTGGCTCTCTTTCAGTACCATAACCACAATCAGCTTTGATAATCCAGCTACCGGACTTGAGAGAGCAAGCAGCTTGGCAAGGTTAGATAAAAGGAGAGGTGTGAATGATTAAAGAGAAAGAAACTCAAGTCTGGGTGAGAAAGTAGGGACGTAGATCCAGTTCTCAAAAGAAGAACTACCTTAATATCGGGGGATCCTTGCTGGGCCCAGGTAACCTAGATACCGCCTCTCAATGAATGTTATAGATTTGTTTCCAAGCTGGATCTTAGTGGCTTTCAAATCACAGCTTCTTGGATTTATTGCAGGTCATTAGCCACTGTGCTGCGACACAGGGAAGGAGTGAGAAGATTAAAGTAACAGCCAGGGTCTTTGAGAAAGAATTTGGCCACTCTCTGCTGCCTGAAGTACGCTGTTAAATCATTATCACCCGTTAATTCTCCGTGTAACATTAGGGAGGGAAATTATTATCCAAGTGGCAGGGAGTTTTCAATTAATTCTGCAGAGCTAGTCACGTGTTAACAGGCTGCCTGTGAGCTGGAGACCGGTTTCTTGGGTGAATTAGAATGTGGACAGGCAAGGCTCCCCGAGTCAAGGACCTGATGTGAAATCCACAGCTTAATGCAAAGTGAATAGCAATGAGTGGCCAAGGCGGCTTATGGAAGGAAGGGTTCATTGTGGCTCACGGTCTGAGGGCACAGCCCATTGTGACTGGGAGTCCTGGTGGCAGGGGTGTAAGGTCACACTGCAGCCAGGGACCAGAGAACAGTGACTGTCTGTGCTCAGCTCACTTCTCATTCAGTTCAGAACCCCAGCCCATGGGGGTGGTATTGCTCACATTCAAGGTGAGTTGTCCCTTCTCAGTTCAACCTTTCTGGGAACACCCTCGTAGACACATCCAGAGGTGTGTTTCCATGGCGATTTTAAAGGCAATCAAGTTGACAACTAAATACTCCTCTTCCCAAATTAGCTATGTTTCAAGACAGTAGGACTGTGGAATCGGAAGCCTAGTATGAGATGTTTCTGAGAGCGGGCAATACTGACACCAAACTCATATGCCCATGACGTAGGCTCTGCTCCGCAGTGTGTGGGGATGTTGGAGAGGACGCCATGCGGTAGAAAAAAAATTAAAAAGCAGCTGTCTTCTAAAGCAGGGCAGCTTACATGTTTAGTTTTGCATGGCACTGCTCGGGTGACAAGAAGAGAGCCTGTGTGTCCCCATTCGTGACCTTCAACTAATGTACTGGTCTCATAGTGATAGTGTAGAAATGCCATGGAACCTGTACAGTGTTTAACCAAGCCTGTGATCTTTAGTAAGTTGCTGTTAACGAGCAGCCTTGTGGGTCCTCTGCCACATCCTCTCACACCCTTCCCCCAGCCCTTGTCAGCTGACTTCCAGATGTCAGCATCCGCATCTCTTGGTTGGCACCAGGAACAGCCAATATAATATCATCATCCCTCAATGAGTGACCAAAGAGTCAGCATAGCGGTTCGGTGCTCCAGTTCTGTCACCCCTCAGATGTGAGGACTCAAGTTCTGTGTCTTAAATGGCCCCTGAGTTTGCCCAGGGGACTCAGTCTCCCCTCCCAGCAGAGGGAGCTAGCATACCATTCTTTCCTTGCCTGCTCTTTCCTATGGCTTTTGCTATTCTGCTGGTAGGCAGGTCATGTGATCTCTAAATTTGTGTCTAGTGAACTTGCACCCCCTTCGTTTTTCCACAGTGGGAAGGGATGTAGATGATGACGCTCAAACACAGAACCCAGGTCTTGGATACGTCAGTTGGGGCTGTTTGGGAAGGAGTATGAAGAAAGTCTGTTGAGAGCTACTGTGACTTCAACAGAGAAAGCACGGGTTTCACTGAATAGCTGCAATGGCCCAGCACACTGAATGCCTGGACCCAGCCTACTGCTCCCTACTTTACTGCAGTGGAGGCATCTGATTATTTCCAGGAAGAGAAACCACGGGGACCCCTACTTTCCTGTGGGGACACTAGTTGTGTGCCAGACATCAAGGGCATCTGGACCAGACCGTGTCATCTTTCAAGCAGGGAGAGCATATGAGGGGCCTGGTATTTTTCTCCTCTGGCCCTTGCCTTCAGCAGGTCCACACTGACCTGGTCCTACAGATACCTGGGCCACACACAGGATGCTCAGACCTTCAGTGCGAGGTCACTCTTCAGTGTTGCTGTTCCTTTGCTGTCACGTAGAGTTTGAGGATTTCCTTTCAGCTTCCCTGGCTCCCACTTAGGTTTCACTTATTGTTATTTTGTGTGCTCTTGAGGTAGGTTTGGAAACTACAGATCTCTCTCGCTCTCTCTCTTTCTCTCTCTTTTCTACTTTTCCTCTTGCTCATTTTTCCTTTGTCTTTCCCTAGCTTCTGTTCAGAATGGGGTATAAAGAACCAGGCTTCCCTGAGAGCCAAAGATCATGAAGGATGCTGTGTGTGGGTTCCTCTGGGGGTCTGAGGCAGCCTCAGGACATTTCAGAGTAGTGTTTCTTAGTGTATAAAATAAAGCATGTAATTACAAAGACAAAACATAATAATGCCTTACTATGGTGATAAATTATAAGACCTCAATTTATGGCCTAACACTATCTGTGGTTTCGGATAATGATTTAAAAACAAGATCTAATGTTGTTGTGCATATAACCTTCATAAACTTGAAGTACTAATGGGCATAAATAATAGTTTTTATATACCAGCAACCACGATAAGATGTCGTAAACATGTCTGTTGGTGATAAAAATCCCAGAATTATTAATACTAGTCTGGTTGTCTGTTTACTTTCATAACGAAAGGGAAAGCTACATTTCAGTTAGAGATGAATGAAAAGAAATGTATAATGGTTTCCCACTCATGTTTTGGGTTGTCTGATTTCTATCCTCTGGCCTCTGTTAAAAGGACATCTTAGAATCTGATGAGCAAGCTGAATCTTCCTCTGCTTTCTCTATCCGTCATAGCAGCTGCCTTGCTCCCCAGTGAGGCAAGTGAGCATAGGGACGAGCTTTGCAGCCTCGGACTCCACTTGGCTTGGGCTGTATACATGTCCCTCTTCTAACAATTGCTCGCCTACCTAGGGGTCTCCCCAGCGTGTCTAATACTTACACATCTGACCCTGAACAGTTCACCTAGCAACCTATGGGCAGTCTAGGACCCCACCTGCCTCAAGCCACATGCAGACCCCACTCTCAACAAAGGAGTTGGTTTTTCTTTTCCTTAAAAATCATCAGATTTGGACAATTCCTGCTCAAATATTATCCCAATACATCTGGAATGAGGGTCAGAGGCCAATCCAACCTGAGCTAGTTTAGGATGCACACACAATAAAGCGAATTATGACCTCAAAGTGAACCCGTTGGGAAAAACTCCTGCTTGCCATCTTAGACCTACACATAAGTTGCCATGCATATAATTAAAATCAGATACATTGCGGGAAGGGACATTTGTCGTGAGCAAATTCTTGCCTAACCCAAGCCTGTCAGTCCAAATACAGAACTATTCAAAACTATGCCCCTAGTAACCAAACTCCTTCTCTTGAATCTTATAAATGCAAGCCACATTGAGTAGCCAGGACCCTGGGACCTTCACTCATGTGGCCTACAGTCAGTCCTGATAGTGGAATCCTTTTACAACTGCACTGTCTCCTGATCTGTAGCTTCCCTGCTACCTTGCAACATGGGAACTAATCTGTTTAATACACCTGGCCCAAACTTGGAGCACCAGGAACACCCACAGAATGAGGGCTGAGTCATGTTGGGGGCTGATGGCTCTCATCACTACCGCCTGTGGACGCCCTCGGTCACAGCAGCAGCATTGGTCGGCCACCAGTATGTTAGTTAAAGGCAGAGAGGTGAAGGCTGCATCAAGCTTGTACTTAGGGATGCCAAGCCAGGCCCCTGTCCCCAAATGTAATTCCACTAAAGCCCACAGTTGCCCATGAGGAAAATCCAACTTTCACACTGGTGAACATATGGGCGGTCTGGAAATCGACAGATAATTGCATCCCACCCCAATTTGGCTTTCCTTCAAGATAGAAGATGAATTAGATACTGAGCAAAATTATTGCCTGAGTGGAAAAATAGATGTTCTTCAGCCAAAAGAGAATAAAGGAGGCGGAGGAAAGCCACGAACAGGCCATTAGAGGGTGACAAAGGCATCCCGTGTGGAGAAAGGTCACATGCAGGAAGAAATATTCTGTCGCTGAGACTGATGTGTGGAAACAATACTTTCCCGGGGTGCCTCTGGCAGCCCCACAGTGTGTGGCAGAGGGAAAAGCTGTTGCTGGGCAGGCTGTGTTCATGCCCAAGCCTTCACTCACGTTTTAAATGCTATTCTTTCTGGAGCCCCTTTGTCCCCCCTCTCCTGGCAAAAAGCTGCTTTTTTTTTCATGTCTTTCTGATGGATAGCTCCTGCATTGGCAGAGTACCTGGCCTTAAAGGGATAAGAAGAAAGGAAAAATGGGGTTCAAATTCTGTCTTTTTCATAGTAGCCAGGGGCCTCAGGTAAGTACTCATCCTTGCAATTCTTACCTGAGAAATGAGAGCAAAGAGACAGAGCCTGAGGCATGCACACTGTGGGGTCAACATCCAGACAGAATGGGGGGGGGGAGTGCGGAAAAGACAGATGAGTGTGGGAAAGCACCAATAGTCCCAGACAGGAAGGCCAGCATCCGTAGCTGCGCCACCTCACATCTGGGAAGGGTGGGTTTTCATCTCCAGTCTCCGAGATGCTTGAGGGCTTGCTGCGTGAAGGATAGTAGGTATCCCAACCGTTTCTTGGCATGGTTCCTCCCCAGGCTTATTAGTAGCCTTAACTTTACTTAAGCTGTAAAGTCTGATGCTGGCCTAAAAATCATAGGGCTAGAGCTGTGGATGCACTTGCCATGGTTTTGAAAATGTTCCTGTGAGAGACCCTGCATATTGATGTTTACTGTGTGCCTATTTCCAGAACTTGTGGGGTCTCTGTACCCATCATCCCTGAGCCTTTGATGCTCCCACTCTAAGCTTAGCTATGGCTCCCCTCAGTTCTCCCAAACAGAGGATACATACCCATCCATCTCTTCTAGCTCAGCCCCCAGGCTACGTCAGAGTCTCTCAAGAATCCTTTGCCAAGAGGCGAGTTCCTTTAGGTGACTGCGACAGCAGCCCTATCTCTGTCCACGCTGGCCTGCCAGCTCGCATTGCCTTAGGATATATCTCTTCATTTTCCTTTGACTCCACTCTAAACCCCAGGCACTGCACGTCACTCCATTATTTATACTTGTTAATAAACGGCGCCCTAACAGTGGCAGATCACAGTAGGCTTATTGCTACTCATAATTCTTGGGGGTCATTAATGATACAGGACAACTATCTGGGTATGAAATATCCCTTCCAGGATCAAATGTAGAACACTTGTTCCTCAGCTGGAGGAAGCAGGTCACCAGGGCCATGCCTTTGAAGGTCAGTTTTGGTTTGTTCCTTCCTTCTCCCCACTTTCTGTTCACCGTGAAGTGAAGAATATCAGTACACATTTCCACTGCCACACTTCTCCACCCATCCCGGGCTCAGAATCAGCAGAACCTAAGACTGTGGACTGAGGTCCCTGGAGCACTGAGCAATAATAACAAATTCCTTTCTTGAAGTCGTTTGCTTATAGATTTGGTTATAGCTGTCCTAAAACTAATGTGGCATCGTAGAAGGGGTTTTATTTTCTCTTCTCATTGTTGTGACAAAATACCTGACAGAAGTGACTTGAGGAAGGGACGGTTTTCTTAGGCTCATGGTTTAGAAGTACAGTCTGTCACAATGATGAAGGCATGGTGGCAGACGTGTGAGGTGGCCAGTCACATGACGCCTATAGTCAGGAAGTAGAAAGAGATGTGTGTTAATAGTCACCAGCCTTCTCTTTTTTATTTAGTCTAGGATCATGAGCTGGTACTGCCCACATTCAAGGTTAATTTTCCCTCCTCAATAAACCTCTTAAGAAACACTATCATAGACACATTCAGAAGTGTGTTTCCATGCCAGTTCTAAATTCAGTCAGGCTAGCAATCAAGATTAAACACCATCCACGGATATTGCTCACCATTGCTGTGGGTGATATCTGAGAACTAGGGTCCGCACACAACTTCTTCACTTGTCTAACTGTCTTGGCTAGAAAGACTGCAAGTCTAGGCTAGGCTCATTTGAGTGCTATGCCTAGTCGGTGTCCTGTAATCTCGCTATGCGCGCTCTTCAACCTCCTTCTGCAGCAGAGTGGTCAGACAACTGGTGAAGACCAGTTATAGCGCAGCTCATACTAACACGGAGAGGGAAGGGTCAAAACCTGAGGAGTGTTCACATAGGGCATGTTGAGTCATTGAGACCCTCTTTAAAGACCCACCACAACTAAGTCCTTCCATGGTGGCAGTGGTCAAACACAAATCTTGTGTGCTGGAGTCTATCCTATGCAGGAACTTTACCAAGCATTTTCTTCAGTGAGCACCATTGACAAATGTGTGCCAGGGCCTGATGACCTGCAATGCCTGATTAATGATGGTGACAGACATGGGTGGCCATAATGGCAGACACGATGATCAATGGCCTCTGAGACTGGACACGGCCCCCTGGAGCTCCCTCTACCCAGTGATAGAGTGTCAAAGGCCGTGTGAAAGAAAGGAACAGGAAGTAATGAATGGCTAGGGTGAGATGAGAACAAATTGCTTCTCCTGTTAATAAAGCCCGACCCTGATAACCCCAGGGGATGTATGATAATAGCACGAGTGTCTGCTTTTCCATATCGAAGCCCCAGGCGTGACTGCCCTCAGGGTCTTCTAGTATATAACAGAATATTGGAACCCAGCAAAGGAAAAGGAAAGGGAGCCTGATGGTGTAAATGCGGTGTGGATAAAGGTTGGACAGGCTGATCATGTGGCCTGCTCGCAGGAGCAGGAGAAGATTGTGTGTCATCCAGTGTCCCCACTGCTTTAGTTACCAGACCTTGTCCCTGGTGCCAACAGCTGCAGACTATGCAAAGATGTGTTCTTCTGTGAAAGGGGCTCCGTGAACAATAAGTTTAGAGAATGTTTGTATTCTAGAGAGCCTCTTCTTCCCAAACTACCAGCACACTGGGGTGGGGGCTATCTAGTTCTGCTTAGCTCATTTTCCAATCACAGAAATTACAAGATCCAAAAAAGTTAAAGGATTTGCTTCTGTGATAAGCACCCTAGTTAGCTTTAAGTGTCCACTTGACGCAGCCTGGAGTCATCTGAGAAGAGCATCTCAACTGAGGGATTGACCTGAAGGAATATCCACTGGTGGTTGTGCCCTATCGTTAATTAACTTAGGAGCATCCATTTCACTGGGGGTAGTACCATCACCTGAGTCGGCGCTTCCAAGTTATATAAGAAGGCTACCTAAGCATGAACCTGGGTTAGTAACCTCACAGGCAACGTTCCTCCATGGTCTCTGCTTCAAGATCCTCTGTGAGTTCTTGCCTTGACGTCTCTCAATTTATGACCTAGAAGTTTAAGTGTAAATAAACCATTCTCCCCTTTGGTTGCTTTTGGTTAAAGTTTTATCACAGCAACAGAAAGGGAACTAGGACAACAGCTAAGCATGGAGACACAAATGCAGGTCTCAAACCCACCTTCCTGAGGTTCAGGGAAATTTATGGGCAACGAAACAGGGTGGTCTTGGGCATAGAAAAAGTTGGTCAGAGGGAGAAGGACAGTAACTTCCAGCACTGCATGCAGACTCGGCCACCATCTCTTGATGGGACTGCACTTTGTGGACTCCATTCTCTAGTTCCGTCTCACAGGACGTCTTGAGATGGAACGCATGTCATTACTCTTGCATGGGAAGTATCTGTACTCATGGAACCATCTCACCTGCCCTTGACTTGCTTTTCAATCACTTCAGTTGAATGAGGGGTAGGTCTGGGTGCTTCAGTAGCCATGAGAGGATTGCAAGCTTGGTAGATAGCTGTGGTTATTGTAAAGGTGATTCACAGAGACCCTAGGCTGATAGTCCCGTCGGTAATTATGATAAGATGCCAAGCATCTTCCATCTTATTCCACTTAATGCAATCTGATCTTGTCCTACAACACCAGCAGTGAAGTAGACTAGTCTAAATAATGAAGCAGAAACACCATATCCAAAGAACTGTGTATGTTAACACGTCTTAGTTAAATCTTCCCAGGTTATCGATGCCTTATGTTCTCAGGAATTAAAACTATTTTCCCCCAAGGGCCAGAGTGGTAGACACAGAGTGGTAGATTTGAGATACCAAATCTCTCCAATTCTGGTGTGAAATCAAGTGTTTACCCCAAGAAGCCCCTTCACTGGATATTTGTTCTATGCTTCTGAAACTAAGCAGGACACTGGAAGCGTGGAGTTCAAAAGGATACAACAAAACAGGAATGGATTTTTAAAATGAAAATATTTTACATATACCATGTTTAAAGTACAGGCATTGCATACATACATATACATGAAATGGGGGAAACTGAGTAAATCTTGCATATATCCCTGGTATCTTAGGGTTTCTATCATTGTGAAGAGACACCATGACCATTCAATCACTTATTGGGGTCGGCTTACATTCCATTCTTGTCATGGTGGGAGACACGGAGGCATGCAGGCTGACATGGTGCTGGAGAAGGACCTGAGAGTCCTACATCTTGATCCACAGGTAGCAGAAGAAGACTGTGTACCACATGGGGCATAGCTGGAGTATATAAGACCTCAAAGGCCGCTCCACAGTGATGCACTTCCTCCAACAAGGTCACACCTCCACCAACAAGGCCATTCCTTCCAGTAGTGCCACTCCCTATGGGCCAAGCATTCAAACACAGGAGTTCACGGGTGCTATTACTATTCAAACCACCACACCTGGTTTTATTGACTATTAGTTAATTCCTTCTAGTGAATTTTTAAAAAGGACTCACCTTTCCTTTCGGTGTATAGCTAGCACCCCTCATCAAAGCATCTTCTCTTTGCAGCAAATGGAGACCTTTGCAAGACACCACAACTGAACACAATGCAGGGATTAATGACTCATAGGGAGAACAGCCCCTGTAGGATACATCGGCATCACAGCTACCGCATCCATGGCTCAGGGAACATTGCAGAAGAGGGGGTGGGAAGACAGACAGCAAGAGCCAGAATACCAGGTAGACTGTGTAAAAGTCTCTCCTAGAAATGGATGCATAAACAGCGCCAGGACAACGGCAATATCAATGGACTTGCTAACATAGAGGGAAGAAATCTAATGGAGTCCTACCCCTAGACAAAAACCTACAGGCAGCTATTGACTTCTGGGAGAAGGAGAGTTAGCCTCTCCCGGGCATGAGCTCCTTATTGTCTGTCCGATGCAGAGTTGTCAGCCTTGAAGTTATATACACACACCAACAGCAATAATGGGCTCAGAGGGTTTTACACACACACACACACACACACACACACACACACACGTAACACATACAATCAAAGAAAAAGAGATGAATAACTTGAGAGTCAGGGACATGAGGGGTTCCGGGGAGCGTACAGGCAGACGCTAGAGTGAGAAAGGGAGAGGTGAGAAGATGTAATCTATTTCAATTAAAAACACAGAAATAAATCACCTACTTTAGGCAGTATCTTTGCTGTAATCCCTTAGTTTATGAGGCATGAGTGGTGGGGCAGCTGTTTAGTGCTTTCTTCAAGACATAGAGGCCTCTGTGAGCTAGTTCAAATTTCTTGAACCCAGGATCTTTTTGTTTGGGCTGGCATTAATGATCCTGGGATCTTTTTTGACATCATCATGCCCTAATGACACCCTCAGGGCTCTCCTGAACAAGCTTGTTACACGGAGCTGTTTGGTTAGATTACACATGTGCAGACCGCCAGGTCTGGACTTTATTCTCTACCCAGTTGCCTCTTCCCATTCCCCACCCTGCTTCTTTAAACCTTACCTTTGTGAAAACACATTGAGACTCTGCTCACCTCTTCCTAGGCAACTTCCTTTTGCAAAACTTGTCATTTCTGTGTTACTGTAAAACAGGCTTGGTCCAGTATCACTCATTACAAACCCTGCTCCTCTTGAAGGGAACCACTTCTAACCTGTTCAGATATTCTTCAACTGCTTAGCAGCATACTTTACAAAAAGATGGTCATCCCCCTGCACCACACAGTGCAGAAAACTACATCAAACAAACATAGATTGCAATGAGCTACAAGAAGGGGAAGCTTGTGATCCACTGCCTTTGTCAGGAGGAAGAGGTTAAAGTCACCCCAGATGCCTTCACAGGCAAGTCCAAGTCTTTACTAGAGAATCAGGTGGCCGTCAGACGAGCTGAATCAAGGACTAAAACGTATCACCTCTGCTTACCGTTGTGTCTATTGTGTTTTTTTCCCTACATACTGTCCATGAACTCGAGGAATATTCTGCTTGTCTCCAGGATTGCAGCTCAGTGAAAATCAAGTGCATTTCTTATTGACAGGTACTAGAGACCATGATATACAAAGGGGAACCTGCTTGGTATGAGTGGAGGCATCTGATGGACTGTAGAAATGTAAACATGGCCTTCCTAATGTGGTTTTAATGGCCTTCGCTTCTGGACATTAGCCAGAGTCTGCATCCTAAGTACTAAAAGATTTGCTCTGCAGGCCAATTTTTCCCTTTAGAGTTTCGCTAAAGATTTGACCTCGACCCCTACGGTTCCTTTATTTTCTTGTTCCAGTGAATTGATTCTCTAGTTTGTGAGGCCTGGAGTCCTGGCGGAGTGGTATTTACCATATTTTAATTGATTGCATTGCCTTGGTCAGCATTAGGGTTGACTTCATGTGAGATCTTAAACGCACCCGAGTGCCTGGATGCTAAGCCCAAAACCTCTCTTCAGACAGTGATGGAAAGACATGGCTCTCCTATTTGTGTTCATTAATTATGAACTGGCTGCATTTTCAGCCTGACAGGAGGCAATTGCTTACAGCTTCCAAAATCATGTACTTCGTACTGGTGGGTCTAAGTCCTTCTCTTTCAATAACTTCTCTGGTAAATACTGATAGCTCCCTGCCTTGGCCCAGAGAAGACCTCTATAAGCCAGCATTCCCCTCTACCTAGGGTTCCTTCCCTCCGTTTAGTCACTGGCCTTTCCAGGACTAGGTCACTGTAAAAACTACAAGTCTATAAGGAACCCCACATTTTCTTGAGTTCAACGTTGTCTCCTTTGGGGAGTCAGTGAAGAGAGCAGATGGTGTGGATGAAACAACAGGGCATCAGGGTGTGTCTGTAGGATGACCTGCCTGCTGCTACATGAAAGTAAACAAGTCAGTTCCCTCTATGACACTCACAGTAGCCGAAAAGTGATGATAATGATAATTTTCTTGTAGTAGGGAGGAGGGAAGCCACTTGTTTGTTCCAGCTGCCCAGAACCAAAATAATCACACAGAAACTGTATTAATTAAATCACTGCTTGGCCCATTAGCTCTAGCTTCTTATTGGCTAACTCTTTTCTTAATTTAACCCATTTCTATTAATCTGTATATCACCACATGGCTGTGGCTTACCAGGTAACGTTCCCAGTGTCTGTCTCAGGTGGCTCCATGGCCTCTCTCTGACTCTGCCCTTCTTCCTCCCAGCATTCAGTTTAGTTTTCCCCACCTAGCTAAGTTCTTCCCTGCTATAGGTCCACAGCAGTTTCTTTATTCATAATGTTAAACACAGCATACAGAGGAAAATTCCACACCATTTTCTATTGTTGAGTAGTCAATAGACTTAAACATGGTAAATTAAAAATGTGTGGTACAAGCAGAGGCAATGGCTCAGTGGGTAAGAATTCATGAACACTCAGGTTCAAATCCCTAGCACCCATTAAAAAAAGCTAGGCATAGCTGTGCATGTTTACCTGTAATCCCAACATCTCTGGATGTGGGAAAATACAGTAAAAATTACTTGGTGTTTGCTAGCTGTTGGCTCTGCTCCAGGTTCAGTGAAAGACCTTGTCTCAAGGGAATGAATGAGGTAAAGAGTGATGGATCAGAACACATTATGTCTTTCTTTGGTCTATGCATTTGTATGGGTGTGTGCATTAGTACATACATAGCAAACACACAGTAAATAAATGAATTAATTGACAGCAGCTTTCAATAGTAATAGCACCAACTTGGAGCATGCCCAGAGTCTATCAACAGGTCAATGAATAAACAAATTGTGGCACTAATGGTCCTAAACTTATAATAGTTCAACAATGATTTTTTTAAATTTTTAAATATTATTTTTAATTTAATTTTGATGATATAAAAACAATATATAGTTGGTAGAATCCATACTTGAAATTTTGATTTTTTTTGGTTCTGGTCAAATGTAGCATTATACTGTGTCCAAACAATAGCTCTCAAACAGCTGCACAATCACATAGCTAACTCTTATAATGTTCTGTGTTGTTCAGATCTGATGTTTGATAGATTATGCATGTACATTATGATAGTGATCTTATATTTGATTTATTTTCGGCTTAGCATGTGTTTATCTGGAAGTAACTTCCACTGTTTCTTAATAGCACCTCCACATTCGATCAATGCAGCTAGCTATTCAGCAATGAAGAAAATTGACTTTTGACACATGTAGGCAATGTGGCCAGCAGCAAGACATCTCAGCAGGGAAATGCACTTGCTGCCAAGACTGAAAGCCTGAGTAGAATCCTGCAAGTTCTTCTCTGACCTGGTACATTATGGCACACATGCATCTACACACACACACACAAAAAAATTAATAAAAATGTAATTAATATAAAGGTGTTATGTTGAGAACAAGAAGCCAAACACAGAAAACTGTACTTTGTCTCTTCTGTGATTTCATAGACATTCCAGGAAAGACACAGATAATTAGTAGATAGTGATGATCTAGATCCAGGCAAGAGAGCTCATAGGAAAGGGTCCAAGGGATATGTATGTATGTGTGTGTGTGGGGGGGGGCTGTATATGTGTGAGAGGGGAGAGGAAGAGGGAGAAAGAAAGAGTGAGAGAGAGTCCTCTGGTTCCCACTTTTATTTCAGACAAAGTGTCTCATTGAACCTGAAGTTCATTAGTTTGGCTAGGCTGTCTAGCCAATGAGCTTCAAGAATCTGCCTGCCTTGGTCTTCCCAGGACCGAGTTACAGGAATGCGCCACCACCTCTGACTTTCATAAAAATTCTGGAGATTTGGCCTCAGATCCCCAAGCTTGATTGGCAGGCACTTTACTCACTGAGTTATCTCCCCAGCCTTCAGAATAATCTTGGAATGATTGAACTGTTTTCATCTCTTGATTGTGGCTTCCTGGGAAGGCATGATGGTTGGACTGTAGATGGTACCCTTCAAATGTGTGTATTTTATTGTATGTAAATGATACCTTAATAAAGTTGATTTAAAAATAGCTGGCATGGGGTTGAAGAGATGGCCCAATGGTCAAGAATACTTGCTGTTCTTGCAGAGGATCCAGGTTCAGTTCCCAACACCCATATCAGGCATCACAACTCTTTGTAACTCCATTTTCTGAGGGATCTGACACCCTTTTTTGGCCTCCACAGGTACCTGAACATATATGATGCCCATTCAGACAAGCAGGCATGTACACATAACATGTTAAAGATAATTAACCTTTAAATATTCTGGTAAAGTATGACACACAGTAAGCTCTCAATACATATTGCTTCCCTTTCTCATTGAGTGGTCTAGGGGGTGGTGCATATCACCTTGTTGTCTCTATCTCATATTGATATCTAGGCTCCAAAGCTTGTGACCAAGCCAACTCTGAATTTTGAGGTGCTTCTCTCACACTCCTCTGACCTTCCTGAACACTCCAGCCAGCTTTCAACTTTCATGATCTGCTGTCTTGCCTTTGTCAGCTTGGGCTGCTATAAGGAATAGCACCAGGGAACTAAGGAATTCAATATACACGGTAATGTCTCATGGTTTTGTAGCCTGGAAAACTAGGGCACTAGCATGGCTGGTTCTAGGAGGGCTTTCTGTCTGGCTTGTGGTTGTTCTCTGCATCAGCCCTCGTGTAGCCCTTCCACTCCATTGAGTATGTGTACACAACTTTATTACACTTTTTTCTCTTTTTTTCAGGCGATGGTTTCTCTGTAGAGCTTTGGAGCCTGTTTTGGAACTTGGTCTGTAGACCAGGCTAGCCTCAAACTCACAGAGATCTGCCTGCCTCTGCCATCCAACTGCTGGCATTAAAGGCATGTGCCACCACCACCACCACCCTTTATTACTCTTATGTGGTCAGTAGTTCACTAAGATTAGCATAGCATCTTCATCTAATTCCATGATCCCCTAAAATCCAAGTCTCCAAGTACAGTTGCCTGTGAGATCAGAGGTTTACTGACATATATGGAGACATTGGGGCTTGCTTGGCACCCATGCTTGCATTGAATTTACAGTTTTTTTGCCTCATACTTCAGAGTCCTGGGATTATAGGTGGGCACCACCATGTCTGGCTCAAATGTAGTGATATTTCATTTTTATTTAATAAATAAAACTTGCCTGAAGATCAGAGAGTAAAACAGCCCCACTGGTCAACCTTACAGACCAGGAAGTGGTGACACATATCTTTAATTCCAGTAGCCACACTAGCTTGCCATAGAAACTGAGTGGTAGTGGTGCATGCCTTAATCCCAGCACTAGAGAGGAATATAAGATGGGAGGAGACAGTTTACACATAGTCTCATTCTGAGATTCCTGGAGGCAGGATCACCATCAGACTGAGGTAAGAGTCAGTGACTGGCTGTTTTGCTTTCTCACCTTCAGGTTGAACCCCAATATCTGTCTCTGCATTTTTCTTAATTGTGCTAAATTTGGTGCCCAAAGTGGGGCTTGAACCCATGATCCCAAGATTAAGAGTCTCAAGCTCTACCAACTGAGCTACACATTTCAGGGATTGCCTTGTACATTATACAGGTGGTTCTGACTGTGTGTTTGGAAATCATTTCTCAAAGTGTGCCTCTGGAATCAAGTATTGTTGCTGAATTATTCCTTGGTGTCTCTAGCCTGCATTTTTAAACTTTATTCTTATGAATCACTGTCTCAAGTATGGGTCTAGGAGAATTTATATGACAGTGATACTGTCTACACAATCTACTGTAGTTCACATCAAACTGTGTGTGTGTGGGGGGGAAAGGCTCATCAGATGCACACACCACAAGTCATGGGAGGAAGGACCAAATGTGAAAAGAGATGATTCCAGCAGAGTCATCTAAGGATGTTCTTAGAGGGAATGGAGCATTCACAGTGAAGGACACAGTGTTGACAAGTAAATAGGTAAGTCTAGTGGAACACAACAGAGAGAGAGAGAGAGAGAGAGAGAGAGAGAGAGAGAAGAGAGAATATGTTGGAAAACAGCATAAATTGCTTGCAATGCATCGTGGTTTATTTAACAGGAAATGGAATGACTGATGGCTGAAACTCTGTTGGCAGAGACTGCTTGTTCATTTCCCAGCTGCCCAGAACCAAAATAATCACACATAAACTGTATTATTGCAACATTGCTTAGCCCATTAGCTTATGCATATTTATTGCTAGCTCTTATATCTTAAATTAACCCATCTCTATTAATATGTGCATCACCATGAGGTTGTGGCCTACTGGCAAGGTTCCAGCTGGCAGCTTGTGCCTTTCTCCTCTGGCAGGTACATGGCTTAACAAAATATAGCCAGGCTGGAATAGATATATAGAGAGAAAGTATGTGGAGTCAGGGAGAGGCCATGTAGAAATATACATATAACAAAATTAACCTTGAGTTTTGTATCAATAAACCAAGATCCATATAAATACAAAGTATTCATCTCTATATCATATCCTACTTTAAATGTAAATAAACATTTATAAACAACCATTTAGTTAATTTGGGCATAGTTCTCTCTAAAGTGCTTCTTGATTTTAGTTGGGTGAAGTATTTTTTAGGGTTCATGGAGACCTTCCTTGGGGTCTTTTTCCATAAAACCACATTAGTCTAGAAGAAATCCACAGGTTTTCATCCTCTGTGGAAACAAAAGCAGAACCTCTTTTCCAAAGCAACATATCCTTATCCCCAAATTTTAAAGTCAAAATACCTTTAAAGCATATATGTTGGTTTAGCTTACATGTACAATGAATGTCTTTATGTGCTTATCTCATTCACAGCCACAAAATTAAAAGAAAACACAATAATATAGATAATCCAGATTCTCTGTGTACTTTCCATCTTTACGTGGCTTTTCTTTACTCCTTTAGTCTATGACTACCTGTTCTCTGTCTCTTTAAATACTTTGTTTTATTGTTTCTGTATTCTTTTTCTTCTCTCTGACAAGCCTACATAGATTTTAAATCCACACTGTGACCTGTTCAGATGTTTATTTCTGTCTGAATCTGTCTTGATTGCATATCTGTAATTATTTTCTGATTGGGAGTGCTTTTTTTGAAAAATGTTAATTGGGTGTGGCTAGGACTAAATTCATGGTCCTGCCTGTTGGCTCCACCCAGTCCAACATTGCAGAGGCATGTTTGCTGTCTCTGAGAACCATGCACACTGCTCCAGCTCCAAGGTTGCAGTGGGTCTGTGTCACCATTAAGCGATTTATAACACACTGCTCACAGACCCCATTTAAGTGCTTGGCCTCCTGAAAGAGCCAGAGCAGAGCTATTTCTGCAACTAGCACAAACCAGGAAGCCACTGTTTTGAAACCACACTTTTTTTTGCTGCCACCATTGAATCAGGAAGGACGAGCCATGGTGCCCCTGCTTGTTGCCAGCAGAGTCCATTTGAAAAAAAAAGGCAGCTAAATTTTGGGTTTTTTTTTTTTTTGTGTGTCTAGAATTTCTTTTCAAGCTTTCTCAGGTTTTCTGTGGGTTTAGCTGGCACAAGTTGGCACACCAATCTGTTGTTGGAGACTGCTTGTTCATTTCCAAGTCACCCAGACCTGAAATAATCAAACAGAAACTGTATTATTACAATTATTACTACTTGGTCTATTAGCTTATGCATATTTCTAGCTAGCTGGTATATCTTAAATTAACTCTTCTCTATTAACCTGTGTCACCACATGGTGTGGCCTACCAGTAAGATTCTGACTGGTGTCTGTTTTCTACAGAAGATACATGGCTTCTCCCTGACTCCACCTATTCTGTCTTTACATTTCTCTTCAGATTTACTACCTGGCTTTACTCTGTTAAGACATTGGCTGAAAGTAGCTTTATTTATTAACCAATAAAAGCAACACATATACAGAAGGATTTTCCCCATCATTTCCCCTTTTCTGAATCCCACATCAAAACTCTGGCCATCCAACTCCTCTGGATTCCCCACGAAGTCTCTCCAGTACCCACACCTGGAAACAGCTCTCAGTGTGGATCTCATGACACAGCTGTGGTAAGAGGGCAGATGGAGTTTCCAGAAAGCACTTCCCTAGCTTAGTTGCAAAGTTCATGGCAGAGCTACCCCATCTTGTGTCAATGGCTTCAACAAAATTCATGTTCATTGCCTGATGTAGAGCTTACAGTGTTGATATCTTGTATATTGTGTCACTTCTCTAGTGATTTTAATATTTTATTTATTGACTGATTTAACTTTTAACAGTGCCCCAAACCATCTCATTATAGCACAGTGCTGAAAGAGGCCAGTGTAATAGCTATCATGTTGTTCAATTCAATCTGGACAGATGTAGCCCAAAGCAAAAAGAGAATCATAATATCTGTAATATTTTCAATCCTATGTTGCAAACGGGTCTTAGCTTGTCTGTTTGTATGATTGGGTATGATAGGCAAATTTCCAAAGATCTTGCAAGATCAGCAGAGGACCAGTCTCTGAACCAGGCTGATGGCCATAGCTGCGTGATACTGCACCTGTGTGCTGTGTCCCCACTCCGTCCATATTCAGGATGCTTAGAGAGCCTCATGTTGTGCTGCTTAGTCTTCGAATCTACACTCTACAAGGCAGGGAATTATAAAATATTTTAATTAAACTGGATCCTAACTTGCATTTTCTGACCCCCACTGTGAGCTCTGTCCTTGGTCCTGAAGAGTTAACCTTTTCAAGCAATGGCTTTGGTGGTTTGGAAGACATTCTCTGACTTGTAATGTTGGTAAACACATAGGGGGACAGATAATATAAAAATGGTTTCTCTGTGGTATGGTTTTTTCACTCTATTAGGCACTGTAACAGATAAGCAATGCTCTGTACAGAGTGCTCCCGGGAAGTCTTTACATCATTCTTTTCAGAATATTGGGCCCAGGAGACTGAGTGTGAATATCAAAGGTAGCTCTCAAATGAGTACATAATTTCAATCCTATATCATGTCCAAAAATATGTTCCTCATAATTAATCATTGGGGACCAGGATGTCTGCTGGGAGATTGTGTCTTCAATATATGACAGGGAAGCTGTTCTTAGGACATCTCAACAATATAGTTGTCTAAACAAGATCCGGGAAATGACAGTACTAGTTGACAAACAAACGTATGCGGAAGAATTCTCTCAGGGCTCTACCTCTAGATGGAGAGTTACACGCAATCTGTGGTTTCTGAATGAGGGAGAGTAAGTCTTTTCCAGGCTCAAGGCCCTTGTAAGTTATCTTAAGAGGTCAGCTTTAAATTAAATACATATGAACAATGCTAAATGAACATAGCAGGTTCCATATATATGTACACACACACACACACACACACACACACGCTGTGTGTCATCTGTCTGTCTGTACATGTGTCTATAACAAAAGAATAAATGACCATGTATTTGAGGACTTGAGGGGGGCCAGATAAAAAGTTGGAAGAGGAGAAGTGGTGGGGATAACAAAAATATAGTATCAATATATTATATTCTCAAAAAATAAATAAAAATAGGTAACAGTAAGAGAGGTAATAAATATGATATAGCATAAAATATTTTAATATAACACTTTTAAAATCTCATTGAGAATATGATGTATCTTGGTCATATTCACCACCTCCCTTCTCCCCTATAATCACCTGGAGGCACCCACTTCTGCCTAATACCATGTCCTCTTAATAAACAGGTTTGTAGTTAATGGTCAGTTTAAAAACAGCAGGCTTAAATAGGCATTGAAGAAGCTAAGTTTAATTTTGATTATTGGATGCCAATCAGCTTTGCAAACTGGAGCTGACAGTGCTCCTGTAATTTCGTAACTGTTCCTCAGCCCCAGTCTTGGATGTCAGCTTCTTATTTTCTAGAGTTCTAGAATGAAGTCCTCAGGTGCAAAAATACAGCCTCTCTGGGGATATAAAAAATATTACATAACAATGTAACCTAAAAATATTTATTGGGATGTTTTCTGTCTGAGGCATCTCTGGAGAGACATTGGTAAAGCCTTTGGGGATTTTCTGAAAGGAAACAGGAGGGCTTGGCACATGAGCAGGTGCCAGAAGAATATTCTAGACCAGGGATAGCAAGGTTCAAAGTGCAGAGGGAAACTTAGGGGCATGGATCTACAACATTACTGGAATATGCCACCATGCTCAGTTTACAGGGTGTTGGTGATTGAACCAGGGCTTTCTGCATGCTAGGCAAGTGTGCTGCCAACTGAGCCACAGTCTCAGCCCTCATATAAATTTCTGAATTTGTATATATTAATATGCTAAGTGTATATATTGTGATTTGTAAAATATAGATACAATACACATATTATTATTTTATATATACAAATATAGAACTTTTTTTTTTGGTTTTTCGAGACAGGGTTTCTCTGTGGCTTTGGAGCCTGTCCTGGAACTAGCTCTTGTAGACCAGGCTGGTCTCGAACTCACAGAGATCCGCCTGCCTCTGCCTCCCGAGTGCTGGGATTAAAGGCGTGCGCCACCACCGCCTGGCACAAATATAGAACTTTTAAAGTTTAATTTAAATATAATACTGAATGTACCTAAATTGCCTGAGTTAAAATTATTTTTCTATGTTACTTTCATTTCTAATACTGGAGTTATTAATAATAGTGTAAGTAAGTATTAAGATAAAATATCTTTCATTATTTATGAAAATTTAACACTTGATATGGTGAGGTATGGAAGTTCTAAGTTTAGTTTTAAAAATATTTTTAGTTTTAATGGCTTCCAGGGTTTTAAAGGATTTCTTACAAATAGATGTTGATTCCAATGGAAGAATGGCATTGGTGGCTGTATTTACTCAATCATGATTCTCATTTTTCAATGCCACCCACCAATTATGCATTGGGCTCTGTTGAAATTGGTCTAGTAAATTTCCATCTTCCTGGTGTCAGGCAGTTACTCTTGCAAACTAATTGGAAGATATTTCATTCCTACATCTTTAAATAAATGTGTCCCTAACCCATTGAAACTTCCCTGGAAGACTTTTAAGCATTGCTGGAGATCTCGGTTTAAGTGTGCACATGTGACTACGGTTATACTGGCTGCTGTGTGCACTGACTGTATTGGCCAAAAGCATCGCATAGGGACAGGAATGGTTTTTAAAGTGCTCTTGAATACACAGATCTCTTCAGAGAAGCAGTTACTTTCTCACTCTTAATCTTGTAGGGTCAGATTAAATGTGTATAATATAAATACACATACATTGCTGACACATGAGGAAAGCTATTTGTCATCACAGAGAAGGTCCCCAGATTTGATAGCCTGTCTCTTTGTGAAAGAGAAATGCATAACCAAGTTTCAAACATAGCAGCCATCTCAAGTATATCATACGTTGCAGCAGAAGTTCATGGTCATACGCTGAAGCATTCTGAATTTCATTGTTTCCACTCTGTACTCTCCTATGAATGACACCGTGGGGCACATATGCCTCTCGCTTATATTTGTTGTTCTAACAACACGACTCCAAGTGACACTCTGGATGGATTTTATGTGTGATGCTCTCTCTAACATTAGTCTGGAATCTTTGTCAAATTCTAAAGGTTATGTTTCTGCAGTGTTCTTGTAAAGCACTTATTATTGCAGAGTGAGTTATTGAGAGAGTTTTCTCATAGGTGACATCACACCGGGGTTGATCATAGCAATGTGTGCCACACAGTGTCAGAGACACATGTTACATAAACAATAATAGGAATGACATCTTGGATTTCCATTAAGAGAAAAGCTAAAATATATTATGTAAGTAATATGACCTGACTATATTTTTTAATGTCTAAAATATATCAAAGTCTTGCTTATTTTTCTTTTTGATTGTCTTAAGATGGCCATATCTCAGATAGCAACGAATGCTCCTCCAGACCCCTATGATTTTTTAAAAATATAGTTATTTTCATGAAAGTTATGTGTTTATTATAAATAGAAGGTAAGTTAAGAAAAATGACTATAAAATACAGCTCTCAGAAATTATCATCTGAAATCTTGATATTCAGCTTGGAGATTTTTAGACTTTCTAAAATCTACCCAAGACCATAGTATTTATATAATACATCTCAAATTTTCACCTAATAAAGGGTTCCTGTCCTTTTAGAAAATCTTGTTTTTGATTGTTTGAGATAGCACCTCACTAGCCCAGGCTAGCCTTGAATGCGCTATGTAGTCCAGGCTGGTGTTGAACATGTAGTCATGCTTCTGTCATAGGTTCTTGAGTGTTGGGGTTATTCATGCAAACTACCACACCCAACTACAGTCTAGAAACTCTCTGTGTTATTCTGGCAATATTTGACTGTGATGTAGGTGTGTCTTCTATGTATCTGATGGTTAATTAATAAAGAAACTGCTTGGCCTCATCGGTTAGAACATAGGTGGGTGGAGTAGACAGAACAGGAAGAAGGAAGTGAGGTAGATGGCTCAGTCAGATGCCACGCCTCTCCTCAGTGAGAGAGACCACCATGCCTCTCCTCAGGGAGAGAGTCATCATGGAGCCAGCTACCAGGTCAGACATGACTGGTGTAGAGAATACCTTCTTTTGGTGTCGTCTGGATCCTAGTGTGTATCCTGACTGTTGGCCATAATCAGAGGGGCATCTTTGGACTTGTGATCCAGCCTGACATCTTTAACTCATTTTTGTGCAACAAGGGTAGCAATACCTCCTGTAGAGAGTAAGTCAGGAAACACACAGGAAACACCTATTGTGGTCTGTGATTGCAAGGGCTGGAGGTTTAAGTCAAGCCCATCATGTAAGGGCTGACCTTAGTTGTGCACAGACTTCTCTTACTTCCTGTTGGCTACCCTCTTCCAGGAACATCCTCAGGGTTTCGGGGAGTACCGATGATCATAGAGAAACTACATTAATTAAAACACTGCATGGCCTATTAACTCTGTCTTCCTATTAACTAACTCTTACATATTTAATTAACCCATTTCTATTATTTTATATTTTACTATGAGGTTCATGGTTTACTGATAAGGTTCCGGTTTGTCTGTCTCCTTTGACAGTTCAATGGTTTCTCTTTGACTCTGCCTTCTTTCTCCCAGCATTCAATTTAGTTTTCCCACCTAGCTCTATTCTGCCCTGCCACAGGCCAAAGCAGCTTCTTTATTAACCAATGATAATAAAATATATTCACAGCATGCACAGGGGAATCTCACATCATAACCAGCACCTCCCAAAGCACTCAGTGTCTGGCAAGAGACGTTAAGTGAATATCTTGCTCACCACAGATGACCTAACTCATCCCTGACTGTCAGAGATGTCTGGGGATTAAGCTTCACCCACTCTGTTGCCCCTTACTCCCTTCTCTTCTCACAGCCATTGCCACTCTCCCTGTGGTGTTTCTCAGGAGCCCTTCTTGAGATGTTTTTGCACCCACCGTTTTGCTTCAGATCTCACACTTGTCATTCTTGATAACGTATTTATCATCACCGGTGTTAGGATGGTGGCAGACACTAAGCCGGTTACTAACAACACATCACATCTCATCAGAGGTAATGTGACTGATCACTGAGGAGAGCCAGAAAGTGGGAGTAAGATTGAAATGTCACCCTTTCTGGAAACTTCCAGCCCTGGCACCTGCTTCTGGTGTCACGAGTATCTAATGCTCTGGCACCATCCTGTGTGTGGTGGCACAAGGACCTCCAGACCCAAACACTGGAGGCTACAGATGCAAGGTGGCATTTGTCTGTGTAACCCATGAGAACCTAGGCACCTGTAACCTGGGACTGCTTTTAGCATCTGGCAACAACAAGGGTTGTGCTGTGCTTTATGGTTTTTAATTTATTTTGTAGAGACCTTCTCTTTAGCTCCCAGAAAGGCTTCATTGAGATCCATTGACAATGGCATTATAAGCCCCAGAGGTTGGTCCAGATGTCAGCTATAGCCTTGAGTCACGGCAGGAGGGGCAGATAATTACCTAATTTGTCTTTGTCTTGACTTAATCAGTTGGTAAACGGGGAAGCAATATTGCCTCTTGCTTTAAAGAACCTGTCAGCTGGTCCCAGACAAGCATAGAAATGAATATGGGGTTTGAAATGTTCAGGTTAAGGGCAGCTGGTCTGGGTTCTTCTGTCTGGGCTGAGCTGTTGGGTGTAAGCTAAGGCAGCAAAGACAGAAATGATGACGCTATTTCCTTCGAATTGATACATTCCTTCATGGAGGGAGACTTCTAAGACTCTACAGGAAATTCACAAGGTCTAGAACGTAATGGAAACTTACAGGTCTCAGAGAGCATCTGAAATGCAAATGCAAATGATTCACAGGGTCCCTCCTTAGGGTGATGTAAGTGGTCAGAATTGCCGGAGAGAAGAGACTGCAAGTCATGCAGGGAGCTCCAAGAATGCTGCTTTCCTGAGTGATCACCCAGGCTGGAGGGGCCTTCTTGGTAAAACAGCTGTCTTTGGGTTACCATCTCCTTTAAGTAGCATGCCACTTACATTTCTGTAAGCTCACTAAATTAGACTTTTGCAGAATTACTTCTTTGGATCGATGTCAGTACCCTATCTGGGGTCAGTATATGCTGGTTCACATCTCCCCCAGTAATAGGCATTCAGTAGCAGGGCTGGCAGAACTGAGAACTGAGTTGAACCCTGTATGTTGACTGACCTCTTGACAGCCTGCCTTTGCTTAGGCTCAAACTGTGATGTCCCCAGAGGGAGGTGGCAATGTGTTCCCCATGGAACATGCTGGCTCCAGGATGGGAGCAACCTGGGAACAGTTAAACTAGATGGTCATTCTTTATCTTTCCTCTAGAACAGATGTGAGCATTCTCTCTGTTTGCCCTCAGACCCAGAAAAGCCCACCATGAAATAGACTTGCCATGCTTTTAAGCCGGAGCACAGATGCCATGTCAGGGCCTAGAAACCACCGATTGCATGGATGATTCATGCTCACTGTGGGAGATGGGGATGGGATCATGGGTGAAGGCAGAGTGCTGCCATGCAAAATAGAAGATGATGTAGTTCTTTAGATGCCATGTCCAGGCATCTGGAGAAGGAGGTGTTAGGCTATAGGCTATCAGCCCTGGTCTAAGCCAGATTTGGGCCAGGAGATGCCAACTTAAAATTATTCACTGTTGTCTCCCGGCAATTGTTTGTGTTTGTATAATCTTGTGACTGCAGGCCTTTATGAATCTCTTAACTTCCTGGTCCTCCCTGAGATCTATGTGCTTTCTTTTTTGAACAGTGAAATTTTCATTCTCTTCCTGAATCTCAAAGAGCCTCCCCGTAGGAGGGAATAATTCAGTTCACAGGTACTAGCTCCATGTAGACGGCTTCTGCTGTGTGCGTTGCTTTACAGCCCAACAGGTCAGCACAGACACAAGTTGCCCACAACCAAAGCATCTTCTAAGCCCACATTCTTTACTAGGCTTTCTCCAGATCATCTGACTGGCTCTTTGAAACACAATGCAGCATTTTTCCTCATTTGCCATCTCTTAAATCTGTTCATTATAGGAAGTTATGACTATATAGAAAAGTTAAAAGGCAAACACTCACACTATTCATCAAACCCGTGCCAACTCTAAACACTTTGGCACTGTCTCCGTGGCCATTAAAAAAGAAATCTCATTTTGAGAGTGTAATGGAAGCAACACTATCGGCGGTTCTGTATTTTGCCCCGCCCTCTTTTTCTATTGTTTCTGTTTCTTCACTTTAGTAAAAGCCACTATTAAAAACGTCCAGTCCTGGAAAAGACAGCTATGTTTTCCCCTTTGCATTTGGTCAATATCCTCACTGTCACCACTTCCTGTGTCTGTATCCTTCTTGGAACCTGATTTATGTGATAAGCTCACAGGAGGCCTGTTCTGTCTCTCTGCCTGTGGTTCAAGTACATCATGGATATAGAGACAGAGAGCCTACGGGAGTGTTTTGGAATTGTGGGCATCACAGAGCTCAGGTGTCTGCGGGAAGCTGGGCACTGTCTTACAGCCCATTTGTCCCTATCTCTTAAGCCTTAAAAACGCTCAGTCTGCCAGGCTTGAACTTAAGGCCAGAGGCTTGGCTTTGCTTCCATTACAAATGTCTTGAGCCATCCGGGCTCTTAATAAGAAAATTGATTCCGGCCCAGGCTTAATCCCCTAGGTGCATTTTTCCCCATGATGGTAAGTTCATGACTCTGTCATATCTGATTTAGATGTTTTGAAAATGTATTCTTTGACAAGACTTAATTAAAGAGGATTGCACCTGGATAGGAACACCCCTACCATTTCCATAACAAACACTATTATTACCAGGAGCAATGCGTTTTTTGTTCTATTGATGTCTTTTATGGTGGTGTCATAAAAAGAGGATTATGACTCTTGTTATGAGGCAGATGGAGAGGAAGACGCATTTTGATTACCGGAGAAGGGAATGTGTTCTTTCTAAGCGTTACTTTAACAGCCATTGAGGCCTGGACAGGACAGAGAAGGGAGGGCTAGGCAAATGACTCTTTCATGATCCTGTTTTTTTGGGGGGGGGACTTTTCTTTGTCTGTTTTAAAATGAGATTTGTCAAATGTGAGGCTGGTTTCTCACTTTGGCCCAGAACCAAGGCCTCTAAAACTGATATGTCTTTCTGAAACTATTAGCAACAATGAACGAAACTCCCCATTTAGTAACCAGCAACTAAGCTTATTTTTTAAATCCATTATAATTAAGAAGAACTTAAAATATTCAGTGTGTTGTGGGAATCATTCACTAGAAATATGCTTTGAGTGGAAAGAGCTGTACTTTTTTTTGCTGTTGCAAATTGAAGGGAAAAGTTTTTATATTTAAAAGGCCAGTTGTGACTCCTCCCATTTGAGCATATTATCCACATCTAATTATCATTTTAAAAACCATTTTACGTAAATTTATATTTCATTAACTCTGTGGTTATTTGTAGTATGGAGGCATCCCGCTGCCTGGCTCCTGGCCACTTGGCTAGCTTATGCCCCGAAATAACAACACACAAACTGCATTCATTTAAACACTGCCTGGCCCATTAGCTCCAGCCTCTTATTAGCTAATTCTCACATCTCTTGCTTTAACCCATATCTAATAATCTATGTAACACCACGAGTGGTGTCTTACTGGGAAAGATTCAGCATGTCTGACCTGGTGGCTGGCTTCATGGCGACTTGCTCAGAGAGGAGAGGCATGGCAATCTGACTGAGCCATCTACCTCACTTCCTTTTTCCTGTTCTGTCTACTCCACCCGCCTAAGGGCGGGCCTATTAAATGGGCCAAGGCAGTTTCTTTATTAACAAAGAAATCAACACAAACAGAAGACTCTCCCACATCAGTTATTATGTAACTGATCTGAACTTCTCTTTCTAAGTTGAGCATTTCCCTTCACATTTTCTACTTATGTAAACAACACAGACAAACCCCCTGGTGGAGAAGTCTCTGTTGGTTCTTGTTTTCCCTAGAGTTTGGAAGGTTTCCTCACCTCAAGGTATGGTTGCTGGTTGAAGGCTGTTTGGGCTTGGGAGGTGGGCTCTGGCTAGGTCCCTAGGGGGCGCTCTTGGAAGGTTCTCTCTGCTTCTGACTCAGGCTGTGATCTCTGCTTCCTGGTGCACACACCTGCTGTCTTGCACTCCCTTTGCCTTGAAGCTGTTCCTTCTGACCCCGCCTTTCTCCCTTGTCCTGATTAGTGCTTATTGTCATCTTGATAACTTCAGGTCACTTGGGGGAGGAGGGTCTCTCAACTGAAGAATTACCTAGGTCTCTGGCCTCTGGGCAGTCTGTGTAGCATTCTCTTGATTGCTAATTGATGTAGGAAGAAGGACCAGCCCCCTGTGGGTGGTGCTCTCCCTATACAGGTAGACTTGGGCCATAAAGAATGTCAAGGGAGCAGGACCCTGTAAGCTAGCCAAGAAGCAGCATTCCTCTATGGTTTCTGTTTCAGGTTGTGCCCTAAGTTCCCTCAATGGTGGACTGTGATCTGGAAATGCAGGCAGAACAAACCCTCTCCTCTCTCAGGTTGTGTCTGTTGGGTATCCTTAGGAGTGATGCAAACACAGCTAACAGGGTCTCTGGGTAACCTCCTGGAATCAACTTAGGAAGAGAACTTACAGGGCTAAATCGTTTCAGCATACTGCCAATGAGCTTTCCAGAAAGGCATACCAATTTATACATTTATGAACATATGGGAAATGTGCTAAACCTTTGTCCATATCTACTTGGCAGAAATAAATTGACCCTTATTTTAGTTCTATGTCTTTGATAAGAGACTGTAGAGTTCTGGATTGCACTGTGATAGGAAATTAATATTATACTAATTAATATTTGTATGTGTGTGGGTATGTGCATGTTTGTGCAAGTGTATATTGTGCTTGCATATGGAGACTGTGGTGGTTTGAACAGGTCTGGCCCCATAGACTTACACATTTGAATGTTTGGCCTGTAGGGATGGCACTATTAGGAGGTATGGCCTTGTTGGAGGGGGTATGGCCTTGTTGGAAGAAGTGTGTCCCTGTGAGGGTAGGCTTTGAGGTCTCATATGCTCAAACTATGCCCAGTGTCACAGTTTACTTCCTGTTGCCCATAAAGAAATCTCAGTGACTTCTCTAGCACCATGTCTACCTGCATGCTGTCATACTTCTCACCATGACAATAGTGGACTTGAAACTGTAAGCCAGCCCCAACTAAATGTTTTCCTTTATAAAAGCTGTTGTGGGCATGGTGTCTCTTCACAGCAGTAGAAACCCTGTCTAAGGGAGGCCGAGGTATTGATCCTCTCTGGCAGCTCTCCACCTTACATTTTTTGAGATTCTATCCCTCAGCTGACCTGGAGCTGGCTTGCTAGTGAGTCCCAGGAATCCTCCTGTCTCTATGTTCCCAATGCTTAAAGTAAAAACATGCCACCACATCTAACTTTTTATGTATGTGCCAGGAATCAAACCGAGGTCCTCAGGCTTGCACGGCAACCACATTATTGACTGCTGGATTTGAATAACATTTTGGAATATTTCCATTTATATTCCGCACTTTGATAAAGTACGGTGTTATGTTGGTTATTTTGCCTCTTCCTTCACCATCAGAATTGATGGTGATGACCGAACAGATGTAAAGAGGGATTTCAATTTGAACCAAGAAATAATCCTGTAAAATGGAAACCTGTGAAGCCCAAATTGATACCTTGCCTTTCCTTCAAAAACAACAAACAAAAAACACTGCCTTCACATAGAGTCAATTATCCAGAGTAGATTATGTTTTTAGTTTGAACTAATTGTCTATGAATTGGACATACTGGAGGAAGCGCTGGCTGTGTCTGTAGATGGGAGAATCCTACCAGCCGGGGAAGAAGCACGTTACTGCAGAGAGAGGAGCTTCAGAGGCAACCTGAAAAGCCTAGAGGAACGTAGATGCTTGTAATGTCTTTGCAGAATGAAATAGAGGGGGAGGAGCAAAGTACCAGAGGCAATTAATACATTTAATCAGAAGCTAATTCACAAAACTTTATCATGAACTCTGAAGTCTCATTCTTTGTTTCTGGTCCAATCTGCCTTGCGTTTTGCTCAGCTAATTAATTAGAGCATGCATTGAGTACTTTGCCAACGGTGTGCAATTTATCATGCCTCGGATGCTGAAACCATCGTAGGCAAATTTTTGATTTTTTTTAAAAGATGTATGCCATTAGCTCCTAGGGGAAGCAGTGAAAGTACTCCTTTTTTACTTGGAGCTCTTTAAAACCAAGGGCTAGGTGGGTATTTTATTGACAGGCAATTGAAATGGAGACACAGTGTGGTGCATTAGAAAAATAATATCTGAGCTCAGAGTCACACTGTGCTTCTGGGACCAGGGCCTCAGGTTTCCCCATTCACAGTTACCTGCAGCTAGGTTTAGGTAATTGAATTAGATGGTTTTGGAGGGTGCTCAGTCAGTAGGCTCAGGACTCCAGAACAATGAAGAAGGTTTATGCAGGAGAAAACTATTTTGTCTCTAGCATGGTTTGCATTTTGATAACAGTTGTGGATAAGGAATGAATGAGGACCATCCTTTTTGTCAGGGCTCAAGCATCTAAAGCACTGACATCCCACTGACCCCCGTCATCCTGAAGCTCTTAGGCAACGAGGGAAGCTCCTAAAGACTGTGAAGGCCCCATAAGGCTGGAGTGTGAAAACCATTTGAAATGCCTTTTATCTAATGCCACAGGGCTCTGAAATAAAGACCTCTTGCCTGCTGTGGCTTCCTCAGATATGGTGTGGAGATTTTGCTCAGTGTGACTGTCAGTGTAGACACACCTCTGGTGTCAGCCTCGGAATGCCCTATATGGAGGGATTTACCAGCCTTGGACAGGCTCTCAGAGGACGGGAAACACTTGGGTGAGGACACCTTTGCCTGTTCAAATTGCCTTTCTATTTAAAGAATCACTTCAAAGATGCCTTAATAGTTTCTCCAGTAGTGTGAGGGTCAAGTGCAAGGATAGCACCTTCCTTTTCCTTTGGGTTTTTGTAGCTGGAACAGATCTAATTCCATCTCGCAGTTTCTGCATTGGAAATATCTACCTGCTTGGGGACTGGATTGGACTATGAATGCTGAGATCAGTGCAATAAAATTTGTCATGGTTCTCATGTTCATAAACTGTGTGTGTGTGTGTGTGTGTTGTGTATGTGTTTTGTGTGTGTAGGTGCTGTGTATGTCTGTGTGTGTGTGTGTGTGTGTGTGTGTGTGTGTAGACATGGGAGCTTGATGCCAGGTGTCTTCTTCAATTTTTCACATTAGTCTTTGAGATAGGGTTTCTCTCTGAACCTGAAGCTTATAGGCACTTGTATGGCTGTGATCCCAGGGATGCACTGGCCTTTGCCACCATGGCTCTTGGACTGCAGACACGTACTGCCATCCCAAGTTGTTTGCATGGGTGCTGGGGATCCATAATCAGATCGCTTGCTGATGAAGCCAACACTGTATTGAAGGCACTGTGTCTCTGGCCCCAGTGCGTATGTCTTATCAAGGTTACTTGTATTCATAGAAATGAAAGTCAAGCTCACATTGTCACTTGGGTCTTGCATGCTCTCGCAGAGCTCTCATGACTTGATTCCCAGTGTTGGCAGTATTAGGAACAGTGAGTCTTTCAGGAGGTGAGTGTAGTGGAAGGGATTACATCACTGCCAGGGTGTCATTGAAAGACATACTGGAACTCTGTCCTTTTCCTTTATCCTGTTGCTTCTCAATCTCTACAATGTGAGTGGTTTCTGTCTAACACATGCTCTCTGTCACGTTGATCTGCCCTGCCACAGGCTGAAAGTGACAGTGTCAAATAACAGTGGTATAAAACTTTTGAAATCACTAACCGAAATAAGCCTTTTTGCATTTAAAGCTTATTTTCTTGGGTATTTTGTCATAGCAATGGAAAGCTAGCTAGCACATCTGAGGAAATCCTTACAGAACCAAACTGAATCACCCACAGAGGATAGTGTGTGTGCTTGTGTGTTTGTGTGCGTGTGTGTGGTCCTCAGTGGAGAAAGGCAAGTTATTACCATGTTCCCAGATTTCCGCAAATGGGTTTGAAAGAGACTGTCACACCTGTGGAAGATCACAGAGCCCAAAGTGGAAGACAGGGACTTTGTGCTGTGCTTCTGCTGTCTCTACCTGGGGGTCACAGTTGAGGTCCTCCCTGTGTTCTTAGCCTGAACAAAGTTTGACAAACTCAGCTCACTTACTGTACCAACCTTCTAAAAGGCATCGATTTCACGTAAGACCCTGATTTCCAGACTCTCTTTGAAGAGTTACCTACGACCCTAAGCCAGCTTTCCCACAGCAATGGCCGCAGGGCTGTGTGTGGGTGGCTCTCGGTACCTGGCCCAGCCTCTGCTGTTCTGGATGGGGTTTCCTACTCCCAGCACTACTTCCCAACACTACTTCTTGCACACCATGCCTATGACCGCTATAGTGGTGGCCCTGGCTATGAACCGGTGCTGCGAACACTAGTCTGGACAAGTCTTCTCTCCGTGGGTATCAGTTTCCCCAGAAGCAAAATGAGGACTTGACTGCAAAAGGGGTGCAAACTCAGATTCATGATCCTAGGCTAGTGAGGAATTTAAAAGCGCTTCCTCCAGATATATATTAGAGGCAGGTGCATTTCTCCATGCATAAGTAAGTCTAATATTCATGAAGAATTTACAAAGCCATTTGTAATGACATAGCGGAGCTCAGTCTTGCAGGGACAGAGGAGACCTGGGGTTCAGGGTGGTGAATATGTGTGGGGGAAGGGTTTGCTGTGGAATTTGTCATTGGCTTCCCTGCTGCCCAGGTAGTTTCACCGACACCTGTGAGTTGTGCTTGTCTGGTATTAGCTGTAAATATATTGGTTCATATATTTTTGGCTGTTTTGCGGACCTGATTATGATCCTGAATTCTCATATTTTATTTTGCATCCAAGTTGGGTTTGAGGTGTGAAAAGAAGACCTAAATTTGGTCCTGCCTGGGACCTGTCATAGACATATTCTCCTGGTCCCATTTATGTCTTTCTCTTTCTAACTCTGTAAGGCGGAGCACTATTTTTTCTATTTCTAACATTCTGTGTTCTTAAGGGCCCACAATTTCCTTTAAGAGCACACTTACAGTGACCCAAAATCTTCCTTCCAGACCCCCATCTCTGTATTCAACCACCATTGAATGGCACCAAGTCAGGGGCTAAGCCTCTAACACGTCGGCCTTTATCTCTTGCTATGTAGTAGCAAGTGGTGAGTTCATTCCTGACATCCTGGGATCTGGCTAACTCTAAGTTTTCTGGGATTATTGATTGAATGATTAATCAATAACCTTTTACACAATTTCTGTGATTATACAGGTAAATGCCATTGTTCAAAGTTCTCTATATTTCCATCACTATGCTGCATATTTTGTTATAGTCAGCCTACGCAGTATCTTTCCTTCTCTTTTACAAACACCAGAATTACTGCTGAGAGGCATTGAGCCACCTTTCCTAGGCTGCAGAGTTGCTAAGTCCAGAGCCGAGAGTGACACCTAGAGACGTTATGGATCCAAATGATAGCACTATGGTCTCTGGTCTTAAGAGCATTGCATTAAGGCTAGGGCTGTCTTTCAGGAGGGCAGAGCTTTCCGTGGCTCTGGGGTGGGTGTTTAACTCAGGGCTCAAGGTGCTGGATGCTCACAGTCACACAAACGTTTCACTGAGTCTGTAGTTGCTCAGCCTCTGAAGCATCAAGAGAAGACACCTTGCATATTTGAAGAATAAAATTCATCAACCACAGAAGGTTCTAGAGAGTACTCTATTATAGATTCACGGGCGGGAGCCAAAGAAAGATAGAGGGCAGAACTTGCGTACAGCAGGAGGGGTCCTATAAAGCAGGATGCCATGGAAGAGTCTAGGGGCTGTTTAAGGACACAGGACAGAAACTGGGGTGAGGCATGGGGTAGGGGTGGGCTGATCAGTCAGTTGGCCCAACCACCAGATGACTCCACACAGTTTCTGTCAAGGCCTCATGCACACTTTCCAGGTACGGGTGACTGATGACAAGGGACCAGGACCCAGTGTTGTCGTAGACTGCTTAGCCACTCTAGGTGCTGGCACTTCCGGGTTCCACGGCCGTGCATGTGCCTTCAAGCGTCCGCAACTTACATACCTACCCAGGGTCCTCAAATCCTACGTGATCTATGTGCAGCATGGTCACGTGATCCATGCTTGATTGGCCACATGAGCCCTTGTGCCCATGCGCTAGATGGCCTTTAAAAATCTGGGCATGCTCCACATTCTCTTCCCCCACCACACTTCAGACAGGCATAAGCACTTACCTCTTATTTCCCTCTCTTAATAAACTTTTAAAGTGTGATTCGTTGTGTGTCTTGGGATCTGTTCTTGTAATTTCTACCCAGAACCCTCTCCTGCCATTCCGGCCTCCAATAAGGACAGTCTCTGAACTTCTGCCTTGGGGTCTGTGCCCCACACGGACATTCCCACCTCCTGTCCTCATCAAAGCCAGAGACTCCACCACAGAATCGTTCTTTACCTTCATTGTCTCTACTTTAAAGGGTCACTTGTGTTCCATATCGCAGAGAAAAACAATCAAAAAGAAACGTAGAACATTGAAAAATTAGGTTTCAGATGCACCCCTGACAGATTGAATTTTCTGAACCCGAGCTCCTTTCTCTCGGCTCTCACTGTCCTGCGCATACTTGTTGACTGGTAAGGACCTTCTCCTCTCTTAGTGTCTGCCTCTCTGATGCCCGTACAATCTACTCAGCCAGAGTCAGTGTTTTGATTTCCTGCCACACGGGCTTTGGGCGTAATAAGGGCTCAGCAAGAATCTGTGGAAAGAACAAATGACTGAATGACTGGATTGCTGAGAAGTCCAGCCTGCAGGAATGGGGGCTATCCATGCCACGGGAGAACCCTGCCGCCAGCTGATCCTCTCTGCCCTTTCCCATTTCCCATCAGCTAACCTTGCTTTTTCTTTCTGTGAGTGTCACAAAGGAGTGTTCCTAGCCCAGAGCGCAGTCACATGGAGCTGTCCAGCATCCTTCCAGAATAAAGGGATCTCATTTTCAAGGTGTCTTTTCTTGACGCTTCGCAGGCTGAGCAGCTGATGAATTCTCAGCGAGCATTTCCCATTTCCCTTCCCGGGTGCCCTGGAGAGGTGAACTGGGCTGGTCACTCTGTCTTCCTTATCTGTAATGCTGTGGTTAAACATCATTGGTCTGACCAGTTAGGGATGAAGGGCAGGCTGAGGAGAAAGCCTGATGACACACACCACATTCGAGGAACATATCATTTATCTTCCCTAACTACCTCTTACTAGGTGCTAGCAACGGTGCAGAGATTAGCAGCCTTAGAGGACATGTCCCAGAAAACTGCAGCAAGGGAAGTCCTTCCTTAGGATTTAAATTACCGAAGGGTGGAGGTTTCTGGGCTCTGTTGAGGTCCTTTACAAAAAGCCTGGTCAAAAAAATCTTAATTTTGCTGCTGGCCCTGATCGTCTAAACTACTCAAAACCTTATGTATTGCTGCTGGCTCATATTATAAATAATCAAGCTGTGCCTGTCAATAATTTGAAGCCCAGCCTCCAGGACAGCTGGTTCACCTGAAGACATGCTAAAGAGAGGGGAGGACTAATTAGCCGCTTAATATGATAATGTGCTTATCTTTCCCAGCAGCCCCTTGCTTGCTGGGATAGACACTGTTTCCACAGGGCAGCACTGCAGAACTTTTCTCCTCGTCTGAGTCCTAAAACTGCAACCTTCCTTCTTCCTTCCTTCCTTCCTTCCTTCCTTCCTTCCTTCCTTCCTTCCCTCCCTCCCTCCCTCCCTCCCTCCCTCCTTCCTTCCCTCCCTCCCTCCTTCCTTTCCTCCCTCGCTCCGTCCGTCCCTCCCTCCCTCCCTCCCTCCCTCCCTCCCTCTCACTCCCTCTTGCCTTTCCTCCTCTCCCCTCCCCCTTCCTCTTTCCTTTTCTCTTTCTTTCTTTCTTTCTTTCTTTCTTTCTTTCTTTCTTTCTTTCTTTCTTTCTTTCTCTATTTCTACTTATTTCAGATACTAGCCAAATATGTAACCACACACTTTCCCTGGCAATCTGGGCTTTCTCCAAAGCACCTCTTCATCTTCCCCACAGCTGTTTGCTAACCTCCATTGTAGAAGGCATGACATTTTCTCTTCCTCTTTCCCATTTCTCTCTTCCAGACTGTGGCCAGGATTTACAGCTTTCCAGTCCTATTCTTTTTTCTCTCAAAGTCTAATAAGATGCCCCTTGCTCTTTCTTCCAAGTCTGCTTTTAAATGCTTGTATTAACTAGACTAATAACCCAAAAGGAGACCTCAGTTTTCCTAGTAACCGTAAATGAAGTTTATCCCAGACCTTCTAGGCTAATTTAACACTGGTTTTGCTGAGAATAAACCTTTGGATTGGTGATTTAATCAATTAACTGATAAGCCTTTTATATTTATTTCTGTGTTAATAAAGGAGAAACCTATTGTTCAATACTTACCATGTAGTATTCATCTGTCTCTTTTTTTCCTGTGGGGTGTGTGTGTGTGTGTGTGTGTGTGTGTGTGAGTGTGAGTGTGTGTGTGTGTGTGTGGTGTCTGTGTGTACACTTAACTGTGTAAACACATATGGAGGCCATGGTAGACTTTGGGTGTCTTAGTATCTTAGTTAGGGTTCCTATTGCTGTGAAGAGACCATTATCACAACAGTTCTTACAAAACAACATTTAATTGGGGCTAGCTTACAATTTTAGAAATTTAGCTAATTATCATCATGGTGGAACATGGTGGCTTGCAGGCAGAAACAGTGCTGGAGAAGTAGCCGATTGTCCCACATCTTAACCCACAGGCAGCAGAAGGAGACTGTTTTCCACACTGGGTGTAGCTTAAGCATACAATACCTCAACGTCCACTTTTACCTTGATACACTTCCTCCAACAAGGCCACACCTCCTAATAGTGCCACTCCTTATGGCCAGGCTTTCAAACACATGAATCTATGGGGCCATTCCTATTGAAACCACCACTCTGGTTACTGTTTTCCTACATTACTCCCCATCTATATTTTGAGACAAGATCACTCTGAACCAGTGCTCATGATTTCAGCTAGACTGGTTGGCCAGTAAGCCCTAGAGATCAGTCTGTGTCTGTCCCATAGCGCTGGTGTGCCCAGTCATTCCCAGCTACTTTCCATAGCCCCTTATTTCTGTCTCACAGATGTTAAAACCACATATCTGAGACAAGAGGCTAAACCATCCTTTGTAGGTAGCAGAGCTTATGTGTCCATAGCTAAGAATGACATGCTGACCCCTTGACCTCAAAACTTAGGCTCTCCTCCTATGATTTCTACTCAGAGAGGATAAGCTGATGGCTTATACAGGCTGCTCAGTCAGTCCCAGAACCTTCTTAATGGAATCTCTTCCCTCCTCTGGATCTACCCACATGAGTTTGGAAAAGCTATGATTTTGTTGTGATGGATGAAAATGGTTTGATGATCCTGCTCGCTATGTTAGTAAAAGCAGGTTCTACCTGCATCAAACATCTGTTCATTCCTCATCACAGCATTATTCTGAGACTGAACAAAAATGCAGAAGAGGGCAGACAATTTTAGCCCACAACAATTTTCAATTTCAGAACGTTTTTGCAAATGATGCTGAAAGAGGTACATATTCCGTGTGGAATAGACGAGGACGTTTTGTTCCTACCAAACAAACCTGGATAAAAAAGAGTGAATCTAATTTTTGCTTTAAAAACATTAACAGGTAGCTGCTTGTATGCTACTCAGCTATGAACTCTGGGTATCCTTGCCCATGAAGCTAGACACTGGGGAAAATAAGAGGAAAAGAAGATGGGTACTGCCTGGTGTCAGTTGACTTAGAAAACACAGTCACAAGAAACAGAATTCCCTTCAGACCAGTTCAAAGGTAGTGAGACTCTGAAAGAAAGAAATCCTTTTCCCATCTATGTCCCAGGGGTATGATGGGGCCTTGGGAAGGTTGGTGATCTTGGCCTGTCAAGGGTCTCCAGAGTGTACCCTCTTTTCTACTCTACTCATCTTCTCTGTTCTCTAGGTAGCTTACACACTGCGCATGGAGGAGCTCAATCAATGGTGGTTGCTAGGGTTGGTGTAGCTTTCTAAGCATGGAGACACAAGCTGTTGTAAGGAGTCCTATACCTTCACCATGTGGATGGAGCCACGTAAAAGCTGGTCTCCAGAAGCTGGGTTTGAGTTGGTGAGCTGTTTCCCAGGGGGCTGTTAGAAGAGGAGCGAGGTAGAGGATTGAGAGTGGAACTCACGGGAGGTACTGAGAGGTGAGGTCAGGCAGATGCTGGGCATTCCATTAGCAAAGTAGGGTACAGAGAAGGTAGAATCAGCTGAACTTGAAGTGAACTCTAGGAGCCATTAGGGTAAAGACTCTCTTCTTCACCACTGTCGTCTCAGGCATGCTCCATTAGAGTGACTCAACAAACACCCGCTATGATAAGGAGTTACTGGATGAATGACAGTGGGGTTCAAGGCCAGAATGTGGGCACCATGGGAGTAAATCAAATCGAGACAGTTGGAGTTATGTGATACAGAGTCGTGGACATGGCCAGACTTGTGATAAGACAGGGTTTAGAGTCATATGTGGGAAAACTGATAATACCACTATCCCTATCACCGTTATCACCACCACCATCACTGCTACCACCAATAACATCACTAGTACCACCACTATCACCAGCATCTCCATTACCATCACGACTACCAACTTCATTACCATTGTTATCACTACTACTACTACCAACACCATATCATGTCTACTACCAACACCATACCATGTCCACTACCACCAAGACCACCACTACCAAACCACCAACTCCACAGTCATCTCATGAAAGCTAGCGTCTTTAAAAAACATTTTAAAGAGAACATTCTATATTAAATTATCCTTTTTAATCTAATTCTTATGGTTCACATGCTTATAGATACTATCACCCTTACTTAATGACTGTGGAAATAGACACTAAGAGACTAAAAATCTTCCTGACGTTTACATGCCTAGTAACTTGAAGAAATATGAGGCAACTCAGATATTCCTGACTCCGTACAATATTGTGCCTATCATATCTGTCACATACACAAACTCTCTGTATGTAGACAGAAACAATGAGCCTTACAGATAGCAGCCAAAGTCTCAAGAAAATTAGGGTATAAGATACATCTTGCCAGAATCACACCAATGACTCAGGGAGCAGATGGTAGTCATCTAAAGACAGAGGAGGATGACTTTGGATGTGGATTCATGATATAACCCTAGCTATAAATATGCAAAGTAAGAAAGGGGGACGTTGTAACACTCGCTAACTGTAACTCCACTGTGGTCAGTTATCTGCAGAATGGTGTTCTTGGCCAATGCTTTTGGAGGCCAAAGGTTATGAGTAGCAGGAAAGCCCATGTGCTGCTGATTGTGTTGAGTAAGAGCTCTTGGCTAGGCTTACTAGACTGTTCTCCTAAAATCATAGTCAATATGTAGATATTTATTTCATAGAGGAGTTATCTGCCTATTTATCTATCCCCACCCATCCATTTATCATTTACCCATTTTCAGAAAAGATAAAATGAATTAAAGCAGAGTATGTGCATGAACAACCCGAGCAGACATACTACTGAACATCTCCCTTTGGACAAGTATCTCTTGGGAATATTCCTTTAAAACTCCAAGAATTAACTGGGGAAGAATTAGAATGAATGGTAAAGAGCCAACTATTATTCAGGTAGGTTAACATTATGGTAAAAGTCTGAAATCAATGTCAGGATGACCTCATTGTAAACCATAGGCCATTCCACATTTGTACTATTTGGGTTCACAAGGAAGGTTTGCTTGGCTCAGAGAATAACTGATTGATCTAGGAGCCATAGTAGAGTATGAGGAGACCATCAGGAGACAGGAATAATTCAGGGGTACATGTGATGTGACAGCCATCTTCTCTTGATTGCGTCTTCATCTACAAGATAAAAGGTGGCTATGCAGTCTTCGGCAGTCTCTCAGTCAAGACTTGTAGTCAAGAATCCACCATCTTAATCCAGGTAGGTTTTATGACCCATGAAGTAGTGTTGAAGTGATATCACTAAAGATCCCAAGACCTTGTGAACTTCCATTTCTTGAGTCTTAATGATCTCTGAGATCATTAAGCTATCATATGTAGAAGCCTGTCAAGATAACAAGTCACAGGTAGACTGATATCTTCAATATCAGTCTGCCTGAGCCCAATCTTCTAGCTACTCCACCAATGCAGAGACACTACAGTGAAGCCATCAGACTGACCTCTTCCAAGTTGAAGTCCACTCGGCAGTTTTAGTGATTCCTGGGTGAAGCAGAAGGCTAAGCAAGCTGAACCTTGCCCCAATTCTTACACCATGGTGTCAAGAAAATGGCTACTTTGTTTCAAACCCCATTGAATTTTAGTGATGTGTGCTTACATCAATAGGTGACTAGAGCAAACATGGCATCACTTGCCTAAATTCTGGGGAGTTTTTTTTTTTTTTTTTTGAGACAGGGTTTCTCTGTAGCTTTGGAGCCTGTCCTGAAACTAGCTCTTGTAGACCAGGCTGAACTCGAACTCACAGAGATCCGCCTGCCTCTGCTTCCGGGTACTGGGATTAAAGGCGTGCGCCACCACCATCCGGCAATTCTGGGGAGGTTTAAGTGTTGATCAAACGAGGACAGTGTTTTTGCAGAGGAGCAGAGTGTTGAAATGACTCACCAGAGTGTTCAGGGATGACTGTGGCTCCAGCCATGAGGTTCTGTGCACTGACACTTCTGCGTCATTAGCTTGGACCTAACCGGTCACCCTGGGTGCCCACGAGCCCTTGATGGCTTATGATGACAGGATTGAACAACCCAGAACCTTAGGGCTCTGGGGTTCTGGAGGAAATAGGACCATACTCTTCATACCAGGAGCCTTGCTAGTCCTCTGTGCTGAAGGAGACAGCCACACCCTCTTGTCAGGGTCCTGTCCAGGGTGCAGGTTGTATGATGGGACTAGCTTCGTGATCAGAGGGACCGGCTCATAGGGCAGGAGCGGATTTCTTCTCCCCAGCCTCTTCATTAAGTCAGAATTCTTAGGGCTGTGAGGTGATGTTCTGTTATTAAAAATACCATATCAAAATAAAATATTTCTAAGGAAAAGAACTGCCCTTTTGTTATTGTAGCGGCTATAAAGAGCCATGCTAAATACATTTTAATACGCTCTCAAAGTACGCATTGGCTTATTCTGTGTGTTATATTCGGAACTAGGGACTAAGAGACAACTCTGTCCCCAAGAGCTCTTAACCCTTTATGGATTAAGGCTTGCAGGAGAACTGCAATGCTGGGCAATGAGTACAGAGGACAATGGCAGGGGCTGCAGAAAGTCAGGGGGGAACGGGACAACTGTTGGGACTGTGCTGAATAGACCGGAGAGGATGGCACATCAGCAACTTTTCTTCCTGTTGTGGCAAGAGCCCCAGCTGTGTCTTGGGGCTCACAGTCTGAGGGTCCAGTTCACCGTGGCAGGGCAGGCAGGGCAGCATAAGCCCCAGGCAGTTGGTCACACTGCCTCTGTGGTCAGGAAGCAGAGAGCAGTGGAAACTGGTGCTCTTTGTCTTTCTCTTAGTTACAGCGGTCTTGGAATCCAGCCTGGGGCATGGTGCTCTTTATGGCAGACCTTCCTGCCTCAGCCTAACCTAGACACCGCCTTACAGACATGGCCAGTGGGTATCTCCTGCTTGGTTCCAGAGCCTGTCGAGGTGACTCTCAATATGAACCATCCCATATGTGAACTAGAACTCTGTTACTACAAGAGCTTCAGATACTGACTGTATCATTTAGCCTTTGACACCTCAGTGGTCCTAACAGTGGGGAGCATGAGAAATTCAGGTTCATAGTGAACACAATGGGCATCCTGCATCCTGCGGAATGTGTGTGCATGACGGTGGATCCCACCAGCTAGCTCGGAGATGAGCGATGGCTTCTGCTCCATCACTGAGGGACCTGGGGTTGATTGACAAGGATGATGGATAACATGGGTAATTGGAAGGCTGACTGCACAGTTGCAGCTCCGTTTTAACTTCTCAAACATTTATGAGGGGTTTTAATTTTATGGAGGAAGATACTGAGTCTTAAAGTAACGGAAGTATTATGGACGCCACTCCGCTAGTTAGTGGTCGAGGGAGGATTCTTATTTTAGCCCAGTTGAGTTCTGAATTCGTATCTCCTCTCCACAGAGGAGCCAAAGATGGCCTGAACTAAAGCTCCGAGATTAATCTGCTGCTTTGCCATTTTACAGAGTTTTTCAGCCAGCTAATCCAGGATTTGGAGGGGATTCTGAGGTCAAATCGGCCATAACCTAAAACGCCCCTGAATGCTCCCTGCCTGAAGGGCAATCCACAGAGTGACAGGAGAGATGCCGTTCACGCATCAGCAGTTTGCCAGTTTTCGGACATTATACCGCTCATCATCCAAAACGACCACGCACTGTGCGTTCCGACTCGTCACGTGATGTGCTCATTTACACGTCTCTTGCTTCCTCCAGCTGAAATTTACCAGGATCCCAAATTATGTATTCCCTTTGGTGCTGATTTTCTTATGAGGCCAGAAGGAACACACACGCACAGATTAAAAGTCCTCACTTCTGTGTTTTTAATGTCCACCTTTTATGTTGTTTTAAAGTATAGTTTAGACTTATTTTTTTTAATAATGAAAGGCCTATTGTTTGGAAATGTCGCATCTGGCAGTCTTTACCCCAGGTCTGGCCTTCCAAGTTCTGCCAACTCAGGGGGTCCAGGGACAGTCGTTCTTTTGGCAGAGAGTGGGTGAAATTGACAGAGATGAAAGGCCCCTTCACTGTAATTCACACATCCCAGGCTTGACAGTATTTGTGCGTACCCAGCGGAAGTGATATTTTCCTCACCCTATCTTTGAGAGCGGCGGGGAAAAGATGAAAGAGACCAAGTCCCCCGGTTTCTTTGACTTTCCTGGGAGAATGAGCAGATGTGGAACAAAGTGCTATTTATTTTGAGCAGGAGACAAAGGTGCTCCTCAAAAGACGTGCGCCGTGCTGGGCTTATTGAAACTCACCCGCTGTGTATAACGTACACTGCAATCCTCTCGCCAGGGCAATTCCGCATCCACCATCACAAGGAGGCCGCACCTCTGACCTTATCAGCTCCCCGCTGGAAGAAACTTTCAGGGCTCCGATTGCCTTCCGTATAAAATCCAATTCGGTGTTAAGAAATCCCGATCATGTCTTGACTGAGGCTTCTCTAACCCTTTCCAGCAATCCCCACTCCACCTCTGGGTTTGTGCATGTTTGACTGTATGCCCAAAATGTGTTTTCTTCTTTGGTATACCTTGAGAATTTCAGAGCAACGTTTAAAACTGTCAGAGAGCTCTGTAAATCCTCAGCGGGTCTTTCTATTCCCAAATGAATCACATCAGTAACCCAAGACTACATCTATCGGCTCCCACTACTCTGCGGGACAAAGTAAGCTGCGTCCATTTGGTCCTTTTCTGTATTCCCAAATGGGTTAGCATCTCTAACTAAAGGGTGGCATCTCTTTCTCTCTATGCTCAGCAAATGGTTGATTCAGAGATTAGCACCAAGGACGCTTGTTAAATTGAACTGCGGATTGAAGTCAGTGGAAGCAGGAGGGTCTTTGCAGAGTAAATGTTGACGTGTGTACCAGATCAAACACTTCACTGTGAGAAAAATAAAATTTACACCATGTTTTTAACAGTTTGGTTGCATAAATAAACCCTATTGCTTAGCTTCATCCTTGCTTGTGTGAATTCTGACACAGTGAGCTCAAACTTGACTGTTGACAGCTTTGTCCCATGGCGGCTCATTCCATCTTCAATGCGAGGGAAGGTAAAATGTTAGGATTACAGTCACCACAACTAGCTATTGTCCTAAGAAAACTGCTATTCTGTGTATGTGTGGCATGTGTGCATGCATATGTATATGTGTGCACAAGCATGTATGTGTGAGTGTGTGCATGAGTGTATGTGTGTGAGTATGAGGATAAGTGCACATAAGTGTGAGTGTGTGTGCATGTGTGTGTGCGTGTGTGTGTGTAACAGGAGAGAAGTCTAGACATCCAACTGTAGGTATAATTATAGTCTTTGCTTAGCAGCACTGATGGATAGTGAGATACATTATGATGTGTGGGAAGGGTGACTTTGAAGCAAGGTCTCTGGGACAACTTTGTTGTGAACTTGGTCAACAGTAAGCAATTGTCTCTGATAGGGATGTGGCTTCTTCACTGGGAAGACTGTTGTGGGATAATGCTCTTGTACACTGTAAAGATTTGTTACTTGTATTGGTTTAATAAAACATTGACTGACCAGTATCCATGCAGTAAGTATAGGTAGGACAACCACCTATTCTATACTAAGAGAATTCTGGGAAGTGGAAAGGTAGAGATGCAGTCACAAGCTAGATGCAGAGGAAGTAAGATGAGAATGCCTCACTGAGAAACAGTACCAACCCACATGGCTAAACTTAGACAAGAATTATGGGTTAATTTAAGTTGTAAGAACAAGTTAATAATAGGCCTGAGCTAGTAGGCCAAACCATTTATAATTAATAAAGCCTCTGTGTGTTTCTTTGGAACTGAATAGCTGCAAAACTAGATGGGACAGAAGCTTACATCTACAGAAGACTGATTTGCTGAATCCCAAGAATTAACCTCTCGGTTGATTGGAATTATATGTGGGTGTCTAATGTCATGTGTCAGTCTTTTCTCATTAAGTCCCATCTTTTCCAAGGGGAAGATTTTGTAGTGAATTCCTATTTGATTCTAATAATAGGAGAGACATATTAAACCAATCCCTCCTTTATTTTCTGAAGTTCACCATCTTCCCTCAGCTGGGAAAATCTAAGCTTCAAACTCATGGGAATTCTCTCCCAGAAGGTGAAGTGTTGGGGTTACAGGTGTGAGCCACAATGGCTGACTAAGAAAAGTGCTGTTCCCCCCCCCTCTCTCTCTCTCTCACTCTCTGTGGGTGTGTGTGTATGCTGTGCACATGTGTGTGTGAGAGAGAGATGGGGGAAAGAGGGGGTTGGACATCAAGGCTGGGTTCAGTTCACAGGGACCCTCGGCAAGTGATCTAACACAGAAATAAATTCCCAGCTACAGATTTCTGTTATTTTTTTAATCTTTCAAATATCTTATGATTAGACCCTAAGTTGAAGTGAATACTCTCATCTTTTCAAGGTTGTTCTTGGGCATGGGGAAGAGCTGAGAGACTGACTGGCTTTAGGTTCCAAGAGTCACATGTCTAACTGCAGCAATTATAAGACTAGAGATTTCTTGAATAGAAATGTTTATTTTGATGGAGGATAGGTGTTTAATGTCATTCTATTTTTGATAACATTGTGCACTAAAGGTATACTGATATATTTCTAAGTCTCTTTATCAATATACCTCTATATGTAAAGGGAGATACATATTCATTTGGTTGGAAAGACCTCAACTGGCTTAAATTCATTAAAATGAAAATATAAGACACAGACTATTCTTGATTTCTATGAATGAACACTTTCATCTAGAGTTTCAATTTTCTGTGTCTTTCTATGAAGTTTTTATACATGTATTGAGTCTGTGTACATGTATGTGTATAATAATTTGGGGGATTGCATCATAAATCTCATCATTCTATAGATAGTTATCAATGTTTCAACAGAAAGCAAATGGCATTCTTGAATCAATATAAGCTGAAAAGAGTGTAGCTAATTACAGCAATACCATCAACAGAGATCTTAATACACATCCGATTGATCCAACCGTCCCAAGGACATGTGGTTAGTGGTTAGGAGTTGTTACATAACTCAAGAATGTAATTTCCTATGGGTTATAATTTACTGAGTATGCTTTTGAGTTGGCTATTTATTTTGTGCATATGTATATGCTTTATGTATATGTTCCTGTGTGCATGCACATGTCTGGGTGAGTGAGCATGTGTGCAGGTGGCATTGTGTGTCTCTCTCATACAACATGTGTGCTTATGGAGGGCACAGGTTGACATTGTGTGCCTTTCTCAATTGCTTTCCACCTACTTTATCTTTAAGCCAAGTTCTCTCACTGAACCGGGACATACTGATTTGTCAAAGCTGGCTGGTCAGTGAGCTCTGGGGATCTGTTAATTGAATATGATTGACATTACTTGCCATGAAGTATTATTCATTTAGTTGCATACCAAAAATACTTAGGTTAATTCAGATTTTTGCTATTACAAACAACAACACAATGTGTTTGTTGTAGAAAAATTTTAGGACATGTGTTCCAGTTTATCAATAAAATTAAACTGTTGAAGGAGAATTACTGATTTAAAGAATTATTGGATTTTAATGAAGACGGATACTATCAGACCACCAAAACTTTTTATAAAGCCACAGTCACCACTGGGCACTGGTATCATTTATGTCATTCAAATCCCTGCTGTTCTGACAGGAAACACAAACTGTGCCTCTTTCATTGTGAAATCTGCTGACAACTTTCTATACATTCATGGAAGAGTTTATCGTATCTGTGTGTAGTATGTTACTTGGTTTTCTACCTGAATTCATTCATATATAAGAAAGTGGTAGGAACCCAAGCTTACTGTTACCAAATGGTTGGCCAATCTTCATGGCAGTATCGATTGGGTCAGCTTTTATCATTGGTTCAGAATTTCTGCTTTAATCTTGTGTGTGCCTTCAAATGGACTTGGGTTTATTTTGAGCTCTTTGAAAATTCCCTTGCTCTCCATATTCCTCAACCAATACCTGCTTATTTCTATTATTAAAAGTTTATAATGTAATTTTTAATATTGGTGTTAGTGGTCCCATTATTCACAAGAGATTTTTCTAAGTTCTTATTTACTTTTTCATTTATTTTGTTCATGTGTATGTGTGTGTGCCTTCATGGATTCATGGGCATCTTGTACATGTGAGTACCTGTGGAGGCCGGAGGGTGCTACATCTCTTGGACCTGGTGTTACAGGCAGCTGTGAGCCTCCTGTTGTCGGTTTGGAAACAGACCTCAGGTCCTCTGCAAGAACAGTATGCTCTTTCCACCACCGAGCCCTTTCTCTAGTTCCTGAAATGTTTCCCCTGAATTTTAAAAGTGTTTTTAATAAATGCTAAAATTATCATGTCTCTTTACAAAAATATCCTGTTGAAATGTTGACTAACTCTTGCAAATTATTTTGGAGGCAGGCACAGAGCATTATGTATAAATGTATAAACAAACAAAGAAACAAACACAACAACAAGAACAAAACCCCAAACCCAACCCTGAATACTTGTTAAAAAGATGACATGTTACAATTATATATATATATATATATATATATATATATATATATATATATATATATATCACTTGGGAGAGAAAGGATGTTCCAGTATAATCTGTATTGTAGTGGAGGACTCTCCCAAAACTTCACTGGGAACAGAGACAGGAGGATTGCGGGGTCTGGCTGGCAGATAACCTGCCTTTTAGACTTAGGGAGAGATCCTGTCTTAAAGGACAAGGTATAGAGTTATAGGTCAGAATACCCAATGTATCTCTCTAGCCTCTGTAAGTGTGAAGACAGACCCCCTCCAACACACCATATGCACATATATCCACCTCACACACATACACAAAGAAAGTATGTCATGGAGGATGTCAATGTTATGTCTGATCTTTGTGTGCATGCAGCCTAAAGAGGCATCATAGCAACTGTTTAAACAGTAAATGTAAAAATGCATGAAAATAATAAAAACACAATTGAAGGTTGTGGTTTTTTGCAGTGACTTAGGGAATGAACATAGCTAATAAGTAGACACAGGTTGTGTTTCTTAATGTAAGAGGATGTGTGGCATTACTTTCAATGTACTCACCTGCTTGTCATTGATGTTGATAATTATTTTTTATTTAAAAAGCCCACCAAGCCCATAAATTATCCTCAGATAGGAAGAGAGCTTCTCAGATGAGCAATGTTATATTATGTTTTCTGTTCTCTGTGTCTCCTCGTCAAGGGATAGGTGATCATTTCCCTTAACACATTGTGTCAAGACTTTTTAAATATTTGTGTAATTATCACCTCACAAAAAGTAAATACCAAACCAAGGTTGAAATGGACAAACATTTGCCTAATTGTTTAGAGATGAGTGCCTTGTCTGTTGGAGAAATCACAGAGAATTAAATGGATTTGATTCGGTAAGGTTAAAGGAAATCTTAATGCTATAAAAATGTGGTAAAAAGTCAAATGAAGAATGATAGAGTAATATTTAAAATATAATGGTAAAGGACTCATATATACAACCATGCTAAATGAATATAAATGTTTGCATCAATAATAATAATAATAAATTTAATAGTAAAACAAACAAAAACTCCTAACACCATGATGTCCAATAGGGTGCTAAAATCTTGAACAGGAAATCAGGAAATGAACTGAAGAATAAATACAGTCACAGAAAACAAAACAAGCTTAAATAAAATTATTTAAAACAAGGTGAGTAGTTTAATAACCTAATAAATAAGGAAGATTAAAGATAATATAAAAATATTGGAAACAGCCATAAGCAAGTACTCTCATACGCTGTTAAATTAAAACTTTTGGAAGGCAATAAGAATATACCTCCAAAGTCACAAAACAAGTAATCTTAAAAAGTATTATCCCTTCTCTAGTGCTATCCAGAGCAACTAGGAAAAACAAGTCAGACAAATGTTAGTTTGCATGGCATCCCGTCTGAGTTTTCATATTTATTTTCTCCACAAACTCAAGGACAATGATTTAATCAGTGCCCTCTCTCCTTGATAATATTTTCATTGTACCCTTGGTCATTACATCTCTGCTTCTCATAGCCCTGTCCTTCAGGTTTTTAAAGAGACTGAAAGCAGACAGAATCTGACATCCCGAGAAGAGCACACGAGATGGGATTACTTTGCAAAACCGGAAGTCTCTGCCTGCCATGTCTACTTTACTGTTGACCTACTGGTGAGTTATCTGCTCCTCTGTGATCTTTTATTGTTCCATCTGGAAGGCAAAGTGATTGATCTCGAATGTGTGGCTTTTGTGAAGTGTGTCAAGGCAGTATAAAAACTGTTGCAAGAGAAGGGGACTTAGCCTTCTTGCTAAGGATATTGAGTTCACATTTTAATCTTTCAAACACCTATTGAAACAACGTGACCAAGGGCATGTATTGCAAATACTACATCATTGCCCTTTCTACCCTCATGGGAGAGGGGTGGAGTTTTCCATGGGGGCGCAGCAGGGTTCCCAGAAGAGAGCAGTTAGCCACAGGTAGGATATTTGATTGACATTTGGCCTGATGAAGACTAATAGGCCTGGAGTCAGAGGCCCTGGGGAGTCATGGATGCCTCTACTCATGCTGGTGAGCCACTCTTGATAAGTGGTCAGATGCACAGAACCAACCACTTCAAATTACTCTGGTTTCTCCAGGAAACCTCTGCAAATTCTAGCGGCACAGACAGCAGCTATGAAGTCCTGCAACCTATGGAGGACTCGAGTTCATTGTTGGTACAAAAGGGGCCAGGCTGGACTCCGTACACGCCAAGAGCTGTGGCATGTTCTCAGGGCCGGATAAGTGGCTTCAACAGTGATGAGGAAACAGCTATGCCGGGTGGAGGATGGAGTTGAGAAACGCTTACTGTATACCTCTTCTTTCTAGCTTTTTGTTTTCCATAGAACGGAAACATTTCCAGAAGCAGCTGCAAAGAAGTCCATGGGAAGTAGCGTGGGGCACTGGGGCTGCTCTTCCAAGCACGAATGAAGAAAAGTCCCTCCTAGAGACTGCAGCGTGATGTCCTATTGAAGGCTTGCTTGTGAGCATTCTTCTCTGAATAAGGAAAACTTGGTTTCACTGCACCCCTAAAAGGACTCTTGGGTAGCCTGGGTCAAGGTCTACAGAACTTCACGTCCACATCTGACATTGTGTAGCCTAATGCTTTTCTTTCTTTTCCCGCCGATAGTCACAAACATCGCTCTGCCTTCCTGCACCCCATCAGAGCTTTTCCTTACGCAGCTTCTGTCATAGGCAGAAACTATCCGTGAAAAGTTACTTTCTTTCTCAACGTGACTGAAGGTATTGAAGAGCTATGAAACTGAGAAGTATTCTAGGACTTTTGGTCCCTTAAAATAGGAAAAGTGGAGCCCAGTGGTGGTGGCATACACCTTTAATCCCAGCACTCGGGAGGCAGAGCAGGTATCTCTCTGTGAGTTTGAAGCTAGCCTGGTCTATACGAGCTAGTTCTGGAACAGCTATGGACACACAAAGAAACTCTATCTTGTACTCCCCCTGCCCCAAATATGAAAAGTGGTTTGAATAGTCACTTACCATCTTTGGTATGTCTTTTCTAGATTCACAGATTCCTCCCTTTTACCCCAGAGTCTCATGGAACCCATGATGAGACCTGCACACAGTTCCCGTGGTGAGCCTAACCCTAGAGGCCAGTGTTCTGAGAACTGTAGAAGACAGCGTCTCCTCCCTGAGAAGAGCTAGCCCACAAGGAAATCACTCTGAGAAGGGCACAATGATGTGGGGCCTTTGTCATTTCTGAAGGACTCTTCTCCAAGAAATGTGACAGTTTCCAGAGCAGCTTGCCTGCTGGGCACAGCAACCAGAAGCTATTTGAGGAAGTCCCCAGTGTGGCACCCAAGGATTTTGACAAATTGGATAGGAAAAGGTTGAAGACGTGTGTGTCCTCACATTTTCTCTTCAGGTGGATAAGGAGATTGTATCTGGGATTTTCAAAAGTCAGAAAAAGACATTATTTCTCAGCCTTGGTCCCTGAATGGGGATGCCAGGACAACTTAGCCTGTCATTTAGAAAAGCAAGTCAGTTGATAATTCCACTGCACAGATATCTACTAACAACCACTGTTATATGAACATTGCATATCCAAATGGCCACGGACTAGTATAACAGACACCCAAATCTTAGTAGACCCTGAGACCTTAGCATAGCTGACGCCATGCTAGAGGCACAATTCTGACCTTAGAACGCAGCACACAGACCCCAACGTGTGCTGAAATGGAAACAAAGGCTTAATCCATCAGATACCTAGTCAGCATCATCAGGATATGTGCCACCCTTAATCCATCAGATACCTAGTCAGCATCATCAGGATATGTGCCACCCTTAATCCATCAGATACCTAGTCAGCATCATCAGGATATGTGCCACCCTTAATCCATCAGATACCTAGTCAGCATCATCAGGATATGTGCCACCCTTAATCCATCAGATACCTAGTCAGCATCATCAGGATATGCGCCACCCTTAATCCATCAGATACCTAGTCAGCATCATCAGGATATGTGCCACCCTTAATCCATCAGATACCTAGTCAGCATCATCAGGATATGTGCCACCCTTAATCCATCAGATACCTAGTCAGCCTCATCAGGATATGTGCCACCCTTAATCCATCAGATACCTAGTCAGCATCATCAGGATATGTGCCACCCTTAATCCATCAGATACCTAGTCAGCATCATCAGGATATGTGCCACCCTTAATCCATCAGATACCTAGTCAGCATCATCAGGATATGTGCCACCCTTAATCCATCAGATACCTAGTCAGCATCATCAGGATATGTGCCACCCTTAATCCATCAGATACCTAGTCAGCATCATCAGGATATGCGCCACCCTTAATCCATCAGATACCTAGTCAGCATCATCAGGATATGTGCCACCCTTAATCCATCAGATACCTAGTCAGCATCATCAGGATATGCGCCACCCTTAATCCATCAGATACCTAGTCAGCCTCATCAGGATATGCGCCACCCTTAATCCATCAGATACCTAGTCAGCATCATCAGGATATGCGCCACCCTTAATCCATCAGATACCTAGTCAGCATCATCAGGATATGCGCCACCCTTAATCCATCAGATACCTAGTCAGCCTCATCAGGATATGCGCCACCCTTAATCCATCAGATACCTAGTCAGCATCATCAGGATATGTGCCACCCTTAATCCATCAGATACCTAGTCAGCATCATCAGGATATGCGCCACCCTTAATCCATCAGATACCTAGTCAGCATCATCAGGATATGTGCCACCCTTAATCCATCAGATACCTAGTCAGCATCATCAGGATATGTGCCACCCTTAATCCATCAGATACCTAGTCAGCATCATCAGGATATGTGCCACCCTTAATCCATCAGATACCTAGTCAGCATCATCAGGATATGTGCCACCCTTAATCCATCAGATACCTAGTCAGCATCATCAGGATATGTGCCACCCTTAATCCATCAGATACCTAGTCAGCATCATCAGGATATGTGCCACCCTTAATCCATCAGATACCTAGTCAGCATCATCAGGATATGTGCCACCCTTAATCCATCAGATACCTAGTCAGCATCATCAGGATATGTGCCACCCTTAATCCATCAGATACCTAGTCAGCATCATCAGGATATGTGCCACCCTTAATCCATCAGATACCTAGTCAGCATCATCAGGATATGTGCCACCCTTGCCTTACCCTTGCCTTCTGGCTTCTCTAATTTTGCCTCTTACTAATTGCTCTTGCTAACCAAGTGTGTAAACCAGGATGTGATTTTTTTTTGGTGCATAAAAGGAAAAGATCGCTGAGACTTGGAGTACATGATTTAGGCAAGTTCTATTGGCTTCAAGAGTCTGTATGTAACCCTAGTCCTTGGGGGGTCAAAGATGAGAAAGAAGGAAACATGTACTTCTATTCCTTGGTGGTCCTCAGCTATATTCCTTCCCACACTGGGGCAGCATGCAATATCGGTGCTGTTTACAGGGGTTTAGGCTAAGAGTAGATGAGTAGATGTTTCAAATATGAAGCCAAACAGAAAGCCAGAGTCCAAGGATTTTAAGGAACCAGCCCCATCCTCACAGTTAGTATTTGGAAGAGGACCTAGTCAATTTTAAGCCATTTTAGACATTGTTAATATATTTCTCAACTTGGAGACTAATCATCCTCTCTATTTTGTTTTGGCCTTCTAATTACTTTATGTATGTATTTTTCTTCATTGATTTTAAATTGGGTCTCAAGACTGTGTCATTTTTCTTTGATTTATTTTTGTTTATTGATTTTTTTTCTTCTAGGGATGAGGGGGTTTCTCAGTAGGTAAAGGGTTTTCTGTGCAAACATGAGGACCCGAGTTCGAGTCTTCAGCACCTACACCAGAAGCTGAACTTTGCAGTACACACCTGCAATTCTGGTCGGGGAGGCAGAGCCAGGAGGATCCATCCCCAGGTCTTGCTGTCATGCTGAATCAGGGAGCTCCAGGTTCAGTGGGAGACCTTGAAAGACACTTGACGTTGGTCTCCGGCCTCCATGTGCATCCTTCCCTGGATCCTGTTCTTAGGCGAGAGGACTTCAGGTTTTCCTTGATAAGGTGTTAACTCTGGGCTTTTCTTAGATGACTTTTGCTCATGTCTAGTAGTTTCATTGAGACATGTCAAAGATAACATGTAGGATATACAACTTGGTGTTTTAATATATGTGTGCATGGTGAAATTGTCATACTCAAGCTAACTAACGTTGTTTTGCATCGCCTTTATTATGCTGCAGCAAGTACCTTCTAAGCCTAGTTTCCTAGAAATTTTTTTTGTGGAAGAACTTGAGTTTTTTCGGTAACTATTGAGATGGCTTCATGACATTTATCCTTCATCCTCTGAATGCGCTGTATTACCCTCATCCTTTGTCTTCACTTGTACCATCCTTGCATGCCAGGAGTCATTCACCCTTGGTTTTTGTATATGATCATTTTTAATGTGCTGTTGAAGTCAGTTTACAAAATGTAATCGAGGAGCTTGGCACCTATGTTCCTTGGAGACATGGCCTGTGTTCTCTGTTAAACTCTGGCCTTCGTGATGGTGGCCTCTTTGAAATACATCTGGAAAATGTCTCTTCTGTTTCCATTTGTTTAGCAGAGTTTAGAAAGGGTTGATATTAATTCTTCCTTAAATGTTGGTAGACTTCATCAGAGACCCCTACCTGGCCCTGGGTCTTTTTTGTGTGGCCTTTATCTCTTCAAACCCCTTATATTTTACAATCTTGTTCTGATTTTCTCTCCATGACTCAAAATAGGGAGGTTATATAATGTGAGGAATTTATTCACTTCTTCTGGCTTATGTAATTTGTTGATATAAAATTGCTCATAATAGTCTTGCGACTCCCTTTTCCCTGTGGCATCAGATGTAAGTTCTCTTCTTTTACTTCTGGCTTTATTTATTTGAGTCTTCTTTTGTTCTTAGTTAATCTAGCTGAGGGGCTTGTCAAATTTATCTTTCCAGAAAACCAACTCTTGGTTTCATTGATTTTTTTCCTATTGTCTTTCTATTTTCAACTTCAATTATTTCTGCTCTAATCTTTATTATTTCCTTCCTTCTACTAACTTTGGGCTTAGTTTGTTGGAGACTTCAATACTCCACTTTCAATAATGGATAGGGCATCCAGACAGAAAATCAATAAGGAGACAGCAGCCTTACACAAACTCCAGACCATATGAGCCTAATGGACACACACAACATTCTGTTTCAGTTTTTCTTCCATGTCTCTGCCTCCTATTCAACTGCTAAGAGGAGATCAGACAGCCAAATGGGGATTTTCCATGTCACAACTTAAGTATTAGTTTGTTAGAGCTCCCATAACAAAATACCATGGACTGGGTGAGTGAGTAGCAGAAGTATATTTTCTCATGGTTCTGGAAGATAGAAGTCTGAGAATAAGGCATTTCTTTTGCAGTCCCTTCTAATTGCTTGCCAATGGCCAGCTTCTCTTCAAGTCCCCACCTGGCCCCTTTCTACTGCTGTCTGGTCCCTTTTCCTCTTATAAGGATGCCAGTCACATTGAATTAGGGCCCTACTTTTAAGACACCATTTAACCAATTCCTTAGAGGTCCTATCATATAACACATTCACATTCTGTGATATCCTAGAGTCTGGACTTGAACGTGTAAATTATGGAGAAACTCAGCTGAAGGGCTACCATCAGCATCTCCAGCCCCTACCATGTCCCACCCACACTCTCAAGTTATGAACTTCTTTTTCTTTAATTTTTATCATTATATATATGCACAAATATGTATACATACACTAAAAAATCTAAAACCAAACTGAGTCCATTTTTGTTGTTTGTATATAAATGGTTTCAAGGATGACCATTCTTCAATGGACAACCAATTTTCTCAGGTTTATCCCTGAGAAAAGCTAATTCTCCTTCTCCAACCTAGTCACTAATTGTTCATAGTTATTAAAGGCAAATGCTTGTGCGTGCACACACACACACACACACACACACACACACCTGTCTGCCAGTAACTTACACTATTCATGGAGAGCCTCTAAAGGAAGATGCGGGTAGTGGACCATAGGGGAGGGCTATAGCAATCAGGGGAAGCTGTGCTGAACTAATGTTTGGGGGAAAGACACTCTGTATTTTTAGAAATCCAGAGACAAGGCAGATCCCAGAAGTCAAATAGATGTGAGAAGTCAGTTTTCAATTTTCTACAGCATCAGAAATATTGTTCTGTGAGGCCCTGGGCTGAGGAATGAGAATACAAGGTCTTGCCCCGAGTTTGACTGTCTTCTGGGAGAAGGGTGACATCAGGGTAAGTCAAGGACTGATACTGTATTTGACAGACAGTGGAGTTTACAACAAAACCAGATATCCGCCATTGCCTTGTGGGGAGCTGTGTCTCCTAAAAATCTTGCTCAGAGTTCAGTGGTAAATACAGAATACTGCAGGAACTTCTGGCTTCATCTCCAGCTCGACTTCTGAAGCCCTCCTCACAAAAGTTCCTTCTGTGACAGCCCTATTTTGATGGGGCACGTTCGCTTTTCCCTCTGCTTTTTAGTACTCAGCGTGCTCGGATTTTAAAGTCAAGGGGGCAGGACCTTGTCTTTTACATTTCCTTATTTGCAAAGTTCAGCGTGCATGTGTGATGCCCTTCATAAACCGTGCATGTTAATCAGTTTGGGCTTCAACCACAACAGACTTTGACCTGAGAGTGTCCAAATTCTGACAACCAGAATGCAAAACCATTGTCCCCAACAGTCTATCATTTCCACTAATTGCCCTAATATGCTGGCTCCTCTTTTTGATTCTGTGCCCTTTAGAAGAAATCCATTGCTACATTAATTATAGCTTTCATCTGGAGGTTCCAGCATTTCTAAACACTTTTTTTGACTTCATGCCAAACTGGGGATAATTGCCTAACAGAGGATCATGCTGGGTTAGATACTGAGATGGGGTTTTTAGATACTTCCCCTCTAGTCTAAATAGCCCCATTGGCAGCCCAGGCTCCTCATGACTTTGTGCTGTACAGCTTGAACAAGTTCATTTTCTGCTCAGTGATAACACAGGATAGTAGATGATGGTCTGAGAGGAAGTAACCTTCAAGCTTGATAGCTAAGTCTAGTCCAGTGGTTCTCAACCTGGGGGTCACAACACCTTTGGGGTCTCATATCAGATATCCCACATAGAAATTTGCATTACAATTCATAAAAGTAACAATGAAGTAACAATAATTGAGTTTATGGTGGGGGGGTCACCATAACATGAGCATTTGTATTAAGGGGTAACAGCATTAGGAAGATTGAGAACCAATATTCTAATCCAAGAATACAGAAGGTGCGAGTGTAAAGTCCCATCCCATCTTAGAGATACGCTAGAGTATCCCAACCACAGGGGCAAGATACATGACTTTTGTGCAAGAAATTCTAGGAAGATGTGTCTTGTTTGTGTTGAATGATGGAAAGTTGTCTAGATCAGGATAGCCCATTTGAATTCTTGCAGGTAGTAACTTATTGGAGATGCTGTCCCTTAAAGTCTGGAGTGTGCTTCCTGGAGTCTTTGCTGACTGTTCATCTTGGGGAAACTGATAGTCACTATCTTGCTTTGGGGGTAGGTCCCTGCCTTTCTTTCTCTTCCCTTGCCTCCTGGCCTGTGTATATTTCTGCAGGTTCAGTGAGCTCACAGCACTCTTCTCTACATTTTGTTACCTTCCCTATGAAACTGCAGATAGAGAACTGAAGACGGAGCCCTTAGTGTTGTATTAAAAAGGGAATGTTGTCATCAAATGTTCCCACGTTGTGTCCCTCTGGAACGTCACCACCAAACCAGCTGCTGAGGGATGGGACAGACATCCTGAGCACTCTGACTAGAGTCCTGGGAGCTGTAGGTTGTTTGAAATGTCCTGCCTGTTAGGAACATAGGACAGGGTGAATTTCTACTCCAACCTCCATGACTCAAATGACCTTGATGATGTCATCTGAATGGCCTTCATTTTTTGAACACCCAGTAGCATTTTAATGTTTATACCATAGTTAACAGATACTGGCTCCTATTCCAAAAGTGTATTACTGAGTACTCTCTGTGCTCAGCATCAGGTTATGTAGTGAGAGCTGGGGGCAGGCCTGCTTTTCATCCCGGCCGGATCCCACACGGCTTGCTTTACATCCGAAATAACAACACACAAACCGTATTCATTTAAATACTGCCTGGCTCATTAGTTTCAGCCTCTTACTCACATCTTGACTAACCCATATCTGTAGTGTGGAGCTGTGGGCAGTCCTGCTTTTCGTCCTGCCCGGCTCCCACATGACTAGCTTTACACGCAAAATAACAACACACAAACTGTATTCATTTAAATACTGCCTGGCCCATTAGTTCCAGCCTCTTACTCACATCTTGATTAACCCATATCTAATAATCTGTGTAGCACCACAAAGTGGTGCCTTACCGGGAAGATTCTAGTGTACGTCCATCTTGGGCCGGAGCTTCATAGCGTCTGACCCAGAGAGGAGAGGCATACTACCTTCCCTTCTTCCCAGCATTCTGTTCTGTCTACTCCACCTACCTAAGGGCTGTATCAAATGGGCCGAGGCAGTTTCTTTATTAACCAGTGGGAGTCCTCCATCAAGGTTAGGCATTTTATATACATGAGTTGATTTCATCTTCATGACAGCTTTGGAAATTAGTTATGGGCATCAGAGAAAGCAGAAAGTAGTTAGCCTAAAATCATAACTTTACTAAGGAAGCCCTTAACCTGGCTCCTTTCCCTGCTTCAAGGTGTGTCTCAGTCAACACATTTGGTCCAGTGAGTTCAACAATGAGTGTAAAAATGTGACATGGATGTGTGTGCTTTCACACATGAGCAAGTTTGTGACTTAGTGCACACACGAAAAAGACTCATGTTTTTGCATTAGGGGAGCAAGTGAGTTGCTTATCTGTTTCCTAATGGCCCAGGGCAGAGTTTTGTTCTCTTGCCTTGAGTCTTGGGCCAGTCCTCCTTGGAAGAAATTACTCAAATCCTTTTCATTGTCCTTATTTGCCGAGTAAAGGGAACACTGGGACTTTTGTTTCTGGTTGTGACAGGATAATGGAGCCCTGTAAATACCTGTCATTAATTATGCAGCTGATTTCTTATCCTTTTGAGAACCAGCTTAGCATTTGACGTTATAATAGTTTTGATTACTGGGAGCTGGAGAAGTATGGCCCTGCACTTGTAATCTCTGTTCTCACTTAAGCTCTGTCCTTGATTTCCCCAAGGACCTCCAAGGTAACAATTGCTGCCATCTCTCCAATTTCACAGCTTGGAAACACTGAGGCTCAGATAAGTTACAGTATTTGTTTCAAGCCATCCAGAAGTTTCCAGAGCTGGACCCTTGATTTGAAGCCCACCTTCCTCAATCGGCATCAGCATATTGGGTTCGCTTCCATCTCCTTCTTCTCTGCATGACTATGTGGGTCAGAGGTCCTGGCTCACCCTGTGTGTGCTCAGCTGGTGGCCAATGCCTTTCAGGGTCAGAGGAGGCATGAGCAGGGGCTCAGCAGGCGTGTGTTCTCCAGTGTTTCTGTAAAACATGATTTCCTGCAGAGAGCCCAGCGTTGTTCTCAGATTTCATTAAATCAAGAATTCTCTTAGGACTGTCCTCAGTAAGAGAAAGTTTCCCTATGCTCAGAGGGTGGTTCCATGGGGCCATGCAGTGGGGATGCTCAGAGGTTGGCTCCATGGGACCATGCGGTGGGGATGCTCAGAGGTTGGCTCCATGGGGCCATGTGGTGAGGATGCTCAGAGGTTGGCTCCATGGAGACATGGGGTGGGGATGCTCAGATGGTGGCTCTATGGAGACATGGGGTGGGGATGCTCAGAGGGTGGCTCCATGGAGACAAGGAGTGAGGAGCTGCCACAGAGATGCAAAGTTGTTCCAGAGACACGGCAAGGTAGGTAGACAAGATCTCAGCATACCCTTGCCATTCCTGTCCCATTTGTGCTTTCTGAGTGTAAGCTTGCATGGGTTTGATCATCTCTCTTTTATTAACAATGGATGGAGTCCCAATGTTATGTGAGGTGATACATTCATGGCCACTCAGCATGGTGGTGACAGAGCTGGGGTATGAGTGAGTCTACTCTACACAAGGTATTAGTTTGATACATTAAATGACCCAGATTTCTGAATGGACTTTTAATTTTGTTTAGAGGGACCTCCATCTTTTTCTGTTACACTTAGTTCATGATTAATAATACAAACTTTCTTGTAGACTCACGATTATTACTAGCAGGATCTCTTTATACTGCTCTGGCACCTCCCCTTTCATCCCAGTTCAGCCCCCAGGTCTTCTCAGAACACATGTGTAGCCCAAGTCCTCCCCTTTTAGGGTCAGCACCTTTGACTCATGCAGTGTGCTCATAGGAAGTGATCAATTCTTCCCTAGGTTTCCTACTGTACATGGGAACCAGGACGCATGTGTCATGGTGAATAAAACCCAACTCCAAGGGTGGAGTCTTCTCATATCAGGGCACACAGAGAGCTCTTTTGGGGCCCTGGGCTCCAGGGGAGGTAGTGTCTGGAGAGGACCTATACATACCACACAACGGTTCATTCCCAGGCAGTGCTCTCTGCTGCTTCTGGGGACATTTTATGTCTTCTGTTGTAGTGAGGAGCTGCGGGCAGGCCTGCCTTTTATCCTGCCCGGCTCCCACATAGCTATCTTAGCCCTGGAAATAACAACACACAAACTGTATTCATTTAAACACTGCCTGGCCCATTAGTTTCCATTAGTACTGGCTAACTATCACATCTTGATTAACCCATTTCTAATAATCTGTGTAGCACCACAAAGAGAAAGATTCAGCATGTCTGACCTGGTAGCTGGCTTCATGGCATCTGTCTCGGAGAGGAGAGCCATGGCATCTGACTAACTTCCCTTCTTCCCAGCATTCTGTTCTGTCTACTCCACCTATCTAAATCCTGCCCTATCAAAAAGCCAAGGCAGTTTCTTTATTAACCAATGAGAGTCCTCCATCATTCTGTCTGTGGCAAAATTCTGGGAGAGCAGACAAGATGGTTTGTAGTTCCTTCCTTTCTGCCCTCCTCGTGCCTCTGTGCTTCATCATCAGCCAAGATCATGTCCTGAACACCAATTATATACAAGGTGAAGACTCGGTGATTGCCCGAATAACGATCTGTCTATATTGGTCCACACTCTGGCCTCTGTCCACACTCATCAGTTCACAGCCAACCAGGTCCCTCTGCAGTTAGAGCAGTGGAATTGGCCTTGACCCAAGTCTGGTGGCAGACTTTACCTGGGGCAGGGCTTAAAAAAATGGAAGATGCTGGAAACAGAGGTCAAAGAAAGGTTTTGAAGCATAGTGTTCAAAGTCAGTAGGAGGAAGGAAGGGCTTTAAGAGCAGACAATGAAGGTGCCATTTAAGCCAGGGCCCATGACAAGGAATTTTAAAGAAGGATCAGGAGTCAGAGGGAAACAGAAGGGACAGAGCTGCTGCTCAAAGCAAATGCTGGGCTTCAAAGTCTGTCCCCATGACGTCCTGACCTGGGTCTGTAGGATCAGCCTGGGGGTGGAGTCAATAACAGTTCAAGGTCATTTGTTACATTTCCAAAAAAGAGAAAACAGGCATGCCAGAACAGTTGTGAAAGCAATAATACACTCAAAAGTAGACCGTGTCCCATTTTACCACTTCCTCTACCCCTGCCATCTGTTTAACCTGTACAAAGACCTGGAGCAGAATGAGCTGGTGTCCCTTATGAACACGGAGCTGTCATGAAGCTGCAGATAAGAGTCAGCAGATGAATATGTCCTGGCTATGGGCTAGTCCACTAAATGCCATCCACTGTCTGCTCAATGGTGTGTGATGTGTGCTTATTAGATACATTATCTAAATTATGCACCTATAACTATCTTTTCTCTCTCTATTTTCTTTTCTTTTCAAAACACAGTTTCTCTGTGTAACCTTGGCTACCCTGGAATTCACTCTGTAGACTAGGCTGTCTTCAAACTCAGAGATTCCCCTGCCTCTGCATCCCGAGTGCTGGGATTAAAGGTGTGCACCACCACTGCCTGGCTTTCTCTTTTTCCTTTTTTTTATCATATTTTTTTTTGTTGGCTAAGAAATTCTGGTGTTTCTCACCCTTTTCACTTTTAAAGTTTTGGCCTGGACAGAGTGTAGCTAAAAACTCAGCACAGACTGGGCACTCAGGGAGTCAACAGATAGTGTGCGATGGTTCTCAGGCTGTCTTCATGAGACAGTCCATGCAATGATCTCAGTAGCTCCTGTGGTGAAATGCTTCCATAGTTTGGTTGTGGAAATCATGCCCGACTTCACCATGATAACCCAGATACCTGACTAAGGCTGGCCACTGAGTGAAGCTGCCTTGTGCCTTGTTTCCTGGGCTGAAAATTCCTCTTTTTCTCTCTTTCATTCTCTTCTGGGTCTGTGGTGAATTGCATAGCCCCAGAAGCATAGGGAGCCACCAAATGTACCTTCAGGTTCTTCTTGATCAGTATATCCTGAACAGGACCCGGAATCCATAGGGAAAATGACACCAAGCCATTTTTGTCCCTATCATCTCTGGAGAATCTAGCCTCAATGGTTTGGTCTCAGGAGTTTAACTTGGGCACCCCATCACACCCATCTTCCAATTCTCCCAGATCTGCTCCCTCTTGTGACCCCACCACCACCAAAAAAGAGAAACAAGATAAAACAAACTAAAACAAAAAACAAGCCCAATTTGGGTTTCCTATGTATTCACTGGAGCATGGTCAAACTTGCAGTGGTCATGTTGACATTTGTGGTTTATGGTCCACAGAGGGACACATTGGGATCTGTGGACCTGCTGCAGCTGGTAGGCATGTTGATGTCTTTGGTCCATGTAACCCCTAAGGGCCTTGTAGATTTTTGTGGTTTATGCTGCCACCTGGGGCCATGTTGATAGCCATGGGCCAGGTTTCCACCAGAGACCATATTGGTATCTGTGGTTCATACTCCTCCAGAGGTCATGTTGATATTCTTTTTTTCATTGCTATTTTCTTTTTAAATTGATTTTTTATTGAGCTTTACATTTTTTTCTCTGCTCCCCTCTCTGCATCTTCCCTTCCCCTTCAACCCTCTCCCAAGGTCCCCATACCCCCAATTTACTCTGGAGATCTTGTCTTTTTCTACTTTCCATGTAGATTGGATCTATGTAAGTCTCTCTTAGGATCCTCCTTAAATTGTCTAAGTTCTCTGGGATTGTGAACTGAGAATCCCAGATTTGTGGGCTGGTTTTTTTCCTTTATGTTTAAAAACCACTTATGAGTAAGGACATGTGATATTTGTCTTTCTGGGTCTGGGCTACCTCACTCAAAATGATATTTTCTAGCTCCATCCATTTGCCTGCAAAATTCAAAATGTTGTTTTTTTTTCCTGCTGTGTAGTACTCCATTGTGTAAATGTACCACATTTTCTCTATCCAACATGTTGATATTCTTGTCCTGTGCTGCCAACAAGGGTTACGATAGTGACTGTGGCCTGAGCAGTGGCAGAGGGCATTGTTTATGTCTGTGGTCTGTACTGCTGAGGGAGAACATGCTGAGGTCCATGGTGCACATGGCCGCCAGAAACCATGTGGAAGTCTGTGATCCATGCTCCCACGGATAGTGAAGGGCAAGGAAGCTACTTTTGCAGTGGATCCACATCTCTCTTTTCACGAGTAAATGGCAATCCCGGGTGGAAGGATATCAGCATCACACAGTGACTTAGAGATAGTGGGGGGCCTAGAATCCGGGCCCTGAGTTCTGCCCTGCCTTCCCCTGCACACACACTGTCTTAATTGCTTTGACCCACATCATGCATAGTATGGCCCTGACATTATCTGTGCTAGCTCAGATTTCAACAGATCGTTTGCTCATTAAAGTATAAAGCCCAGGAAAATTATTCCCTAAGATAATTTTAAATTGGTAGACAAATGTAATCATGCTGTTTTTTTTCCCTCTGAAGCATACATGGGCAGTCCGTATACAGCAGTTCTGTTGAACTTGTCTGTATTGGGTTTCATGGCCCAAGTTAATGAGGACCACGGACCAGGTCTCTAGATGATTAATGGCATGCACATGTCATTTCTGGCTTACTATCAGTTAATGACAAGGAATTACAAATGCCTCACCCTTTATTTTAATATGTATAATATAAAAAGCTTAGGGATGTCATAGTCACTATCACTATTACAGTGATAATACATAAAGTACAGTTGTCCATGAATAGATGGCTACAATGATGATGGAGATGATGATGATGATGATGATGATGATGATGATAGAGGTATTGGGGACTAAAACTAGGCTAATGTTGTGTCAGTGAACCACACTTCTAGTCCCATCAATGGGCTGTTTTTAAATAGTTGCACCTTTACATTATTATTAATTTTCTCAAAGAGTTTAAATTTCCATTTCTCTCCCTTTTGGAATTTAAATGAGCATAAAATATTTTATATTTAAACATCTTTTAAAATAACTACCCTGTCATACATTCCTGTATCAAAATATGTGCATGATTTGAAACATAAAAACCAATTTCCCTGTCTATTAAGGCTCTTTTAATGTTATCATTGTCTTCTGTATTGGATTCCTATTACAATTATTTTTAATATGCAATTCATTAGGAAAAAATACACATACTACAAATGATTGTATCTATTAAATATGAAACATAACTGTGATTATGTTGTGAACCTAAACCTCTGAAAGATGAGATGGGGAGGGGGGGTTAGAGATCCAGAACTCAGAGGTCAGTCAACATTAGTGATTGGAGAGTTGGTTAGGTTCTCTATAGTTGAAACAAACTGGGGACATTTCAGTTGGGGAGGGGGTTATGTCTTTTTTTTTGTAGAAAGAGTAAGGATGAGCATGGAAGGGAAGGTGGGAAATGATAGCCATGTGATGCCATTTCCACCATGGGGCAAAGAATTTCAGGCTAAGTATATATAAGTTCAGGATTAAGAAATGGGCATTATTGACTCCGTTCTCCATGTCCTGGGCGCTTTGGGAATATCTGGTGTTTCTGCAGCTTTTCCTGTTGCCAACCATCAGGGTGAGGAAGCACAAGGGTGTAGTCCTCGCACAGCACTGTGAACTGAGCAGAGAGGTGACATGCAGCCCGTGTTCATCACTTTCTGAGTCTAGCACTCTCTGGAGCAGTCCTAATCCACCATTCGAATCTGAGCTGAGGCATCTTTATCCCATTCTGGTCTCTTTTTCACATCCACAGACTTGGCTGTGGAATATGTTAACATGTTTGATGATGGAATGTTCCCTAAGGCCTTGGTGGATGTTACATGATGTATTTTATATGAGCCACATTATCTTACATTTGTGTGTGTGCATGCGCACATACATTCATCTGTATGTTTTGTGTACATGCATGTTTGTATGTGTGTGTGGAGGTGAAGGCTCAGCCTCATATGATCCACCTTGTGTTTTAAGAGAGGGTCAGTCTGTTCTGGAGCCCTAATTGGGCAAGATAGCTGTCCAGTGAACCTACAGGATCCTCTTGTCTCCCTACAAGTGCTTTGTTATTTGGGTTCAGGAGACCAAAGTCATTTCCTCTTGCTTGCATGGCATGCACCTTACTGAATGAGCCATGTTCCCAGCCCCCAGGAAAACCTGAATTTTGAAGCTCCATGGGCTTTGAATAAAAGATTATGGACCTGTCGCAGATACAGTCTGGTTAGAGGGAGTGCAGTTTCAAAGCACAGGAAAGAGAGATGGTGTTAGAAGGAGGAGGTGGACTGGGTTCTTGTATGGTGGTCCCTTAATATGGTTCCAGGATAAGGTTCCTGAGCTTAAATGCAATCCAAACCAGAGCCAGCTTGGGAGACAGATGTTAAGAGTTCCAGATAGTTCAAGGATGATGCTACCAAACCTCAGTCATGAGGGTTTGCCTGAAGTCACACATCCAGTTAGATCTGCGGCTGTCTGGGGTGGCCAAGAGCAGACCCCACAGCTACAGTGTGGGTGACACACACAAATGAACACACGCTGTGAATAAACAAGACCGTGGTCTGTATTTTTTTTGTTGTTGTTTCTGTTGCCCTCTGTCAGCTTCTCAGATCCGTAGGTTCCTGCTGGGTTGCCCAGAGCTGCCTTGTTTCCAGCTTATTTTTCAAGCTGCTCCTCCCTCCCCCACCATATTCCCTCAGCACAGCTGCCAAAGGCAGGGGTGTGTGACTGACCTGCATTCCCCATGATAGACGCAGCAGGCATACTGGTCTCCATCACCTGCCATCAGCCCCCAAAGCTTTCATGGATCTGTCAGACTCTTTCTTCTGACTGCTTCCCACCCCTGTGACTGGTCATCCAGTGCTACTTGCAGAGGGGGGGGGGGGCTGTGAGTTTCCTATTTTAGATGAACAGACTGTGGAACTGACATCTGAGGAGGAAGCCTGGTACCCTCACATTCCAAATGGTTCCCTCCTTTCCTTGTCACAGCACTTCCGGGGTTCAGGAACTTGGAGCCCGAAGCTACTGAGCACCAGCCTGGCAACAGAGAATCTCTGGCTGCTGGTGACCTGGGGGGACTCAGCAGGAAAGGCCCAAAGAAAAATGACAAAGGATGGAGGTGCAGTATGTGTAGGCCAGTCCAGGTTTGTGGGAGGCCTGGCAGGAAGGAGCAGTAGTGGCTCTATAAGTGGTTGAACTTGGCAGCGGGTAAAATTTAAGTTCTTGGTAGGCTGATGGCAGCTCTAAGTTGTGGTATGTGTTACCTCCTTTTTACCTGCAAAACTGCACATGATCGACTCCCCCACTGGAGATTCTGATCATATGGTTTCTCAGTCTGTCCCCAGCTCAGGTGTTTGGGTTAGAGATTCTCTCCTCTGTGTACTATAGCCTCACCTTATCTATCTATCTATCTATCTATCTATCTATCTATCTATCTATCTATCTCTATCTATCTATCATCTAGATCTCTCTATCTCTGTCTATCTCTCTATCGGTCTATCTCTCTATCAGTCTATATATATCTATCTATCTATCTCTATCTATCTATCTATCTATCTATCTATCTATCTATCTATCATCTATCTATCTATCTGTCTATCATCTATCTCTCTATCTCTCTATCATATATATATATCTCTATCTATCTATCATCTATCTATCTATCGATCTATCTATCTCATCTTATCTATATCTATCTATCTATCTATATCTATCTATCTATCTCTATCTATCTATCTATCTATCTATCTATCTATATATCTATCTATCATCTATCTATCTATCTGTCTATCATCTATCTCTCTATCTCTCTATCTGTCTATCTCTCTATCATCTCTCTATATCTATCTATCTATCTATCTATCTATCTATCTATTCATCTATCTATTATTCTATCTATCATCATCTATCTATTCTATCTATCTATCTATCTATCTATCTATCATCTGTCTGTCTATTATCTATCTATCTATCTATCTATCTATCTATCTATCTATCTATCATCTATCTATCATCTATCTATCATCTATCTATCTATCTATCTATCATCTATCTATCTATCTATCTATCTATCTATCTATCTATCTATCTATCATCTGTCTGTCTATCTTCTGCCACACTTTTTCCAGTGTGTTGCATACTTAGCTGCAACTGATCCAGGCAGTAGGCTCATGGAGGAAGGTAAAGTTGCTTGTCCAACTAAATCTTAATGAGCAGGCCAGTCCCTAAGCAGTGTTGGGCTGAGGTTCCCTGTGAAATGGAGCTCTAAGCAGCGCAGGGAATGGAGGCTGATGAGCTGTGTGTTAGCCAGATGCTCCTGTCACAAAATACCCAAGGGAAACAATTTAGGAGGGAGAAGAGGAGGTTTATTCTTGCATGGGAGTTCAGTCCATTGTTGGCTGGAATCATTGCTTCTGGGTCTCTGAAGCAGAACATATATGGTGGCAGGGAAAATTATGGTGTGGCAGGGAAAATCTACCCATAACGTGGTAGCAGGAAGTAGGGGTGGTGTAACATGAGGGCCGGCTTGTTGGGGTTTATGTCCTGCCCTGTTCCCCACAGCCAGCAAGTCCCAAAGAAAATCACACAGAGATCTCCATAAGTTATAAAACTGATTGGCCCATTAGCTCTTGTAGCTTATATTAACCCATTATTCTTATCTATGTTAGCCACATGGCTTGGTACCTTTCACCCGGGCAGGTTACATCTTGCTTCTCGGTGGTCTGGGCAGGAATGCGGAGGGAGCTTCCTGCTTCCCAGAATATTCCTATTCTCTTTGTTCCACCTCTACTTCCTGTCTGGTTTTCCTGTCTATACTTCCTGCCTGGCCAACCAGCATTTATCAATTATCCTGCACCAGGGCGGCAAACCCCAAATCCCCTACAAAGGTACATCCCTTCTAACTAGAACTGACTTTCTGAAGCTCTGCCATGTGCCAGTAATACCATGGGTGGGTGAACAAGCCTTGAGCACAGGATCCCTGGAGTCTTTCCTCTCATCTCTGAACCTATCCCTGAAGAGGAGAAGAGGAGAAAAGAAGGAGAGCGAAGAGAAAGAGGAGGAGAGAAGAAAGCAAGACAGAAAGAGAAGCCTCTCCTCTCTCCTCCCCTCCACTCCCCTCCCCTCCCCTTCTCTCCTCCCATATATCCCTTCCCCATCCCCTTCTCTTCTCTTTTTCCTATTCTCCCACCATCTTCCCCTGTGATATCCACCCCTTTTGTCCCTTTTTTATCCCTCTCTCCTGGGTTGCCCTCCCATATCTGCCCCTTCCCTCTCATTTTCTGTCTTCTCCTTACCTGTTGTCCCTTCCCCTGCTCTTCCCTTCCTTCTCCCATCCTTCTCTCCTCCCTTCCTCATTTCCTCTAGAAATAGGGCTTACTTGACTTAAACAACACAGCATCTGGCAAGAGCCTCCCTTAGCTGTGCCACAGCAGGCTGCAAAGTAGAAAGGGGACCAACCACAAACAGAAAACGCACCTGTGTGGGAGGATGCAGGCGAGAGTCATCTGAGGAGGCTAAATATACTTTCAAACAACCCATTCTTATGGGAGCTCATTCAGCCCCAGAGATCTGAACCACTCCTCTGGGGGACATTTCAGATCCAAATATTTTGCTTGGCGGAGGCTTGTCTCTGAAATGAGGAAAGAGCCATGTCGTTGGAACCAAATGGCAAGTCAGATGGGGACACAGCCTGGTCACTTGATGACTGTGTCTGGCTGTTGAGCTGAGTTACCCTCAGTCTGATCTTGTAAGGAACAGGAATTTGTGCTTGACTTGGGACCAAGGCTGCTGGTGGTCATTAGCAATGGGAAGAGGAGCCGGTGACGTGCAGGGCAAACCTTGATGCCACCTCACTTCCTAGTGCCACGGTAGAGTACTTCTGTCCCTGGAGAGTAGGTCCAGTGTCTTCCATGCAGAGCTGGTCATTAATTAAGGCCCATCTTCTCACTTTCACTTCAGGCAGTAACAAGTTAGGGAGAGAAACCATTTCCTCCCCTGCCTGAGCTCACCCACATGCTCTTCTGTACAATCAACGGAAATAAAATCTCTTTCAGCATTAAGCTGGCGAAAGGACGTATAATAAAAATAGACTATCTTCCCATTTCCACATCACAACATTTCTTGTGGTTTCTGAAGGGAGCTTTTCTCTGCCTCCCTTTAAATTATCCTCATTATAAGCATTGCAGGAGCTGAAAGGAAGGTTCAGGGTGTGTTGGGTTTAAGTGACAGTCCCCTTAAATTCCGTAACTATATGTATAGAGCAGTTAAGATGTTTTGCAGATCTATGGTGAGAATTTTAAAAGTATTTTTAAAAGTTTTAAGATTTATGTGAATTTCAGCAAGACATTTCAGTTGAGTTTTTAGCCCATTCAAATTAAGCCTCAAGAGCTAAAATAAACATTAGCTGTAAAAATATCCCGAACTAGAGTCAAGTCTCTGCCAACCCTAGAATGGCTCCCTTAATTAAGATATATAATTCCTTGTTCCCATATCCACTTTTCCTATATCCCAACCATCCTATTCCCCCAAGCTCTTCCCATCCTCCACTTCACACTTTTCTCACCCCATCCTCCCCTCCCCCCCATCCCACCCCACCCCCATGTTCCCATTTTTTGTCCGGCAATCTTATCTACTTCCAGTATCCGGGAGGATAGCTATATGTTTGACTCTAGAGGGGTTCCCAGGTGTCCAGGAAGACGCCCCCAGCTAGGTCCTTGGGCAGCTGAGGAGAGGGTGCCAGAAATGGCCAGATCCTATTGCCATACTCATGAATATCTTGCATATCACCATAGAACCTTCACCTGGCATTGGATGGAGAAAATGACAGAGCCCCACATAGGAGCACCGGACTGAGCTCCCAAGGTCCTGATGAGGAGCAAAAGGAGGGAGATCATGAGCAAGGAAGTCAGGACCGTGAGGAGTGCGTTTACCCATTGAGATGGTGGGACAGATCTAACGGGAGACCACCAAGTCCAGTTGGAATGGGACTTATGGAACAGGGGACCAAACCGGACTCTCTGAATGTGGCTGACGGTGGAGGAGGACTGAGAAACCAAGGACAACGGCAATGAAAATGAACTCTACAGCATGGACGGGCTCACTGTGAGCCTTGTCAGTTTGGTTGCTCACCTTCCTGGACTTAGGGGGAGCTGAGAGGACCTTGGACTTAACATAGTGAAGGGAACCCTGATGGCTCTTTGTCTTGGAGAGGGGTGGAGTGGGGGTATGGGTGGAAGGGAGGGGAGGGAAGTGGGAGGAGATGGAAATCTTTAATAAAAAAAAATATCCCGAACTGAGCTTCATCAAGGATACAGAAATCTGGGGAAGAATGGTACCTTACAATGGGGGGAGGGAGCCGAGACTAGTTCAAAGCCATGGCTGTCTTTGAGCCTGCAGAAATAGGAATGAGAGGAAACTTCATGGAGAGACAGTGGCTGATGGCAGGAGAAACAAAATTGTGCTCACTTGGGCAGCCACTTGTGGGTGGGAGGAGTTCAGCGAGAAGCCGCAATAAACTGGTGTTGGTTGAGTGTGGGCTAATGGGACAGAAGGAAGCCCCTGGAGTTTCTGAAAGCCTTTTTGTACAGGTTCCCTGAGCCTTGTGGGTATGGACGCAATGAGGAGATGGCAGTGGAGCTTTAGAACTAAATGCCACTTTCCCTTCCCCATCTCCACTGCAGTTCCCTGCAGATCCGTGAGGCTGGGCACTGGCATCTCCTGCCACAGCACAGGTGACATCCCCTGCTGTAGCTGGAGGAAGTATAGATAGAGCCATGCTGTTCCTGGAGGATAGGACGATATGTGCCAATCCAAAGAAAGAGGGCTAGGGGTCCTCTGCTCCAATGGAGATGGAAGGAAAGATTCTGATTGTATTACAGTGTCTGACCTGACGTCATGAAGCAGGCAGGGGAAATCAGTAAGCAGCAGAATTCAGAAAGCTTGCCAGACAACATTTTACCTGGATTTTTAGAGAAGACAGGACAAATAACTTCTCTCTGCAGTTCTGAGGGGTAAATCTAGTTCTCACAGGGAATGCATATACTATGATTAAGCAAATAGATGGCTAATCTTGGTTATCAACTTGAAAATACCTGGGAAAAGGGAGTCTCAGTAGAAGCATTGCCTCTCCACTAGACTGACCTTTGGGCCTGTCTGTGGGGACATTTCTTGATTGCTAGTTGATGTAGGAGGGCTCAGCTCCCTGTGGGTGGTACCCCATGTAAGCAGGTAGGCTTGGACTCCCTAAAACAGGTAGATAAATGTGGGTCTGGAAGCAAGCAAGTAAGCAGCATTCCTCCATGGTCTCTGCTTGAGTCTCCACCACGGTCCTGCTTTGGTTTCCTAGATGATGAGCCTCTGAGTCAGGATGCTCAACATCTCCCAAGTTGCTTTTGGTTACTGTTTCAACACAACAATAGGGGAGCAACAGGGACAGCACTCTTCAGCTGTGAAGAGTGGGGGGTAGGGGTTTTCTTTGCTAGAGGAAGGAGATAGATAAAAGAGCAGAGATTGGAGTGACACTTGTGTGGCTGGATTAGACTAGGACATTGCATTATCAGCATCTGTTTGATATGTGACTATATGTGCACACATATGCACAGCTATGTAGATGCAGAAACACAGGTGCCTATAGTAAAGAAAATGGTTCTGGAACCCGTCCAAATGGCATCGACTTTGAGACTATTATGCATGGGAAGTTATTAACAGGAAAGTGATGTACAAGGTATGTGTGTTCTTACTGAATGGACCTGAGAAGGTTCACAAGATTTAGACATCGGAACGGAGGAGGGGAAATCGGATCAGACATCCAGGATGAGCTATCCTCTAGGGTAGGGTAGCATAGGCTTCGCTAAGCTCGGGGCCTGGTTCTTGAGGAGGACCCAGAGGAGTCAAGCTTACATTTGGTTCAGGAGATTGCTAGTATATGTGAGACTTGAAGATAACCTTTAACCAAGCAAAATAAGCCAGGCGTAGAAAGGCCAACAATATAATCTCACAAATATGATAAATAAATTCCAGAATTTGTGGTATCTAAGGGCTGAGGTGTGAGTGGTTGGGAAAGGAGAGAGGTGGCCAAATGTAAACTCTCAGTTGTAAGATGAATATGTTTTGGGGGTATCAGTTACAATATAGTGATTGTGGGTATGATGCTGTATTGCAAACGTGAAATTTACCAATTTATAACTTAATGCCCTAGCACATGCACATAGAGGTGACCTATGGGGCAGGGGATGTGCTTACTAACTCGGTCATGGTGATGATTTCATCATGATGGGCACCCTAACTATATATATTTTTATTTGCCAGTTTATCATGAAATAATTCCCATTTCCACTCTCACTGGGGCCGCATGCTCATCTCTGTGTCTGCATCTCCCTCTGAGAAGGGCTTGCCGTGTGAGCTCTTGTGGAGCGTGCAGACTCCGGCTTTGGGGTGGAATGTCTGTGGTTTGCTAGAGGAGCTGCGCTGGCAGCGTCACTTCTAAGCTGCAGGGCCTCTGTAACCATATCGACATCACATGCCTTAGAGCCCCTCCCTGAGGCCTTCCTGAGCTAAAGCAGATGACAGAGAGCAAGATGAAGTCAGTCTCAGAATAGACCTTCAAGAAATAGCTCATGTTTCCTTCCCTAGCATCTTGGGTTCATTTTTGTTTGTTTGTTTTATTTTTCAACTTGACACAAGTTAGACTCATCTGGAAAGGGGAAGCTCAGTTGAGAAAATGCCTCCATCACATAGTCCTGTAGCAAGGTCTGTGGGGTATTTTCCCATTACTGATTGATATGGAAGGTCTCTGCCCAGTGTGGGTGGTACTACCCTTGGGCATGTGGTCCAGGGTTGTATAAAAATAGCAGTCACAAGGAGCAAGCCAGTAGGAAGGACCTCTCAATGGCCTCTCCATTAGTTCCTGCCTCCAGGTAGGTCCCCAAGTTCCTCCCCTGATTGTCCTTCATGACGGACAGTGACAGGGGCATGTGAGATGAAACAAACTCTTTCCTCTCAAAGTTCTGTTTGGTCATGATCTTTATGGTAGCAATAGAATTCTCTGTAGAACACCCCATCTTGAAGCGATGGAAAAGTCCTTGGGTGTGAAGCCCAGCCATGGAAGGGGGCAGGTTCAGGACCTTGTATTCCAAGTTGGGAAAGGCATTTCTGAGTGGAGAGGGATGAGCAAGGCAGCTGGGTAAGGTTTCAGACAACAATGTAAAATCTCTCCATTGTACCATGTCCAGCTTGCCACTGGGGAGGGGGTGTTGAAAATTATGCACGAAGGACTAAGAATGGCCTTCCTCTCTGCTTCCTCAGTGCTGTGCTCAGACTCGGCATAAGTGTCTCTCACACACTGGGAGTGCTTTATTTTCTCAATCGCTGCTTGTTGGTCTATGAGCTCAGGATCGTAACATATGGTATTTTTAGCTCCCAACGCAGGGCCCAACATAATGTTGGCAGTCAATTAGAACTCCCTGGATTGATTTGTCTAATTTGAATGCTCCAGGAATTTTGGAAAATACATGATTGAGATTCTGATATTTACTTTGGGAGAAGATAATATTTAGAAATTGATCAGTCTTTGCTAATTGTGCAGAATAGGCCCTTTCCGTTGACATCTGATTCCGATACACTGTCCCTCAGGGAGCTCCTATTAGCATATGACATTTCATTGCTACACGTCAGCCTTTGCCAGTGTTGCCTTGGTGCTAGCAAATCCATTTGTATTTCATTCCAAATAGAAGGCTCCATGCTTCAAGCATTGTTTCTGCGTGGGGGAGATCAAACTATCCTCCAGTGCAACGTGACTGCAGGGTTGGACAAAGGTGTGAAAGACAGCGTGCTGGCTAATTTCAGGTTAATTAGACACAGGCTAGAGTCATCAGAGCGGAGGGAACCTCAGTAGAGAAAATGCCTCCATAAGGTTGGGCGGTAGGCAAGACTGCAGGGCAGTTTTTAAAGTAGTGATGGTTGGGAGAAGGCACAGCCTATTGTGGTTGGGGCCACCCCTGGAAAACTTGTTCAGGGATCTGTAAGAAGGAACTGAGCAAGCCATGGGGAGTAAGCCAGTAAGTAGCCCCCTTCAGGGCCTCTGCAATGGCTTGAGTTCCTGCCCTGCTTGAGTTCCTCTCCTGGCTTCCTTCAGGGATGGACTACAGCGTGGAAGTGTAAGCCCAATAAACCCTTTCCTCCCGGGCTTGCTTTTGGTCAGGGCGTTACATCGTAGTAACAGAAACCCTAACTAAGACAAGTTGGTCCTTGCATAGTGGGGTGTTGCTGTGACAGACCTGACCGTGATTTGGGGAGGGTCCTAGCAGGACTTGGAAACTTTGGGCTAGAAGAGCCATCGAGTGTGGAGAGTTCAGTTGGAACTTGGAAGATAAGAATGTTGAAAGCGGTGCAGAGGATGGAGGCCTGGCTCGTGAAGCTGCAGAGGGAAGCAAAGGGAAGAATCTATGGTATCTGGTCAGCTGGAGCTGAAGAGCCAGCTGTGAGTAACAAGAGACCAGAAACACTAAAGTAAAACCTGTGTTTTACTTGATGGATGGCGGTCAGCTGGAGCTGAAGAATCGGCTGTGTTTAAGGAGAGACTGGCAGCATTGATATGGAGTCCTCTGAGAAGTGTTTCCTGCGGGTCAGCACACAGAAGCTGTGCTCCAGAGGCGGCCAAGGTTGTACCTCCTGCTGGCAGCCGAACTTGGTCGTGTAAGAGTCACCCTGGTGGGGCTGCTTTTAAACTCATGAAGGGGTCACGGAGAGAGAGCAGCTGAGGCTTGGCACTGCGAGAGGCCCAGGAGAGGCCATCGGTGAAAGTGCAGCCCAGCTGCCGCTGAAAACTCAGCTTTCTGGAGACTGTGGCGCTGGGGGAGGACTGCCAGGAACAGCAGCAGCTGTGGAGTGGAGCCAGCTGGAGCCTGGAAGACAAGGTGTGTGTGCCGCAGAGGCAGAGCTGGAAAAACGATCCACGCCCCTTGGGGGAGCCCAGAAGATGGTGAGTGAATCCTAGACATTGGACACTGAGTTATTTACACTGTTGGAGTTTGTATGGTTCAGATTGTGTCTGTGCCTTGGTTCTGTCCTCTTGAAGGGAGAAACTATTTAACTTCATTTTTCATTTTATTTTGTAGAAGCCTAAACTTGAGAGGCTTTGAATTTTTAAAAGCAGTTTTAGATTTTAAGTGAGATGTAGGGAGATTGAACGTTTAAAATGTTTGAATTGGTAAAAAGTATGGGACATTTACGTTTGTCATATTTTTTCTTTTTGTGGCATTTTAAAATCTGAGATCATGGAGATGAACCAAAAAATGGAAAGGTTATGTCTTAAAACGTGTTGTGTGTTAAGTTGACACAGGGTCAAGAGCGCTAGCTAATTTTATGTCAACTTGACACCGGCTAGATTCATCTGAGGGAACCCTAAGATCGGGCTGTGGGCAAGCCTGTGGGGCTTTCTCTTAGTGATTCCAGTGGCCCAGCTCATGGTGGGTGGTGCTGTCCCTGGGATGGTGGTCCCGGGTTCTGTAAGAAAGCAGACTGAACAAGCACCCTCCATGGCCTCTGCATCAGCTCCTGCCTCCAGTTTCCTGCCCTGTCTGAGTTCCTGTGCCAACTTCCTTCAGTGGTGGACTATAGATGTGGAAATGCAAGCCAAATAAACCCTTTCCTCCTGAACTTATTTTCGGTCATGGTGTTTCCTCACAGAATAGTAACCCAAATGAGACAGATATGTATTTCAAAGGATATAGATGACCACACCCATTGCGCAGGTGAGAAAAATGAGTCTTAGTAAGTGAATGGCTGACCAACCTCTGAATTAGAACAAACCTCCTGAATCCAACTCCGAGATTCTTCTTCTCTTTCCTGGCCGCATTAGGAAATAACCCTGCTCCTCTCTGTATGCTTCTCTCTGTGAAGCCCCTTGTCAGTATGCTGTGCTGAGGCTTGCCTTTATGTTTTTGACTCACGGAAACCCTCATTAATAGAGCCTTGCTGTTACTCTTCTGAATGTGCGACGTCAATAGGCTTGAGCATAGCTGAAATAATTGGCTGTGGGGGTTTTGGGCTGGGAGTTTATTGTTAAGTCAGCTGTCACCGGCTCTTCATCAGTTGGAGGGAACTCAGCCATGCAAAGGACTGCCCCACCCCCGCCACGTGCAGTGTCGGCACATGAACAGGTGGTCTTAGGGCATGCGGATTCTGTCATCTGATCTGGAAACTAGATAATGAGGAACACTACTTCTTCCGGGTCAGCACACACAGGGGACTAGTTTGATTTCTGTGTCATGGCCAAGGCTTTTATCCTCTCCTCAGTCTAAGCCCCCCATGAAGGTTAATCTCAAGTCAAGTCGACAAGATCTAGAACCTCCCAGGAGACAGGGCTTTGGCTGTCTCTATGAGGGATCTGCAGATTGTGTTCATTGCGATGAAGAGACCCATTCTGATGGTGAGTGGCACTGGCCCATGGGCTGAGGTCCTGGTCTGAATGAAAAGCATCAAGAAAGACGAGCATTTGTAATTCTCTGCTTCCTGACTACAGGAATTCGCAATCACAGTGGGGTCAGCTGCTTCAAGCTCTTGATGCCTTGCCTTCCCCACCATGACAGATTGCACCCCCAAACCGTGAGCCCCTCCAAACCCTTCCTTGTTAAAGTTGCTTTTATTAGGTATTTGTCACAAAAGTTAAGAAAACTAATATATATGTACTATAAGAAAATCCCCATATTTCCAAAATCACTACTAAAAGAATTCCATTCAGTTGTTCGGTCAGTCAACCGACTTTCACTGTTTCTGTGCTCTGTAGCAGGAAGCAGTCACTTTGTGTGGACAGAAAGGAGAGGGAGGATTTCTGTCTGATTAGATTATGTTTACAGAGAGGACACAGAGGCAGACAAGACACTGTAGGGCTTTTGAAAACCCAGGTGTCCTGGCAGCCTAGCGTGGGGTAGAGCCAGTGACTGTCCACATGGCACAACTGAGCTGAGCAGGGAAGACTCTTCTGGCCAGTAGAGGGCCACCAGGCCCAGGTTGAGCCAGATTTACAACCTGAGTTTCCATAGTTCCTGAGGATTTTGTAAGTCTTTTTCATCTCCCTGGGGTCCTAGTAGAAATCCTGATGTGAATAAGGACTTGGGGCCAGGGCTTGGGACTCAGGAGAGACTGTATCTAGTTTCTGCAGGCCAACAGGAGATCTTGAAGAGTTTTTAGCAGAGTTGGACATGGCAGAAATCCGAGTGTGCGCAGTTGTTCAGTCAGAGGACGCAGAATTCTGGGAGGATGCTTCCTGTGATAGACAAGTAAGAAGCTGGAGTCAGACGTTGATATTCATGTCCTTGTCAGGTAGAGTGCAGGCCCAAGAGCCTGACTGTCAGATATGTAGGAGCCCAAGACAGAAGGATGTGCGCCCTGGATTTTGCTGTCCACAAATTGTGTGGGGTCGGATAGTGTAGTGGGAAGCGGCGGGGCTGCGTCCCGCCACCCGCCGCTGGCTAGCTTTACACCCGAAATAATTACACGGAAACTGTATTCTTTTAAAACACTGCCTCGCCCATAGTTTCAGCCTCTTATTGGCTAATTCTCATATCTTGCTTTAACCCATATTTAGTTATCTGGGTAGCACCACGAGGTGTGGCTTACCAGGAGAGATCTTAACCTGCGTCCATCTCGGAGAGGAGCAGCATGGAGACTGCCTATGGAGATTGCCTGAAGCGTCTTCCTAACTCTACTTCCTTGTTCCCACAATTCTGTTCTGTCTACTCCACCTACCTAATTTTCTGTTCTTAAAGGGCCAAGGCAGTTTTCTTTATTAATTAACCAATGAAAGTAACATAGACAGATAACTCTCCTCCATCATTTCCCCTTTTTCTGTTTAAACAAAAAAGAAAGGCTTCAACTTTAACATAGCAAAATTACATATAACAAAACAGTTATCAAGCAAGTATCACAGTTACAATATTTAAATCTATTTTATCTTTTATCATAACTAAGGAAAGCTATAACTATCTATTTATTCTTCAACTCCATCAAAGACTCCAGAAGGATATAATGCTACCTAAGTAAACAAGAAATAAGTAACTTATAAAACTCTAGAAATGACAGAGACAACTCGCTGCCTGGACAGTCACCCAAAGTTCCTCTGTACCGTTGGGGCATCCATCTTCGGGCTTCAGGCCCACAGTATCCAGCAGACATTTCCATGAAGCAGAAAAATTCCAAAGACAGTTCAGTCACTTTCTGCTGTGTCCTGCAGAACGTCTCGCAGACTCCTTCACGAATCAGGAACCCTGAGAGACCATCTCACCTTTAGGCAAGTTCAGCAGTCCTCTCTCTGCGGGTTCTTTGTGTCCAGTTTATGGAACAGTCCAGCCAAGAGCAGTTTCTTGCCCAAATGGCTAACAAACTCCATAAGTAGCCTCTTCGATGCCCATCTTCCTCTCGAAGTAGATTGGTGCTGCCAGGAGCAGACGTGTCTCATTGTCATGAAAAACCCTAAGTTATTAAAACATTAAATGCCATATTCTGCAGTCTTTGAAAGATATGAAGAATGCCTATCTGAAATATATCTATGCACATCTAGAAAATGACTAACATGACTACAAGCTTGACTATTAATCGATGATTATCCATTAACAACCTATATTTCCTAATTATACATTACATTCTTTAAAATGAACTACAATCACAATAGCTTAATCAAAATCAGAAATACATATACATATAACAAATTGACCTTAAAATCCATACCAATGCAAATTATTCATATCTATATCATATCCCCCTTTAAATGTAAAAGAACATTTATAAACAATATTTGGGAATGTGGGCGCAGTTATTTCTCTCCAAACTGCTTCCTGCTGAGTGGGGGCGTTGTTATTTAGGTCTTTCATGGTATAACCTGTGTGCTAGGTTCCTCTCAGTTGGCAGTTGAGCGAAGTAATTTTTTGAGGGTGTTCACAGCAACCTTTCAGGAGGGCGTGGTCTATCATACCATATTGGGATAGAAGCAATCCACAGAGTCTCGTCCTCTGTGAAAACAAAAGAAGAAACTCTTTTCCAAAGCATCATGTTCTTAGATCCAAATCCTGAAGTCATACCGTTAAGATGTCCATTCTGGTCTAGCCTGGCAGCCCATATAATGAAATGTCTCTCTGTATTTAGCTCCTTTACAGTCAAAAAAATCAAAGAAAACACAACAAAATACATAATCCAGACTCTCTGTGAATTTTCCATTTTTACGTGGCTTATTTTTACTCTATCACTTTACTTCTTTTAATCTATAACTATCTGTACTCTATCTCTTTAAAGACTTTAACCTTTTTTTTTTTAAGGCATTAACTTTATTCTCTATATTTTCTTTTTCTCTCTTTTAAGCCTACGTGAGCCATTTAAAGGCCTTCTATGTCTGAATCTTTTCTATTGTGAATCTGTAATTTTTTACTATCCAGGAGCATTTCTTAAAAGGTTAACCACTTCTTAAAATAATAAGGTACTGCCTGTTTACAGCCAAGTCTAAACCTTAACTGCGCTGTTATCATGGTAATTACGATAGATCCTGCCTGAGGTCAGCACAATTCAGCGTGGCGGAGCAGAGCCAGAGCCACTCCTGCCTCAGAGCATGGTCTCAGAGAACCTTCTTTCCGATCCCCAGCGGGCACACAAACATCCAGTCCATAAAAGCCACTGAAATGCTTTATAGCCAGAGTTTGCACTGGCGGCACAGCGCAGGAAGCTGCGTTTTAAAATGACTCAGCTTTTTTTTTTTTTTTTTTTTTTTTTTTTTTTTTTTTTTTTTTTTTTTTTTTTTTTTTTTTTTTTTGTGCCGCTATTGCGGAAACAGGAGATCTCTCTACAGCATGTCCAGGCAAACAGCAAAAAGCTGTGTTAAACTCTCTCTCCTTTATTTAAAGCTTTTTCAGGTTTTTACGTGGATTTGGTCACCACGTTGGCGCGCCAATCTGTAGTGTGAATCGGCGGGCTGTGTCCCGCCACCCGGCTAGCTTTACACCCGAAATAATTACATGGAAACTGTATTCTTTTAAAACACTGCCTGGCCCATAGTTTCAGCCTCTTATTGGCTAATTCTCATATCTTGCTTTAACCCATATTTAGTTATCTGGGTAGCACCACGAGGTGTGGCTTACCAGGAGAGATCTTAACCTGCGTCCATCTCGGAGAGGAGCAGCATGGAGACTGCCTATGGAGACTGCCTGAAGCGTCTCTCCAACTCTACTTCCTTGTTCCCACAATTCTGTTCTGTCTACTCCACCTACCTAATTTTCTGTTCTTAAAGGGCCAAGGCAGTTTTCTTTATTAATTAACCAATGAAAGTAACATAGACAGATAACTCTCCTCCATCAGGATAGGACACTCAGGTTTCGGGAGCCCAGTCTGAATTCTTTGTCAAAGTCGACTGCCCCCCCCCCCCCACTAACTGTCTTCATCACATGTTACTGAGATCAAACAGTGATAAAACCAGCATGGAAGATGTGCAAATAGAAAGGGTGCGGAGAGAGAGAGGGCTTGCTATTATACTTTAAAGGAGAGGTTGGCAGGCTAGGGTCCAGAGACGAAATGCAGCTGCTGCCTGTTTTCATAAGCCAACAGCCAGACTTCTTTGTGCATGCATTGCCCATAGCTGCCTTCCTCCTGCCGCGATGAAATTGATTCATAGCCCCAGACACCCTGCAGCCCTCCAAGTCTGGAATAACTACTAGCCAGCCTTTAAAGGCTCAAGACTACTTTCTGATTTAAGTTGTGGATTATGCCAAATTTAATTATCCCTTGGTGGCGGAAGATTCCAGAATAGCCTTCATTATGCTCAATCCCTGCTGTGCAGAAGTCAGGGCACCCTCAAGTATCTGGCTTCCCCTATCCCTGGGCTGGAAGGGTCTCTCCTAAGGAAGGGCCCAGTGGCTTTGCAGCCCAGCCATGCTCCTCCCCTGTTGAGAATTCCCAAGGACTTGGAGTCTAGGTCTTGCTTCTTCAGAAGGAACACAAACAGGTGCATAGCCTGAGGGGCTTGCTTTGAATGCTCAGCTACTTTGCTCCCTTCCCCCCCCCCACCTCTTTTTAGCTGGTGGTCATTTTAATCTCATGGCTGGCCATTCACTCACTTCCCAGTTTCCTGGAGTAATTTTGTTTCTCCCAGTGATTTTCTTCTCTCTATTCCAATTAAAACCTGTGTAATAATAAATGGAAACTCTACCAAATTATGGTCATTATTGCCCCAGCATTCATCTCCAGCCAGCAGTGGCACTGTCATTTCTTTGGTGCAAATCTCTTGGCATTTTCTAGCCTCCAAGGATAGCAATTATACATGTATAGTCAGAAAAGAGCGGAGGGAAGGCCACCGCCTCCCAGGTTCACCTCTTCCCCTGCCGTTTTTTTTTTTTTTTTTTTTTTTTTTTTTTTTTTTTTTTTTTTCCTACAAAGGAAACCAATTTGGACTAAGTTTTTATGTGAAGCCTCCAGCAGTCTCCAGTTTCAGAAATATCAAGAAGATTTAGACATATCCTGTGCTATTAAATATTGCCTGTGTTTAAAGCAAACAATGCAACGTGAAGCCCCGGCACAAATCACCTTTATTTTTCACCTCATTTTCCCTGCTCTGAAGTCGGTGGTGGAAGGCACTCTGGAGCCTAAAGATGCCCTTGCTGTCCCAAGTCTTATTTCTATTCCATGTCAGAGAAGGGAAAAAGGGGGCTTGGTGCTGGCAGAGCCCATGAAAGTGAGACAGTTTAGGGGTCTCACTGTATAGCATCCCAGATGTGCCTGCATTGTTATGGAGTCACGTGAAAACTCCTGCTGAGCAACTGGACTCGGGAAGGAGTGTTTCCTCTTGGCTCAGGACTTATTCATTCATCTGCTTTGCAGACAGAGAACACAAAAGTTCTGTTCTGAGTGGACTCCAGCTCTGGCTGTCCCTGTTGCGTGTGGTCAGCTAGGCTGTTTCGGCCTCTGACTGACTTTACTCACAGGAATACGTGACTTTGAAACATACGTATCATCTTGCATTTATTAGTAACTTCAGGGTGGTAGGTACCGCATCTGCCAAAGGAAAGGGCTTGGGCCATGTGTTCTGGAGTCTTCCATCTACTGTCAAAGGGTGACTTGGGCAACTGCAAGAGCTGGGATAAGGGATGCCTGAGGGTGACTTTCAGCAGGCCATTGGCTCACTATTGAGGCCTGCCTGATTAGTCTGCAGGGGACTGGGCTTGCCAGTACAAGAGTTCTGTCACTTAGTAGTACAAGACCACCCTGGGTGTTCTTCCAGTCAGACTTCCTCAGCATCCTCCAAAACTCTGGATGATTATCCTACCTTCTAAGGGTTTGGGATGGGTCATGTATGTTCAATTCCATATGCACACATTTAAAATTCTTCAAAGCCCCATGGGAACCAGAGCATACCCCTTTATGAATTGAATCATGCTGTGAGTGACAGAGAGAGAGAGAGAGTCATGGTCACTTTCGAGCCTGTTTTCCCATCTATATCAATATGTTCCTTGTTGGATGGTGGGAAGAATCAGACAAGATGTGTTTCACACTTTACAGTGGGGCAGTCAGGCTGATAAAGATTATGATCACATAGCACAGGGAAGAGGTAGGAGAGGAGGGAGAGAAGGAGGGAGATGGAGAAAGAGGGAGAGGGAGGGAGAGAGAGAGAGAGAGAATAAATTCCCTTGCCCATTAGCATCCTCCTCCTTGAAGGAACTCCAAGCCCTATGGGACTTCTGAGAACACTTGAGCAGGGTCAGTGCAGGCTAATCTCTTCCTGATTCTACCCTGGCTTCAGCCTCCTCTCTCAGTGGATCTGCCTTTCCCTTCTGAGACCGAGAAGATGGATCACCCTCTTGAAGACTCATCAGTCACACCACCACCCGAATGACCTGTGAGAAGATTTGAGCTGTCACCTAATTTGTTTCTCATTAAGTGCAGACACCTTTTCACCTCTTCACCTTTAGTAGAGTTCCAGGCAGGAATGGGGAAAGAAGCCAGGAGTCAGGGAATCAGCAACCTCCAGGGATACCTTGTGAACTCTCACAGCCTCTGGGGACCATGCAGTGTTTCTCAACCTGTGGGTCACAAGTTCTTGTTGGGATGGTGGGGGGAAGTTAAATGACCCTTCCACAGGGGTCACCTAAGACCATTGGAAAACAGATATTTACATTATGATTTCAAATAGTAGCAAAATTGCAGTTATGAAGTAGCAATGAAAATAATTTTATGGTTGGGGGTCACCGTGATGTGAGAGGAGCTGTATTAAAGGGTCACAGCACTAGGAAGGTAGAGAACCATTGTCCTACAGGAGGACTTGCTTTGCCTCACTGGCTGGGTTATTCTGCCCCTCACTGCTCAGAAGAGGCCAGTGAGCTTTTAAAGGGCTAAAGAGAGAACTCTGGGCTTCATTGGACTTGTGTAAAGTCCCAGCTTCCTGGAAATCCTTCTGTCTGATTCCCTCAATGCTTATCTGAAAGATCCTGGCCCATGCACAGACTCCTGAGCAGTCTTCACCCCTCGCCTCCTGGACTCCTGGGATAGGATCTGAAGTAATGAGTCTCTGAATTTCCAGAAGTCCTAAGTCTTCTTTGACCCGCACAGATTAGTCTGTGAAAAATTGCCTGTAATTATTTCTTTCAGTTCTCTCCTGGCTTACGTCTGTGGGGATGCTGGACCATCATTTCTAGGAGGGCTGGATGCAGGGGGCTGCCTGCATAGTCACCTCCCCGTGTGTACTCCGCCCCAATCACAGTGAGGTGGGTAGTCGTCATCTTTATGATGGCCTCTGAGCATTGCGTGATGAGTTCCATTTTTCAGATTAGGAAAAAAATTTCTGTTTAAAATTTAAAGCTTTAGTTTAGTGTGTGTGCATGTGGGTGTGCTTGGAGATAAGTGCCTTTACCCCTGTGGCCATCATTCTGGGAGACTAAATCTAAGCTTAAGCAAGTGAGTTATGAAAAGACCGCAGTCTAATAAAGGTCAGGGGCTGTGTGAGAATTTAGGTCTACCTGCTCCCACGGTGCCTATAGTCACACAGAGTCAGTTGCCGCTACAGATGTCTATTTGTAGGGTATTTCATGGACTCTGGATTGATTCTAGAGCCAGAGTAGAGGGGTTTGCCATGAGGCCAAGAAAGCTGAGCTGTGAAGTGAGTCCTAAGGATTTGTTCACAGGACCTGGTCTTTCTGTTGACTTTGCCTAAGGAAGCCTCAGGCTCCTGAATGTGGAGCTGATGAGGAACAGGCTGTCCTTGCCATCTGACATCCTCCTATTCTTCTCAAGCCAGGCAAGTGGGGTGGCTGTGGACCTTCTGAGACTGGCCAAAGGAGACTTCATGTGGAGACACTTGCTTGGTTGCGATGGGTATTTCAGCATGGTCCTGGAGACTTTGGGGGGTGTTGTTCAGTTACTGTCTGATGGTCTTGGGGTGGAAGGATTTTCAGAAACTCTATGTGGTGGTTTGTGTGAGAATGGCTTGCATGAAATATATTTGAATGTTTGATCTCCTGTTGGCAGAACTGTTTGGGAAGGATTCTGGTGGTGTGGCCTTGTTAGAGGGGGGTGTGTATCCCTGGAAGTGGGCTTTGAAGTTTCAAACACCCATGGCATTCCCAGTCTCTCTCTCTCTCTCTCTCTCTCTCTCTCTCTCTCTCTCTCTCTCTCTCTCTCATCACTGTCATCTTTGTCTACCTTTCTCTGCCTTGTTGTGGGTCAGGATGTAATTGCTCAGCTGTGACTCCAGAGCCATGCATGCTTGCCTGTTCCTGGGCTCCATATTCTCTTACCTGCTAGAACCATGAGCCTCTGTCTGTCTGTTAAATTGCTAAAGGGCAATGAAAAGAGACCAAGGCCAAGGCACCCTGGAGAAGAGAAAGTTTCTTTCCTCTTGATCTACAAGCACAAGGCAGAAAGAGAGAGTGAGTGAGAGAGAGAGAGAGAGAGAGAGAGAGAGAGAGAGAGAGAGACTGGAAATGGTACTGATTTTTGAAACACCAAAGCCTGCCTGCCCCCAGTGACATACCTATAGCCAGAGGTCATATTACCATAAGGAGTCTCATGGCACCAGACATGAAACGCTAGTTGATTGGAATATCTTTCAGTAATGAGGTATTCATGATTTAACTGAGATGCTTGCTTCTCAGCTAATAAGGCAAGTAGAATTCTCCCTACCTAAGAAAAGAGCCGACGCCGTTCACATGCCTGTCTAAGCTGTTTGCTTGTTCATAACCGTTTGCCACACTTTGGTTGCTTTATGAGAACCGTGTGAAGTGGGAAATTTCAGACGCTTATGCTGCTGTGTATATTTCAGCCAAAGCTGGGCCCCAGCCCCAGTTGATGGAATGGCTGTCGGTCTAACAGTCCTGCAAGCTGCAGGCGCATCTGAGCGTGGATCCCCATGGTTTCGCCATTACAAACACCACTGTTTAAAACCAAGTTCTAGTCAACCCCTTTAGAAGAAAGACAGAGCTAACCATTGACTGTTTATACAAAAATAAATCTAACAAATCATTGTCATGTCAGAAGATGATAAAAGCACAGTCACACAGGCTAGAAGGAAGATTACGGCGTTTCAAGTTGATAATCATAGATAGGAGGGGCTACATGGCTTTTTGGATTTTATGGTATTTACTATGTGTCTCTGCTTTAGGTGTTCTGTCTTATATATATGTTTCACTTCCAATTCCACATAACTGTTCACTTGATTTAAATTTTGTCGTTTTGTTTTTTTTCTCTTCCGGTAGAAAGTCCCTTGGGAGGTAAAACTTACAGGTTTTTAGATGAACGGTACCAACCTCTGGCCAGAGAACTATTGTGTAAACTGTAGAGTTCTCGGGATGGAGACAGGCTGGAGATGAGAAGATGCAGAGAAGACTAAGACTTGAATCCCGCGCCCCTAGAAATGCCTTGCTCTGCCTTGTGGGTTTTCTTGAGTGAAAAACCTGAGCTGGGTCCAGGAACCAAAATTAATTCATGCAGTGGTACTGAGACTTGAATGTCAGCTGAAGCGTGCTAGGAACGTGCCCATGACTGAGTTATGTCTCCATTCTCATTCTCTTTTTTACTTGTTTTATTTCAAGAATCTCACAAAATTGAGAGCCTGATCTTGGAATTCCCCTATAGTCAAGGCATCCTTCCTCAACCTCCCAAGTTGCTGAGGTTATGAGCCTGTTTTCCCAGGTCCTCGATCAGGACTTCATGGTTCCTGGAGGAAGAGGAAGGAGCTCTGTGCTACTCTGCTCTCTTTCTGTAGTAAACCCCATGACTGGAAGAAGAAGGTCTATTTCTCTTACATATTCACACCTCTACCAGTCATCTAAAGCAGACGAGGCAGGAATTGAATGGAGCGGAGGGCATGGAGGAATGACGTCTACTGGTTTGCTAGCTATGGCTTGCCAAGCCTCCTTTCTTATATAACCTGGGACCACCTGCCTTAGGGTGGTGACACCCTCAGTGGTCTGGGCCCTCCAACACCAATCATTAACCAAGAAAATGTACTTCTTCCTCATACTCCTACCTGTGAGCCCATTCTGTTCCCTGTCCTACTTGAGTCCTCCTCCTTCTAGAACTTTCCTTGTATGCCCAGCCTGTAGGCATCTTTCAGAAGTATTCTAATTGTCTTTGTGCCTAGGCTTCCTCTTGGAGAGTTGGCAGCTTCTACACCTACTGGCTGTGGGCTCTTGCTTTGCTCACCAACTCTCTGTGAGTCAGGTTCTAAATTTCAAGTCAAGACTGACAGCACCCAAGGAAACCTTGCCCTTTCTTCCTAAAAGGCAGCCTTGGGTTCCCGAGAGCAGGAGAGGAGAAAGGGTTTGGAGAACTATATGTTGGTGGCTATGGAGACAAATGTCACTCTGCTGATTATCTGTTTCATATCATCCCTTAGGCATGGAGTGGGTGTGGTGCAATCTGGGAGTGCTAAAGTGGACTGGAACTCCATTTCTGGAGTCAGACCTGCCTGGACTCTTATTTTCTATTGCCCTATTATCTCTTTGGCCTTGAGGATTTACTTCATCTTTTCTGGCTTCAGTCTCTCTAATTACAAGATGGGAAGGAAAAATGAATGCTTTGGAGAGAAGTTGAGGGAATCAATGAGCTCATGAATATAATGGGACTAATACGCCACCTGGCATTGTCACCCAGAAAATGTCTCTGTTCTTGCAATTGTATTCTTGTATTCAGAAGATCTGATAAAAGGATGCAAGAAAAAGTGGGGCTCAAGGTTACAGGTAATCATGAAAATGAGAATTAAACAATTGTTAGAAATAAAGCATATCAGAAAAAAAAGCATCAATATTGTCAAGTCTTTGGGAGAATGTTAGAGTTGCTTTTCTTATTGTTAGTGGGAATACAAACTGGGTTTTTGGAGGGAAAGTTTATAATTTCTTTCTTTAAATTTTTCCATTTGGATTTTGAGAACTCATGATTTTTCTGCCTCAGAGTCCTAAAGGCTAGTATTATATGTGTTGCCTGTAATTTCTACTTGAATTTAAAATGTGCATGCACTTTGAATCCAGCAATCCCACTCTCTTTATTTGCCCCGAGGAAAAAATTTGCATATGTAAATTCTGAAACATTTACAGAAGTTTCTATTGCAGTATTGCTTATGAATAAAACACTGGAAAGATAAAACCCTAAATATTTATCAGCAGGGTAAGGCAATACATGGCCCAATTATACCATGAAAGACTATAAATCCATTAAAACTAAAGATCTGTGTTTGCTGACAGGAGAAACTCTCACAATAATTGTATTAAGCACAGAGATAAAATATGGCATTATCATTTATGATTTCCCCCAACAGAAAAACAAAACCCTCAAAGCTTTTTGATTCTGGGTGCCTATATAATAACACAGGAAAGTGCAGTGGGTACTGTCAAACTAGTGGGTTTTCCCCTGAGGACTGGACTGGAGTAGCAAAGTTACAGTAATTTCTTAACATTGACTTAATGTTCAACAAGTGTTTGCATTCATATATTATTTGAATAATAACAAAATAATGATAATGAGTAGGCACTCAGGAGTTCTGCTGTAATTATCAATATGATGGGGGCATGGATTTGTATCCATGGGAGCTGCAGTGATGATCCTTGCAGTAGAATTTTTTCCTTTGCTTATGGTTTGTGGAGGTTTGTGCTGCTATCACAAAGTACCAGAGACTAAGTAGTTTATAAACAATAGGGATTTCGTTCTCTGGAAATCCAAGGTTCAGGTGCTAAGATGCTTAGGTTCTCCTGAGAATTCTCTCTGAGGCTTCAGAGTTCTGAGTCATGATGGAAAGACTAGGGAGAATGAAGTTTCTCCTGTTGCTTCTGATAAAGATCTTAGTCCCATTTTAGGGCTTCTTTGTCATGTGCTAATTGACTTCCAAGGCTCTACCTTCACATATGAACATATTCAATATTAGAAGTAAACATACATAATTGGGAGCACATAAATATTTATTCGATAACACACTCTCCCAACCCCCATGTCCATGTCCTCTTTGTCCCCCAACATATTCATTATGTTCCAACAGTTCTGTTAATCTCACCATGTTCCTCTATCAGCTCTGGGATTTAAAATCCAAATTCTTATCTAAATACCACCTCCATCAGTTATGAGTGAGACTCAAAGCACACAATCCAGAGGCCAAATAGTTCTTTGGCTGTGAATTTGTGACACCAAACTGGCGATGTGCTTCCCCAAGGCAATGATGGAGCAGAGGTATGACTGACATTTTCAGTCCAAAAGAAGAAACGGTTGAGAAAGAAGCAGGAAGCTGTGGTTGGCCCCAAGTCAGCCCGGACTCTACTAGGGTAAAGACATTAAACTTTGTGTCTTGGAAACAGTTCTCTTTGGATTGAAATTCAATCCTCAGGTCCACCGAGGGAATTCATCTCCCGAAGCTCTGGTAGGCAAATGTCCAGTGCCTGGGATTTAGCTAGGTTCAAGCCCCCAAGACTGTTGCAACTTGGTGTCTGTGACTTTGGACAGAGACTGTTACAAGGGAGCTGATGTCTTTTCACTTCCTGTATACCAAAGAAGATGGCTAGGTAGCCCTCCATGTTGTCTCAGAGAATCCTTCCCATCTTGAAGAACAGAGAGTATTTCTGTAGATGAAGGAGATCTGTGTTGTCTGTCATGAATCTTTCTGTATTTCTTTTCTTCAAACCCTTCAATTTAAACTTGAAAACGTCCCGCTGGAGTGCATGATGAAGAATGTGGGCCCACCCAAGAGCCTCTCTTTGCCAAAAGTTCTCCAAGCCACTGGAGAACCAACCACGCTTTATCACAAACTGCTATATAAAAAGGCTGAGAATTTCCCAAATATTAATTTCTAGTTCCTTTTATTAGAAATTCTGCTTTCACATCCTTTTCTTACCCTTCACCATAAGTAATGAGGAGAAGCCAAGTCCATTACCGTGGCATTACTAATTTTCAGAGGCCTCATATTGTCCTGAGTGCCCATATTACTCGTGTCTCTGCACTGGCGATGGCACATTGGGATTCAGTTTGGGGAGATGGATTTGTTTAACCACACATATCCTTTCAGCCAATGCAATTACAATGCTCAAGTGGCCCTAGGTTGCAATGGGGCTGAGATGCTGTTACTTCTGACTGAGCTTGGTATAGAAGTTAGCAGTTAAACCTTCAGCCCACATACTCAGCGTGCTGGGCTCAATCTCTACCATTATTCTGAGAGCCAAAGTCTCTCTTTGGAAGCAATGAAAAATGATGAAAGCACAGGAGTAGCCAATGAAAAACACTCTTCAGGGCTTGCAGGGTTTGCTCAGCAGTTAGAGCCCTGACTGCTCTTTCAGGGCTCATATCCCCTGTCACTACGATTACAGGGTATTTGGAATCTTCTCCTGCCTCGGAGGGTACCAGGCACACACATAGTGTACAGACATACATGAAGGCAAACACTCATAGAAATAATAAAATCAAAATGAAAAAAAAATCACTGAACTCCAATAATTTTAGGAAACAAATGAACAAGGACAGCATGATATGCACTAAGTCATTACCTATTAGAGGGTAAGAATGAGAAAGAAATAAGACGAGCAATCTTCTTGTGTTAGAGCAACAGAGCTAAAATAGAAGACGGAAAAGCAAATGGTGCTTTACTCAGCATTCTCTAGAGGTTGTCTGTCTGTCCGTCCGTCCGTCCATCCATCCATCCATCCATCCATCCATCCATCCATCCATCCATCTATCTATCTATCTATCTATCTATCTATCTATCTATCTATCTATCTATCTATCTATCATCTGTCTGTCTATCTCTATCTATCTATCTATCTATCTATCATCTATCTATCTATCTATCTATCATGTCTAAAACTATCATTTATCTATCTACCTCTGCATGTATTATCTAACATCTTTCTATCTATCCATCTGTCCGTCCATCTATCTGTCAGTCTGTCTATCATCTATCTGTATCTATTAAGTGGTTTAGTAAATAGACTTGTGCAGTGTGGCTGAACTAGTCCAGCACTGGGGCATCTGCTTGAGAGCCTGACAATTCTACTCTCTCAGTCCTTGAGGCTTGTGCCTCAGTGGTCCCAACCTGGCACCAAAGATTGGCAGTGTTTCTAGAGACCCAGCATGGAAGACAAGAAAAGCAGGTTCCTGGGGCAGCAAAGGAGTCTTCATTACTGAGCTTCCATGTGGGTGCTGAGAATTGAACCCGGGTCCTCTAGAAGAGCAGCCAGAGCTCTTTACCACTGAGCCATCTCTCCAGCCTTGAAAACTCATTTTTAATGAAAAGCTTCCAGTTGTGTTCAGAGAAGAAGCGATTCCCCAGGATCACCATTTCTTTTGCTAGTAAGGCTGCGCACAGTCCCTCCCTCTTTCCTCTCTCCACCCCTCCATCTTCCCCTCCCACCTCTTTTGTTCCCTCTTTAAACGATCTGTTACTGAAGTCCAGTACAGTTTTGCCGAGGCCCTCTGTTTCAAGCTGTGGCTCTGAGCTCCTATACCAGCAGTTCTCAATCCATTGGGAAACAGATTTCCGATGGTCTTAGGAACCCCCAACCATTAATTTATTTTCATAATTGCTACTTCATAATTGTAATTTTGCTGCTTAGTGGTATCTCAGTTCGTAAGACCACCAGAAATATGTGTTTTCTGAAGGCTGTGGCCCACAGGTTAAGGACCGCTCTATCCTTTGATGCATTCCCACTGGGAGGAGGAGAGCACACCCTAGCTGGAACTGAGCCCTCAGGAGCAGACTCTGGACTCACTCTCCTGCTCTGCTTCTACTTTCCTTTCTTTCCTTTGACTCTGTCACCTGCCTCACACGATGGTGACCCTCCAACAGCCATGGACACTAGCAGTCTATGTATATCTAGGTGTCATCCATCTGAATAAAGCCCATGTGCTCCTTAGAGGAGAAAAAGTATGCTTCAAAAAGATCAATTTCCACTCTCTCCCAGGGGATGCTTTTTCTGGAGACAATAGACAGTTGCTTAAATTAAGAGCAAAAACTGCACAAGGATGAGCCTCTTTCCCGGTGGGCCTTGGAGTATGGGAGCTGAAATTATTTTTTATGCTAAAAGGGTTCCTTTTCAGAAGACTAAATTACTGACTTTTAAAAAGAAGGATCCCTTTGAGCCATGTCATCCTTGAGCCCTTCAGCTCTCACTTTAGAGAAGAGTGAGCTGTTTAGACTTGGGAGTGCACAACACAGGTACCTGATGCTCCCATCCTCCCATCTCTATGCCGCAGAACGCACTGAGGTGGCAGCAGTCAAAGTCTTCCAGGCAGTTGGTGACAGCCAACAACAGAAGACAGATCTGTGCCCTGCCTGCTCCTTTGCTATGTTTGTGTGGTGTTGGTAAATTGCTGGCCCTCTCTAGTCCTCATCTGATGTGGACAAAACTCAGGGTGGAGACAGAATGGTGGCTCCTTCCCTCCACTCAGCGTGCCATTCCTTCCGGAGTGGCTCTTCTATTATCCTTGTCTGCGTTCTTACTGCCTCCACTCACTTCTCCCTCCCCACACCTCAGCTACCTCATCTTGTGAGTCATTACTGGAACACATGGCATATAAAAAGCCAGAATCTTTTGGGCAGTGTCAGCACCTTGTACCCCCTACACCTCTTACCTCTAGACACTAAGGAATTTGCTTTAAGTTCTACCACAGGGATTCTTCAGGTTATTTTTTTTCTCTGTCTCCTGAGTTTGCTGAAATCACTCTGGCTTTTTTTTCTGTATATTTTCTCTTAATCTTTCTTTCTTAATCCAAGTTCATCTTTTCTTCTGCTCTTGATAAGCTTTATCTGTACAGTAAGGAAAATGAAGGCAGAGGTCTGAACCAGGTGACTGTGTACAACCCATTTTGCTAAAGGATTTGCCATGGTTCTATGGGTGACCGAACCCCTAGTAGAATGGGATTAGAATTCTCCTCCCTGTACAACTTGCTTAATCAGGCCAGACTTATCTAGTCTTCTGAGTTCTGCACGAACTTTAAGAGGAATATTTAAGTCAACAATTCTTTATTATGAATACTCTTTTGAGCCAAGGAAAGATCAACAAGCATTCATTTCCTTATCTGGGAGCTGTGTCCTAAGCTTGCATTTTATACCAGGATCTAGGTGATGGGCTTAAAGCATACCATGTTGACTCCCCTTGACACCCAAGACTCATAAGGGAATCAGTTCCCTCCAGGAATCAGGTCCTGTGTGAATGCTGAGAGTTTGGTGGTGAAGAAAGTGAGCTCCCTGCTGCGGTGACTGTTACATTGTGTGCTTAGAAATGATAAACACAAGCAAGGACATAGAGTAGGAAAACATCTGGTAGCAATGATGAAGGGCCCTTAGCCAACCCAGGCATAGCAAACAGGGTTCTGGCAAACCTTGCCCCTTTCTCCATTTCCTCTGCCTTGCTAAAAACCATTAGATTACATTCCTAAAGCTAGTCACCAAGGTATCTTTCCTTATTTGGCCACTTCCTCCTCTGGAGGCTGACTATCAAGGTCCAAATATCAAAGTATTGAGTCCATCAATCAAAAGTTGCCCTGTGACTGCCATAATTAGCCTGTCCAATCAGAATTAAATACTTCAATCTAATATAGGATTTACCTTTGTTACCTTTATCAGCTGCCATTTGCCTAGGAGCCACATCTGTCTCCTTTTATCTAGAGGCAGTGTTTTGTCCCTCTGGGACAAATATCTCTTCCCCCTTTCCCTTGTTCTTTTCCCCTTCTCCCTCATCCTCTATCTCCTGTCTTTGTCTTCTATTCCTTTTTCTTTGTCCCTCTGGGGCAAATAAATATCCTTTGTGCTGAGAACTTGGTTTGGGGGTGTCTTGTGCTGATGCTGGTCCCTTTAGATGAAAACATTGCCTAGTGGTCTGGGTGGTAGGAGAGTCCCTGGGTCTACCTTGGAGCATGCTTCATATCAAAGAGGGGATTCCAGGTGAGGGAAAGAGCAAGCAGTATAATGCAGACCAAGCTCACCTTATCTGATTGGCTCCTAAGAAGCTGTGGCATCAAAAGGTGAGGTCAAGTGAATATAACATGCTGTATTACATCATAAGGAACCCCTTATGGGCTAGAGAAAGGATCTGGGTTTTAGTTGGAGTTTCAATGGAATAATACTGCTCAAAAGTTTTAAATTGGAAAATAGTTTCTTTTTTATCTTTTTTTTCCTCTTTAAAAAGAAAGCCTGGTCTTCTAATTTCATTAGGTTTTGGTATTAGAGTTGTTCCAGCTTCACAAAATGAACGAGGAGCTCTATAAACATTTAAGAACAATAGTTCTCAAATTGTTTCATGGGTCAGAATCACCCGGAAAGCCAGAGAAGAACGCAGAGACCTAGGCTCACTGAAGTATGCAAGGGTGGGGCCTCTGTTCTTTTCCGTTTCATTTCCCCAGCTTTCCTGGATGATTCTTATTCATAGCCGAGTCTGGAAATCAGTGGGTCAGAAAGCAATGCAATTATTTGCTATTTAAAGTTTGGATAAAATGCAGCTGTGAACACTTCAGTTCCTGAGGACTCCCCGATGCTGGTCCTTTAATTATGTTTCCAGTGTCTTTTGTGGCAGTCAATCTATTCACCATCACCAGAAAACAACTACATCTGAAAGGCAGAAGTGGTAAACACTAGTCAGCCTGTTCCAACGATGCATCCAAAGGATAGTATGTGATAATTGCGATCGGAATGGAGGAAGCCCTGGATGAGTGAAGTCCTGAGTGAATACATGCCATTGACATGGGCACAGCCATGATTCCAAGGCCTCTGACTGATGGGAAACTGGCAAAGGCATTCCCTATACAAAGCCGTTCCCCTTTGTCCAAGCACAAGAGTTTAAAGATGCTTGATCATTGTATATGAAAACCCCTGGAAGGTTACAGTCCATTGCTTGCCTACAGAGACCTCCTACTGAGATGACATAGCACCCCACCTTCTTGCTATACCTAATATACACACTGAGGTTCCTGGTGGCAAAGGTAGTAGGGGTGGCTCCTTCTGAGAGCATACCCCAACTTTTCTATATGTGTGTCTGTTCTCTCTTCAATCCCTTGCACCCCTAGTCAGGATTTCTGGACCCAAGCAACATGGGATGCAGCAGATATGGAGAATTGCTTACCTTTAAACCAAAGCATAACACCAGTGAAATGCATAAACATCCATTATATTAGCAAAAACAAGAGAGAAAGTTTAGGTCTGCCAACAAATGCCGAGAAGCAATCTCCCCAAAGAACCCTGTGGCTACAGAGGCCCGGATACAATAGATAAATGATATTAACAACAGAAAACTAATGCTAAATATTACTCTAACTGTGAACAAAGTCTGGTTAAAGTTGGAAGCTGCCCTAGGTGCGGTGCCCAGAGATAAGATGTAATCCCAACACGCAAAATGGTGTGTCAGGAGCATCATAAGTTAGGGTTAGCCTGGGCTACACAGGGAGCTGTTGCCACACAGAAAGGATCAAGAGCTAATGGGCAATGCACCTGTGCTATTCTTTCTTGTAATCGGGGGAGGGGTGAGTGAAGGTGAGACATTGTGGAATAAAATAACTGCTTTTAGTCTTTGATATAAAAGCATCTTTAGATTATAATTTATTTTATTTGTAGTGCTAAGGGCCCCATGCTTGCTAAGCAAGCACTCTACTGCTGAGCCATCTATCCCTCAGCCCCATGATGTTCCTCTTTCTATTTGAAAACCCAGAAGATTCTGATAAAACTACTGAAGTTATTAATAGATTATAGTGCTGGATGTGCTGGTACACACCTGTAATTCCAGCCCTCAGGAGGTCCAATCAAGAGACCTGTCAAGAGTATGGGTTATACAGTGAGTATCGGGCCAGTCTCTACAATGTAACAGGACTCTGTCTCACATAAACAGAAATCAAAGCAAAAATTTATTAAGGTCAAGTTTCCCTGCCATAAATGCTCTGTTTTAAGTTAATAATAAGTTTTAAGCTGTGGAGAATAAGCTTTGATAGCATGAAGGGTCAGCATCATTGAGGTTGAAGAGAGTGAGAGGAGTCATAAGCAGATAAAATATACTTCCCCAGCACCCAGGCCACAATGCCAGTAGACAGTGGTATGTTCCCAGGCAAAGCCTGACACACAAGCCACACAGAGGCAAGCACAAGTATACGTGAAGACTGACCCACAGACTCCATGTGGACACGTACAGGCCTGTATAGCATGGCTGGTGAAGATAGTAGGCAGAGGAAGAGGTGTATGCCACTGACCTCAAGACCACACTTATACAAAACCCCACAAAAGTGGCATTAACCCACTTTTATGACATACTACATACCTGTTTGCCCTGTGTTCCTGCATATTCAATGCTAACTCATAGTCCCCCATATCTTCATTGTCAGCCATGTTATAGCTGGCTCCTACATCAGCATCATGTTGGCTAAATATATGTTGGTCCATACGGCCTTCTGTTCCTTTTATTATCTAATTAATATCCCACTTTTTGGAGCGTAGAAATTGAAAAGTCATGCTAATAAGGGAATGAAAGCCAGAGAGAAAATACCCAGCAGTTGTAGTGAAGGACAAGAAGTAGGGATTTCCCTCAATAGATGTCTTTAACAGTAAAGCCCTTATAAATATGTCAGTAGGTCATTTGCTTATGAGTGGACAAGCAGGCTAGTAGGATTAAAATAGAGAACTCGTCCCTAATGTATGCAGGGCATGATTTAGGATGTGATACCAGAACAACCAAGAGTTTACCTGCCTAATTTAAACTGATTTTACTCCATATCACAAATTAATATTGTAGATAAGTTGTAATACCAGGCTCATGGAAACCTGCAAAGCCATGTTGGCTGTATAGGAGTTGGCAAAGCATTCTAGACTGAAACCACAACAGATGATGTGCACAGATGTGAAGGTGCATTTGAATATTCTGAGATTACAATATTGCTACTGAACATGGAAACATGCCATAAATAATGCCAACACCAAATCATAATGAGATAACAGTATCAATGATAGTACATGTCAGGGTTGTGAAAGATAACAGCTTTTGAAAAGGGTCCACAGAATCTTTACCAGGAGGAAAGAATCACAAAACAAGAGGTGTAACATTTCCTTTAGGAAAAAGTAAGAAAACAACAACTAGTGTTTAAAGTATTTCTTAGAGAATGAGGTGGAAATTAAATTATTATTATTATAAGATATACTCTTATGCATACTGGTTGGCAAACTTTAAGTAAAAAGCATCTATCAAATACACATGTATGTGCTTGCGTGTTGGGAGATGGCTCTCGCCACCATCTGGGGTCTGGGGACCTAACTCTGGCATCACGCTTAATGGCAAGCGACTTTCCGCATGCAACCATTTCCTCTTGCTAGCCTTGACCAGCACAGTTTAAAGGGAAATGGAGAAATATAAAGCTGATGGGCATTGGGGTGAAAGGATGCCGTGCTTTCTGTTTCAGCTTCGAGAAATGTCAAGTTGCCATGGCTTTGGGTAGCAATAAGGACAGCCACAGCCCAGGATGGTGGCTTGACTTCTTTTGCTCCATCAGTCAGTGGTGCCCAGAGAAAGGCATCTTTAAGCTATCTGCCTGCCTAGTCTCCTTTTTAGAGTTTAGTTTCCAGGGCAACTGAGCCCTCATGGTTACAGAGAAGGTGACAGAAATCCAGGTTTCTGCAAGAAAATTAAGTTTTATTGCTTTCTCAGGACTCGAGACTGCCTGGGTAGTCTTTGCCCGTGGTTCTTGGGGTTGGTATTTCTGACTGCTATTGTGCAGAAGCCTTAATGTGGAGATCAGCAACCAGAAGCTGGCTCACTGTGTGTCGCTCTAGGCCACAGAGCGCAGATTGGTTGCCTCAAAGATGACTTTGTGTCCTGTCAATGCTCAGCTAAGGAGAACGATTGTTTAAGTCAGCTCTAGGAGAGGGTCTCCAACGGCTCTCCAAACCAGACTGGTTATAGCCTGGGGCCACTCTCCACCTCTTCCTGGATGTAGACTGTGCACCTTCCCTTGTTAAAATGAATTAATTCAGCCCACAACAAATAAGAGTGCCCGTCCTTCTACAGGGTAGGCCCCTGAGGTGATATATGGTTATACCCTCCTCAATGCTCGCTCCCCATTTTGTTCCTTCTTCAGAGCACATGCCTCGGATCATTGCCTTTTGTCCCTTGATCTCTCCCTTGTGCTCCAGAGCCAGCACTCTCAGAACATGGTATAACACCCGGAGCCGGCTAAGTGCTGGCTAAGTGGTGGTGCAGTTTAATCTGTGGAAGACTAAACTCATTTTTTTTCCGCTTTCCATTTTCACTAGCTGGCTTGTGATGCTCTCTCCCTGGCGCGTGTCAACTCGTTTTGTCTTAGATGTCTGAACATAAAGGAGACACCACCTAGCAGTTATTTCACTGATGAAAGCTACCTTTCAACTCTTAGCTCTGAGGACTCCAAGCCAAAATGGCTGAAATTCTCTCCATCTCTTTGAACTTGCTCTTGGGAACAGAACGCTCTCTTTGCTCTGCACTCCATCTCTGAGTCCCTGGTCCCTTACTTTACTGTGTTCTTCTGCTCTGCCCTCTTATTTTCGAGGCCAGCTTCCTTCCAGGTCCGCCAAACTTCCCCCTGGGTCCTTGCTTCACCCATAATCTCCCCCTCCCCCTGCTATCATCTCTACTTCCATCCTGAAGCAAGAACCTTTGAGCTATGCTACTCCTTGGTCTCCTGTTGCACATGCACCAGAAGAATGGCTTGAATGTTTGCTTCCATTGTTTCTCACACCGTCCATTACAGTAAAGTCCATTTGCTCATGAAATCTACACACCTGCTCCTGAAAATATTGTCGACAATTTAGGAGCCCTGACCTTCAGAACAAGTTTTCCTTCATGGAAATCAGACAGCACCTTCTCTCTGTGGCAACTCTTCTTCTCTCGGAGACATCTCCAGCTCTGTGATGGGGTGAAAAAGAACATGAACTTGGGTGTGAGATAGAAGACAGTCCTTCATCCCATTCTCTAAAGGTAACTGTTGTGAGCTGGGCTGGATTGCTTTTTAAGCCTTTATTTTCTCAACTGGAAAAGGGGTGGTAACTGGAAAGATGACGTGGAATCTACTGTATTCCAGGATGCTATTGCTGGGCACTACAGACTGTATGGCTTATAAACAGCAGAATTTATTTTCTGTGGGTTGGAAGACGAGACCCCAGTGCCCACACCATCAGGCTCTGATGAGTCTCACTTCTAGGTCAGACTGTAGACTTCTTGAATTCCCACACGGTGGAAAGAGTTTTAGATTAGTTCTCTGGTGCATGCTTGCACTGTGTGTGTGTGTGTGTGTGAGCGCGCGCGCGCACACACACACACACACATACACACACTTGTATAGGCGAGAGTTGGTGTTGAGTGTCTTCCTCAGTCACTCCCTACTTACTATTTTGAGACAGTAGGTATCACTGAACCCAGAACTCACTGATTTGGCTAGGTTGACTAGCTAGCTAACCCAGGGATCCGCCTATCTATGTCTCCAGGCACACATCACCATGCTTTCTTCTTATGAGGCCCTGTGGACCTCAACTATGGACCTCACACTTGCTGAGCATGCACTTACCTGTAGTAGGGAGCTGCGGGCTGCATTCCCACCCGGCTCTCAGTCGCCTGGCTAGCTTATGCCCAGAAATAACAACACACAAACTGTATTCTTTTAAACACTGCCTGCCCCATTAGTTTCAGCCTCTTATTCACATCTTGACAACCCATATCTAATAATCTATGTAACACCATGAGTGGTGTCTTACCGGGAAAGATTCAGCATGTCTGACCTGGTTCATCAGGCTTCATCATTCAGCTGGCTTCATCGCATCTGGCTCACTGAGGAGAGTCATGGCGACTGTCCCAGAGAGGAGAGGCGGGGCAATTGTCTGAGCCATCTACCTCACTTCCTTCTTCCTGTTCTGTCTACTTCACCTATTTAAATCCTGCCCTATCAAAAAGCCAAGGCAGTTTGTTTATTAGCCAATGAGAATCCTCCATAACTTACCAAGAGAGCATTTTCCCCAGCCTCAATGGCTTCCTTTTTACCAAAACTCCATTCTCATGAATGAATCACTTCTCAAAGACACCGCCTCTAAATACTGTAATTTTAGTGGTGGGATTCAACGTGTACATTTTGTAGGGGATCCAGAAATGTACCCCCTAATGGATTGGATAATCATGCTTTAAGAATAAGATGCTATAGTAATTTTCCTGGTCCAGAGGCCTTCTGTCACGTTATTTTCTCCTGAATTGTCTACTCAGATTCTCCTTCCTTTTGACTGCAGTCCCCATTTCTCTAGCTGCTGTCTTCAGAGTGTGTCCAAGGGACAATGCTCAAAGCATTATGAAGAAAGGACTTTGACTTTTATAGTAAGAATCACATGAGCAGTTGTGAGTACAAAACATTTGATGAATAATCTCATGAATTTTGTTTTAATTATTTACCTCATGTATAATTATCGCTAGAAAAAAGTGCTGCTAATATTTCAACATTCTATCCCAATTCAAGCCATTTTGCAACAATTTCTAATGATTTTGCAACAATGTCTGTATCAGGACTCTGATTGTAGAGAACTCTTTAATCTGTTGCCAATTTGACTATTTACTTATTATGCATTCAGGGTATATGTAAATTGTCTTATGTTCCTTGAGAGGAATTAGACATGGCTTGATACATTAATGAAATCATTACCATTTCATTAGACTTCGTGTTTTGAAGTGGACCGTTCCGTGGCTTATTGATATGCAGAGGGAGCTCTTCCTGACATGCATAATCACATCTGATGGATACATTTACAATATGCAAAAGCTGGAAGGTTGTGCATGAAATACCTTCCTGGATGTGCATGAAATCCTATGAAAAATGGCTAAAAGGAAGGTTTAAATGAAGAGGAAAATATTATGCTAAGTACATTTTTATACGACTAAAAGAAGAATTGTTACCTGGGTCTCAGAAGTCAAGTTTCTCTTATTTGGATGCATGTGGAAACTATTACACATAAAAATAGTTCTCAAACTTTCATCGGTAGGACAAAGGGTTAGGAATACTCTTTCATAGTAATTGATACTGCCAGGTCATTGATTAAGTCTTAAATTAAAAAAATGAAGTAAGTGTGTGCATAACTCAGTCCTTTAATGTTTACACCAAGGTAATTCACGCAGCTTTCCTGATATCAAAACTACAGTGTTACTTTGGGCAAACAAACTTTCTTTAGGCAACAATAATAAATAGGTCAATGCTTTGGAAGGTAATTATAACGGTCCACTAATGAAAGTCCTGAGATGAAGTGAAGACTATTTACCAGAGTTTAGCCTCTCATGGCCACACAGCCCAGGACAGACATAAGTAGGCAGTGGCACATCAGAGAAAACTGACAGAAATTGCACACAGCATTGGGCCTAGATCATGCTCACATGGCTCTCCATCCATGTGTGATCGCATTGCTCTCAGGCCCTTCAGACTCATGTTTTCATTCTTGTCTGAAGCTGGGATCATTTTAGTCCCAGGTCTAGAGCTTCACAGCATGGCCACAAACATCGGACAATAGGGAAGTTGTGAATGTTTTTTCTAAAACTATGATTTGCTGTACAGACGGGGGCGTGGTTATGCAGAAACCATGCTGGGCCAGAGCAGTGTTCTGAGTGGCTTCCCATGATGGTCACATGATTGGCGACTGAGACTAGACTGAGATGCTTTCATGGGGTCTACCCTCATGTTAGTAGGCAGGCATTGAAGCTGTAAGTGGAGACCAGCAGCTACCTTCCCTTTCACACTGTGGGATGCAGAGAAGCAGCATCCTCTCAGGCATTCACATGGAAAGAGGACCCCCCTGACTCAGAAGATCCCTAATGCAGGGGTATTCATTCATTCCTTCTTTATTTTATTAGGCTAGAGAGTTGAACACAACACTTCTACTCAGCTACTCTGCATCCGTCTGTTCTCCGTGATCTTCCCAGAGACTTCTGTTCTCATTCCTTCTTTCTCTTCCTTTACCCTCTTCTAGTCATCTTTAAATTTAAACTGGCAAATCTTTATTAATGGGTGTTTCGTAGACCATATAGTGAGTTTTCCATCATTGTAATAAAATACTGTGCACAAGGCACTTAAGGAGTAAAGGAAGCTGTTTTGGTTCATGGTTCTGAAGGTTTATGTCCAAGACCAGGTACTGGTAAGTGTAGTCGTCACATCACGTCCTTATGAGAGCATGTTAGAGCCAGTGATCAAGTGCCCAGTGTCAGTTGGTCCAGGGTCAGAAGAGAGAGGGAGCAAGAAAGAGACAGATAGACAGACAGACATAGATACACACATAGAGGAGTGAGGAGAGGAGAGGGAGACACATACACAGACAGACAGACAGACAGACAGACAGACAGACAGACAGAGACCATGAGAACCCAGAAAGTTTTTGTGGTAAGGAAGCAGGAGATGATGAGACCCATGGATGTGTCTTCAATGACTGAAAGTTGTTTGTTTTCATTTCTACTGATTGTCTTTCTTTGTGGTCCTCACTGTTGGAAGAGTTGACCCTGGTGAACAGAGAAGTTGTCAGTGGGAATCAGGACTGGAGCATCTTTTGTTCAGTATCATCTTATGGAGGTTGAGGGACCAAACAGTGTCATGTCCAACTGCACTGTAGGCTGTTGCACTATTAAAGTATTATTTGTGAATGATGGAAATCAGGTATTGTCATCTTCCTTTTACAGAGGAAGGGAGCAACACTAGGGCATCTAATATGACCCGACATAGTGAAGCTGGATAGTATATGACAGAGCTGGGGTTTGAACTTACGTCAAAACCAAAGTCCAAGATATTTTATTCTACAATACATTTTTTTTGTTGGTTGAAGATCTCCAGGCTTTCCCATTAGCCCTTTGAGAATTATTCTTGATATCTAGAGTTGGGTAGAGAATTTTTTTTTTGTTTCCACTGAAGGAAAAGAATCACCATTTCCCCTCAGACAATCTGATGAGATTAGCAGCTCAGAATGTCTGTCTGGGTTGGAGCCCAAGCTTTTAGCAAAGATGCTTTACATAAAGGCAACCAACTGGTTCCTGGAAAAACATGTAACTGACAAAGAAAATAACCTAACCAAGAAAATGACCGTTTGATGAAAAAAGAAGTTTTTCCATCTCTTTGAAATAAACAGTGTAGATTTAAACATCAGGGTGACAAAGATGCAGAATTACAAGATTTGCCCAAATTTGAAAATCATGAATAAATGAGACAAATATTAAAAGGGAAAAATCAAAGCCGTTGATAGAATTGGCTTCCTACCATAGAACAGCGTGAGACTGAATGAGTCTCAGCACCCGCTGCTGCCTTTTAAGTAGAATTGCCCATTGTGTGGGAAGAAGGATCATGGCAGTGCTCAGAGACTGGCCTCAGATAATTGGCTTGCCTAGTGTATCCTGATAACTTCGTTTTAAAATTGGTCCAAATTCTATGAAGATGAAAATCAGCCCATGTATTGAAAATGCCCTTGGAAGAAAAAGTAGACCTAAATGATAAATGGTCCCGTGTTCTCTCTTGGCATCTTGTCCACAGTTCCCCTGGGGTGGTTGAGAATTCCTGACTGGCTTAACGTCTGCTTTAATGGTGATAAAGGGGGACTGAGTGGCATTTAATGATGTTTTAAGTAGATCCTAAATGGAAGCTCATGACCAACATCAAGGCATGGGGAAAACACAAGTGAATGTCACAGGCAGAGCAATCAGCAGTAGCCACCTCCTGCAGCAGTGGAATTAATACAACTCAGGTGGTTCCTGGGACTTGCTAGCACACACAGATCAGAAAACATCTGTTGGCAGTCCCCAAAGCCCTGATGCTGGATGGCCAGGCCGTGCCTTTGGGCAGCTGAGTGTGCAAGAAAAGTGCCTAGAGAGCTGGAAGGGACATTCGAGAGGTTGTGTTATTCACAGTAATAGTGTCTAAGGAGTATAGAAGATGCAAAGTTGGCATTTGACTCGGTGAACAGAAACCTCTATTTCCTCTTAGTGTGGAACTGGTTCCTATTCTATTGTAGTATGCAATAACCTTTGTTATTTTGTACCATTTTCGTATGCTATCTATATAATTATATATACTCTAGAATATTTATAATACCTTAAATGTAGCATAATATGGTAAATCATGCCTTGTCTAGACTTTTTTTAAAGAAAATAAATGATTATTAAAATGTCATAAGCAGTGTGATGGTTTGAATAAAAATGGACCCATAGGTTTGTCTGTCTTTCTTTCTTTCTTTCTTTCTTTCTTTCTTTCTTTCTTTCTTTCTTTCTTTCTTTCTTTCTTTCTTTCTTAACAGTGTTTCTCTGTATAGCTCTGTCTGTCCTGGAATTCCCTCTGTAGACCAGGCTAGTCTTAAACTCAGAGATCTGTCTGCCTCTGCCCCCCAAGTACTAGGATTTAAAGGCCTGTGCAAAGATTTATTTTGTTTTTAAGCATGTGTATGTCTGAATGCATGTTCGTGCCCATGAGGGCAGGTGGCACAGAGGCCAGAGGCATTGCATCCTTCTGGAGCTGAAGTCATAGGCTGCTGTGAGCCACCAGATATGGGTGCTGGGAACTGAACTCAGGTTAAGAGCAGTCTGTGCTCTTAACCACTGAGCTCTCTCTCTAGCCCTGGTTCATATATTTAAATTCTCAGGGAGTGGCACTATTTAAAAGGATTAGGAGAGTTGGGCTTGTTAGAGGATGCGTGTCACTGGAGGTGGGCTTTGAGGTTTCAGAAGCCCAAGCCAGGCCCAGTGGCTTTCTTTTCCTGCTGCCTGTGGATCTGAATGTAGAACTCACAGCTCCCTCTCCATCACCATGTCTGCCCGATGCCGCCAAGCTTCTTGCCACGCTGATAACAGCACTAAACCTGAACTGTGACCGAACCTCAATTAAATGCTTTGCTTCCTAAGAGCTGCTGTGGTCATGGTGTCTCTTTACAGCAATAGAGCACTGACTAAGATGCACCTTAGTACACAGAGCTTATTTCCCTGAATACTTATTAATCTTCTGTGTTGAAGAATAGAAGTCCCCATGCTTATTGACTTTGTTTCTTCAAAAGACAGACTTTTTCTAGTGTAATATATGCGTGTGTGGAACTAATTTCAAGCTGGTCTCCCGGCCCAAGTAACCATTTCATCCTCCATATGATTGTTACTGTTATTTCTAAAATTACCGCCCTCATTCAATTTTCTCAGATTCTTGCAGTGGGACAGTGAGAGCTTCCCTGAGAGTGAAGACAGCACGCATAGCATAGCTGTGCTTTGTTTCTTTTCCTTTACATCCCCCCCATAGACAGCAGAGCAAAGATAGGTCCTCTTGGTACTGCGGGAGCGCCTTTCGTTCCTTCAGCCAATAGCCTTGAAGGTATCAGCCCAGTGGGGCGTGGTTTCTTATACTTTGAAAAGCAGTGGGAACTGGGGCTCCCTCTCTCTTGCTTCTGCTCCCACCCAGCAACTAGACTCTCTGTTTCCTGTTTGCGATGAGAGGACTGTTGTTAGGGATGGTGATCTGTAAGTTTTTTCCCCTTAAATAAATAACTCTTTTTATTATCCAAAATTCTTTTTTTTTCTCATTTTTTTATTAAAAATTTCCATCTCCTCCTTTCCTCCTCCCCCTTCCCTCCCCTCCCCTCCACTCATACCCCCACTACCTCCCTCTCCAGGCCAGAGAGCCTGTGGGATTGTTTTGCGGTTTCACTTTGTCTCGGACCTCTCTAGGCTCTAATGTTACTTTCTTCATTCATTTAGCCACGGTATGGAACAAACACTTTAATCTACCACAGTCACACTTATTCTTACTCTGATGCGAACACTAAAAAAAATATACAAAACAGCGCATCCTAGATTGTTAGTAAACAAATATTCCTAAATGTTTCCCTATCCCTTGAAACAAGAGGCTCTCGGAAGTAGGTAAATGAAGAAGGGGAGGGAAGAAAGTTGCCTGCCAGGAACTCAGTTCAGGTGATAGCAGGAGATGTAATACTTGGATCTCATGAGACAATCACATTCTACAGATCTGTGTGCAGCATTTTGTCCAGACAAAGCAATGGCTTAGTGCATGCTTCCGGATCTGTTAGAGGGTAGACCTTTTGTCAAGCATCCTCAAAATACAAAAACCTCGATTCTCAGGGTTTCATTTTTGTAAGCACAGAAACAGACTTGTTCAAATTCCAGAATGGTAGTACTGAGTGTACTGTTACTGTTTGGCATTAGGATTACTTCTTTACTTCTGAGTGTCGGGTGGCTCTCCTCATTGTGGTATCCATATCCTAAATGTCCTATCAATATCATCTCATGTTGGACACACAGTCTTCGTTGTACAACGCAAACTGATATTTGCCACTCAACAGCTTGATCCTTAAAAGCACTTCTGAAAGTGATGAAAAGAGCCGCCTCCTCACTCCCGGTTTGACTTGTAACACTGTCAAATGTTAGTTTCTGGACTGCATTCAAGGATGCTTGTTTAAGGCAGTGAAATATAAAAACCAAGGACAATCTACTAGGAAAACACAGGGAGCGTGATTGGTGAGCCATCACTTTTCCTTACCTGTAAGAGAAGAGATTTTCAAAACACTTAAAAATTATAAATTGCGTACATTTGCAGGCCTAAAAGTCACTTATTTTGAAAACCTAACATTGCTCCAGAAAAGTCAGATTTAAAAGGATCACAAAAGCCTATGCTGGGCTAAATGAACTGGATAGTAAAGAAACTGTTTTATATGTTGAAAGGGACTAAGTTTATTTGTGACCGGAGGCCAGGAATCCAATTTGTGAAGATGACATGAGACTGAGCGTATGAATTCTTAGCACTAAAACATACTGTTAAATGTTTATGGATCTTGGTGACCTAAGAAGAATTTAAAGTATGTCCCAATTTTTAAAATAGTTTTTAAAAAATAGATGTCTGGAAATGACTGGAAATTTCTCAAGTGGATTTATCTTTCACAAGCCACCAGAGGAAAGCTGAGTTTTCTGATACCGTGTCCTGTAAATTTTTTTGTTCAGGCATGGGAGAGAATTCTAATTAAAACTAATCCAGTCACGAACTTGAAATATCAGGTACTTTAATGTGATTTGCTTCTTAACAGCCAAGACTATCTTGCCATAAATATTTCACACTTGGTTGGTTAGAATCTAATTCAAAAAGTGACAGGCTGCAATGGCTTGGGGAGGCTAGAGTCTCAGATTCCATCAAATGAACACAGAGTGTAGCATTGGTGAGGGAGGTGTGTGTGGGGGGGCTCTGTGACCCTTCTTCAGAGGGCATACACGATGGCTTGTCTTTAGGAAGAAAGAAAGAAAACTCCAGCCGCCTTTCATAGGCAAAGATACAATTCACCAGACTCTCCTTCTAGCTCCTCATTCTTCCCAGCATCGATAGCTGGAAGATACTCCATGGGTTTTCTGATTTGTTCCATCTTCTCTGCATTGAGGCAGGAGCTCTGTGAATGCAGGAAACGGCCAGGTCTGCTTCCTCCACATTCACGGCATCTAGGAGCTGCTCCATGCGCGCATGGGAGGAAGGTGCTCCCTACACGTTTTCTTGATGAGTGAGGAAAAGGGAGCAACATTGGACTACCAGAACAACCCCCAAGGCATCTTCATAAATGTAGGCTTTCTTTTTTTTTCTCATTTTTTTATTCAAGATTTCCATCTCCTCCCCTTCTCCTCCCCCTTCCCTCCCCTCCCTTCCACCCATACCCCCACTCCACCCCTCTCCAAAGACAAAGAGCCATCAGGGTTCCCTTCACTATGTTTAGTCCAAGGTCCTCCCAGCTCCCCCTAAGTCCAGGAAGGTGAGCAACCAAACTGACAAGGCTCACAGTGAGCCCGTCCATGCTGTAGAGTTCATGTTCATTGCCGTTGTCCTTGGTTTCTCAGTCCTCCTCCACTGTCAGCCACATTCAGAGAGTCCGGTTTGGTCCCCTGTTCCATCAGTCCCATTCCGACTGGACTTGGTGGTCTCCCGTTAGATCTGTCCCACCGTCTCAATGGGTAAAAGCACTCCTCGCGGTCCTGGCTTCCTTGCTCATGATCTCCCTCCTTTTGCTCCTCATCAGGACCTTGAGAGCTCAGTCTGGTGCTCCTATGTGGGGCTCTGTCATTTTCTCCATCCAATGCCAGGTGAAGGTTCTATGGTGATATGCAAGATATTCATGAGTATGACAATAGGATCTGGACATTTCTGGCACCCTCTCCTCAGCTGCCCAAGGAACTAGCTGGGGGCGTCTTCCTGGACACCTGGGAACCCCTCTAGAGTCAAGTCTCTGCCAACCCTAGAATGGCTCCCTTAACTAATATATATAATTCCTTGTTCCCATATCCACCCTTCCTATATCCCAACCATCCTATTCCCCCAAGCTCTTCCCATCCTCCACTTCATACTTTTCTCTCCCCATCCCCCCATCCCTCCATCCCCTCCCACCCTCATATTCCCATTTTTTGTCCGGCAATCTTGTCTACTTCCAATATCCAGGAAGATAACTGTATGTTTTTCTTTGGGTTCACCTTCTTATATAGCTTCTCTAGGATTTTTTTTATGAATTATAGGCTCGATGTCCTTTATTTATGGCTAGAAACCAATTATGAGTGAGTACATCCCATGTTCATCTTTTTGGGCCTGGGTTACCTCACTCAGGATGGTGTTTTCTATTTCCATCCATTTGCATGCAAAATTCAAGATGTCATTGTTTTTTACTGCCGAGTAGTACTCTAATATGTATATATTCCACACTTTCTTCATCCATTCTTCCACTGAAGGGCATCTAGGTTGTTTCCAGGTTCTGGCTATTACAAATAATGCTGCTATAAACATAGTTGAACAAATGCTTTTGTAATATGATTGGGCATCTCTTGGGTAAATTCCCAATAGTGGGATTGCTGGGTCCTGGGGTAGGTTGATCCCAAATTTCCTGAGAAACCTCCACACTGCTTTCCAAAGCGGTTGCACAAGTGTGCATTCCTACCAGCAATGGATGAGTGTACCCCTTACTCCACATCCTCTCCAGCAAAGGCTATCATTGGTGTTTTTGATTTTAGCCATTCTGACAGGTGTAAGATGGTATCTCAGCGTTGTTTTGATTTGCATTTCCCTGATTGCTAAGGAGGTTGAGCATGCCCTTAAGTGTCTTTTGGCCATTCGAACTTCTTCTGTTGAGAATTCTCTGTTCAGTTCAGTGCCCCATTTTTTAATTGGGTTAATTAACATTTTAAAGTCTAGTCTCTTGAGTTCCTTATATATTTTGGAGATCAGGCCTTTGTCTGTTGCGGGGTTGGTGAAGATCTTTTCCCAGTCAGTAGGCTGCCTTTTTGTCTTAGTGACAGTGTCCTTTGCTTTACAGAAGCTGCTCAGCTTCAGGAGGTCCCATTTATTCAATGTTGCCCTTAATGTCTGTGCTGCTGGGGCTATACGTAGGAGGCGGTCTCCTGTGCCCAGATGTTGTAGAGTACTTCCCACTTTCTCCTCTAACAGGTTCAGTGTGTTCAGATTGATATTGAGGTCTTTAATCCATTTGGACTTGAGTTTTGTGCATGGTGATAGACACGGATCTACTTTCATTCTTCTACAGGTTGACATCCAGTTATGCCAGCACCATTTGTTGAAGATGCTTTCTTTCTTCCATTGTGTGCTTTTAGCTCCTTTATCAAAAATCAGGTGTTCATAGATTTGTGGGTTAAGATCTGTGTCTTCTATTCGATTCCATTGGTCGACTTCTCTATTTTTATGCCAATACCAAGCTGTTTTCAATACTGTAGCTCTGTAATAGAGTTTGAAGTCAGGGATGGTAATGCCTCCAGAAGTTCCTTTATTGTATAAGATTGTTTTGGCTATCCTGGGTTTCTTGTTCTTCCATATAAAGTTGATTATTGTCCTCTCAAGATCTGTGAAGAATTTTGATGGGATCTTTAAGGGGATTGCATTAAATCTATAGATTGCCTTTGGTAGTATTGCCATTTTTACTATGTTGATCCTCCCAATCCAAGAGCAAGGGAGATCCTTCCATTTTCTGGTATCCTCTTCAATTTCTTTCTTCAAAGACTTAAAGTTCTTGTCAAATAGGTCTTTCACTTCCTTGGTTAGAGTTACCCCAAGATATTTTATGCTATTTGTGGCTATCGTGAATGGTGACGCTTCTCTGATTTCTTTCTCTGATTCCTTATCCTTTGTATACAGGAGGGCGACTGATTTTTTTGGAGTTGATCTTGTATCCTGCCACACTACTAAAGGAGTTTATCAGCTGTAGGAGTTCTTTGGTGGAGTTTTTGATTGTTTAACAGGTGCGAAAATAGTGTGTCCTTCTACCCAAACTTTTATTTCTCTTCATTACCAACTTTCATATCTTAAAAGCTCAGTTTAAACACACATCCTTCAAATGTTTGCCTTGGCCTGTGTTCCTCAAACCAATTTCTCTCCACTCCGAATAACCTGAGCATTTAAAAGATACTTTATACTACATCAGTGCAACATGCACACATGCACACACATGTGTGCATGCTCATACACACACACACACACACACACACACACACACCCCTCTCACACCTCTCACATTGAAACAAACTATAGTTTTATTTAACACTGCAATATGGTATCTTATTATATTACAATAAAACCATTGTAACTTAAGTAGGTTTGTGCTACAACTATGTTCTTCTCCTATTAGACTCTAAAGTCATCAAAGAGAGGAACTGAGTTATAGTTGTCATGTTACCTAATACATCCAGGATTTTCCATCTTACACCATAGATGTTCTGGAAAGGATTTTGTGACAAGTAGCTAGGTTATGACATGTGCAAGTGCCGGCAGAAGAAAGATCTGGCAAGTGGCTCAAGAGCCTAGAGATGTAGAGCACCTTTCAAAGTCTGTTAAGAGAGCAGACCTTATGTTAAGTGTTCTTACTGTCATACAAGGAAATGCAGACGTTAATTCTTCCCCTTGAGTAATCATTGCTTTTACTTTCATGTCACAGGTACTCCATCACCCTCTTTCTCCCCTCCCTCTCCTGAGCCTCTTCCTGCCTCCTCAGTCAGAGCCCCCCTTCTACTCTCATGCCCCTCATTTATCTCTATTTAAATCTAAGCTCTCCATATGAGTCAATGTATTTTTCTGAGTCTGATTAATTTCACTCCAATTTCTTCCATTTTCTTTTGCAAATACCATGATTTCACTTTTCTTTTTAATGGTTGAATAAAGTTCCATTTTATATACATCCCACATATTTTCTTTGTCTGCCCATCTCTTACTGGCCTCCTAGGGTATGTGTATACCCTGGCTACTGTGAATAGTGACACAGTAAGCACAGGATTACTAGTACCTGTGTGGTATACCGACTTAGCATCCTTTGGGTGTGTATGCAAGAGTTGAGTTGGATGATAACGTTGTTCTAATTCCACTCTTTCTGAGGCACCTCCATGCTGTCCTTCGCAGTGGTTGTACCAGCTGACATTTCCACATAGTCTGTGGATTTTAACGGTGCCTCAAGCCTCATGAGTTGAAGGCTTGTTTCCCTACAGATTGTACTTTTGGGAGGTGATAGAAAATTTAGGGGTGGGATCCTAATGCCTTCAATGAGGCCATTGGAAGAGTTCATTGCCTCCACTGTGTATTGGGACCCTTCTCTCTCAGACCTTCTTCTTTTCCCTCTTTTCCTTCTTTCCCTCCTCTCCAACCACCTGCCATTCTGTGTACAGATTTTCTCTGCCATGCAATCCTCACCATGATGCCTGACCTTGTTAAAGACTCAAATCAAGGAAGGCAAGGAACCAAGAAGTCTGTGACACTGTGAGCCCAAATAAATCTTTCTTCTACCCCTTCAGGTATTTTGTCATGATGAAGGAAAGCTGGCATTCAGAGTTCCTGTGCTTATAAAAGAGCAAGAGGAATTGTCACTGCAACAGCTCCCACTGAGTGTTAAATGGGACCATAGACACTGGTGTGTCATTGGTGCTCAGCACCTGGGATCCCTGGCTACTTTTGTCATTGGGGGTGGAGCTTTCCAAATGCCTTGTCTTCAAGGGGATTAGAAATGCAGCGTCTTCATTATCTGTCCCCACTGTTGATTTAATATTCATCACCTGCTTTCTTACAATTTCTTTGTGATATTCATTCTGGTCAAATTACCTGAGAGGAGCTAAGCCCAAAGGAGGCAAGCAGGAAAGTTATACTGAGAAGCATTCAACTCTGGTTTAAGTTATCAAAGTTGTGTCCATTGATGATTCAGACCCTGGGAGCTCATAGGGATGGACACAGGTGTATATGTTCCTTTTTGGTGGCTCATGCCCATTCCCACTGGGGAGCAGTCACACAGACTCCTGTCTTTGCTATGACATCGACTCCCTTTTGAACCTTTTGCATGGCTGCAATAAATACCACGAAAGCTGACTGGGCCAGGGTTAGCAAGGAGTGCATAGTTCTCAGCAATGGCTCTGCCACTACCAGTGCTGCCTCCTCCTTCTGCGATTATAATCCTCTGAACCACAGGATCAAGAAAAGAAGTGATAGCTAGGAAGATGATGTAGGCAGTGAAGCATTTGCTGCCTAAGAATGAGCCCAAACTCCCAGACTCCATGCAAAACTGGGGAAATGCTGACAGCACATTTATAATCTCAGGGCTCCTGCATGGGTGAGATGGGAAACGCAGATGGGCGAATCCTGGAAGCTAATGGGTCAGGTAGGCTAGTGTAGGCAGTGTCAAACAACAGAGACCTATCTCAAGGTGGAAGGTGAGGACTGATACCCAAGGCTGTCCTCTGACTTCCACATGTGTGCACTGTGGTGCACACCCAGAGTCACACCCAGATAAGCGCGCGCGCACCCACCCACACACACACACATCAAAATTCCATTTTGGTACAGCCATTCAGTTTCCAGAAGCAGAAAGGAAGGGAAAGGAAGGGAAGAGATACCACAAGAACGTTTTTTGTTCTTGTCTTTTTTTTTTTTTTTTGTCTTAGAAGACTCAGCAACATGGAGGTGACATATGGGTCAAGGTAACTTTTCAAGTCTGCCTTTTGCACAGTCATTAAGCTGACAAGGTCTGTGTGATGAGTTCATGTGGCTCCCAATCAGCTTTTGCTGTTTTCAGCTAAGGTAAAGAGATCCCAAGCCAGAGCTCAGCCACTCTCCCCAGGCCGAGGTGCTTCTTTAAGAGACTTACAGCTTGCTTCCGGCCCAAGTAAAGCTGCTTGGGTCTCACCTCATGCCAATCTTGCTGGTTGTGATCTTAGTCATTCATTAAAAACCCCTTTTATAGTGTAATAAGAGCCATGATCCCTGTTCAGAGCTTGGCCAGAAAGTCATGCCTCGGTGTGGCATCGTTGGCAATAACGAAGCCAATGCACTGGTGCTGATTGTAATCTGTCATTTACTCCTCGCCTGGCTTATGCTTCGTGCACCCTTAGCTCTTCTTTCCAGATGAGAAACTTGTGAGTCTGGGAATTGAAGACGTTAGTGGTAGCGTACACGGACAACACGTGAAGGATGCGAGGAATGAGCTCCGCCCCTTCCGGCTCCCAACATGACCATCTGATGAAGAGATAAAAATGATTTTTAACTTTACGTCAGCTGGAGCTGTCCTGCATCTGCATACATGGCAATTGCCAGCTAAACGTGTAAATGGGCTGCGCTGAGGTGCCTCAGGATAGGGCTAGCTAATACTGATGGCTTCTCTGCAATTGCACTTAGGAGATTCATTGCAAGGCTCCTTCTTTGTAGAGAGCAAGATATAGTCAAGAAGAACTTTCGCATCATCTCAAAGACAGCATTCTTGGAGCCTAGCGTAAATGGGCAGCTGACTCCCTCTTCACAGGGGTGTGTGCTTATGTATGTGCCCTAGTCTATGTGGAGGCCAAAGATCAATCACTGTCCACTATGACACTATGTATTATCTGTTTTTGACAGACTGTCTTACCTCAGCTGGTGATCCCCAATGGATTAGGCTGGCTGTACTCTCTGGAGAGGCTCTGGGCCTCTGTCCCACCCTTGCCAGCATGTGATACATGTGACCATTCACAGGGTTTTAGTGGGTGTCAAGGATCCAAACTCAGGCCTGCAGGATTTGCACAGAATGCCCTGTACCAATGAACCATCTTCTCCAGCCCTGTCTTCTAGATGCTCAGAGATTGAATAGAGGTTTAGAAATGTGAGTGACTCAGCAGGTCACAGAATGGACACAGGAATTGTGGTCCTATGGGGCCCTTCTCTGCTCCAAGAGTAAAGGAGAGAGGGCCTCCCCTGGCAATAGGGCTTCGATGGCTCGCCTGCACTTCATTAATTAGAGACAGCTTCATGGTTGCTGGAATACTGTGATTGTCCTGAAAGATCATCAGATTTGGAAATTCAGCCTGCTGGTGGGCTGTGCATCCCGTCAGGACAGCTTCTGCTTGCTGTCTTCTTGTAAATGGAAGTGTGGTGTTTTGCTTCAAAGATGTGAGGGGGAAATTTTAATAGAATAAAAGGCAGGGAATTCTCCAGGATGGTTCCCATAGCAACTGTGGGGAGCGTGTGTGTGTGTGTGTGTGTGCGTGTGTGTGTGTGTAAGTTACACATTGGCAGAGAAAAAGCAGCTCATTTCAGCACACAAGTCTGAAGTGTGGAACTGGGAGAGCAGGCGGCTGTGAGTGCCCTCAAGAAGACAACGTTGGACTTCCTCCTCCCATTGATGTGTGCATGTTCTCCTCAATGTCGCAGTGGCAAGCTGTATTCTTTTAACTCTTTTTCCTTGGCCTCGCATAGGCAAGATGACATGTTGGTCGTGACACTAAAGGCAGAACAACTGTGTTTAGGAGGTGGACTTGGATAACAGGTCTCAATCGCACTGACATTTGCTCCTGCAACTTTCTCAGCTACCAGCTCGCTTGGAGCAGTGGGACCTGGCTTTGTGTGCAGACAGACCAGCTTAGCCCCCAGCTTTCAGTCATCACTCCTGTGTATTCGGGCATCTCATCCATTACCTGACTACGACTTCCATTTCCTCTTTCAAAAATTTTGCTACTACCTAAGGCAGTACCAGATTTGGAAGAAAGAGATGGGGATCATGAGTCTTCCTTCCTTCCCAGGGGCTGGCAACATTGGATCAGAGACTCCCATGTCTTGTAAGATGTTGTCATGTTCATGGATGTACCTTAACCATGAAGGCTGACCCTGGTCAGAGAGGAAACATTCTGGGTGGAAGCAAGTGAGGGAAAAGGAACAGGATACAGCCATAAGATGAAATAAAAAACCTCTGAAGATTAATGCATAGCATGATGGGGACAATTACTGATAGACCACAAGTGTCCCCGCCTAAGGAAAAAGGGACTCTGTTGAGATGATGACTGTGTCATGCAGCATGGCTATGGTGACCCTTTCCGTGTACCAGAGGACATTATTTTATACACTTCTAATGTGTACATTTCTGTCAGGTATAGATCAAAGGCGGGTCAGTGTTGTGATGATGCTGGGCTGAGCTGAATATGATGCCATTCTCCTGGCAGTAGACCCAGTTCATGTGCCAGGCTAGAAAGAGAAGAAAACCAACATAAAAAAATCAAGTCATTTGGTGCCATGTTCTTTTCATAAACAGATAAAACTTCTGTTATAGGGTTCGAGGTTGCGGCATTGTAGATTAAAGTTTAGGCTTCTTCATTTCTGTAGTTTCTAAATCAGAGTTAATAATTTTCCTGTTCCTTGAAAAGCTGTTTCCCACATGATTCTGAAGGGCTACTCAGGATGGACAGGAGAGGCTTTTCTTTTGCACACGTCCCTGCTGGAGAGAGACCAGGGGTGGCTGTGACTTTTTTTCCTGAGTCCTTGAAGCATCTTGTACTTGGTTTATCCAAGAAGTACTTCTCTCTCAAGAGTAGCATCTGCTGTCCCACTCTTTGGAAGGCAGGTGGGACTCTGGGGTGCCCAGCAGACAGCCTCTTCTTGCAATATTAACTTCAGCCCTGACAAGCCAAGGTTTCTAACATCGTCCTTAGCACCTGAGAGTGTCTGTCATTGCAAAGACACAGTCGCATCTCCCGACAGCTTGGAGCAATTATGGTAAAAGTGTTTCCCTCTGGGCTGTAAGGAGCAGGTGGGCAGTGCAGGAACAGATGTCCCCTTGTTGGGCGAGGAGTTTGACCTTGAAGAACAACCTGGTGCTGAGTACAGTCTGGGGTGAAGACAGCCTGGGTTGAATCCAGACTGTATACTCATTGCTCTGTGACCCTGGACAAGTTCTGACAGACCCTTGGCCTCCATGTGCTAATTTGTAAACCAGAATGAGAATGGTCGTCAAGTAAAAAAAACCCTGAAGAATGCTGCAAGCTGTCATACAGGGAATCTTAAGAAAGAATCACAAATGTCAGTAACTGATGTCATTGTGGGTGTCCTGGTGAATCTAACCAGAAGAAAAAGCCAGTGGGGTCACTTCATTTTTCTCTGGATACAGACCCCACAGACATTTATTGGAAATATAACCCTTGCCAGACACTTGCTATTCACATTGGTTTTTTTAGCTGCTGCTGAGGATAACAAGGAATGTCCCTGGTTTGGGTATAGGCCTGGTTAAGGTAAGGTTAGGGACCAGGATTGGTATAGATATAGAGAAATACTCTGTGTTCTTGGGTGGGGTAGGCAAGGGGAGCATGACATGGGTCCTAACCTTGGGTCTTTTGGCTGCCAGGTTGGGCACCAAGAAGGAAAGGGAAGCCGTCCACGTGGACAGGCTCAGGTTAGAAGAGCTGAAAGGGAGAAGGATGTTAGAAGATGTTGAATTCAACCTGAGGTGTGCATCTTGCCAGGAAACACAACCTAGGTGAGGTTGGGCATCATGCAGGTGTGAGGCGACAGCCTCTCTGGTATGATGCTGTGGAGGCAGAGTGGTCAAGAGAGTGGGTGCTTCCAGGTTGGTAAATAAGCTTAGAACATACGCAGAGTGCTCCCAACCTGGCCATCTCTCAGAACCTGCTGAGAACTTGTCACAAGGCAGGTTCCTTTGACACATGTTACCTACCTGGTCAGAGTCTGTGGCTCAGAAGAGGAGCCAAGCACTTTGGATAGGAGCCCATGGCTGTGCAGCAGTGCAGCCCTGAGCTCTGTGGGTAGGGTTTAGACCTCACCATAGACGAGACAGCTCCCCACAGAGTGGCCACTGCATGCTTAGACCATGCCAGGGCTGAAGGGCACCCAGCCCGTGCTGAAGCCAGAGAATGTTCTTCCTCTGTCCTGGCAGAACTCTGTCCTAGGTAGGGCAAATAACTGGTTAAAATTAAGGAGATGGGATATGATAAGGAGCAGTCCTTATCTAAGGAGTCTGGGTACTAGAGGCTCTGGGTGGTGCTTGCATAGCAGGGGCCAAATACCCAGGGCATGAATCCTCAGAAACATTACTGGAAGAGAGGAGTGAGCATCAACCACATGACAGGCTTCCTGCTCGAAAAGGGGGAGTTGGAAGCCCACACGTCCTCAGTTCTATCCTCACCAAAACTCTGATTTTTTGTTTTGGCTGTCACGGGGCAATGAACCCTTGTACTGGGCATCATGTCAGCCAGGCAAGCATACTACCACTGCACTACCAGCCTTAGCCCTGGCTTTCAGATCTTATATCAGCTTTAGGAATCAGATATGATTATTGTCATTTTAGAGGCCAGACATACTTCCTTGCTGTATCGCATGGCATTGACCACCTAGAGTGGGTGGTTAAGAGACTGATCTTCAAGACAACATGGCTGCCGGATTGGGACCATTCTGAAGGGCTGATGGAGGGTGTGTAGATTGGTAGGAGGGCTGCCTTAATATGTCTTGTACACAGCTCCCAGGTCTGTAGTCATGTCTTCTCCCACCAGTTACAGAGCTTGCTGCTTCCATTCATTTTATTCTGTTAGCCCCTTTGTTTTACATAAAATGTGCTATAGTTGGGGCTGAAGAGATGGCTCAGAAGTTAAGAGCACTGACTGCTCTTCCAGAGGATTTGAGTTCGATTCTCAGCACTCATATGGCAGCTAACAACTGTCTCTAACGCCAATATCTGACACTCTCAACAGATATACGTGGAGGCAAAATACTAATACAAATGAAAAAAAGTAAATTATATATAAAAAAAGATGCGCTATAGTCTGTGGACCTTCAAAATTAAAAAGATTGGTAAATAAAGAGTTTACTAGCCAATAACATCTACTAAAGTTATATTCATTCTATTGAGAGTTCAGCCAATGCCATCAGTCAAACACTCTCTTAATAAACCCAGGCATCTTCTCATGGTTTCTGTGATGGTAGCCACCATGCCCTGTCCATCTTCTGAGTGCTGAAATTATAGATGGTGAGTTTTGGTGATCAGAACTCTGGTCCCCACGCTTGTCTAGCAGGTGCTTTCACCACGGAGCAACCTGCTCCCTAGCCCCCAAATTCTGATCTCTGGAAACCTTTTTTTTTCTATTTTTTTTGGTTTATTTTTTTATATTTAAAAATTTCCATCTCTTCCCCTCCTCTTCCCTCTTCCCTTCCCTCCCCTCCACCCATACCCCCCTCCCTCCCTCTCCAGGCCAAGGAGCCATCGGGGTTCCCTACTCTATGTTAAGACCAAGGTCCTCCCAACTCCTCCCAGGTCCAGGAAGGTGATCAACCAAGCTGAGAAGGCTCCCACAGAGCCCGTCCATGCAGAAGAATCAAAGCCCAGTGCCTTTGTCCTTGGCTTCTCAGTCAGCCTCCACCGTCGGCCACATTCAGAGAGTCCGGTTTGGTCTCATGATCCATCAGTCCCATTCCAACTGGAGTTGGTGATCTCCCGTTAGTTCTGTCCCACCGTCTCCATGAGTGAACGCACCCCTCACGGTCCTGACTTTCTTTCTCATGTTCTCCCTCCTTCTGCTCCTCATCAGGACCTTGGGAGCTCAGTCCGGTGCTCCAATGTGGGGCTCAGTCATTTTCTTCATCTATCACCAGGTGGAGGTTCAGTCCAGATGGAACTCCACTGCACAGGATCAGGGATCCTCTGGAAACCTTTTTGAGCATTTACCTATTAATGTGTGTTTGTGTGTGCACGTGCTGGTGCAGGTGCTGGTGCATGTACCAGGGCACGTGTGTGGAGATCAGAGGACATTTTCCAGAAGTCAGTGCTTTCTCTTCACTGTGCAGGTCTCAAGGATCAAACTCAGGCCAGCAGGCTCAACAGCTCACAGTATTTCTGTGCCTGCTTTTGTCTCTTCCTTGAGTGCAACTTTTATAGAGCACCAAGGATGTGTCTCACTCATTTTTAAAGCTCCACCCTTTGAAACAATGAGAGATACGTGGCTGGTGTTCTCTTCATCGGCACAGCTTGAGTTGAATTTTTATATAATATTGTGTCATTGATAAATTTGTTTATTTGACTTGACTCAAGAGATGTTTGGAAACTCGAGAATATGTGGTATAATGGACTATTGGAAATATTGATTTAGGAGAGGTTGTGTTGGGTTTAGTTTTATTTCTTGCAGAGTGACTTGGTTTTTAGTAAACATGCTGGCTGCAAGGAGTAAAGAGAAAATGTACTTTATGTTTTGACAACTACAAAGTAGAATTTGCCATCTCCTTGAAAGGGAAACTTTTCGGATCCAGAATTACTTGGGACATTTAGAGGACAGACAAAAACTTGTGGATTGTCTTTAGTTAGGGTGTACTATTGTTCTAGATTCAATCACCGTCTTCAGATCCTCACCGAGAGCATAAGGGTCCAAGGTCACCTGAGAAAAGGGCAGAGATGTGGCAGAGCAGAAGGAGAAGAAGAACACCTGGCAGATAGATAGCAAGCCTGCCAACTCACTCTTCTGTTCCTAGGATTCTTTTCTTGCTGTGGTCACAATGGAAACATAAATGAAGTAGATGAAAGAGAAAGCTGAGGTTTTCACAACTGTAACTGGTGACTTGGGTAATTTGACTTCGTCTAGGTCGTTTTCTTGTGACTGACATGCAGAGATTGGTGACTTCTTCCTTGGAATGTTTCAAGTGAGCTATGCCATGATGGGCGCATAAAGTATCCCTTGAGATGCATGGCATAGAGTATGTGCTCAGTAGATAGACACTTCCTTTCTGCCTCCTCCAGCCCCTGAGAACTTAAGAGAGCCCATAAATAGTAAGGAAGTCTCTCTAATAAGCCTTATAAAAATAATCTTTTCCAATGAGTGGATTCACAGTTGTTTCGCTTCTTCAGAAACAGAATTCAGAGATATGAAGTCAATCCATTGCCAGGTGCTGGCAAGTGCTGTCTCTGTTGAAGGGGCAGAATGGAGGTGAGATACCTATGCTCAACTTGGCATTTCTCTGAAATGATACACTATCCTGCTTGCCTCTTTCCTTACCTTACCCCCCAGAAAGCAGTGGCTACAGAAGTTCATCTAACTAGTTTAGAACCAGTGGTGATTGCTGGTGGTGGATGTTGTTGTTGGTGGATGTTGTTGGTGGTGGATGTTGGTGGTGGTGGATGGTGGTGGTGGTGGACGGTGGTGGTGGTGGATGGTGGTCCACTGTCTTCTGGAAAGTGTTCACCTCAAACATTTTAGCGTTTAACTCATACCTATAATAGGTTGATGACTTGTGAGATGTATATAAAGTTTGGGCTCTTAGGACTGATAGGAGTGCAACCCCATGGACTGCACGCCTCTCAGGGTACCTGTGAATGTGGACCAAAGCACTTCAGATCATACCATGACACAGTGTGGAAAAGTTGGACACCCTTATTCCAGCAAAGGAAATAGCTGGATCTAGGGCTGATTCCACACAAGGCTGAAAACTGTCCTCAAAGTTCTGACCCATCTGCTGGAATCAGGGAAGTCTCCTGTTCTTTTTAGAAACACTGTTAGGTCTGTATTTTAAATTATCTGAGCATGAATGGAGATGATATTATAAATTGTGCTTTCCTGGCAGGCAAAGGAGGGTGCGTGGTCACACTGGTCAGCTCATCTGGGCAGAGGATGCTATGCGTCAGATCATTCTGCCTGGTGTCAGCTCCGTCATTTGAGAAGAATCAAGCACTGGGGGTGCATCCACTCAGATCTGGTGATTGCATTTAGTTGTCATTAAGAGTTAAATTCGCCGAAGACTCCTGTAAGATCCACGAAGACTTGTGTGGGAAAATAGAAACTCTCATTTGCATAATGATTTACAGTTTACAGATCATTTTCACACACATTGTATCACCAATCTGGACCTCCTCCTTACACTTCAAAATTCTAAACTGCAAGAATGCGGCTTCTGATGTAACCTGGCTGATGTGAAACTTGTAATATCACATGCCCCGGCACCATGCTTCCTCCAGGAGGTCTCTTTCATCAACCCACCTTTCCTGCTCTTCCAGAGAGGTAAGCGCTGGAGATCTCAAGGGTTAAACATATCTTGCTTAATCCTTGAAGATAAGGCATGGATTCATGCTCCTCTGTGTTCTGAAGGCCAGAAGAGGAGGAACTGGAGAAAGTTCATTATAGCCTTAGTAGATCCAGACTGAAAGGTGCCTCTCTGCCTTTTAGCTGTGTGCTAACTACATGGAGAGTTTGTAAAACTAAGAGTCTCACACTGGAGAACTGGGAGGGTCGAATTGCCATGACTACCAAGTGCCTAGGTGACACTTTTGCCTATGGTCCTTGTTGATGCTTTGAGGTCGGAGTTCTTGAGCATGGGACTCCAATGTGGCTGGACATTTGCCTTATCAGGAGAGTTTAAATGTGGGCCACACTTGCGGAGTTTAAGATGCAAAGGGTAAGTTTGCAATTGGGCAGCAAAACTGTTAGAAGTCTTTAAGCGTTCTGAAACGTAGTGAGGTTTGAAGACCTTGACTATAGCAGGAAATCTGCTATGCCATCCGGCTTTCAAACATCTAGAATTAGAGCTCCCTTATAAAGCTAGGGGGAGATGCACTAATGGTATTTTGTATTTCTTGGGTTGACAAAGATTGTTAACACAATCTCATCAGTTTTCAGCCACCCGAGCAGGAGGCATTTATTTTTTTTTCCAGATAATTAGACTCCTCCACGTGATCTCTAGAGCTGAGTCATGGGTGTAGGTAGGATTTTAGTTTTAATTACTTCAATATATTCCCCTGTCTCTTCTCTGGATGATGGAGAAAGTCCAAAGCTGATGGACAGAGGTTCTGGGTTCTGGTCCTGACCGCTGATTGGGGAGTCATCTGGTTTTGGAATACATTGCCTTCTCTAGGCTATGCCTCCCTGCTAGACTTATATACTCTAGCTCCTCTCGCCTGGACCCAGATGGAAGGAATATGAATACACCTCATCTTTTGCCTGATCCTTTCTCTACCTCTCAAATTGCCACCCACTCTCCAAGCCCAGGCTCAGCTGCCCCTAGTCTATTAGACCAGCTTAGCTTCTCCTGCACCCAGTCTCTGTAATTGTCATGAGTGTCTATTTCTTTGATTGCATCTTGAAAGAAACTTAGGCAAAGTAAAAGCAGGATACCCAACTGAGATATCAATAGTTATCAGTTATTGAAGTCCCTTGTTCATTGAATTTTTTACAATTATACACTACACAGTGATGCTTTGGTTTATCATGGACTGCCTATGCCACAGTCGTCCTGTAATACTATATGGTCTTGTGACATTATGGCCATGTTAAAGTGTGTAAGTATACTTTGTGATGTTTATAAAATGACAATTTTTAAAAGCATGTTTTGGATAAAGCCTCAAACAGGTATCCCACTGTAATTTTATCTTATACTGCTTCCCAAACGCTAAATTGCTCATGCGATTTGTCCCTTAAGTTTTCTGAGAAGCAAGTTTTCCTGCTATTTTTATAATTTAAGGCTTATGAGAAACTCACTAATTAGAATCCTAATTAAATTAGAATCATCAAAAGATAAGGAATAAATGGAAAATAAAAAAAAATTACCCGCAATATCGTTACACAAACGTAACTGGATGAAATTCTAATGTGCCTCTCTCTGGTCTGTGAGATGCACACATTTTTAGAAACAGTTTGTAAGGTTGGCATCTGTGCTTTATGCCCCTGCTTTCCTTTGGAACTCTGGCATGTGTGTTTCCTCTTGTTGTACTGTTATATCTGTGAACATCCCTTTCAGGGGCCATGTTCTATGCTGTCAAGTGTACAGACCAGATTCTGCGCATGTGCTACCCGGCTGTGAGCCACGGAAGTTGTGTTTTCTTTTCCTCCATGTTGAATAAACGATGAAGCGAGGTCTTATGTTAAAGACATGTTTAAATGAATTTAGGGACGTCTCTCTGAGCCAATGACAATGTTCTTTGAGCCCTCCTCCTGATTTATGTTATTCATTGCGACATGACTGAGATGAACAATTAACAACCTTATTTCTAGAACCAAGCCTTATTCAGTTTTAAATTGTAATAATTCACTAAGTTAAAAAAATCGCTTTATGTTAGTTTTCATTTCTTTGACTACTAGGAAGTTAGAAGAAGTATCAAAGGTTATTGCATCTTCAAGGGTTGTCTGAGATTTCCTTTGAACTGTCACCTGGGTGACTTCCCTAGCTAGCTTTAACTGTCAACTTGACACAGCCCAGAGTCATCTGAGTAAAAAGCCTAGATTGAGAAATTGCCTAGATCAGGTGGGACTCATCTGTGGGGCATTGCTTTGATGCACAAGGACCCAGACCACAGTAGGCAGCACTTTCTTTCCTACTGTGCTTGTAGGCATGAGACAGAGAGTAAGCCAGCAATCAGCAGTCCTCCATGGTTTTCCTCCAGTTGTTTCCAAGGGTCCTGCGTGGACGTCCCCCACAGTGGACTGTGACCTGGAAAAGCATGCCGAACAAACCCTGTCCTCCCCTAAGCTGCTTCTTATCATAGTGTCGTCCCATCCGCAGAATGAGTCTAGAACAGTGACTCTTAGATACCTCTGTGTACCATAAGCCTTTATTCTGGAATACACCAGTATCCTATTTAATAAACACCTAGTGAGCATGAGCTCGCCTGGATGCATTGATCCCATCTATGAATGTTCAAAAATCCCTGATCATATTTATTACGTTTGATTTATAAATAGAAAAATGGTGACAAACTACCAACTACTGTGGTAGCCTTGCTGCATGTGCAATCGTATTACCTCCTTGTTTCCATAGCTCACATTAGCTAGTGGTCTTCACAATGGGTGTATCGTGGATGATGGGGTCCCTTTACATAAATACACGTGGAATGTTTTACCCTGAATCTCATTTCTAGATGTCTATATTGATCGCGACTCTATTGTTTGGTATGTACATGTTTATTACTGTTTGAGATAGTTTTCTCATAGTAAACTTACAGAAGTGAAGTGCCTGGGTCAAATGGGTTAAAACATTCATACGTCACATGTTGGGGAATTTTTTTCTTAAGGAGGCCTGAAAAGTGACAGCTGTGTCAGTAACAGGGAATCACTGGTTTAGGAAGCTCAGTGCAAATGGTGAGCTAGGTAAAACTTTGAAAAGTTTTATTAGTTAATTATGTACGTAGTGTTTTAAATTTATACTTTTTAACTAAATAGGCTAAATATTAAAAAACTGCTTACTGATTGTCTTTTTTCTTCTGTTAAATTAGTTCTTCATCTTTCTTTACCTAACTACTCTTTTAATTTCCCTGGTTTTTAATTCTTAAACTTTTGTGGTTTCCTTCTGTTGCTATCTTGGTGGTCCCTGGGATCAATAGACAGAGAAATAAAGGCAACACTCATTTTTCAAGGCTCCTACTTGGATCAAGAGAGAAATGGCAGGGTCTGTCCCTAACGTTTTGACTGGCTCTTGGGAATCTATTCTTCATACTGGCTTGCCTTTCCAGCCTAATACAAGGGAGGTGCTTACTCTTACCACAACTTGATATATGCCATGTTTTGTGGAAGCCTGTCCCTTTCTGAACAGAAACAGAGGGGGAGTGGATGGGAGGGTTTGTGGTTAGAGGAGGAAGTGGGAAGAGTGGAGGGAGGGGAAAATTTCAGTCAGGTTGCAAAATAAATAAATAAAAGTAATAAAAGAAGGATATGCCATTAAGTCATCTTTAATAGTAGTGTTTGTCATAAGTCAGCTCTGTCTCTGCTTACAAGGGGATGCTTCCAGCAGGTAGGGTGTCTCGTGTACTTCAAAAATAAATTTTATATACAGGAGATGCAATTCCTCTACTTATTTGAAAATAGTAATTTCTTACGAATGGACATGGGCCACACTTATATGTCTGCTTCAAAATCAAGAGAAGACTTGGTAAAACTTCTTAGGTAAGGTTTCTTGTCCTCTCACCTAATTCTGGAGGAGAATTCAGAGAGAAGGAGAGGACATGGGAGGCTACATTATGTTTCCATAGCAATGCTTTCTTCTTGATGTGTGTCAATGCCTCTGGCCCAGACCTGTTTCAGAGCCAGAATGGACAAGTCTGGATAGACATGAGACCAATCACTTACAACATTAACTAACTGATTACATTCTAATTGGAAAAGAGAGAATGGAGTTGGGTTTAGGAGAAAAGGAGAATAGATTGGGAAACCACTTAAAATTTTATCCAAATTGATCACTAAGATCAAGTATCTTACATAGAAATTACATAGAAAAGAAAGCATATGTATTTAAATACATTTAAAATGTATTTAAGTGTTTTCCATTTGGATGAACTGTCACTTTAGCTCTGCATGTGAACAAAAACCTGTGCAGAATGAGATTGTGACTAGTGGGATCTCCTCCAACATGTGTTCCTTTGCTGTCTTTGCTCTCATAAATGGCCCATCTTTAAATGTCAAGTAAAATAATCTATTAAATCTCTGGGGAGAAATTCTTCCCTAATCATTCATTCTGATTTACCCACAGCAAATCTCTCAAAAGAGATGACCATGGTGTGAGACAGCCTTCGTCACTAAGGTCCTGGGTGTTTAGGATGCGTGTTGTATGTTTGTTATGAAGACAAATGCTATGTCTGTGAAAAGAAACACTTGACAAATGTCATTTAGTCTAGAACACAGAGCTCCCCAAATCTGAACTTAGAAAACAACAACCCATAATCTCTGATGAAACACACCAATAAAATCCAGCAGTACTACTGTGTGAACATAGATGTTATTACTTAAGTTTTTGCTTTAATAAATTTAATAAATTGCTACTATGAAGCAATTGCAGTTGGTGTGTGTCAAGTAAGTCTCTTCTAAATGATCAGATGTGCATGGTTGGGAAAGTTATGGTTATCTTAAAGATATGTACTGTTTTAAAGGATATATTATTTCATGAGCTAACTTACAATAATAAAAGCAACAATAATTACTATTATGAATAGTATTTTATTCAGAGCTGGTTGGGATTTAAAACTGAGTATTGGAAATTGCATCATATCTATCTTTAGATCTTCATTTACAGAATAATTAGATAATTAAGTTTCTAAAAATAAACTAATGGCTTCCTTAATACCTTTCTGTGTTTATTTTAGGTATTTCATATATTTTAATTAAAAATACATAGATATCACCTACAACAAAGTAAGTTCTGTGCTATAGAGTGTGAAGGACCCTGTATAGACCTGGGATATATTTTATTTGTAAATAAGTGAAAGTTCTTACATTACTGAATAGATTTTATTTTAACATAGTCAATTTTAGAACCCAGGACCCTGATGGCCAACAAGTCTATCAGAAATAGTTTGCATCGAGGTTCACTATGAAAGCTGCTGTCAAATAATAAGGGGTAGAATGGTTGAGAAAGGCATATGACGTCATCTGGATTCCACATCTGGTGAACATATGGGCAAGTGCACCCACCCACATGCATGTGCACATATGAAACAATCCATACATGCATATGTACGTACAAAATTGTTAGGAAATGGCAGCCTTTTAAAATAGACTGGTGTAGAGGAAGAATTCTCAACTGTCTAGACACTGAAGTTGTGGGTGGGCTAAATTCAAGGAAGTGAGCTTGAAGTTAGAGGCTGGACTGTGCTTTCATACAGAGAAATGGGCTTTTAACAATTTCTTCTAGTATGCAGGAAATCTAGCGTGTAGGAAAAGTCTTGGCACAAAAATCCTTGTACTAGTTTCCTTTGAAAAATTGAGAAATGATGGAGAATTTAAGTTGTATAAATGTGCTCTGTATAAAGACCTGGTTTTGTTTCCTTTGGTTGAAGGTGTTACATGGCAAGGAGACTTTATATAGTGTATTCTTATGGGAGGAAGACTCAGTGTGTTGGATTAATTTTTTAACAACATTCTACTTGGTAGTGTTAAATGCATTTTCTCTCTGAGCTGTTGTGAATTTAATGGACCATTTTCCGTGTTGGCAAGAGATATTATTATGGGAATTACAATGGAGCATTCCAATCCATATATTTTTAGAGAGTCAAATACAGCTTCTCCCCCTATTATGCTGCCCTAAGACATACTCATGGGGGATTTAAATGCCTGAAAATGAGCAATGCTATTCTGCACTGGGATGTTTGACAGATAAAACAAACACTGGAAATAGTAATTTAATATAGTGACTAACATCTCTAATTTGCATGTGGATTCTACCCAAGTATCTACTGCTTAAAATTGACATCAACCACCCCAGTGGCTAACCTTAGTTTTGACTTATATTTGCCTGAAAATAATATAGAATTTTGTATAAATGTCAGAAATGTTTTAGATTACTGTTATATTTCAGTATACCTTTTGAATATGATATATAGAAAATACTAGTTTTACAAATTCTTTCAGAATTAATAATACAAGTTTTTGTTCATTATTTTTTAATTAAAAATTGGAGGGGAGGGGAGGGAAGGGGGAGGAGGAGGGAAGGAGTTGGCAATTTTTAATAAAAAATAAATAAACTGGAAACAAAAAAAATTTAAAAAATTTCCACCTCCTCCCCTCCTCCCATTTCCCTCCGTCTCCCCCCACTCCTCCTCCTTCTCCCTCTCCAGTCCAAAGAGCAGTCAGGATTCCCTGCCCTGTGGGAAGTACAAGGTCCTCTTCTCTCCATCCAGGTCTAGGAAGGTGAGCATCCAAACAGACTAGGCTCCCACAAAGCCAGTACATGCAGTAGAATCAAAACCCATTGCCATTGTCCTTGGCTTCTCAGTCAGCCCTCTTTGTCAGCCACGTTCAGAGCGTCCGGTTTGATCACATGCTCATTCAGTCCCAGTCCAGCTGGCCTTGGTGAGCTCCCATTAGATCAGCCCCACCATCTCAGTGGGTGGGCGTACCCCTCACACCCCTGACTTCCTTGCTCATGTTCTCCCTCCTTCTACTCCCCATTAGGACCTTGGGAGCTCAGTCCCGTGCTCCACTGTGGGTCTCTGTCTCTATCTCCATCCATCGCCAGATGAAGGTTCTATGGTGGTATGCAAGATATTCATCAGTGTAGCTATAGGAAAGGGTCAGTTCAGGCACCTTCTCCTCAGCTGCCCAAGGAGCAAGCTGGGGACATCTTCTTGGACACGTGGGAACACCTCTAGATTCAAGTCTCTTGCCAACCCTAAAATGGCTCCCTTAATTAAGATATATATTTCCCTGCTCCCATATCCACCCTTCCTCCATCGCAACCGTCCCATTCCCCCAAGATCTCCCCATCCTCCCCTTCTCACTTCTCTCTCCCCATCTCCCCTTACCCCCATCCCACCCCCACCCCCAACCTCCCAATTTCTGCTTGGCAATCTTGTCTACTTCCGATATCCAGGAGGATAACTATATGTTTTTCTTTGGGTTCACCTTCTTATTTAGCTTCTCCAGGATCACGAATTATAGGCTCAATGTTCTTTATTTATGGCTAGAACCCAATTATGAGTGAGTACATACCATATTCATCTTTTTGAGTCTGGGTTACCTCACTCAGGATAGTGTTTTTTATTTCCATCCATTTGCATGCAAAATCCAAGATGTCATTGTTTTTTACCCCTGAGTAGTACTCTAATGCGAATATATTACTCTTTCTTTATCCATTCTTCCATTGAGGGGCATCTAGGTTGTTTCCAGGTTCTGACTATTACAAATAATGCTGCTATGAACATAGTTGAACAAATGCTTTTGTAGTAAGATAGGGCATCTCTTGGGTATATTCCCAAGAGTGGTATTGCTGGATCCTGGGGTAGGTTGATCCCAAATTTCCTGAGAAACCGCCACACTGATTTCCAAATTCTCTTTCAGATTTTGACATCAGTGTTAATCTTAAATATAGGGGATTCAGAAGTTCAAAGCAGAAACCCTTGATATCACAGCTATATTTATTTTTCTTTTTCCATGATAAAACATGACCAAGAAAAAGTATAAGAGAAATCATTTAATTTGGCTTACAGTCTCAGTGAATCAGAGGCATTATCAGGGAGCTAAGGAACAAATGAGAGTCGCATCTTGATCTAGAATCATGAGAGAGAGAGAGAGAGAGAGAGAGAGAGAGAGAGAGAGAGAGAGAGAGAGAGAGAGAGAAAGAGAGAGAGAGAGAGAGAGAGAAAGAGAGAGAGAAGCTAATTAGATATTACATGAATCTTCTTCTTAACCCCCAATCTGTCCCCATTGACAAGTCCTCCAAGACCACACCACTAACTTAGGACCAAGGACTCAAACATATGAGCCTATGGAGGCCATTCTCATTGAAACCACCACACAGACATTCACTGGATTAGGTACTTTACTAGCTTCAATCATAAATGAATAATTTCAACACCAAGTCTGTAATGTGTGTGTACCAGGATCCCTCTCCACATTGTTGTCTCTCGACATTAGTTGCTTCCTTAGAGTTCTTGGGGACTCAGGGTAAAATGATTTATCCTCACAGTACCTTTTCTTAGCTTTTTAGCTGTGTCGCTTTTAGCTATCTTATTCAGTTGGAATGTCACTGGAAGCTTTATTTTCTGTTGTTTTTATAATTTTATTTCTATCATTTACAGCAGCGTTGTGTTTCTAGCTCCCCACCTCTTGTTGCCCTTCTTTCTTCAGGCTGCTGAAAGTATCCTTGATTATTTCAACCTGACCTGTAGTTGTCTTCGCTTTCTCCTTACTGTGGATGGGACTGACAGTGTTTCTGGGGTGCGAGCCCTATCTTTTCTTTTTTGGGCTAGCAATCCAGCCTAGGACCTCACACATATTAGGCAAGTTCTCCATCCAATCTTTCCTCTTCCTCTTCCTCCTGGTTCTGACGCGCCTTCATTATCAACAGTGTTCTGTATACTTACCACACATGGAGCCTTCTCCGTCCTTCACTGTGTGCTTCACCTCTGCCTTTGGGGAAACTGGTTCATTGAACAGTTATATTCCACAGCAAGCTCTCAGATGCCACTCTTATAACATGGTTTATAACAATTTAATGAAGTTTTCTGCTGCCTAAGTCCTCAAAGATGGCCTATTCTTTTTTTTTCTCATGGTTTATTTTTTTATATTTAAAAATTTCTATCTCCTTCCCTCCTCCTCCCCCCGCCCTCCCCTCCTCCTCCCACTTCCCTCCCCTCCTTCTCCCCCTTCCCTCCCCTCCCCTCCACCCATACCTCCCCTCCCTCCCTCTCAAGGCCAAGGAGCCCTCAGGGTTCCCTACTCTATGCTAAGACCAAGGTCCTCCCAACTCCCCCAAGGTCCAGGAAGGTGGTCGACCAAGCTGAGAAGGCTCCCACAGAGCCCGTCCATGCAGAAGAATCAGAGCCCAGCACCATTGTCCTTTGCTTCTCAGTCAGCCCCTGCTGTTGGCCACATTCAGAGAGACAGGTTTGGTCGCATGATCCATCAGTCCCATTCCAACTGGACTTGGTGATCTCCCATTAGTTCTGTCCCACCGTCTCCATGAGTGAACGCACCCCTCACGTTCCTGACTTTCTCCCTCATGTTCTCGCTCGTTCTGCTCCTCATCAGGACCTTGGGAGCTCAGTCCAGTGCTCCAATGTGGGGCTCAGTCATTTTCCCCATCTATCGCCAGATGGAGGTTCCCTCACGGTCCTGACTTTCTTTCTCATGTTCTCTCTCCTTCTGCTCCTCATCAGGACCTTGGGAGCTCAGTCCGGTGCTCCAATGTGGGGCTCTGTCATTTCTTCATCTATTGTCAGGTGGAGGTTCTATGGTGATATGCAAGAAATTCATCAGTATGGCTATAGGAACTGGCCTTTTCAGGCTCCCTCTCCTCAGCTGCCCAAGGAACTAACTGGGGGCGTCTCCCTGGAAACCTGGGAACCCCTCTAGGGTCAAGTCTCTTGACAACCCTCAGGTGGCTCCTTAAATTAAGATATATGCTTCCCTGCTCCCATATCCACCCTTCCTATATCCCAAGCACCCCATTCCTCCGAGCTCCCCCCATTCTCCCCTTCACACTTTTCTCTCCCCATCTTCCCTTGGCCCAGTCTCGCCCAACCCTCAAGTTCCCAATTTTGCCTGGCGATCATGTCTACTTCCAATATCCAGGAGGATTACTATATCTTTTTTTGGGAGTTCACCTTCTTATTATCTTCTCAAGGATCCCAAATTTATAGGCTCGATGTCCTTTAATTATGTCTAGAAACCGATTATGAGTGAGTACATCCCAAGTTCATCTTTTTGGGTCTGGGTTACCTCACTCAGAATAGTGTTTTCTATTTCCATCCATCTGCCTGCAAAATTCAAGATGTCATTGTTTTTTACCGCTGAGTAGTATTCTAGCATGTATATATTCCACAGTTTCTTCATCCATTCTTCCACTGAAGGGCATCTAGGTTGTTTCCAGGATCTGGCTATTACAAATAATGCTGCTATGAACATAGATGAGCATATGGTCCTGGGCTCTTTTTGGTAGGGAGGTTTCTGATAACAGTTTCTAATTCTTCACGACTAACAGGACGATTTAGAGCATTTACCTGGTCCTGGTTTAACTTTGGTATATGGTATTTATCTAAAAAACTGTCCAATTCTTTTACATTTTCCAATTTTGTGGCATACAGGCTTTTGTAGTAAGATCTAATGATTTTCTGAATTTCCTCTGTGTCTGTGGTTATGTCCCCCTTTTCATTTCTGATCTTGTTAATTTGCGTGTTCTCCCTCTGCCGTTTGATTAGTTTGGCTAAGGGTTTGTCAATCTTGTTGATTTTCTCCAAGAACCAGCTTCTTGTTTCATTGATTCTTTGGATTGTTTTCTGTGTTTCTATTTTGTTGATTTCTGCCCTCAGTTTGATTATTTCCAGTCTTCTACTTCTCCTAGGTGAGTCTGCTTCTTTTTTTTCCAGAGCTTTCAGGTGTGCTGTTAAGTCACCAATGAGTGCTTTCTCCGTTTTCTTTAAGTGGGCACTTAGTGCTATGAACTTTCCTCTTAGCACTGCTTTCATTGTGTCCCATAGGTTTGAGTATGTTGTGTCTTTGTTTTCATTAAATTCAAGAAAGACTTTAATTTCTTTCTTTATTTCTTCCTTGACCCAGGTGTGGGTCAGTAGTTGACTGTTCAGTTTCCATGAGTTTGTAGGCCTTCTGGGGGTAGCATTGTTGTTGAATTCTAATTTTAATCCATGGTGATCCGATAAGACACAGGTGGTTACTAATATTTTTTTGTAACTGTGGACGTTTGCTTTGTTACCAAGTATATGGTCAATTTTCGAAAAGGTTCCATGAGCCGCAGAGAAGAAGGTATATTCTTTCCTATTTGGGTGGAATGTTCTATAGATGTCTGTTAAGTCCATTTGGTTCATTACCTCCATTAAGTCTTTCAATTCTCTGTTAGGTTTCTGTCTGATTGACCTGTCCATTGGTGAGAGAGGAGTGTTGAAGTCTCCAACTATTAGTGTGTGTGGTTTGATGGCTGCCTTGAGTTCTAGAAGTGTTTCTTTTACATAAGTGGGAGCTTTTATATTAGGGGCATAGATATTCAGGATTGAGACTTCATTCTGAAGGATTTTTCCTGTTATGAGTATAAAGTGTCCCTTTCCATCTCTTCTGATTGATTTTAGTTTGAAGTCAACTTTGTTGGAAATTAGTATGGCCACACCCGCTTGTTTCTTAGGGCCATTTGCTTGATAAACCTTTTCCCAACCCTTTACTCTGAGTAGGTGCCTGTCTTTGTGGTTGAGGTGTGTTTCTTGTAAACAGCAAAATGTTGGATTCTGTTTTCGTATCCAGTCTCTTAGCCTGTGCCTTTTTATAGGTGAATTGAGTCCATTGATATTAAGTGATATTAATGACCAGTGGTTGTTAACTTCAGTCATTTTTAGTAGTAGAGTTTGTGTGTTTCCCTTCTTCTAGTTGTGCTGGTGAAGGGTCACTAGATGCCTGAGTTATTGTCGGCGTTGTTGGACTCCTTGGTTTGTGATTTTCCTTCTATTACTTTCTGCAAGGCTGGATTTGTGGCTGCGTATTGTTTAAATCTGTTTTTGTCCTGGAATATCTTGTTTTCTCCATCAATGGTGAATGCAAGCTTTGCTGGGTATAGTAGTCTAGGCTTGCATCCATGTTCCCTTAGTGTCTGTAGCACATCTATCCAAGCTCTTCTGGCTTTCATGGTTTCCATTGAGAAATCAGGTGTAATTCTGATAGGTTTCCCTTTATATGTTACTTGACCTTTTTCCTTTGCAGCTCTTAATATCTGTTCTTTATTCTGTATGTTTTGTGTTTTGATTATTATATGGCGTGGGGATGCTTTCTTTTGATCCAGTCTATTTGGTGTTCTGTAGGCTTCTTGTACCTTCATAGGAACATCCTTCTTTAGGTTGGGGAAGTTTTCTTCTATAATTTTGTTGAATATGTTTTCTGGGCCTTTGAGTTGTAATTCTTCTCCTTCTTCTACCCCAATTATTCTTAGGTTTGGTCTTTTCATGGTGTCCCAGATTTCCTGAATGTTTCGTGTTAAGAATTTGTTAGATTTGTTTAGTTCTTTAATCTGTGAATTTATTTCCTCTATAGTATCTTCAGAGTCCGAGATTCTTTCTTCCATCTCTTGTATTCGGTTGGAAATACTTGTCTCTGAAGTTTCTGTTCGTTTACTCAGAGTTTCCATTTCCAGTCGTCCCTCAGATTGTGTTTTCTTCAATACCTCCATTTCATTTATCAGGTCTTGTACTGTTTCCCTTACCTGTTTGATTGCTTTTTCTTGTTTGTCTTGGGTATCTTTGAGAGATTTATTTATTTCGTCTACCTTTTTGTTTGTCATCTCCATTTCTTTATGGCAGTTTTTTACCTCCTGTTTAAAACCTCTATTATTTTCATAAAGTACTGTTTAAGGTCGGTTTCTTCTATATCTTCTGGGGTAGGGTGTTCAATTCTTGTTGTTTCGGGATGTCTGGATTGTGGTGATGTCATGTTGTCTTTCATGTTGTTGGAGGAGCTCCTGCATTGGCGCCTGCCCATCTCTTCCTTCAAAAGGAGCCCGGAGGCGCTTGGTGTCCTAGACCAATCTTTTCTGTGACTGAAACTGGTTGGATCTCCCCAGTGCCAGAGGAGGACCTATTCTTTGCGTCACAATCTGAAGAAGCCCGCACTCCCTTGCAGGAATCCTCAGACCTGCCTGGAGGCCAGAGTCTGACCCCTTTGGGTGGATGTCCTTAGAACAGGAGCAGGACACCTGAGAACACTAGGGAAAGCTTGGGAGAGACAGGGACGGGAGAAACAGACACAAGCCTGCAGAGGGAGCTGGGGGGAGGGGGTCTGTGCTCTCTTCCAGGGCAGGTTGCCCCAGGGTCCGCATTCACTCACCAGTTCAGATGGAATGTCAGTGCACAGGATCAGGGATTCCAGGCAGCCCAGGGTCGCAGCCCAGACAAAAGGCAAAGATGGCCTATTCTTAACACCCTTGGAATGCTATGCATTGTTTTGATCAGAAATTTCAGAATGTCTCTGTAATTCTAGGTTCACAGTCTGAGGCTCAAACCTTAATGCAAACACACACCTAGAAGACAATGAGTTATCAATGTTCCTGCACATGAATTTTCACATATACCCACGAGTGGTCAACATTATGAGTGGAAAATGCCTAATTTGGTGATCGTATCAACTCTGCTAAGGTTGAAGGCTAGAAATAGAGAGCAATGATAGAGGCAGAGTAGGGGAGACAGACTAATTGCTGGACCAGGGCAGCCTCTAATCCAGGTTTGGATTCACTGACTTATTTATTTCTAAACAGGGTGGTTTCTGGCATGTCCAAATTCTACTTCCGTTCCTTTATTTCCCGTTTAAGGAGATGGTCTTCAGAAAGCATTCACTTGTTTTACTGCAGACTGGAATTTTCCCTCATTTCTCCTTCCGTGATTCGGTCCACTAGTTGAGACACAAAAGTCTCACCCTCAAGCCATAGTCAGCTATGGAACAGTGGCACAGTCCTGGTGTCTGGTGGGAGGCTGTATGCAGAGCCAACTCAGGGAAAGGGGACGACATGAGGATTAGAGCATGGAGTCTATCTGAAGAGGAAATGAGGAATGACAGGAAACCAGGTGCACACAGGGGCTTGAACAGAAGGTCCTGGATGGTTGACAAGAGCATCAGCTCCCAGGGAACAGGGTAGCTGTATTTCTAGATTGTGATGGGATCGATCCTGGCAGATGCCCTGTGAAGGCCAACTTCTGCCAGGTGAAGTGTTCATGTTCATGAGATTCCAATAGCAGCAGGTCTCAGGGTCTGTTGCTGTCATGTCAGAACCCTGGCTAGTCAACATGCCTGTGGGGCTGAGCTCTGCCTTCAGACTCCTCAAGAATAGATTTCCAGGGCTTCCTTCCACCATCCACACTAGTTTTCTGTGTCTCAGCACAGAATTTGAGAGCACTTCATCTTTTCTCCCTCACATTTTCTTTACCTTGAAAAACCAAACCGAAAGCATTTAACCTTCCCTTATTATATATGTATTTATTCAATGCAAATGTGCTTTCTGTTGACAAATGTTCTATAGCTGGGTAATGGGGTGGAGGCTTCTCTGAACCTGGAGCTCATGGCTTTGACTCGTTAAACTTCCACACACTTCTGCACTCAGAGCAATGGAGTGACAGGCAAGACTCCTCAGCATTCGTGTGAGTGCTTGGGATCCAAACTTGGATTTTCATGACAGTGTTCCAAGCATTTTATCAACTAAACAATCTCCACAAACACCTCCTCTCCAGTTTTCATTTTTATCAAGCAATTCTTACTCATGGGATAAAATCAAACATGATAAAGGCAACATTGCGGTAGTGCCTACATACACACACACACACACACACACACACACACACACACAGAGAGAGAGAGAGAGAGAGAGAGAGAGAGAGAGAGAGAGAGAGAGAAAGAGAGAGAGACAGAGTCAGAGACAGAGACAGAGAGAGTGAGAGTTAGGTATGGTTATAACTGCTTTGTACACGTCAACTCATTTAATAATCACTGCTTACTATCACTGTCTTCCACATGGGGTATTGGTTCAGAGAAGATTATTTACATATAAAAGTCCAAAGATACTGCAGTGGTTGTAGTAAGGAGGCGAGCAGGCCTGCTTTTCACCCTGCCCGGATCCCACACGGCTAGCTTTATACCTGAAATAACAACGCACAAATTGTATTCATTTAAATATTGCTTGGCCCAATAGCTTCAGCCTCTTACTGGCTAGGTCTCACATTTTGATTAACCCATATTTAGTAATGTGTGTAGTACCACGAGGGGTGGCTTACCGGGATGATTCTAGCCTACGTCCATCTTGGGTCCATCTGACTCACTTCCCTTCTTCCCAGCATTCTGTTCTGTCTACCCCACCCACCTATGTTCTGACCTATCAGGCCAAGCAGTTTTCTTTATTAATTAACCAATGAAATCAACAGATTGATAGAAGACCCGCCTCCATCAAGTGGTAGTGTGAAATGCTGATGGGCAGTATCGCATGGAGATTCTGTATCACTGCTCTTGGACTTGCAGGGAAAGTGGCCCCTTCTCTGCACTGATGGCCCAGTCCCTACCTCCTGATATCTAGCTCCTTTTGGCAGAGACACTGAAGTTTGTCCAACATGTATTTTTTCTCTGATGTTAGTCTCTATTTCTAAGTAATGCACAGTCATGGCTATTTTTTGGCTTACTAGCTTTGATACTGTCTTCTGAATGCCTGGGATGTGAGTCGATGATGGCTTCACTATTGCACACCCCTTCCTTCGTTTCCTCCTTCATACTCTCCATCTTAGAATTACTTATCCATCAGCATTAACTTTTTGTAATTATGCACATTTTTATTATGCACCAGATCCTATATAATCATTGCATTTTCTTTCTTTATTTGGTTTATATTACCTGGGGATGAATACATTGCCTAATTTTTCATTTATTTGCTTGTATATACAGCTATTATTTTCACCACCCAGTGTTAGAAACTATTAGATATTTTTTCCTGGATGTTCAAATGTTTGAGATCAGGCACCAAGTCTACACTTCTGTAGAGCTTTCTCTGACAGTGGATGCTGCCATAAACTCTGTCCAATATGTTCAGTTATTCCCTGTATCTGCTATCCAGCTAACTCTGGACCATTTGTCCCTTTTTTCCTAGATCCCATGTCTTCTTTCTCAGATTGGCCCCCTTGCTGTGTGTTCTTTCCCATCACTGCATCATAAACCACCCCAAAGATCATTGGCTTAAAGCAATTTCTTTTCTCTCTACTGTTCAGTGGGTTCACTGGGTTATTCTGTGTCAGGGGAGATAGTGGCAGGGATAACTGTGACACTGGCAGTCACATAAGCCTGGGTGGTTTTGCAGACTGAAGATGGCTCCCTCACACAGCGGGAAGACAAAGCTGGCTGTTGATTGGGAGCTCAGCTTGAGCAGCCAACTAAGACCCCTACATGTGGACTCCCCATGTAGTCTGGGCTTTTCACAGCACAGTTGGTGAGGGAGAATACAAAGAATGAACTTTTAAAGATGTCTGGGAGTTGTCTGCAAGGTTTCTCATTGTTAGTTGTGGACAACCTCAAATTTCTCTTTGCCTGCATTTGTTTCTTCTAGAGAAATCACAGCTATGGTTTGGATTTGGAATGCACTTCAAAGTCCCAGGTGTTGCAAGCTGGTCTCCAGCCTGTGATGCTAATGGAAAGTTCTAGAATCTTTAAGAAGCAGGAGGTCTGATATCACTGGGGCATGCCCTCCAAAGCAGCAATTTTCAATCTGTTGGTTCAGATAAAGTTGGCAAGCCTCTATCTTCAAAATATTTGCATTATGATTTAGAACAGTAGTAAAATGGCAGTTACGAAGCAGCAACAAAATAATCTCATGGTTGGTCATGTCATGGACTGCATTAAAGGGCCGCAGCATCAGGAAGGTTGAGAACCGCTGCTCTTCAGGGTTATGCAACCCTAGTCTCCTGTACGTGTTTGTTCTCACTCTGTCTCCCTCTTATACACTTCTTGGAGGCCAGGATGTAGATATATTTATCTGCTACATGTTCCTACCATGATACAGTGCCTCGCCACAGGCAAAAAAGGCAAGTGGTAATGGGCTGATTTTTCAAATCCTGAGTCTGAATAAACCTTTCCCTCATATAAGTGAATGGCTACATCCAATGGTTTGTCATTGTTATTGTTGCAATTACATTAACACAATGAAAGAGAAGTACTAACTCCAGAAAAATTAGTAGGTGTGTGGATGGATAGAAAGACTAGTTGGAATGAGGACCCTAAGAGAGAACATACATGAGTCTAATCTACATGGGAAGTAGAAAAAGACAAGATCTTCTGTGAAAATTGGGAGCATGGGGACCATGGGAGAGGGTTGAAGGGGAGGGGGGAGGAAGGAAGGGGAGCAGAGAAAAAGTATAGCTTAATAAAATCAACAAAATACAATGACTAGTTGGAAACCATCTTTGAGACCAACTGCCATGGTCACCTATACTGCCACTAAAGTGACCTGTAGCACTCTGTTGCTCTAACACAATGGCAGTTTATGTCCTGCTTTTCTGCTCTCCCCTTCTGATGTTTATCATCACAGCACACCAAGGGCACTGGAATTATGTTTTTAGGTGAATGATGGAGGGAGAGGGTGTGGGCCATAGGGGACATCTTTCTGCATCCTCATTGCCTTCTCAAGAATCAGGCTCATGGGTAAATCTAGACACAATGGGAGTTAAGAAAAATAATTCTTGTGTGGAGAATAGGTGCCCAAGAAATGCCTTATGGACAGAAAAGACATGGCTTTCTGTGGGTAACTAGTTATATCTACTATTCTCTCTCTGTCTCTCTCTGTCTCTCTCTGTCTCTCTCTCTCTCTGTCTCTCTCTCTCTCTCTCTCTCTCTCTCTCTCTCTCTCTCCTCTCTGATAAATGGCTAGTATTTGCAGAAACTGGTCCCATTTGTTCACCAAAGTCAGAGCTTGGGAAGTTTTCTGAGCTTACTCCATCAATCTACTTACTTGTTAAACATGGCCCTGAAGTTTTAGTACTTGTTTAGAGATAGACAGTTGGGGTGGCAACTGTGTCTGACCCTTTGTGCCTCAACTTTATATTATTTCTGACTGCTGTCTTGGCCTGTAGAGGCTAATGGTTTAATTTCTTTGGGGGACACATTTCAGGTTCCCTCACTCAGTTGTGTGGGTAACATGGTAAATGCCTGGTTTCCTAAGTATAACAAGAGGCCCTAGGGCCTGGCTGAGATTCTCTCAGTACTATGCTGGAGTCCTCTGCTTAACTCTAACCTGCCAAACAGTTTCCCCTAAGGCTTCCCTCTTCAGGGTTCTAGTCTTCAGTGCTAATACTTCATTGGGCTGCGGTTGTAATCATCACTTTCCCCTTTGTGCTGCTCTGTTTGGGGGTAGTTTGCATGTTGCCATCCCTTTTTATATTTAGTTTGCACTTATGGGTTTACAGGCATTCATTTTTTCGGGATCTTATATCAGAGTCTTGGGAGAGACCACAGGGTCTCACAGTTCAGGATGTCCACAATTAGCTCTTTCGTTATCTGTATGTGATAACAGGACAGGCTTAGGTATCTTCTTAAGCACTTCACACCAAGTCATAAATGACTTCCAATGGCATCTGCACCATGGACTGGGAGTAACTTTCTTCTATTGTAGTATTTGTTTTTCAGCTGTTTTTCCCAGGCCAGTAAGGAGTTGGTGGATAGAAAGCTCCGACTGAGTGACAGGTTATAGCTGTGTGCTAACTGGTCATACGTAGACTACTAGCAGAAAGGCCAAGTCTTTTGGAATCGTAAAGATCTGTGTATGATCCCCACTCCTGCCTATCTCTGAAGTATGACAAAGCCTTACTTTCCTTATCTGTAAAGTAAGATAATGACACATATAACTGCAAAAACTATTTTGAAGGCTTAAGGTAACGATGCGAAGAAAATGGCCTTATTGTGAAGCTTAGTAAGTTATAACTGATTTTATTTCTACTTAAGTATTGTCCAGACTATCAACATAATCAGAAAGTTTCTAGAGCTACTGGCAAATATTTTTGCCAGTTTCAAACATCAGGATGCAAGCAGACAATGGCTATTTAAAGAAAAACCTCATTTAAATATTTGAGAGGAGCTGGCTCCTTATCTTTCCCATAAATCTTCTTTGCTTCTCATAATGCAGAAATGAGTTCCAGGCTTGGAGATAGCAATATCAGGGCAATATTTTACGGTGTTATTGCATTTTGTATCCAAACATGCCCCGAGGATTTTATAAGCAAAAATGAAATTTCTTCACATCCCTGTGGCACAGGCATTTCATTACTAAATTTATAGACAGATAAACAGTGACTCACAAAAATGAAAACTTTCTCCCCCAGCCTTGGCTGTGACTAATGGGACCTGGCAAGAAAGTCGTTCTCCACACACCTGTGTGCACCACTGATTCAAGTTTTGTAACACAAATCCCCCATGTACCTTGAGAGCGGTGGGGAGGGGAAATTAAAGAGAGGACTTTTCATAACGATGCTGGGTGTGGGATTGGATGGGTGTGCAGTGAATGGAGTAGGAACGGGGAGGAAATGTCCCTGAAATGCACTATAGTGGAGACTGGGTTTTATTGGTGAACAAAGGAATGACTTGGAGTGTACCCAATAGAAAGAGAATCCTGCCGCCACTTGCTTTATGACTTCACAAATTTGATCAACCTCTCTGAACTTCAGTTCACTTCTTTATTTGCTTTTAGCTCTTCTGATTACTAAATGCAGTTCTGACCTTTCTAGTCAATTGGAAAAGTGTTAACTGTCTACATACAACATTTCAGCTACCCTGAAGGCCATCGCTCTTGTGATTCCCCTCTCTACTTTTTTATTCAGAAAAATAACTATTTTAAAAAACTTTCCTCCATAGTTCTTATATGGGAACAGATAGACTTCTTTGAGATTAACCTCTCCTAATAGTAAATTTGCTTTATTTTAATTAATATTGATGAATTGTCTTGTGGTGGTAGCTTTGCTAGGAGGGATCAATGGAGGTTTCAGAGATAAAGATGCAGCTTTTGCTCTTCTCAAGCCAACACTCTAGTGTTGAAGACAGCTGAGGAGGATGAGCCTCAGTGCAGAACATTGGGATGCATTCTGTCTCTGAAAGAGCTCCAAAGCTTCTGCAGTGGAAAGATGAGGACAAGACCCTGCGTGGACTGTCCTCCAGCACTGTACTAAGAAGATGCTCTTCAGACTGAGCAGCAGCAAAGGTAGGGTTGAAATTTTAGCAGGAGGAGAATGGAAGAGAAGAAGATGTAGGTGAAGGCCTTGTGCTGGCCACCAGTAGAAGTGTGACATAAACATAGTCGTGAACAGTTGGGAAAGTAAAGGGCATCTGGATAAAACGAAGAGCAGTTGTTAGTTGAGGAGAATCACTTGTGTTTTTAATGTTTAATTTTTGCCAAACTTAAAACGAGACAAAATAAACAGATATGATCCCCAATGGCTCTTCAAATTCTGAAACTTATTCTTTCTGAGCTCCTCAAGTCACAGGTAAAGCCACCCACCTGCAATGGTAGAGAGGTTCCTTGATACAGAGGCTCAGAAACACCTACTGGCCTCGTTCTGGAGGCTCTCCTCCTTCTTTGGCTACTGTTGGTATAAACCTCTGACCCCTGCCCTCATCTTCATATAGCCTGTGCTCTCTGTGTCTCCTCCTCGTCTTCCTCTTCCTCTCTCTCACATAAGAATACCTGTCTTTAGACATAGGCCTTTTAAAATATTCCAGGATGATATCATCTAGAGCAATTCACAAAACCATCATATCTACAAAAATATGTTTCAAGGTAAAGCCACATTCAGAGGCTTGAAGGTTTGAATTGTAGAAATTGTGTGTGTGTGTGTGTGTGTGTGTGTGTGTATGTGTGTGTGCACAGAGGCTACACTGAACCCACAAGAGATGTGTCTATAGGATATACACACATCCAATGATACTGGCCCCACAATCTCACTCTTGTAGGTCTCACTTAAATCCTTCAAATATTGGGGAACTTGGTACACATAATAGTTAGCAAATGATCCTGTGTGTGTCTGTGCTTTGGTGGACTTTATTAACCTATAAATGTTAGTGTTTAGATGCGAGGAAAGCCATTCTGTGGATGTGTAGAGATCTTTATCTCTCTTTCTCCTTGCTCCATGACACTATCACCTGAAAATTTGAGCCACCATTCTCAAATTCTTGACTCTGTCTCCATACTAAGCCATAGTGCCATTCCTGCTTAGACTCTCTCTTGCTGTGCTGTAGTTTGAAAAGTGTGTCTAGTAACAAAACTAGCAAAATCCAGAAGCTCCACCTGTGTTTTGTTGATCATCTTAGTTTTCCTAGCTTTGGGTGTGCTCCCTTTATTGCTAGAGCCCAGTGATCCAGGGATAAGGAGGGAGTGAGGTCATATCAGTCAGTACAAATGACTGGTTTTGATTGCTGACAAACCTCTAACTCCTTCTTTGAAGTACCACAGTCCATGGGTCACTGAGATGGCTCAGCAGGTAAAGGCACGCCTGGAGACCGACATGGTGGGAGGGGAAAACTGACTCTCATATATGGTCCTCTGACTGCCCCACATGTGCACTGTGACACAGGAGCAACCCTCCTCCAATAAATACAATGAAACATAAAAAATTATCATCCAGTGTTAATTATTGGCCGATGTCTGGAAAGAGTTATTTAATATACTTCGAGAGCTAGTATAGTATTGTTATTCTGTTATCAGTGAGCAGTTCCTTTATAAGCATATATGTATGTATGTATGTATGTGTGTGTGTGTGTGTGTGTATGCATGCATGTGTGCATGCATATGTGCAGAAACCAAGGAGGATATGAATGAAAAACTGAAGCATTCCCCCCACCCGTCGGTCATGAAAGAACAATCTCCAATCCAGAGGTATGAAATTTGTCTCTCTTTCTCTTGGGGGCTTAGAAGGTAATTCATTATGGATATCAACGATCTATATCCATTGGACTTCTGCTTCAAGCTAGAAAAGGTTAAAGGCACTGGTCTCTGGTACTCAGAGATGGTACAGCATCTACACAGGGTCCACAAAGGAGCATTCCTGTGCATGTGCACTTCACTTCATTTATCACCTGGAGAAAGGGAGTTGTGATCAAGGTTTGGGAATAGCATGATGGAAACATTCAAAGCCAGGATAGATGAAGCCATCTGCAGAGGGCTAGGGATGCCACTGTCACGTGGAAGAAGGATTGTGGTTCTTTTGGGTCAACCAGACAGTAGGAGTCATCTTGATGGGGATTACATAGGGAAGAATAATTTGTTGAGTTGTAAAACGAACTTACTACTAAGCAAAACTCTCCAATGATAAGGTAGAGATTACATATCAGTAAAAGAGTGTTGCTTTTGGTCGCTTCCAAGCAACCACAAATTACCCCAAATTTAGCAACTTGAAACAACACCCTTTATTATCTCACAGTTATGTTGGGCAAAATTCCAGGCAGATTCAGCAGGTTCATTCTGGTGTGGGCTTACAAGGCAGAAACCAACGTGTTCTTTCACCTGAGCTCCAGTGTGGAGGTCTGCAGTAGAACCGTGTTGTAGCACATTAGGTGATTGACAGTATTCAGTTTGGTGAGGCCATAGCACAAGCTCCTGGCTCCTGCCGACTTTTTACCAGGGTTTGTGTTTGGTTGAGGCCATCTGAATTCCTTGACTTGTCACCTCCATCTCCAGTACAAGCGCTGGAGGATGAAATATTTCTTGTCCTTCGGATTTCTCTGGCTCATCCTTCTGCTATCAGTTAGAAAAAATTTCCTTGGTTTTCAGAAGTTTTAAGAAATTGGATTTGGATTCAATATGGTCAGACAACCAACCCCTCTGATGGTCAACCATGTGACCCAATACAGCCCAGTGGTAGGAACGATTGTGTCTCACATGCTCAGGCTCCAGGGATTGAGTTAATTCTGTCTACCTCATGATAAAGGGGTGATAGTTCAATGCCTTATCTCCAGTCTTTTCAACAAAAAGGCCCTAAGTAGACGAACTTTAAGGTCCTCTGTAGTCTTTGAATTATGGGTATTCTATTTAAATGGGATTCAAAAAACAACATTGGACATAGTACAGCAAATAGGAACATTTTGGGAGCCACTGCCTAAAGTAGTAAATTTAACAAGTTGTTCTGTTAGCTAAACTTGGATAACTCCCCTGTAGTCGAGTAGTTCTGATTATAATTCCAGATCTATATTTCTTGTGCCTCTCTCACAAGCAAAGGGAGTTCTCTAGGTCCATCACATGACTCTTCCTTCTGCTCCTCACTTGGGAACCCGCTCTGTGCTTCTCCCACTGTTCTGCACACTAGGAATGCACACGGACCTTATGATTGGACCTTAAATGCATCCCCAATGCCACAGGCTGAAGGACTGGTTACCAGCCTGGAGTGATGGGGACGTGGTGGAACCTTTAGAATGTGCAGTCCATTGGAGACATGCCCTTGAAGGCATATCTCCTTTTCTACCTTTTTTTGTTGTTTAGTTTTGTTTTGTTTGCTTTCTGGACAACTTGAGGTGAGCAGCTTTGCCATGTTTGTGTTCTTCATTCCACCATAGGCTTAAAAGCAGTGGAGCTCAAAAACCAGGAGCTGATGCCCATGAAACTGAGCCCAAAATCCTTTAAGATCTGTATCTTTGTGTTTTGTCAGGGCAATGAAAATTCTGACACAACTAAAACCTTGTCCACTCAATAGTGTCTCTCCCCTCCCTCCATGCACAGTTCTTTCCTAGATAATATAATTTAAAGTTTCCAAGAAGAAGAAAGACAACGCTATCACACAAGGAACTCGACATGCAGTAGGGGCAACAATATATGCACAAATATTTATTTTTAAAAACTGCAAGTGACATACATCAGTTGTAGGAATACATGGGAAAGATACCTTGTAGTTAGAAGAAGATGGAAGATTTGTTGACCCTCCTCATGGGTGGGGGGAGGTGTGAACTGAGGAAATATTCTAGGGCAGTTAGATTCTGATCTGGATCTTGAATAGAATTTTTGCATAACACCATAGAACCTTCACCTGGCATTGGATGGAGAAAATGACAGAGCCCCACACAGGAGCACCGGATTGAGCTCCCAAGGTCCTGATGAGGAGCAAAAGGAGGGAGATCATGAGCAAGGAAGTCAGGACCGTGAGGAGTGCATTTACCCATTGAGACGGTGGGACAGATCTAACGGGAGACCACCAAGTCCAGTTGGAATGGGACTTATGGAACAGGGGACCAAACCAGACTCTCTGAATGTGGCTGACAGTGGAGGAGGACTGAGAAACCAAGAACAACGGTGATGAGCATGAACTCTACAGCATGGACGGGCTCACTGTGAGCCTTGTCAGTTTGGTTGCTCACCTTCCTGGACTTAGGGGGAGCTGGGAGGACCTTGGACTTAACATAGTGAAGGGAACCCTGATGGCTCTTTGTCTTGGAGAGGGGCAGAGTGGGGGTATGGGTGGAAGGGAGGGGAGGGAAGGGGAGGAGGAGGGGAGAAGGTGAAAATTTTTAATAAAAAAATGCCCTACAAAAAAAAGAATTTTTGAGGCATGAGGGTGAGGTAAGAAGGATGTGTCAGTTAGAGGGAGTGGTGGGTAAATCCAGAGAAACAGGCTGGGGTTTTGTGTGGACTTGAAGGCCTTTGCACCTGATTCGGCAGGCAGCTGGGAGCACCATGCTAAATGGGCATGATGGTGGTGGTACCACCTCCAAAGAGTGGGAAAAACAACTTTGCAGAAACAAGGAAATTGGAATATTCATAAAGAGTATATGCACGGGACTATAATGACACACACTAAACTTCAACCACAGATAATAAACTAAAAATATTCCCAGGGAAGGAAGCAAGGCTTTCTTCTGTTTGCTCATTTCCTTTGCTTTGATTCTCATTGATATTGTTCTATGGCCCAGAACTGCTTTTTCTGTTTGTCAATGAAGCTATTGTGATACTGTAAATGTCCTGGATACATTTTTTAATTCTCCTCATTTAGTTTTTCTTAGTTGCTTTCCTTGTATATCTCAAAACTAAATTGTGAATCTCCTGGAATGTACATATTCAAAGGTAGCTTTTATATTCTCCTACAGAATAAAATTAAGTCATTTTTACTTTTAGGCTATTCTCAGGTTGTCATAATGTTGATTGTGCAGAGTTGTTTTATCAAGAACGATAGAAGGCACAATTCAGATCAGTCACACACGGTTCAAGGTTGATAAGCTACAGCATGCCACCCCTAGAGAGAGTCAAGGGTTTAGGTGACAATTACTTTAATCTTTTGTAGAGACCTTTCATCAAGTTGAGTTCCTGGACATCTAGGCCTTCTGTCCAGCACCCACTCTCTGTTGCCCTTGTTTGAGTGTCCTTCCCGGTGACTTAGTGAGAACAATGCCATCTTTAAAATTGAAACCGAGATGCTTCTGTAAAGCTAAAGACACAGTCAATAAGACAACAGCCTACAGAATGGGAAAAGATCTTCGCCAACCCCACATCTGACAGAGGGCTGATCTCCAAAATACATATAAAAACAAGAAACTAGACATCAAAATTCCAAATAATCCAATTAAAAGATGGGGTACACACCTAAACAGAGAACTCTCAACAGAAGAATCTCAAATGGCTGAAAGACAAGGAAATGTTCAACATCCTTAGCCATCAAGGTAATGCAAATCAAAACAACTCTGAGGTTCCATCTTATACCTCTAAGAATGGTTAAGATCAAAAACACCAATGATAGCTTATGCTGGAGAGGATATGGAATAATGGGAACACTCATCCATTGCTGGTGAGAATGCAAACTTGTACAACCACTCTGGAAATCAGTATGGTGAAAATTGGGAATCAACCTACCTCAGGACCCAGCAATACCAATTTTGGGCATATATCCAAAGGCTGCTCTGCTGTGAGAGCTCCTTCTACTCCTTCAGCCAATAGCCTTTAAGATACCAGCCCACTTGGGCGTGGTCTCTTTTGCTTTAAAAAACAGTAGTAGCCCTGCTTTCTATCTCTTGCTTCTGGCTTCACTTCCAGCTACTAGACTCTGTTCCTGGTTGCACAGAGGGCTGTTGTCTAGGACAGTGATCTGTAAGTTTTCCCCTTAAATAAATAATCCTTTTTATTAATTATAATTCCAAACTGGTGTGGGATTGTTTTGTGACTTACGACTATACTGCTCAATCATATTACAAGGACATTTATTTAACTATGTTCTCAGCAGCATTATTTGTAATGGCCAGAACCTGGAAACAATGTAGATGCCCCACTACCAAAGAATAGATAAAGAAAATGTGGTATGTTTACACAATGGAGTTCTACTCAGTGGTAAAAACAATGACATCTTGAAATTTGCATGCAAATGGATGGAGCTAAAGAAATCCTATCCTGAGCAAAGTAACCAAGACCCAGAAATATGAACATGGATACTAGCTGGAAAGCAAAGGATAAAGAGCCTATAGTCCATGACCCTAGAGAAGCTAAGTAACAAGGTGAACTCTAAGAAAAATATACATAGATCTATCTGGAAAGGGGAAATAGATAAGATTGCCTGACAAAATTGAGAACATGAGGATTGAGGAGAAGAGAGGGTGGAAGAGAAAGTAGAGGGGAATAGGGGAGGTGTGAGGAGAACTTGAAGGAGTGGGATAGATGATACGGAGGAAGGACAGAGTTGAGAGCAAGGAAAAAGATATTTTGATTGATGGAGACACTATGGGGCTATCAAGAACCTGGCACTAGAGAAATTCTCAGGAATCCACAAGGATGACCCCAGGTAAGACCCCAAGCAGTAGTGGAGAGGATATCTGAACAGGCCTTGTCCTGTAGTCAGATTGATGAATAATCTTAAATGTCACCATAGAACCTTCATCCAGAACTGATGGAAACAGAGGCAGAAACCCATAGCAGAGCACTGGGCTTAGCCCCCAAAGTCCAGTTGAAGAGTGGGAGGAATGAGAATATGAGCAAAGGGGTCAAGACCATGATGGGGACACTCACTGAAACAGTTTACCTGAGCTAATTGGAACTTACCAACTCTAGCTGGATAGGGAAGGAACCAATACAGGACCAAACTTGACCCTTTGAATGTGGGTGACAATTACATGGCTGGGGCAGACTGTGGGGTCACTGGCAGTGGCACCAGCATTTATCCCTACTGCTTCTACTGGCTTTTTGGGAACCCATCCTCTTCGGATGGATACCTTGATCAACCTAGATATAGTAGGGAGGGCCTTGGTCCTTCCTCAAAGCAATGTGCCTTACCTTCTCTGAGTAGTGGATGGGGGTGAGGTGGGAGGATAGGTTAAGGGAATGGGAGGAGATGAGGGAGTGGGATCTAGGATTGGTATGTAGAATGAAAAAAGATAGTTTAAAAATATTTTAAAAATAAAATAAATTATATATAAAAATAAAGAGAAGAATTACAATGTCTCAGATTTATCTCTGGTTACATAGTATACTGGCTGAGGGATTCCTCCATCATCCCCTACTTCTTTTAGTTTATTAGGACCAGTTAGAGCACAGTCACACCCATGTCTGGTGCACGGTTCCATCCGTGTTCATTCCATTCATTGAGAATGTGAACTTCCATTCTTAAACCCTGTTGTTTGTGATTTTGCTGTTCTGACTTCTTTTTTTTTTTATCAGACTCTATGTAGCATTAGGCAAAGATTGATTGGCCTTGTTCTATGTATAGATCCCTGCATTTGCTATGGTGAAACATGATGAGGTATCTGGAACATGTCTATTTTAAATCTGTACAGCTACATTAAGTCTGGAGTCTGCCGTGTCTGCCTAATGCAGCCATCTCTGGAGACTAAAATTTTAAAACCATGCAGAGTGGTTTGTCATAAACAAATGAGTTGTATAGTGTATGTTATCATTACCAAAAGACTCAAATATGTCTCCTAAAATATTTCATTGACTACATCCATCCAAGGACACAACATATACACTAGAGAGGTATTTCTTGAATTTCTCGGGTACAACACTCAAAGGAGATGCATGTTAAGGCATCAGACCATTAAGACTCCTCTATACAGAATATGAAACGTATTTTGAGGGATCACTCTGACTTTATGTCTTGGGGAAAGCTACATTAATCAGAGTCTGTGGTCTTGCCTATGGAGCCCTTCTGATGTCAATACCTATTTTCTTTCTCCTTTCCTGTCTAAGACCTATAAGTTAATTTACTTTTGTATGTGGCACAAGGAGGGTATGGATGGGGGTGGGGTGGGAGGATAGGTTAAGGGAATGGGAGGAGATGAGGGAGTGGGAACTAGGATTGGTATGTAGTATGAAAAAAGATAGTTTAAAAATATTTTAAAAATAAAATAAATTATATATAAAAAATAAAGAGAAGAATTACAATGTCTCAGATTTATCTCTGGTTACATAGTATACTGGCTGAGGGATTCCTCCATCATCCCCTACTTCTTTTAGTTTATTAGGACCAGTTAGAGCACACACATGTCTGGTGCACGGTTCCATCCATGTTCATTCCATTCATTGAGAATGTGAACTTTGTACTACTAATTTTTGCAGTGCTGTCTTCTTATAAGACTGCCATTTCCCCAGTGGATTTGAAGACAGTTTGATTTCATTGAGGCATGATTTTCACACTGTTCTCTTCATTGTGTACAGTCCAATATGTAAATATAACCACATATTTGTTCGGCTTCCACTACAATCAATCTTAGAACATTTTGTTCCTCCAGTAGGAAACCCTAAAGCCATTAAGCAATTACCACAGAGTTCTTATCCCTCTAGTGCCAGGAAACTATCAATCTACTTCCTGTCTCTGTAGATTTTCCTACTATTTGACATTCCATATACATGGTGTTATGTACCACATAGTCTTTGGCCCTTAATTTTTTTCATATAACACACTTTCACACCTCATCCTTCTCAATACACATAAATATCTCATTTGTGGGCACACCACATTTCATTCATGCGATTGTTTGTCATCAGGCATTTAAATCATTTCTACTTTGTGGCTGTTGTGAATCAGACTCTTGATGTTTTAGTATAGTTTTTTAAAAAATGGATATTATAATTTTATTTATTTGTCAAAGTATAGAAAATTAATAAGCACAATATTTTTTTATATATCTCTACATTTTTAGCAGCAAATGTTCCCACATGGTATATATATTTGGATGTTATATGACACATTAAACCTATTTTTAATGTCAATAAGATTAAAATTCAGTATTAATTTATCTCAAAGATTAATCATATATTTATAACTAAAAATAGGACATAGTTACAGACATTTATGAAAAATTTGTGTTGTTGCATTGGTATTAGTAGGATGATTTTCATATTGGTACATGTCTTAACATACATCCTTTTTTTTAATACAACTCTTATAATGACTTGGTGAATTTGAAAGACAACTCATATTTCCAGGATTTGTAAGTGGTTGTTCTTGTGGATTATAAATCTTCCTTCTATTTTTTATTCGAATACATCAATAACAAAGTATAATAGAATGTAATATAAAAATAAAATGTCTAAAATGACTGACTATACTAATGATTTATTCTTGTCCTGATTGTCTTACTAATTGTGCTTAATAAAACAGATATCTTAGAAGTTTGCTTTTTGATTAGTTAAAGGCAAATTTCCAACAAGGGTCAGCATTAATATATTTACCCTTAAATATATTTGGGTTTGTTTTTTGAGAGGGGATCTTTGTATTAATGGAAGATTGGAAGCAGTGCTGTCTTCTAGATATGACATCGTTGCTACATCATGAACTCAGAGAAGTTGTGGTTATTTTCAAAGAATTAGAACAAACTGGTCAAAATTCCCAATTAGATGGGGAAGGAGATCTCCGGTTTATAATGTGTGTATGTTTTGTTTTTCGTAGCTGTGCAAAAATGCTGGACCACATGTAAGTGTACATTTAAAGAAGTGAGGGTCTGCCAAAAGAGCCTCCTCGGGTATGTGTCACTGTGCAGGTCACTGGCAGTGGATGAGGATTGCAGTTCCTCATCACCCTTGCCAAGACTTATTATTGTCAATTTTTAAAATTACTGTCATTTCAGAAGGCATGAAGAGGATCCCTTTCTGGTTTTGATCTGCGTTTCCCAAATGACTCAAGTTCTTGTGTGTCTTCTTTGGTTGGACATTTGTCATTTATGTAACTTTTGTGAATAAATGGCTCTTCAAATCCCTTGCCATTTATAAAGTGCCTTTGAATTGTGGAGTTTAAGTGTCCTATGTCCTCACCCCTAATTTGGATGTTAATTTTGATATCACCTGATGGTTTTGATACCGGGGAAATCAGGGCCCTCTTTAGAGTTCTTAGTCTCAATAAACCAATTTAAAAAGGGAATTAAATAGAAACACTAGGGTGGGTAGTTTTATTATAAATTATAAGAGCAACTGCCGGGCAGGCAAGGTGAAAACTTCTGCAGCTGCCCAGAGAAAGAGAAGGAAGGAGAGAAAGGAAAAGGCCAGATCATTGAAGCAGGCATCAAGGTCAGCACACAATGAGAAAAGAAGGTTTCTAGAAAGAGCAAGGAAGCCTAAACTGTTGGAGAGAAACTCAAACTGCTAATGAAAGCCAGCATGGAAAAGAGGTAGAAAGAATAAAAGGGAAAATTTTGCTTTTCTGGATAATTATAACAAAGCCCGGCTGAGGTTTGTAAACTTCTGCAAAGGGCAGAGATCTGGAAGGCAAGTACAGTGTCTCATTAAAGGAATTCCACCTATCTCATTAGCATGGCCTCCGGTGAGCCCGGCATTCTGGGTGTGGTCCCTTAGCCTAAGGACTGTCAGCTCAGCTGGAACATTAGGTGTCCACCCAGGCAGAGGTTCCATTCTCATGACCAGGAGCTTCTTCATCTCTAACAGATTGAATATGTTCCCTAAAAGTTCATATTTTGGAAACCTTTTCATCAAATTGAGATGTTAAAGCGTTTTGACATGAAGTCTTTAGGGGAGTCATGAAGATCAGATAAGGTGATGAGGGCATGGTCCCCAGTTGATGACAATGATTGCTCTACATAAAAAAGACTCAGACCTGAGCTAGCAAGCTTGCTCCATTTGTTGAAAGTATGGGTCAAACACAGCCTCTTCTACTCACCCAGTGCTGAGGACTAAACCCAAGACTCACACATATAGGAGTAAGACTGTTTTTATGGAATATTGAGTCTCAGGCACTATGATATAGTAACAGGAAAGAGACCAAGACCTCATACATTCACCACAAATGTGTGAAAGGCTTATTACTCATGTAATTGAACCTTTTTGGGAGAACAGAGCTGCCTTCCAAGAAAACCCAAAATGACTTGAGAGCTGGCAAAACAGATTGGTTTATCTTTTATTGTGGTTAGGAGTGGAGGTAAGGGAAGGGTTTCCACATACCTGCTGGGGCCTTGTTTGCTCTAACTTGTACCTGTGGCTGAGAAGAGGAAAGGAGGGAGAAGGGCCTGGAGTGGGGAAGGAGGAATGCTCAAGAGTTAAAGTTGTTCATGGTCAACAATCAAAAACAGAGCCAGTGTGGAGATTTCTTCACAATCTAAAAGTGAACTGACTGTATGACCCAGCGGGACCACTCCTAGGTATATAGCTAACCGGATTAATGGAAGCATGCACTAGAGACACAAGAAGACTAGAATAAGATGTGTTGATGCATGCCATAATTCCAGCCTTCAGAAAGCTAAGGCAGGAGGATTGCAGTAAGTTTAAGGCTAGTCTGGGCTACATAGCAAATTTCAGGCCTGTCTGGGATAAAGAGCCCCTGTTTCAAAATAATAAAACAACAAGAGATATCCTCTTATCTTTCTTCATTATTATACTATTCACAATAATGATAATAATAAAATCAACCAAGGTGTCAAACAACAGATCAATTGATAAAGAAAATATGGCATATATAAATAATGGAGTTTTATCTGCCACAATGAAGACATAATTATGTTATTTGAAGGAAAAAAATGCATGAAACTTGAGACCATTATCTTGTTAAGTTAAATAAAAAGACTTAGAAAAACAAATAACATTTTATCTTCTATGCAGACTCTGTAACAAATAAAGACATGGAAATAAAAGGGGGATCTGTATGGGAACTAAAAGGCAGGGGGAGGAGACATAAGAGGATAATGTGAATGAGCATGATCAAATCATGTTATGTCCATGTCTGAAAAGCCATCATGAAACAGACTGCTTGATATAATATCTATTAACTTAAAAATGTTAAAAGGAGGCTGGAGAGATGGCTCAGCTGTTAATAGCACTGTTTGCTCTTCTTGAGGTCCTGAGTTCAATTCCCAGCAAACATACTATGGCTCACAACCATCTCTAATGGGATCTGATGCCCTCATCTGGCATAAAGTTGGACATACAGAGCCCTCGTATACATAAAAATAAATAAAGATATCTTTTTTAAAAAGCACACAAAAAAAGATGAAGAGTCACTTGTTAAACTTTTGGATTTATTCCCTTTTCAGACAGGTAATAAGTATTTGTCTCATCTTGTGGGTCGTGGTCAACTTTTCATTATGTTGTTTGCAGCACAAAATTAAATTCAATTTAAATTGTTTAATCCAGTGTACGTTCTGGTCTTTTCATGTTTGTACTTTTAATGTGTCCAAGAGACCCTTTCATAGTCCTGTATCACAAAGATGTGCTCCTATACTTACTGTCATTTAATAGGCATGCACTTTTAATTTTGCCTTGAAGTATGTGATTAATTTTAAGTTAATTTTTACAAGTTCATATTCTTCAATGAAGTAACATTGTGCTTGGTCAAATGTTGGTTGCTAAAGCCATGTGCTTTCTTTTTGTGGATTTTCTCTTCCATTTCCTTGACTTTTTCCTCAACCTTTATGATAATAATATCTTCTCTGAGTTATTGTAGCTTTAACAGAATGTCTCAAACCAATAGGATGGCTCCCCTGAACTTAGTCTCTCCTAAGATCCCATGATGGAGAGAACCTGACTCCAGAAAATAGCCTCTGACCTCTAGATGAGAGTGCCCCCTGTCACGTATGATGCATACATGTGGACAGACAGACACACAACTGAGTAGATGCCTTCAAACAAAGCTGTATCCTTCCTACAGTCTTGTTCCTTTGCAAATTGTTCAGTATATTCTGTGCCTTCATTTCCATCAAAATTTTGTAAAATTCCATAAGAAAATCCTTCTGCAGTTTGATTGGAGTTGTTTTGGATCCACATACCATTTTAGGGAAGAAGTGAGATCTTGGCAGCCTTTAGCATTGCCAGCCAAGTGCACAGTGTACTTCTCCATTATTCAGTTCTTATATAACCTCAAGAGTGTCTGGTAATTTTCCGAGTCTCAGTCTTGCCGATTTTGTGGCAGATGAAATATTAAGTACATATTTTTATATTATTATGAGTTGTATTTTGGGGTTCAATTCATAATTCATTATTGCCAGTATAAAATGCAATTGACATTTGTCTTCAGTCTTGTATTCCCTTGCTTTTCCATTCCATATTAGTTCTAGTAACACTATTGTAGAGCTCATTGGATTTTCTGTATGTTCATGAGTAATATGGACAAAGAGTTTTGCTCCTTTCATTCCAATATACATGGCTTTTGTTTTATCTACTATTAACATATTGTCATATAACTATTGCTATTCTAGGAGTTCAAATATGATGCTAGGCAGAACTGGTGCAAGTGGGCATCCCTGTGTGTCTATGGAGAAGTCTTCCAGCCTTTCACTGTTTCGTATGGCCTTAGTTGCAGGGTTTTGCAGAGGCTGATGTCATCCGTTTTGATTCCTGCTTTCCTCAATATCTTAACCTATCATAGAAGAGACATTCATATTCCACATATTTCCTTCTTACTGTGGTCATATAGTAAGATCAATTGCTGATTTCCAAAGGTTGGCCTAAACCCGTATTGAAGGGTAATTTACTAGTTTCTTGGAATATATGCAACATATATATAAAGTGTACATATATATATATATATATATATATATATATATATATATAGTACATAATTTGAAAACCACAGCAAGAACAAAGTACATTTTTCTCCCAATTCTGGATGCTAAAAGACTATTCTAGTTGTCTGTGGCTAAACACCCAGAAAACCACAGAGAGGGTTTGTTCTTGTATCTTCCAGTCTTCTTATGGTAACTGGTTACTGTCAAACCTGGTTTTTCCTTGACTTGCAGTTGTATTAAACTAATTTCTGCTCTGTGATATCACATGGTGCTTTCCTTTTATATCTTATCTGTTAAAAATACCATACCCTTTTTTTTTCTTTTTTTTCTCTCTCTCTTTTTTTTTTTTTTTTTTCCGGAGTGTAGGGGCTTGGGTTTCACCCTCCCACACTGGGGCAGCGGGCGGTGAGCTAAGGCCCCTGTGGCTCTGGGCGCCGAATCTCACCTCTGGCCACAGGCAAAGCCGAAGATGATTTTCAACGAACGCCCATTTACTGGGACAACAGCGAACGCGGCTAGAGGCCGGTGAGGCACAACCTACCTGGCAGACAGCACAGCGAGACGCGCCCGTGAGCACTACAGGGCTACCATGCCCTTTTGAGACATGGTCTCACTTTGTAGCCCTGGCTGGCCTGGAACCCACCGAGTAGAGCAAGTTGATCTTCAACTCACAGAGATCTGTTTACCCCCGCCTCCTGAGTTCTGCGATGAAAGAAGTGCGTTACCATACCTGGAAAATTTCCATTTTTCATGAGGATCCTAAACTCATTCTAACCCACTATGACTTCATCTCAACATGGCCATATCTACAGAGATCCTATTTCTAAATACAGTCATCTTCCTAGATGTCAGGTTAAAACACATTTCTATTTGGAGGCACAATTTTACCTTTGCAGTCAAGATGTATTAATTTCAATTGTATGTTATTGTAATCAATTTGCTAAAAACTCATATCAAATTTTGCATTGTGATCATGGAGGATATTATTCTGTTTTTACGATGCTGTCTTTTTGAAAACCAGAATATCATTAGGATTGGAAACTGAGTGTCAAGTGCCATCCTGTATGTGCTGGGATTCTCTGGGTTGGATTAGCAATATTTCTCACATAAATATTTGACAGCCTTCTCCGGTGAGACCATTGGCTCTGAAGTTTTCTCCCTGCAAAGGCTGTTAACTAAAAGTGCACTTGCTTTAAGAGGTATTGAGTCATTGGGTTCATTTCTTCTTGAGTGAACTTTCTGGTGTATGTTCTTCAAGGGCTTTCTGCCCGTCTCATTTCAAATGGTTGACTTTATTGACATGCAATCATTTTACATTCTTTTATCCTTGGAGAGTCTAGAGTGATCCTGGTTAGTGGTAATTTATGACTTGTTTTTAAATTAAAAATATTCTCTATGTGTAGCAATAGAGTTTACATGTCTGTAATTGAATTATTTTTATATAGTTTCAAACAGATAAAAGGGGCAAATTGTGGGCTATGAAACTTTTTGATCCAAGAGATTTTTTTTTAAAAAAATACTTTTTAAAATTGCTTATTTAAGTGTGTGTATGTGTGTGTGTGTCTGTGTGTGTGTGTGTGTCTGTGTATGTGGTTTTGTGTGTGTGTATATGTTCATACTTGTGTTACAATATGCTTGTGGAGGTTGGAGGACAACTTGTAGCATCCAGTTCTCTACTTCCACTGTGTTCTATCATGCCAGGGACAGAACCCAGTCCCCCAGGATTCTGAATAAAAACCTTCATCACTGGGCCATTCCATCATCTCATGGCTTCTTTTATAAATATGTAGATGGAACGGCGGGCCATTGAAATGCTTTAAAGCCAGAGTTTGCACTGGCAGCACAGCCCCAGAAACCATATTTTAAAATGACTCAGCTTTTTTTCTGCCGCTATTGCCGAAACAGGAAATCTCTCTACAGCACGTCCTAGCAAACAGCAAAAAGCTATGTTAAACTCTCTCTCTCCTTTATTTAAAGCCCTCTCAGGTTTTTAAGTGGATTTAGTCACCACGAGCATAAGACTCTTAATCTCAGGGTCTTAGGTTCAAGCCCCACGTTGGGCTCCAATCTGTAGATGGAACGGCGGGCTGCGTCCCACCAACTGGCTAGCTTTACACACGAAATAATTACACAGAAACTGTATTCTTTTAAACACTGCCTGGCCCATTAGTTTCAGCCTCTTATTGGTTAACTAACCTATATTTAGTAATCTGTGTAGCACCATGAGGTGGTTGCTTACCAGGAGAGATCTTAACCTGCATCCATCTCAGAGAGAAGAAGCATGGCGACTCACTATGGCGACTGCCTGAAGCGTCTCCCCAACTCTGCTTCCTTTCTCCCACAATTCTGTTCTGTCTACTCCGCCTACCTAATTTTCTGTTCTCTTAAAGGGCCAAGGCAGTTTTTTTTATTAATCAATGGAAGTAACACATAGACACTCCTCCATCATAAATAGCTTACCAATCTGGGTAGAGGTGTCAATTATATTGATCGTTTTTTTAGTTACCTGGATTTTTATTTTTTAAAAACATCTGTAAGGCTCTATTGTGATTTCAAATTGTTTTCCTCTTTCTTTTAGGCTAATTTGCATACCATTAGTTAGTTTCTTAAGATGGAGTCTAAGATAAATGATTTGAGGCTCTGTTCTTTTCTGTAACAGGTGTTGAGCATTATCTGTGATACTTGGTCAGTACAGTATTTCCATTCCATTTAGGATGCTTTCAAACTTCCCTTTTGAGTCATTATTCAAAATATAGAATATTTTAATATTCCTTAAGTACTTGGGAACTTATAAAAGTCGCTCCATTATTGATTCTAACTGTGAGAAGGCTACTGTGGATAGTTAACTTGGCAGAATCCAGGATCAACCGGTAGACAGGCCTCTAGGTACATCTGTTGGGATTATCTTAATGACAATGACGTTGACTGAGGTGTGAAGACCTGTCCACTGTGGGTGGCACTGTTGCTTGCTTGGGATGCTGGACTCTGAGAGAGGAGAAATGGAGCTGAGAAGCAGCAGGCATTTGGGCAGCTTCTGACTCTTACTGTCAGTGCCATGGGACCAGCTGCCAAGGGACCAAATGCCATGGGACCAGCTGTCATGGGACCAAATGCCATGGGACCAGCTGCCTTGGGATCAGTTGCCATGGGGGCCAACTGCCATGGGACCAGTGCCATGGGGCCAGCTGCCTTGGCACCAGCTGCCATGAGACCAGCTGCCATGGGACCAGCTGCCATGGGACCAGCTGCCCCAGGACCAACAGCATAGAGATCCTACTGCTGTGACTTTCCTACACTGATGGACTGCGAGGTGGAATTGTAGACCCAAACAACCCCTTTCTCTCTTAAGATTCCTTTGTCAGGTGTTTTTCGTCACAGCAACTGACAGAGTAGCCATGGTAGAGTTGCCATGGCAGAGTTGTTATGGTACGTTAGCCATGGCAGAGTAGCCATGGTGGAGTAGCTATGATAGGGAGGAGGGGTTTATTTTACTCACAGTGTCAGAAGGTTCTACTTCACTACCTGCTTGGGCCCTGTAGTAGAACAGAGTATTATGGAAATAAGAATCCATGGCAGCAGGAAGCATAGAGAAAGGCCCAAACCAGGGCTGGGCTGCAACTCTCTTTCTTTTTGTCTTTTCTAGCCAGGGTTTCTCTGTAGCTTTGAAGCCTGACCTGGAACTAGCTCTTATAGACCAGGCTGGCCTCGAACTCACAGAGATCTGCCTGCCTTTGCCTCCCCTCCTGAGTACTGGGATTAAATGTGTTTGCCACCACCACCTGGTTAGTCTGTAACTTTTAAAGGCCCATATTTAGTAAGTAAACCCAAAGTTTTTACTGACACTTAAGGCTGTGTTAGCTTTGAATCCCTACACATTAAAAAAATTAGATACTGCCAGTATAAAATAGTGTCTTATATATATATGAGTTTATATATAGTTTATATATATAAACTCTAATATTTATATACATAATATATATATTAGAGTTTATATATATTATATATATTAGTTTATATATAAACTCTAATATATATATTATGTATATATATATATATAATGTATATATCTATGATAAAACAGCATCATTCAAAACAACTTGAGGAGGAAAGGGGTGTTTCAGTTTACAATTAGACATTATAGTCTATCATGGAAGGAAGTCAAGGCAGGAACCTGGAAACAGAAACTGAAGCAAAAAGTCACAGATCAACACTGCTTTCTGACTTGCTCTCTGTGACTTGCTTAGTTTGCTTTCTTGTATAATTGCCCAGTGTTGGTACCACTTAAAGTGAACTGGGCCCTCCTACATTGATTAATTAATCAAGAAAATCCCCCACAGGCCTTTTCTCAATTGAGGTTCTCTCATCCCCAGGGACTACTTTACTTCACATTAGCAAAAAGTTAACCATGACAATGGTATAAAGTAAATGGTCCCATTTTAAAAGGGATCAATGGGAAGATAGCAAGGAAAAACTGGATCAAAGCAAGATTAGAATTCATCAAGGCAAACATTGAATCTTGTAGCTCTGTGTCCTGATGGAGGATTCTCATTGGCTAATAAACAAACTGCCTTGGCCAGCCCTTAGGTGGGTGGAATAGACAGAATAGGAAGAAGGAAGTGAGGTAGATGGCTCAGTCAGATGCCACGCCTCTCCTAAGTGAGATAAATCTCCATGCCTCTGCTCTCTGAGCCAGACCACGGTGCCTCTCCTCAGGGAGACAGATGCCATGAAGCCAGCCACCAGGACAGACATGCTGAATCTTTCCTGGTAAGACACCACTTTGTGGTGTTACACAGATTGTGGTGTTACACAGATTATTCGATATGGGTTAGTCAAGATGTGAGTAAGAGGCTGAAAATAATTGGTAAGACAGTGTTTAAAAGAATACAATTTGTGTGTTGATATTTCGCGAGTAAAGCTAAGCATGCGGGAGCCAGGCAGGATGAAAAGTAGGCCTGCCCGCAGCTCATCACTACAGAATGGCGCCCACGTGGATAATTGAATCCACAGAAAGCCTGAGAAAGCTTGGGAAAAAATAGAATAAAGCTTGTTTTCTCGGTAGCAGATATTTCTCGGGTTTGGCTTTGCTTGCTAGAGGTAAGCAAGTGCTCTCATCTAAGAGAGGCTTCCTGACTCAGCTTTAGCTGCAAAACCCTGCAACTCTTTTAAGAGGTCCTGCCATGAAACACTTACATAGTGTTGATGAAAAGCCGACAGCATGCTTTTTGGTTTTCAGCTGTAGCAAGAAAAAAGTTGTGCTGTTTTAAAATGCTGGCTTTCTGGGCCTTCCTGCCAGGGCAAACTCTGACTCTTTCAAGCAGGCAGTCCTGATTATGGAGCTTTTGATTGTTGTTTAACACTGTTGCAGCTTGCTTGCTGGCAGGGACCTTGAAACGCCACAGAGTTGTGGTAATAAAAATGGCTCTAGCAAGTACCTCTGCCATGAGACTGGAAAGCTAAGGAATGGGATGGATCTAGCTGGCAAAGCCGCTGCTTGAATCCTACCCATATTTGTCAGTAATTTAAAGACTCATGTGGTCAGAAAAAGAGAGAGACAGTAAAGAGAGATTCAAAAACAAAGAAGACTTCTAAATGATTTACAGTGTGTTAAAAATATATGCAGACTAAAAGTTAAAGTTCTTAAAAGTAAAAAAGAAAAAGAAAGAGTAGTTTGGGTGCGGTGGTACACACCTTTAATCCCAACACTTGGGAGGCAGAGGTAGATTGACCTCTGTGATTTCAAGGTGTGGCAATACACACCTTTAATCCCAATGCCTGGGAGGCAGAGACAGACAGATCTCTGTAAATTCAAGGTGTTGTAGCACACACCTTTAATCCCAGCACTTGGGAAGCAGAGATGGTGGATCTCTGTGAGTTCAAGGACAGCCTGGTCTACAGTTATTCCAAGACAAAGACATATAGAGAACCTGTCTCAAAATAAATAAATAAATAAATAAATAAATAAATAAATAAATAAATGTAAAAATAAATGAAATAGAGGTAAAAATAAAGCCACATAAAGATGGAAAATATGCAGAGAACCTTGATACTGTATGCTATTATGCTCTCTTTGAATTGTTTGAATGCTGAGGAAGGAGCAACAGCTGCTAAAAGATATTTGTTTACAAATGCTGCTGAACTAATCCAAGATAGATATTTTAAAAATATCTTGACTTCAGAATTTGGATCTAAGGATATGATACTTTGGAAAAGAGATTCTTCTTTTATTTTTACAGAAAATGAGACCCGTTGGATTGCTTCTATCCCAATATGGTATGATAGACCACGCCCTCCTGAAAGGTTGCTGTGAACACCTTCAGAAAATTACTTCACTGATGTGGGAGGGTCTTCTGTTTTAATAAAGAAACTGCCTTGGCCAGCCCTTAGGTGGGTAGAGTAGACAGAACAGGAAGAAGGAAGTGAGGTAGATGGCTCAGTCAGATGCCATGCCTCTCCTAAGTGAGAGAGACTGCCGTGCCTCTCCTCAGAGAGAGAGATGCGATGAAGCCAGCCACCAGGCCAGACATGCTGAATCTTTCTGGGTAAGACACCATTTATGGTGTTACATAGATTATTAGATATGGGTTAGTCAAGATGTGAGAAAAAGGCTGGAATTAATGGGCCAGGCAGTGTTTAAAAGAATATAGTTTTGGTGTAATTATTTTGGGTAAAGCTAGCTGGTGGCTGGGAGCCGGGTGGCGGGAAGCCGGCCCACAGCTAATCACTACACTTCACCCAACTGATGACTGAGATGAACCTGGCACACAGGTTATACCATGAAAGACCTAAATAACAGCACCCCCATTCAGCAGGAAGCAGTTTGGAGAAAAATAACTGCACCCATGTTCCCAAATATTGTTTATAAATGTTCCTTTACATTTAAAGGGGGATATGATATAAATATGAATAATTTGCATTGGTATGGAATTTAAGGACAATTTTGTAATATGTATTTCTGATCTTGATTAAGGTATTATGTTTGCATAGTTCATTTAAAAATGTAATGTATATAGGTTGTTAATGGATAGTTATCAATAATAGTCAAACTTGTAGTCATGTTAGTTAGATTTTCTAGATGTGCATAGATATATTTCAGCTAGATAGACATTCCTAATATCTTTCAAAGACTACAGAATATCGCATTTAAATGTTTTAATAACTTAGGGCTTTTCATGACAATGAGACATGTCTGCTCCTGGCAGCACCAAACTACTTCAAAAGGAAGATGGGCATCGAAGAGTCTCCTTATGGAGTTTGATAGCCATTTGGTCAAGAAACTGCTCTTGCCTGGACTGTTGCATAAACTGGACACAGAGAACCCTCAGAGAGAGGACTGCTGAACTTGCCTAAAGGTGAGATTGTTTTTCAGGGTTCCGGACACATGAAAGAGTCTGTGAGACATTCTGAAGGACACAACAGATAGTGACTGAACTGCCTTTGAAATTTCCTGCTTCATGGAAATGTCTGCTGGATACTATGGGCCTGAAGGCCGAAGATGGATGCCCCAATGGTACAGAGGAACTTTGGGTGACTGTCCAGGCAGCGAGATGTCTCTGTGATTTCTAGAGTTTTGTAAATTGCTTACTTCTCATTTACTTAGGTAATATTATATCCTTCTGGAATCTTTGATGGAGTTGAAGAATAGATAGATAGTTATAGTTGTTTTCCTTTGTTCTGATAAAAGATAAAATGATATAAATATTGTAACTGTAATTCTAACTTGATAACTGTTTTGTTATATGTAATTTTACTATGTTAAAGTTAAAGCCTTTCTTTTTTGTTTAAACAGAAAAAGGGGAAATGATGGAGGATTCTCATTGGCTAATAAACAAACTGCCTTGGCCAGCCCTTAGGTGGGTGGAGTAGACAGAATAGGAAGAAGGAAGTGAGGTAGATGTCTCAGTCAGATGCCACGCCTCTCCTAAGTGAGATAAATCGCCATGCCTCTGTTCTCTGACCACGGTGCCTCTCCTCAGGGAGACAGATGCCATGAAGCCAGCCACCAGGACAGACATGCTGAATCTTTCCTGGTAAGACATCACTTTGTGGTGTTACACAGATTATTCGATATGGGTTAGTCAAGATGTGAGTAAGAGGCTGAAAATAATGGGCCAGGCAGTGTTTAAAAGAATACAATTTGTGTGTTGATATTTCGCATGTAAAGCTAGCTGTGCGGGAGCTAGGGAGGCAGGAACGCAGCCCGTCTACTCCACACTACAGTGTCCAGCATCCAGTTGTACATGATGACATAATTTCCTCTCTAACAGGTTTAGGTATCTCTGTCCAATGGTCCTACTCATTATAACCCACATGACCTGTCTCTTGAGCTGGCTCCCCTTGATTTCTTTGGCAGGGATTTTACAATCTTGTGATCTCCATCACCCTGGAGTGTCCATTACAGTATAAACTCCACCCGCAAAGCTTTATGTAGAATCCTCTAAGGCTGTGGTTCTCAACCTGTGGGTTGCAACCCCCTTGGTGTTGCATATCAAATATCCTATGTATCAGATATTTATATTATTGCTCGTAACTATAACAAAATTACAGTGATGAAATAACATAATGATGAAGTAGAAATACTTGTATGGTGTCACCATAACATGAAGAAATATATTAAAGGATCATAGCTTAGCAAGTTTGAGAAACACTGCTCTAAGATCTTACAGAACTTGGAATCTCACTAAGGTCCACCTTATCTGACCTGTGAGTCCTTCCTTACAAATATGAATGTAAGTCTCCAGTTAGTTATGTAACTGATAACTACATACCTGCCAAAACAGCAACAAAGACAAAGACAGTGGGGTCTGTTGCCAGCTCTAATAGTTGCTAGGTCCTCTTGGACCTTGGCTGCAGAACCCAGCCAGTGCCAGACTCCCATGTGGATATATGTGATCAAGAAACCCTGGAGATACTCTTATCAAAGGAAAACATTTCAAGTGAGTTCAGTTTTGCAAGGAAACCTAGGAGAAGCCTAATCTCAGTACTTGCTGAAATTCCCTCAGGGCACATGTATGATGGCCCCAGAGCAAAATTCTTGGCTTCTCTTTTATTGCCCAAGTGTCTTTAGTGACTGTGGCTTCTTGGTTTAAAGCTGTAAATGTACCATTATCTGCTGGGACTACACTTTCTCCATCTTTTTGTTCTGCTGTTTGGAAACCTGGCTAAAAGCAGTCAGCAGTCACAATGCCACAGCCTGAGTACTTTTCTCTCCTGAATCTGCCTGACAAATTAATGTGTCCATTACTTTTGACTTCAGCATCACTCATATCTTGAGGATATGAGTGAAATGTAATCAAATTCTTTCCAGAATGTAGCATGAGTTGTCTCTACTTAAATCCTCAACATGGCCAGTGTTCCCATGTGAGACTGCATGAATTCTGCTGAGGGCAGTACTATTGGTGATCTGGTTTTTCAAGCTCCTACTGGTATCAAGTAGGATTTAAGCAATCATTAAGATTGCTTAAAGTATTCTAGGCTTTTTTACCCTGAGACTCCAGATTCCCCCTAACTCCCCATACATCAAGCATAGAAATCACATAGTTTTATTCATAGAAACAATTGATCCCTGGTATCAATTTTCTGTATCGATACAGATTTTTTTTCTCATCATTAAGATCCAAATACCTGACACACATAACGTAAAGGCAGAATGGTTTATTTTAAGTCATGAGTTTACAAATTTCAGTCCACCTTGGTGGGGTGTTTGTAGCAAAGCGTGGGCAATTTAAATCGCCATGCAAAGGTTCCAGAGAGAAATAGCAGGAAATGCCTAGGGATAATGTTACCCTAATGACCCAACTCCAGTGACATCTAGGTACAATTTTCTAAAGTTTCCAGAACCCCTGAAGCAGGGGGACCAAACAGTCAGAACATCAGCTTGTCGGGGACATTTTGGGTACAAATCACAACCATTGGAGCATATGCTTTGTAAGACAGAAATTCTTTTAAAGTTGGGAAAGTATGAGAGCTTCCAGCATGGCCTAATTTTTTAAAGGTTTATTATGTTATCTTGCTCAGGTTGGGAGCCAGAGGAATTGTGTTTTAGAGACAATCATCCCTATCCGTGACCATCATCCACACACGCTAACCATCATTTTGTTCTCACTTGATGTTTTTTCTAAGTGTCTTCACCTCTGGGCAAGAGCAGCACACTTGAGAGCACGAAGACATGCCATGTGTCAGAGAAAATCCAGCTCAGACTAATAGTCTATGAGGTCCAGTATTAAAAGTATGCCCACTGGAAAAATATGTGCATTGTACTCTTGTAAGACAGGACAGTCCATAACGCCAAACAAGCTATTTGGAGTTACTTTCAAGTCATATCTTTTCTTTTTGTATTCTTTCTTTTCTTTTTTTTTATTAAATTATATAATTTTACAAATTTTCACCTCCTCCCCTCCTCCCATTTCCTTTCCCCTTCCTCCATCCCCCCTCTCCCTCCCTCCCCAGTCCAAGGAACAGTCAGTGTTCCCTACCCTGTGGGAAGTCCAAGTTCCTCCCCCATCCATCCAGGTCTAGGAAGGTGAGGATCCAAACAGACTAGGTTCCCACAAAGCCAGTACATGTAGTTATCCTCCTGGATATTGGAAGTAGACAACATTGCCAAGCAAAAATGGAGAGCTTGGGGGTGGGGGTAGGATGGGGAAAGGGGAGATGGGGAGAGAGAAGTGAGAAGGGGAGAATGGGGAGAGCTTGGGGGGGGATGGGATAGTTGGGATGGAGGAAGAGTGGATATGGAATCAGGGAAGTATATATCGTAAAGAAGGGAGCCATTTGAAGGCAGGCAAGTGATTGGTCTCTAGAGGATTTCCCAGGTGTTGAAGGAGATGTCCCCAGCTTGCTCCTTGAGCAGCTGAGGAGAGGGGGCCTGAACTGGCCCTTTACTTTTTGTATTCTATATCCTTTTTTTGCTTACTTATTTATTGTCTATTATTAACAGAAAAGTATTGAAAACTCCCCACTGTGATTCATACTTGGCTATTGTCCTCAAAAATCAAACAGTTTTCCCTTCACATATTTTGCTTGCATTAATAAGAATATACGCATTTAATATTGCTGTGTCCTCTTAATGAACTGAACCGTGTGTATGTGTATGCCCAAATATGCATGTTTGTCTCATTTTTAATCATTACTATGGTTATGCTATTGAAGCCATTTCTGTAACATTCAACCTGATGTTAGTTCTACCCAATGTACTTTATTTAGCTAAGATGCTAAAAATTTTTATTTCTAAAAGTCTTCATTTAAGCTTATCAAAATTGTCCTGTGTCCAGTTCTTCAGATATGATGTATTGCTATAATAATCATCACAATTATTATTCTAATATCTGTCAGTTCTGTGTGGTTTCATTATTGGTTTATCATATGGGTGATGATTTCTAATTCTTTAAATGATTGGTAACCTTTGATTCGGTGCCAGGTACTGTGAATTTTCCCTTAGTGAGTGTTGAATTCTGTGTACCAATAAATATTATTGATTTTTTTATTTGCTGTTGGAATCAGTTGAGTTGCTTGGAAACAGTTTGATTCATTTTGTGTCTATCATGCTTTTAAGATTTGTTTACTAGAATAGAGAAGCTTTTAGTTTAGGACCAATTATTCCCTACTCCTGAGACATGACCCTCCAAGGACTCTACCCAGTGTTCCATGAATTATGAGGCATTTTGGTCTGGCTGGTAGGAGTCAGGTGGAAGGACTCTTAGGATCAGCACATTGCTATACAAGCAGGATTTACTAGCGTGAAAGTTCCAGAAGCTCAAGGAGCAAACAGTACCTGGAGCCAAAAGACCTGAGTAGACAGGATGCAGATTGACAAAGTCCCGTCTACGTGGAATCAGACAGGATGTGTTTAATTCTATCATGAAGGTGTGGTGACAGGGAACAGCAGATGCTGCCTACTAGGAGAACCCCTTAGACACTTAGCATTGAAGGCTTTGATGGGAGACTGGTGATATGGGCATCCTCGGCTTGCAAAGACTTCAGGGTTCCCAGAAAGAAAGCAAATCTTCAGCGCAAACCATTGCTTTCATAATCCATCTTTTCTTTTTAAAGTAAGAAATATGAAAACACATGACTTGAAAAAGCACAGAATGACCCTGAGTGCTGAGGCATTGACTTGCAAGTTTTCTCACCTAACAATGGTAAGTGTTCAATAGGAACCATACTTCAAATTTTGAACTTCAATCTTTTCCTGTCTACAATGTATGATAAAATGTTCTCCCATGATACTGGTACATGCAAGAAGCTGTGAGCATGAAATCAGCCTTGTGTCCATGAGGGGAATATCTGATGCCTTTTAAATGCACTATGTTGTTAAGTTATGATGTCCTGTAGGTTGTTGCACTTTTAACGTTTTCATGAACTTTTGGTGTGTCTTCCCATGATGAACCGAGAAACACCTATTAATATTTTTATAGGGCTGCAAATATTTTTTCTTGTATTTGACCATGTAAAATAAACTTGTATGCCAAATACTCTGTGCTTCAAGTATTCAACACTGCCATTGTTAACAACAAAGCAGTTGGTGAGTTATAGTTGGTATGTCTCAGGGTTTCTATAGTTGTGAAGAGACACTATGACCACAGCAACTCTTATAAAATATTTAATCTGGGTGGCTTACTTATAGATCAGAGATTTAGTGCATTATTATTATGGCTGGAAGCAAGGTCGCATGCAGGCAGACATAGTGATGGTGAAAGAACTGAGAGTTCTTACATCTTGACCTGCAGGAAGTAGTCTTAAGACACAAGGTATGGCTTGAGCATATATGAGACCTCAAGGCTCACCCCCACAGTGACATACTTCCTCTGACAAAGCCACACCTACTCCAACAAGACCACATCTAATAATGCCGCTCACTTTGGGGACCATTTTCTTTCAAACTACCACATGTACACGCTGTAAAGTCTTTTCCCCCTGAGTTCTCTTGGTGGAGGTTATCCTTGCTTTTTAGTGAGTGTTGTCCCCTCATCCTAGAAAGATGTACATGGACACACCCTCCTTTTCACTCACGATCAGTTCCTGGAGGAAACTCAGAATGGACACTCGCTTCCTTTCAAGAAAAATAACAATCATCTAATTCTCATGTATAAGTTTGAGATTTAGGAAACCACAGAAATAGTTATATGTACAGAGTTTTGTCTACTCGGCCTTTCTATATCTTGGCTTCCTTAAATTCAGAATAGGAATCACAACAGGACCTGCAAAAGGAACAGTTATAAGGGTGAAAAAATTTTTAATTATTATCTGGAATTTCTTCCTTCTCTTTCCACCTTCCCCTTCACCCTTACTTCTCCAAGATTGGGACAGAGTTTTTTCCCAATAATATTTCATAGACACTCAGTGTTAAAGATAACCATCATATTGTATGGACTCAACACCTCCAAAGAAAACTGCTGCCCTCAAATGAATTCTGGACCAGCTGTTGGGAAATCTTCCATCTCCCTTGTTGCCCTCAGTGTTGATGGGTGATGTCTTCTTTGTGTGAGTTGTGAATTTTTAAGCCTTACCTTTTCTTCTCACTGGACAAACAGTATACATTGACCAGTTTCTGCAGCCGGACAACTGTTTTTTTTTGTTTGTTTATTTTTTGTTTTGTTTTGTTTTGTTTGCACCTAGAAAGAGAATCTGCTGATTCTGAAAGATTGGCCTCTAGCTGTCAACATCCTCCTACCTCAAACACAGCAATTTTTATTGGAAAATGTTGATAAGGAGAAAAATTAGAAGACTTGTGGAACTCATTTAACTCATTTTAGATTGAACCTGGGACATATGTTTGCCACAAAGTGATTGTTTGATGAATGTTCACTGAAGGGGCAATTCAGCACTTAGACTCACCTGTTTTATTTATTTCTCAGAAGAAGCCAAAGGTTAAAGATCTATTCATTAGACTGGGACTCCATGCATGGCTTATATATTCAACATGAAAGGCAGAAATGGCGTATTGGTAGTGTATAGGTTTTCTTTTCCATTTTTCAAATCTTTTTTCCCATTTTTAAATTAAATTATATAATTTTACAAATTTTCACCTCTTCCCCTCCTCCCATTTCCCTTTCCTTCCCCTCCCTTTGCCCCTCCCCCTCCCTCTCCAGTCCAAAGAGCAGTCAGAGTTCCCTGCCCTGTGGGAAGTCCAACGTCTTCCCCCATCCATCCAGGTCTAGGAAGGTGAGGATCCAAACAGACTAGGTTCCCACAAAGCCAGTATATAAAGAAGAATCAAAACCCAGTGCCATTGTCCTCAGCTTCTCAGTCAGCCCTCCTTGTCAGCCACATTCAGAGAGTTCGGTTTGATCACATGCTCCATCAGTCCCAGTCCAGTTGGCCTTAGTGAGCTCCCTTTAGATCATGCCCATTGTCTTGGTGAATGGACGCATATCTCACGGTCCTGACTTCCTTGCTTATGTTCTCCCTCCTTCTACTCCTCATTTGGACCTTGGGAGCTCAGTCCAGTGCTCCAATGTGGGTCTCTGTCTCTATCTCCATCCATTGCCAGATGAAGGTTCTATAGTGACATGCAAGATAATCAACAGTGTGGCTATAGTAAAGGGCCAATTCAGGCCCCCTCTCCTCCGCTGCTCAAGGAGCAAGCTGGGGACATCTCCTTCAACACCTGGGAACCCCTCTAGAGTCCAATCACTTGCCTACCTTCAAATGGCTCCCTTAGTTAAGATATATATTTCCCTGATTCCATGTCCACTCTTCCTCCATCCCAGCTGTCCCATCCCCCCCCCAAGCTCTCCCCATCCTCCCCTTCTCACTTCTCTCTCCCCATCTCCCCTTACCCCATCCTACCCCCACCCCCAAGCTCTCCATTTTTGCCTGGCAATGTTGTCTACTTCCAATATCCAGGAGGATAACTACATATTTTTCTTTGGGTTCACCTTCCTATCTAGCTTCTCTAGGATCATGAAATATAGGCTAAATTCTATGGGTAGAATCCACTTATGCGTGAGTACATACCATATTCATCTTTTTGGGTCTGGGTTACCTCACTCAGGACAATGTTCTCTATTTCCATCCATTTGCATGCAAAATTCAAGATGTCATTGTTTTTTTTTTTACCGCTGAGTAGTACTCTAATGCGAATATAATCCACACTTTCTTTATCCATTCTTCCATTGAGGGGCATCTAGGTTGTTTCCAGGTTCTGACTATTACAAATAATGCTGCTATGAACATAGTTGAACAAATGCTTTTGTAGTATGATAGGGCATCTCTTGGGTAAATTCCCAAGACTGGAATTGTTGGGTCCTGGGGTATGTTGATCCCGAATTTCCTGAGAAACTGCCACACTGATTTCCAAAGTAGTTGCACACCAGCAATGGATGAGTGTTCCCCTTACTCCACATCCTCTCCAGCAAAGGCTATCATTGGTGTTTTTGATTTTAGCCATTCTGACAGGTGTAAGATGGTATCTCAAAGTTGTTTTGATTTGCATTCCCCTGATCGCTAGGGAGGTTGAGCATAACCTTAAATGTCTTTTGGCCATTTGAACTTCTTCAGTTGAGAATTCTCTGTTCAGATCAGTACCCCATTTTTTAATTGGGTTAATTAGCATTTTATTTTTTTTTTTTTTTTCTCATGGTTTATTTTTTTTTTTTATATTTAAAAATTTCCATCTCCTTCCCTCCTCCTCCCCCCTCCCTCCCCTCCTTCTCCCCTTTCTCTCCCCTCCTTCTCCCCCTTCCCTCCCCTCCCCTCCACCCATACCTCCCCTCCCTCCCTCTCAAGGCCAAGGAGCCATCAGGGTTCCCCACTCTATGCTAAGACCAAGGTCCTCCCAACTCCCCCCAGGTCCAGGAAGGTGATCGACCAAGCTGAGAAGGCTCCCACAGAGCCCGTCCATGAAGAAGAATCAGAGCCCAGAGCCATTTTCCTTTGCTTCTCAGTCAGCCCCCGCTGTTGGCCACACTCAGAGAGACGGGTTTGGTCGCATGATCCATCAGTCCCATTCCAACTGGAGTTGGTGATCTCCCATTAGTTCTGTCCCACCGTCTCCATGAGTGAACGCACCCCTCTCGTTCCTGACTTTCTCCCTCATGTTCTCGCTCCTTCTGCTCCTCATCGGGACCTTGGGAGCTCAGTCCAGTGCTCCAATGTGGGGCTCAGTCACCTTCCCCATCTGTCGCCAGCTGGAGGTTCCCTCACGGTCCTGACTTTCTTTCTCATGTTCTCTCTCCTTCTGCTCCTCATCAGAACCTTGGGAGCTCAGTCCGGTGCTCCAAGGTGGGGCTCTGTCATTTTCTTCATCTATCGTCAGGTGGAGGTTCTATGGTGATATGCAAGAAATTCATCAGTATGGCTATAGGAACTGGCCTTTTCAGGCTCCCTCTCCTCAGCTGCCCAAGGAACTAACTGGGGGCGTCTCCCTGGAAACCTGGGAACCCCTCTAGGGTCAAGTCTCTTGACAACCCTCAGGTAGCTCCTTAAATTCAGATATATGCTTCACTGCTCTCATATCCACCCTTCCTATATCCCAAGCACCCCATTCCTCCGAGCTCCCCCCGCTCTCCCCTTCACACTTTTCTCTCCCCATCTTCCCTTGGCCCAGTCTTGCCCAACCCTCAAGTTCCCAATTTTGCCTGGCGATCGTGTCTACTTCCAATATCCAGGAGGATTACTATATCTTTTTTGGGAGTTCACCTTCTTATTATCTTCTCAAGGATCCCAAACTTATAGGCTCGATGTCCTATAATCATGGCTAGAAACCGAATATGAGTGAGTACATCCCATGTTCATCTTTATGGGTCTGGGTTACCTCACTCAGAATAGTGTTTTCTATTTCCATCCATTTGCCTGCAAAATTCAAGATGTCATTGTTTTTTACCGCTGAGTAGTATTCTAGCATGTATATATTCCACAGTTTCTTCATCCATTCTTCCACTGAAGGGCATCTAGGCTGTCTCCAGGATCTGGCTATTACAAATAATGCTGCTATGAACATAGATGAGCATATGCTTTTGTTGTATGATTGGGCATCTCTTGGGTAGATTCCCAATAGTGGAATTGCTGGGTCCTGGGGTAGGTTGATCCCGAATTTCCTGAGAAACCGCCACACTGCTTTCCAAAGTGGTTGCACAAGTTTGCATTCCCACCAGCAATGGATGAGTGTGCCCCTTACCCCACAACCTCTCCAGCAAAGGTTATTATTGGTGTTTTGGATTTTAGCCAATCTGACAGGTGTGAGATGATATCTCAAAGTTGTTTTGATTTGCATTTCCCTGATAGCTAGGGAGGTTGAGCATGACCTTAAGTGTCTTTTGGCCATTCGAACTTCTTCTGTTGAGAATTCTCTGTTCAGTTCATCGCCCCATTTTTTAATTGGGTTAATTGGCATTTTACCGTCTAGTCTCTTGAGTTCCTTATATATTTTAGAGATCAGACCTTTGTCAGTTGCAGGGTTGGTGAAGATCTTTTCCCAGTCAGTAGGCTGCCTTTGTGTCTTAGTGACAATGTCCTTTGCTTTACAGAAGCTGCTCAACTTCAGGAGGTCCCATTTATTCAATGTTGCCCTTAAAGTCTGTGCAGCTGGGGTTATGCATAGGAAACGGTTCCCTGTGCCCATTTGTTGTAGAGTACTTCCCACTTTCTCCTCTATCAATCTCAATGTGTTCAAATTAATATTGAGGTCTTTAATCCATTTGGACTTGAGTTTTGTGCATGGTGATAGATATGGATCTACTTTCATTCTTCTACAGGTTGACATCCAGTTAAGGGACCTGAAAGTCTGCAGGAGGATCCATCCTTCTTTGGGGTGAGTGAGGAGTGAGTGCCCGAACCGCGGCAGCTGCCCGGTGAGGGACCACCGACTCTCCACAACTCCCCCTGCCACCAGCACACTTCCTGCTCTTCCTGCAGGGGTTATTCTCCCCGGATACTGCCTCTCTCTTCCTGTCCCTTCCCAGCTTGCACCCAGAATCCTCCCCCCCTCCCCCTTCCTCATCCTCCCGTCTTTGGGGCCACAAAATCCCACAGCTCAGCCTGTTTGGGCTCTGGGGACCTGGAATTGAGTGCACCCAGGCCGGTGGGAGGTCCCCTCCTTCATTTGACTGCCCGGAGCAAGGTAGGCCTTTGTCTGAGAGCTGCTTGGCCTGCAAGGGGACCTGAAAGTCTGCAGGAGGATCCATCGTTCTTTGGGGTGAGTGAGGAGTGAGTGCCCGAACCGCGGCAGCTGCCCGGTGAGGGACCACCGACTCTCCACAACTCCCCCTGCCACCAGCACACTTCCTGCTCTTCCTGCAGGGGTTATTCTCCCCGGATACTGCCTCTCTCTCCCTGTCCCTTCCCAGCTTGCACCCAGAATCCTCCCCCCCTCCCCCTTCCTCATCCTCCCGTCTTTGGGGCCACAAAATCCCACAGCTCAGCCTGTTTGGGCTCTGGGGACCTGGAATTGAGTGCACCCAGGCCGGTGGGAGGTCCCCTCCTTCATTTGACTGCCCGGAGCAAGGTAGGCCTTTGTCTGAGAGCTGCTTGGCCTGCAAGGGGACCTGAAAGTCTGCAGGAGGATCCATCGTTCTTTGGGGTGAGTGAGGAGTGAGTGCCCGAACCGCGGCAGCTGCCCGGTGAGGGACCACCGACTCTCCACAACTCCCCCTGCCACCAGCACACTTCCTGCTCTTCCTGCAGGGGTTATTCTCCCCGGATACTGCCTCTCTCTTCCTGTCCCTTCCCAGCTTGCACCCAGAATCCTCCCCCCCTCCCCCTTCCTCATCCTCCCGTCTTTGGGGCCACAAAATCCCACAGCTCAGCCTGTTTGGGCTCTGGGGACCTGGAATTGAGTGCACCCAGGCCGGTGGGAGGTCCCCTCCTTCATTTGACTGCCCGGAGCAAGGTAGGCCTTTGTCTGAGAGCTGCTTGGCCTGCAAGGGGACCTGAAAGTCTGCAGGAGGATCCATCGTTCTTTGGGGTGAGTGAGGAGTGAGTGCCCGAACCGCGGCAGCTGCCCGGAGAGGGACCACCGACTCTCCACAACTCCCCCTGCCACCAGCACACTTCCTGCTCTTCCTGCAGGGGTTATTCTCCCCGGATACTGCCTCTCTCTTCCTGTCCCTTCCCAGCTTGCACCCAGAATCCTCCCCCCCTCCCCCTGCCTCATCCTCCCGTCTTTGGGGCCACAAAATCCCACAGCTCAGCCTGTTTGGGCTCTGGGGACCTGGAATTGAGTGCACCCAGGCCGGTGGGAGGTCCCCTCCTTCATTTGACTGCCCGGAGCAAGGTAGGCCTTTGTCCGAGAGCTGCTTGGCCTGCAAGGGGACCTGAAAGTCTGCAGGAGGATCCATCGTTCTTTGGGGTGAGTGAGGAGTGAGTGCCCGAACCTCGGCAGCTGCCCGGTGAGGGACCACCGACTCTCCACAACTCCCCCTGCCACCAGCACACTTCCTGCTCTTCCTGCAGGGGTTATTCTCCCCGGATACCGCCTCTCTCTCCCTGTCCCTTCCCAGCTTGCACCCAGAATCCTCCCCCCCTCCCCCTTCCTCATCCTCCCGTCTTTGGGGCCACAAAATCCCACAGCTCAGCCTGTTTGGGCTCTGGGGACCTGGAATTGAGTGCTCCCAGGCCGGTGGGAGGTCCCCTCCTTCATTTGACTACCCGGAGCAAGGTAGGCCTTTGTCTGAGAGCTGCTTGGCCGGCAAGGGGACCTCACAGTCTGCAGAAGGATCCATCATTCTTTGGGGAAGAGATGGGCAGGCGCCAATGCAGGAGCTCCTCCAACAACATGAAAGGCAACATGACATCACCACAAGCCAGACATCCCGAAACAACAAGAATTGAACACCCTACCCCAGAAGATATAGAAGAAACCGACATTAAACAGTACTTTATAAAAATAATAGAGGACCTTAAACAGGAGGTAAAAAACTGCCATAAAGAAATGGAGATGACAAACAAAAAGGTAGACGAAATAAATAAATCTCTCAAAGATACCCAAGAAAAACAAGAAAAACAAGAAAAAGCAATCAAACAGGTAAGGGAAACAGTACAAGACCTGATAAATGAAATGGAGGTATTGAAGAAAACACAATCTGAGGGACGACTGGAAATGGAAACTCTGAGTAAACGAACAGAAACTTCAGAGACAAGTATTTCCAACCGAATACAAGAGATGGAAGAAAGAATCTCGGACTCTGAAGATACTATAGAAGAAATAAACTCACAGATTAAAGAACTAAACAAATCTAACAAATTCTTAACACAAAACATTCAGGAAATCTGGGACACCATGAAAAGACCAAACCTAAGAATAATTGGGGTAGAAGAAGGAGAAGAATTACAACTCAAAGGCCCAGAAAACATATTCAACAAAATTATAGAAGAAAACTTCCCCAACCTAAAGAAGGATGTTCCTATGAAGGTACAAGAAGCCTACAGAACACCAAATAGACTGGATCAAAAGAAAGCATCCCCACGCCATATAATAATCAAAACACAAAACATACAGAATAAAGAACAGATATTAAGAGCTGCAAAGGAAAAAGGTCAAGTAACATATAAAGGGAAACCTATCAGAATTACACCTGATTTCTCAATGGAAACCATGAAAGCCAGAAGAGCTTGGATAGATGTGCTACAGACACTTAGGGAACATGGATGCAAGCCTAGACTATTATACCCAGCAAAGCTTGCATTCACCATTGATGGAGAAAACAAGATATTCCAGGACAAAAACAGATTTAAACAATACGCAGCCACAAATCCAGCCTTGCAGAAAGTAATAGAAGGAAAATCACAAACCAAGGAGTCCAACAACGCCGACAATAACTCAGGCATCTAGCGACCCTTCACCAGCACAACTAGAAGAAGGGAAACACACAAACTCTACCACTAAAAATGACTGAAGTTAACAACCACTGGTCATTAATATCACTTAATATCAATGGACTCAATTCACCTATAAAAAGGCACAGGCTAAGAGACTGGATACGAAAACAGAATCCAACATTTTGCTGTTTACAAGAAACACACCTCAACCACAAAGACAGGCACCTACTCAGAGTAAAGGGTTGGGAAAAGGTTTATCAAGTAATTAGCATTTTAAAGTCTAGTTTCTTGAGCTCTTTATATATTTTGGAGATCAGACCTTTGTCTGTTGTGGGGTTGGTGAAGATCTTCTCCCAATCAGTAGATTGCCTTTTTGTCTTATTGACAGTGTCCTTTGCTTTACCGAAGCTTCTCAGTTTTAGGAGTCCCATTTATTCAATGTTGCCCTTATTGTCTGTGCTACTGGGGTTATACGTAGGAAATGGTCTCCTGTGACTATATGTTGTAGAATCTTTCTCACTTTCTCTTCTGTCAGGTTCAGAGTGTTCAGATTGATATTGAGATCTTTAATCCATCTGGATTTGATTTTTGTGCATGGTGGTAGATAAGGATCTATTTTCATTCTTCTACAGGTTGACATCTAGTTCTGCCAACACCATTTGTTGAAGATGCTTTCTTTCTTCCATTGTATACTTTTAGCTTTTTTTTTGTCAAAAATCAGATGTTCATAGGTTTGTGGGTTAATATATGGGTCTTCTATTTGATTCCATTGGTGGACTTCTTGTTTTTTATGCCAGTGCCACGCTGTTTTCATTACTATAGCTCTGTAATAGAGTTTGAGGTCAGGGATGATAATGCCTCCAGAAGTTCCTTTATTGTATAAGATTGTTTGGGCTATCCTGGATTTTTTGTTTTTCCGTGTAAGGTTGATCATTGTTCTCTCAAGGTCTGTGAAGAATTTTGTTGGGATTTTAATGGGGATTGCATTGAATTTATAGATTGCCTTTGGTAGAATTGCCATTTTTACTATGTTGATCTTACCCATCCAAGAGCATGGGAGCTCTTTCCATTTTCTGGTGTCCTCTTCAATTTCTTTCTTAAAAGACTTAAAGTTCTTGTCAAATAGAGCTTTCACTTCCTTGGTTAGAGTTACCCCAAGATACTTTATGGTATTTGTGGCTATTGTAAAAGATGAAGTTTCTCTGAATTCCCTCTCTGCTTCTCTGTCCTTTGTGTATAGGAGGGCTACTGATTTTTTTGTGTTGATCCTGTAACCTGCCACTTCACTGAAGTTATTTATCAGCTGTAGGAGTTCTTTGGTAGAGCTTTGGGAGTCACTAATGTACACTATCATATCATCTGCAAATAATGAAAATTTGACTTCTTTATTTCTGATTCGAATCCCCTTGATCTCCTGGTGTTGTCTTATTGCTATTGCTAGAACTTCAAGAACTATGTTGAAGAGATATGGTAAGAGTGGACAGCCTTGTCTTGTTCCTGATTTTAGTGGAATGCCTTTGAGTTTCTCTCCACTTAATTTGATATTAGCTGTTGGCTTGCTATATATTGCTTTTATTATATTTAGGTATGATCCTTGTATCCCTAACCTCTCCAAAACCTTTATCATAAAGGGGTGTTGAACTTTGTCAAATGCTTTTTCTGTATCTAATGAAATGATCATATGTTTTTTCTTTCAGTTTATTTATATGATGGATTACATTGATAGATTTTCATATGTTGAACCAGGCCTGCATCTCTGGGATGAAGCCTACTTGATTGTAATGGATAATTTTTTAATGTATTCTTGGATTCTGTTTGCCAGAATTTTATTGAGAATTTTTGCATCGAGGTTCATGAGTGAGATTGGTCTGTAATTCTCTTTCTTAGTTGGGTTTTTATGTGGTTTTGGAATCAGGGTGACTGTAGCTTCGTAAAAAGAGTTTGACAATGACTCTTCTGTTTCTATTATGTAAAACACATTAAGGAGAGTAGGTATCAGTTCTTCTTGGAAGTTCTGATAAAAATTCTGCATTAAAACCATCAGGTCCTGGGCTTTTTTTTTTTTTTTTGGTTGGGAGGTTTTTATGACAGCTTCTATTTCTTCACGACTTATAGGTCTGTTTAATTGTTCACCTGGTCTTGATTTAATTTCGGTAAGTGGTACTTATCTAAAAACAAGTCCATTTCTTTTGCAATTTCCAACTTTTTATCATATAAGCTATTGTAGTAAGACCTAATGATTCTCTGAATTTCCTCAGTGTCTGTTGTTATGTCCCCCTTTTCATTTCATTTAATTTGCATGTTTTCTCTCTGCCTTTTGATTAATTTGGACAAAGGCTTGTCAATCTTGTTGACTTTCTCAAAGAACCAGCTCTTTGTTTCATTGACTCTTTGGATTGTTTTCTGTGTTTCTATTTTGTTGATTTCTGCCCTCAGTTTGATTATTTCTAATCTTCTACTCCTCCTGGGTGAGTCTGCTTCTTTTTTTTCCCTAGAACTTTCAGCTGTGCTGTTAAGTCTCTAATGTGAGCTTTCCCCTTTTTTTTTTCTTAATGTGGGCACTTAGAGCTATGAACTTTCCTCTTAGCACTACTTTCATAGTGTCCCATAGGTTTGGGTATGTTTTGTCTTTATTTTCATTGAATTCAAGGAAGACTTTAATTTCTTTCTTTACTTCTTCCCTGACCCAGGGGTGGTTCAGTAGTTGACTGTTCAGCTTCCAAGAGTTTGTAGGCTTTCTAGGGGTAGAATTATTGTTACCTTCTAACTTTATTCCATGGTGATCAGATAAAACACAGGTAGTTACTAATATTTTTTTGTATCTATGGAAGTTTACTTTGTTATTGAGTATGTGGTCAATTTTCAAGAAGGTTCCATGAGCTGCAGAGAAGAAGGTATATTCTTTCCTATTTGGATGGAATGTTCTATAGATGTCTGTTAAGTCCATTTGATTAATAACCTCCATTAATTCTCTTATTTCTCTGTTAGGTTTTTGTCTGATTGACCTGTCCATTGGTGAGAGAGGAGTGTTGAAGTCTCCTACTATTAGTGTGTATGGTTTGATGGCTGCCTTGAGTTCTAGTAATGTTTCTTTTACATAAGTGGGTGCTTTTATATTAGGGGCATAGATATTCAGGATTGAGACTTCATTCTGATGGATTTTTCCTGTAATGGGTATAAAGTGTCCCTTTCCATCTCTTCTGATTGATTTTAGTTTGAAGTCAACTTTGTTAGGAATTTGTATGGCCATACCTGCTTGTTTCTTAGGTCCATTTGCTTGATAAACCTTTTCCTAACCCTTTACTCTGAGTAGCTGTCTGTCTTTGTGGTTGAGGTGTGTTTCTTGTAAACAGCAGAATGTTGGATCCTGTTTTCTTATCAAGACTCTTAGCCTGTGCCTTTTTATAGGTGAATTGAGTCCATTGATATTAAGTGATATTAATTACCAGTGGTTGTTAACTCTGGTCATCTTTTTTTTTTTTTTTTTTTTTTTTTTGTAGTAGAGTTTGTGTGTTTCCCTTCTTTGAGTTGTGTTGGTGAAGGGTCGCTAGATGTCTGAGTTACTGTGGGCATTGTTGGACTCCTTGGTTTGTGATTTTCTTTCTATTACTTTCTGTAAGGCTGGATTTGTGGCTACATATTGTTTAAATTTGTTTTTATCCTGGAATATTTTGTTTCTCCAATGATAGTGAACGAAAGCTTGACTGGGTATAGTAGTCTGGGCTTGTATCCATGGTCTCTTAGTTTCTGCAGTACATCTATCCAGGACCTTCTGGCTTTCATGGTTTCCACAGAGAAGTCAGGTGTAAGTCTGATAGGTTTACCTTTATAAGTTACTTGACCTTTTTCCTTTGCAGCTCTTAAAATTCTTTCTTTATTTTGTATGCTTTGTGTTTTGATTATTATATGGCAAGGGGACTTTTTTGATCCAGTCTATTCGGTATTCTGTATGCCTTTTGAACCTTCATATGAATATCTTTCTTTAGGTTGGGAAAGTTTTCTTCTATAATTTTATTAAATATATCTTCTGGACCATTGAGCTGTTATTCTTCTCCTTCTTCTACCCCTATTATTCTTAGGTTTGGTCTTTTTATTGAGTCCCAGATTTCCTGAATTTTTGTGATGAGAATTTGTTGGATTTGCTGTTTTCTTTGATCAGTGCATTTATTTTCTCTATGGTATCTTCAGAATCTGAGATTCTTCCTTCTATCTCTTGTATTCTGTTGGTTATGCTTGTTTCTATAGTCTCTATTCGTTTACCTAGATTTTCCATATCCAGCCGGCCCTTGATTTGTGTTTTCTTCCTTGCCTCCATTTCAGTTTTCAATTCTTGAACTGTTTCCATTATCTGTTTGATTGTTTTTCTTGGTTTCCTAGGATATCGTTTACAGATTTACTCATTTCTTCAAACTTTTTGTAATTCTTCTCATCCATTTCTTTAAGGGAGTTTTTCACCTCTCGTTTAAGGGACTCTATCACTTTCATAAACTCATTTTTTTCTACTTCTTCTTGATTAAGGTGTTCAAGTCCTCCTGTTGTAAGTTTGCTGCATTCTGGTGTTTTCATGTTTTTCAAATTGTTGGAGGAATTCTTGTACTGTCGCCTGCCCATCTCTTTCTCCTACTACTCTCCTATGGATCGTCTTTTACAGGTTTAGTTCTCCTTGCTGGCCAGGGAGCTCACAGACAAAAGGCCTGCCTTGCTGCAGGCAGGCTATTGAAAGAAAGGAACTCCCACCTGCCTGGTTGTGCTCACTACCCGGTCCAAGCGCCCAAACAGGCTGAGTTGGGGGATTTTATGGCCCCAAAGAGGGGAGGATGAAGAGGGGTTTCTGGGTGCAAGCTGGGATGGGACAGCCCATTTTTCAAATCTTTTAATTTATTTTTTGTGTATTTCACATCATGTCTCTACAGTGTGTCTCCCAATCTCACTCATCCCTTTCTCCCCCGAAAATAAAACAAAACAAAATTTAAAGAAGAAAGGGGAGAGGAAGAAAGGGAGAATCTTGTCATAGAAGCTACAGTGTGTCACAGAGTCATGCAGTAAACCTCTTTAATCATAGATTTTTTTTTTACATGTAGGCATTTATCCCAGAGAATCAATAGTCTGGTTAAAGGCCCCTGATCTATGCTATACCATTGACACCAGGCCCTCATGGGGACTATTCCTGGATATCTAGTTACTGCCCTATGTCATGAAGATCATCCACTCCTGTGTCCACAGGACAGACTCCCCCCACCAGATCCAGGAGATCACAGATGGGGTGGATGTTGTGGTGGGCCAACATATAACCCTGATTCTGGGTCTGGGTAGTTTCAGGATTGGCCAGTTCACTACCTTGTCTTCATTGCCAGGGTGAGCTCTCCAGCACTGCCCTGGCTAGTTTAGCCCTTGTAATAATGAGCAAGGGGCGGGGTCAGATCTCTGCCTTTCACATCCTCAGGATTGGTTCTTCCATACTTACCTTTTAGGACCAGCTCTACTGTTTTGCCCAAGTGAGGTATAGGGGCCCTTCTCCTGAGTGCTGGAGCTGATAAGGGGCATGGGCAGCTTTCCTGCTCTTATGACTTCAGGACCAGCTTTTCCACCTATCTCAGGCATTGATGGTTGGTGGTGGGGGACATCTCTCCTCTGCCCATGCTGCCATATGACAGATGAGTAATGGGGACAGCTCTCCCACGTTTACAACATTGCTGACTGACTCACTTACATTATCTGTCAACTGGGTCAGCTCTTCCTGATGTGAGGCACAGGGCCTGCTCTCCAGAGTGTTGTAGCTGACAGGGTGCAGGAGCAGCTCTCCTGATTGTATAACATCAGAGCCCATTCTCCCACCTGCCTCAGATTTTGACAGGTGGTTAATGATGGGGAGAACTTCTGTCCCCCACCCATGCTACCAGGAGACAGATAAGTAATGAGGAAAGTCTCCCCATGCTCATTACTTTGGTACCAGCTTGGTCACGGCTCTGCCAACAAGTTTGTCTCTTGACCAGGTGAGGTACAGGGCCTGCTTTCCCAAGTGTTGCAGCAGGTGGAGGGCAGGGACCTCTCTCAGTTCTTATCACTTCATTGGACTTTCATTCACACTACACACCTTAAGCTTTCTTTTTTTCTGGTATTTTCTTTTTTTCTTTTTCTTTTTATTATTATTATTACAAATTTTCACCTCCTCCCATCCTCCCTTTTCTTTCCCCCTCCTCCCATTCCCCCTTCCCCTCCCTTTCAGTCCAAAGAGCAGTCAGGATTCCCTGCCCTATGGGAAGTCCAAGGTCCTCCCCTCTCCATCCAGGTCTAGGAAGGTGAGGATCCAAACAGACCAGGTTCCCACAAAGCCAGTACATAAAGAAGAATCAAAACCCGGTGCCATTGTCCTTGGCTTCTCAGTCAGCCCTCCTTGTCAGCCACGTTCAGAGAGTTCGGTTTGATCACATGCTCCATCAGACTCAGTCCAGCTGGCCTTGATGAGTTCCCATTAGATCGGCCCCACTGTGACAGTGGGTGGGCTCGCCCCTCACTGCCCTGACGTCCTTGCTCATGTTCTCTCTCCTTCTGCTCCTCATTTGGACCTTGGGAGCTCAGTCCAGTGCTCCAGTGTGGGTCTCTGTCTCTATCTCCATCCATTGCCAGATGAAGGTTCTATGGTGGTATACAAGATATTCATCAGAGTGGCTATAGAATAGGGCTAGTTCAGGTGCCCTCTCCTCAGCTGCTCCAGGAACAAACTGGGGACATCTCCTTGGACACCTGGGAACCCCTCTAGAGTCCAGTCTCTTGCCAACCTTCAAATGACTCCCTTAATTAAGATATATACTTCCCTGCTCCCATATCCATGCCTCCTCCATCCCAACTGTCCCATTCCCCCAAGTTTTCCCCATTCTCCCCTTCTCACTTCTCTCTCCCATCTCCCCTTACCACCATCCTAGCCCCACCCCCAAGCTCTCCATTTTTCCCCTTAAGCTTTCTTAATTCCAAAGTTGGGATACTTGTAATGCTTGTCTCATTGGGGCTGTTTTGAGAGCTAAATAAGTTCATCCACAGCATGTTGTATGAATAGCACAATGCCCCATGTACAGACAGTTGTACCTGGTGTGGGAGTCCACTGTGTGTGCTGTAACTACCATTAATGAATAAAGAAACTGCTTTGTACGTATAGCAAGGCAGATTTAGGTAGGCAGGGAAAGCTAGGCTGAATGCTGGGAGAAAGGAAGCAGAGTCAGGGAGAAGCCATGGATCCACTGAGTCAAACATGCCAAAACTTTAGCGGGTAAGCCACAACCATGTGGCGATACACAGATTACCAGAAATAAGGTAAATTAAGATGTAAGAGTTAGCCAATATGAAGCTAGGGCTAATGGGCCAATCAGTGATTTAAATAATACAGTTCCTGTGTGATTATTTCAGGGCCGAGCAGCCAGGAACGAATAAGCAGCCTCCCCCAATATGTACCTATTAGTGTTTGTCCAGTGGACGTTTCTGACTTGAGTGTCAACATGGCACATGGAATTGGTTGAGTCCCAGAAACTATGGAGATGAATTCATAATCTCGGGTGCTACAGCTTTGCCGATTTTCTGCGGGAAGCTGTGAAGGAGAAGGCAATGAGAGGCGCTCTGTGGAAGCTGTGCTTCAGCTGTGCCAAGAGCAGTGGGAGGGCACAGAAGGGAATTCTCATTCAGATGTTAAGAGCCTCAAATTAACAAAAGCCATTGAAATTTCCCCCTGAATCACTTACATTTACAGAAATGTTCCATATGGCAGATGATGACCTACAAATTATATCCATTTCTTTAAAAAAAGCACAATTTAGCCTGACTGAGTAATGTAAGATAAAAGAAACTGCATTTCTATCATGCTGACCTTGGAGCTACCTATCAAGTAGAATTTTCAGGGCTACCAAGGAAAGAACAGTTCGTGGAACATTTTTCCTCTAAGGGAAACAGTACAAATTCCAGTGTGAACAAATAAATGTTTTTTTTTTTTTTGGTAAAAATCAAAGGTAACGGAAACATTAACTGCCTGTGGGGACTTGGAGAATGCTTTTTGGGGAAGATTCTATTTGAACTTTGTATTGATTATGTTTGAACTGAATATGGAGCGTTGAGTTGGGACTAGTCACATGGGAAAGGATACTCAAAGGAAGGGAGCAAGCATACAGAGTTCCAGAGTTCTAGACAATCAAACTGTCTCGAGACATTTTAAATTGCTCAATTTGACTGCAGGCGAGGGATGGAAGAGGAGGTGATGAGCAATGTTTAGACATAGAGACCAGAGGACAGGACATGTAGGGTCTCTCTTGTGAAGCTGTCAGTGTCATCTAGAAATGATGGAAAGGGTAGGGAGAAAGAGAGAGCCCTGAATGCAGTCACAATTTGGCAAGATTGCTCTGGTAGATAATGGATCAAAACTGCAAAATATGAGGCCCTAAACAATAGTCAAGGGAAGAAGAGGTGAGTTCCAGAGAAGTGCTGAGGAGAGGAGCATTTGCTGGGTTCGACGCCACCAGTCAACAAAATGATCCCCTGCTGTTTTAAGATGCCTTCTGGCACAACTTAACTTACCTGGTGCATTAGAGACCTCACTTGCACAGCATTGGGGATGTCCCATTAGAGCAGGTAGGAATTTATGTCACACCACGAAAATTAAGAGGAAGTGGCTTGTTCAAGGTCATAAAGTAGCCATTGCAGAATGTGAAGATGAAAATGAGAGTGTGGCCATCTGGGTCCCAACCTGATGATCATTGTCACAGGTCCATAGAGTTCTTCCCAAGTCCTTCATTCCCCAGCATGAAAGACATGAATGGCAGTCCTGAGTGTAGACTACCCAAGCCTCATCAGTGCCTTCTAGGCCTTCCTCTGCCCCCTGTGCTCATCATTTACCTGATCCATATTCATTACTTTTTGATTCCTAGTCTTCTAAAGTCCTTGGGCTTGTTTTTACAGAACCTTAGTATTTATACACCTATCAATGTCTCATTACCTAATTCTCCCCACCCTTGATGTGAGAACCTATCTTGAAGGACAAGACAAACAACCTGTGTGTCCCTTTAGTTTTTCTACTTATTCTCTATGTAGCATTGACCTCTCCATAACTATCTACCTTATTAAAAGTGAAGCTCTATAGCAGTGGTCCTCAACCTGTGGGTCATGACCCCTAGGTCTCTTGCATATCAGATATTTACATTAAGAGTCATAGCAATAGCAAAATAATAGTTATGAGTAGGAACAAAATAATTTTATGGTTGGGGTCACCACAGCATGAGGAACTATATTAAAGGGCTACAGAAATAGGACGGTTGGGCTCCACTGCTCTAGAGGAAGTGTTTTGTAAACAAACTCTTGTACGAACAACTAAAGCAGATGGCATATTAGATACCCATGCCCTGTTGCCTCTGAACAATTTTGCCCTCCTTCAGGTTCTCTCTGCTCAAATTTCATTTATGTAACTAAAGTTCAGAGTGGAGTGATGGAAGATTAGCTCATTATTGTCATATAGCCCTGCCTCAACTTATTCTCTTTCTTTATGCCACTTGTCAGGTTTCTTGGTGATTCCTTGCCTGCAAGCTCATCAGCTTCTGTGTTCCTTTGTGTTTTGTGACATAGACTTTGCTGGCTTACTCTTCAAGTACCAAAAGAGAAGCTACAGATTTTCTATATCTAACCTTGTTTAAGAGAGAACAGAGGCTCCACGAAGGAAAGGATTCCTGAGTGAAAGGTTTTCTAAGGATACCTGTCTGTGGCACTTTGAATGAGATGTTCTCTTCTAAGTCTTGGGCATTTCAATACTTGGTCCTCAGTTGCAGCTGTCTGGGGAGTATTGGGAGGTGTGACTTTGCCGGAGGAAGTGTGTCACTGTGGGTGGGCTTTGAGTTTTCAAAAGACTCCCACTATTTGAATTAGCTGCCTTGGCTTCTGATTTATGGTTCAAGATGTGAACGCTCACTGCTGCTCCAGCTGCCTGCTGTCTGATTCCCCCATTCTGCCTTCATGGACCCTCACTCCCTGGAGCTTTGAGTTCAAAATAAACCCTTACTTCTATAAATTACCCTGATCATGGTGTTTTATCACAGCAATAGAAAAGAAATTAAGGCATTTGGTTACAACTATGTTCTCCCCTCCTTCTGTGGCCTAAACTTTCCTTGTATTTTTTTCCTGCCATGTAGCTCTATGAATAAAACATTAAGTTAAACTGAAGCTGATTTTGAGGCATTCATGAGAAGTAGAAAGCATGGATTCTGATTTCACAGCCTTACCGTCCAACAAGGTCAAAACTCGTGTAAGGTTAAGAGAAAGGCAAACTCAGTATATGAAAGAGATTGATGGAGGGCAGAGATGAGGCACAGGTGTGGAGATTAGATAGCTCCAGAAATGGCCAGCAGCAGACTCCAGAACCAGCATGACATTGGGTTTAATCCCAAATCTGATACCCCACTGACAAGAGGACTTGGCATTTCCTGGATGCTGCTGTGACTCGAGTTGCTAGTGTTGAAGCAATGAAGAAACAGGTGTTTCGGAACTTAATTCACGCCTGATAACTGGTAGCTAGGAAGCTCCCTTGGTGAAAAGGCTGGAAGAGGCATGAATCAATGTTATATGAAGACAGGAGGGATTACTTGTTGGAAGGGCTGAGGGCTGGAACCAAAGGGCCAAGAAGACATTGATATAGCCAGGGACCAAGGAGGGGGCCAGTGTGGCAATAGAGGAGCCATTGGTAGGAGAGTCATGGAACATGGATGGATGATAGGAAAGACAGATTAGAGAAGGTTTTGAACTTTCCCCGAGAAAAGATTAGGATTGCAATTCAGTCTAAGAAACTCTTCAATATTTTATTCCTTACCTTATTGAAGACAGAAAGAATGTTTCCAGAGAAGAACTTGCCAGCATCTTATTAGGTAGTCACCATGGTGCCAAGTGTAGGCAGGGGTGCTTCTCCTACCCTATGCATGGTGGACATTTGCATTTGGTATACATCCTTCATTTTCTGTTACACCCCGAAACACATGGGCACACACAGACACAGTTTTGAAACACCCTGCCTTAATTCATTCAGGTGTAGTCTACTGGAGTAAAGAACTTGACTCACGGTGTTTCCACTCCTGGTCTTCAGCTTGTGCTTCTGAAGAGCTATTTACACAGCGATTACAGATTCAGAGGTGGTTTCAGCTTTTCTGTTGATCAACACAGTGTTGGCAGGCACTATGTGCATCCACATTCATCATGGGGTTAAAGCAGGACAGGGAATATTGGTCCTGTTTTATTTGTGGAAACTATATATTTTATGGAAGTAAAAATTCCTGATCATCACCTTGTGCTCTTGCCCCTCAGGAAAATGTCCTTTCCTGTCCAGTCCATGGAGCAACATCAAATTCTGTGAAACATTTCTTCCTCTGCCTGTATCTTTCCAGTGTTCCTGCCTTTTCCTGATTTCACCTCTCCCTCACACCACTCTGCCCACTTCCACCATCTTTGCTTTCTGTTGCATCCTGACTCTTGCTAGGGTTCATTGCTGTGTTAGTTTTCCTTTTCCTTCATCACCTTCATTGCCTTGTAGGGTTGACTTTATATTGGCCTCAAGCCTGCATATTTCAGAAGAGCAAGAAACTTGCCACAGCCTCAGGCGGGATGTCCTACATTTCCTGCACATCTAAGAGAGACAACTGGATAGCCAGAATCTTTGGGAAAGTTGGACGCAGTCAAGTATGCTTGCTTTCTTGTACCACTCCAGGGGCTGGGGGATGGTCATCCAGGTTGGTAGCTCTATGGTTAGCAGACACCTTTCTTGAACCCAGAAAAGCAAGAGTGAGTTGTGTCTTCTGTGAGGAGACTCCTGCTGAGACACTTGGCTTACTCAATGCTCTCTTCATTCTTGAAGCCTTTACTTAAAGATCTCCGTGTATTCCTCAGTATGTCTGTCTCACTCATTGATTGTCTGTTGACTTGCCAACTGTTCTCCTGGGATGGGGATTCATGGCTGGCCATTAAGCATCCTGAGCTCGGCAGTCAGCTTCAACTTTGTATATGTTATTGGAAATGGTGAAGTCTGTGCAGGTGCTCTTTTGGGTGCTACTTTTGCCTAACCTTGAAAATGTTTGCTTCTAAGATGATTAGCCTAAAACACAATTGTCTGGGTCATTTCTTTGCTTGGAAGCAGACATTATTAGCATTGCCCAGGCAGTGTGGTATGAAAAGCACCACTAACCTAGGTGACCAACTGAACCATCTTCTCCTCTATCTCCTCCCCCCTGAACGTCTTACACAGCTATGATCTCAGCTCTTATCTCATTAGACTTTGCTTTTCTGATTCTAACCTTTTTCTAACCAGACCCTGAATTAGGCCTAGCTTTTTCTTGCCTTCCACAGGGTCTGAAATCAAGTAGGTGCTTAAACAGACTTTTGCATGATTTAATTTCCAAAGATTCAGAGGGAGAGGAAATCAAGTATGTCCCACATCTTCTGTTGGAGGAAATGAAAAAAGACAGAGACATTCTGGGATCCTGTACAATCTTTCTCCTGACCTATGTCTACAACATCAGCACCAATGGCTTGCAGTTATACTTACAGAGCTACTCTACTTGTACGGTAGGATGTTGACTCCATTAACATCTTTCTGTGTTGGGTATCAGGTCCCAAGACTGAGGCTGGATGTTGGAGGATGTCTTTGACTGTGCTGAATGGGGGATGGGAGATTGAGGTGAGGCAGAAAGTACAATTTTAAGTGAAGAAAGACTAGATAGTCAAAAAGTGTTAAGGATGTTTGACTTCCTCTAGTCAGTGACATGGAAACTTTCTTTTCTTAACTGGTTTTCAGGAACATCTAGAATGTTTCAACATTCTAGTAAGAAAAAGTCAGAAAAAGAGAGCAAGGGCTTTGTTGTCTGAGTTCAAAAACAGCCCCAAGAGGAGTAAATTTCATTTACAACTTTCCTCCTACTTTAAGGTCCATTATTTAGTGGCTTAGCTTCCTCTGTTGCATGGGATTCATAATTACTCACTGCATGGCTTTGAGCATGATATATGACAATATCAAGCAGTGATATTCTATCTGGCATACAGGTAAGCTTTGATGAAAGTGAGATTTTTCCCTCTCTAATGCAGACATCATAGTTGATATACAAAACAAAGTAACATTAAACTTTGGGGAAAATTTAAATCCACTGGTTGCTGGGCTGGATAACTAAAAGATTACAGGTCTTTGAACTTGGCTGTCAAGAAGTGCTGAGCTAATCACACTTAGATCCTCAAACTCATGCCAAGTTCAAACTGTCTTCCCAGCATGCTTCATAGGAAATAATCACCATGACTACCCAAGGGATGCTCAATAGATAAATATCATCCCGGAAGTCCATGGGAGCTGGGACAGTGAGTATGTAGGGTAGGTAAACTTTGGCTTCTTCAAGGAATCATGTTGTTTGTTTAGGTTTTGTATGTACATTGTGGATATGATCCCATGTGAATGCCCAAACCAGTAATCATGTTTAGAAATAGAAATTAGAAGAAAACATCAGCTGCCCTGATCTGTTACTCTGACATTATTATCTTGAGACAAAGTCTCTTGCTGAACTAGAGCTAGATGAGAAGCCAGAAAGTGCTACAGTAGTGTTTCTCAACCTTCCTAATGCTGGGACCTTCAACGACAGTTCCTCATATTGTAGTGACCCCCCATAAAATTATTCTCATTGCTACTTCATAACTGTAATTTTGCTACTGTAATGAATAACAATGGAGGAGTTCCAGTCACACAATCTTAGCATATGGTGCTTATAGGAATTAAATATCTGTGTCTTTGGATGGTCCTAGGTGACTCCTGTGAATGGGTCATTAGACTCCCAAAGGGGTTGAGGCCCACAGGTTGAGAAATGCTGGCCTAATAATTCTACCCCCTAGTAAATATCTGCCCTGATAATGTGGGGTGTATGAGCATGCACACATCCATGCTAGGCTTTGCATGGGTTCTGGTGTGTTTGAACTAAAGTCTCTGTGCTTTCACAGCAAGCACTGTTACTCACTGAGACATCTCCCCATCTGCAAGGCCCTGGATTGAAAAGCTGGAGAGGATTGGAGGATATGTTGCGGTTCATGCTATTTCTGGGTGACTTTCCTCCCTTGAATGAGGAAGAGACCTGGTCAGTCGTCCTCATCAACTTAGACTATGAAACCCGATATGGACAAGTTCAACAGAACCACCGTATATAGGCTGCCCATGTATGCTTCAGCATTGCCAGGGCATACATTTGAAATTTCAATTTTTTTCTCCCTTGAATAGCTCTGCTTTACTGTAATGACAAATTGGAATCATATTCTACCTGTATTTCTTCCACATTTTTCTGTCCCCTGCCCATTCTCTCTTCTCTGATGTGGTAAAACTGAGAACAAAATGTGGACTCATGAATGGATGCAAAGGAGTGTGGCTTTCCGTATGAAATGGAATGAAATCAAGATAATAACTCTGTAGTGTGAATGGAGAATGGTGACGGTGAGTCCTCTCTAGTACAGAGAACCTTAATTGAAGACAAATGATTCCTTTCTATGCCTGCAGCAACCTTATGCAGGAGGTGAAATGAGTAGCTTTTTTTCAAGTGTTATGGAGATAAACATCTAAAATTAACCATGCTTAATAAAGTTAGCTGTATCCATCAGGCATTGTACACCAGAAGTGTGTTTACGTATTCATTAGGACAGTACTTAAAGAACATTGAGTGTCCCACTCCATTACTTTTCTGTTATTGCCTTCCCACTAGGATGGCAGCCAATAAGCCCTGGCAACTCTTCTCCCAGCAAATATTTCCCCTGCTTAGAGTATTGGGGGATCAAAGCATGTGAATACCCATGCCACACTTTTTATGTGGGTTTCGGGGATTTGACCTAAAAGTCTTCATGCTTGTACAGCAAGTGCTCTTACTACTGAGCCATCTCTCCATCTTCCAGCGAGAGGGCTGGTATGTCTCCTAGAAAGAGATTTCACATAGTTCTGACATGCCTTACAAGAGACAATGGAGCTGAGGCAATAATGATGGACAGAACTGCACCTTGGTCAGGACTGATTATAGCCTACCTCTTGCTTTTTATTTAAGCCTAACCTCAATTAAGGTCTTGAAGATTGACTTTGCTCCTCTTTACAGTGCTGTCACACTCAGTAAATCTTCCTCTGTCTTTCAATTGCTTGTTCGCTTTGTTGGCCTGTTGAGGATTGGCAGCCTGTTCTGTGTTGTCAGGACAGCCAGAACACAGGCTCTGACCACTGATAGCAGCCACTCCCATTGATGAGTCAGGAAATAGAAACTGGTCAGAAGTTTTAGGGGAAGGCAGGGATCCTGAAAGTAAATTGTTCTAATTCTGGTTCTTCGCCCAAAGCTGGATATATCCTTGTATCTGTCTTAGCCAAGGTGTCAGATGGAAGCTATGATTCCTGGTCTGGCTTTTTTGTTGTTGCTTGTTTGTTTGTTTTGTCTGTCCTTCTTCCCCTTATGTCAGCAAATGAGTACCTCTGCCTAGACTCTATATGGGAACACGTGACCACAACTGAAGTACCCGAGCACCTTGGAGGTGGATGGACTGGGTTTACTAACTTTTTACTAACTTTTCTCTCCATGACCAACCCATTCTGCCCTAAGTCTTATGGAAGTCCCTAGACTAACAGCTTGGCAGTACCCCATTTTGGGGGACCTGTCTCTTAATATACAGGAGCTTTGCTTTCTGTTAAACTCCTACCTATACTCCTAGAATAGAATAAGTTTCATTGTTTGAGCTTTTGAGACAAGCGACCCCAAAACCACTGGCCCAAGTTGGCCTGGTTGTCATTACCTGTCTGAAATCTTAGCACCCCAAGTTAGGCTCACTTGGGAAAATAAAGAAAGGCCCTGTCATCTCAGAGACTCCAGTTTTCCTGGCACACAAAAGATCAGGGCTCTTTATTTATATATGTTGACTTTTGGAGTTATCAATGTAGTACAAGCTTTTAGGCTTGTGGATAATGGGAGCTTTTTCTTGCATGTTGTATCTGTCACATGTAGTTGCCCTACATGCAACTTCATGTATTTTAAGTCTCTACCCAGGGGTATGGGTTTTAATGTTACAAAGATTATAAATTATAAAGACAATCTATAGAGTTATAGATTATCTTGAGACACTCTGAAGAGCCTCTGAACCTACAACAGCACTGACATCTAGTTGACCAGTATCATGAGTCATAGGTTATCTTCAGATACATGTGCCTGTGACATACCTGTGCTGGTGCAGGTCACTCTTTTTACTTCAGTGTCTACAGATGTTAAACTGGGGTAGAGTATTAATCAGTAATTATGTCAATATGTTTTGAACACTGACTGCATACAAGGAGCTAGGGTAATTACTAGGTGGAATGGCACATTAATAAATCTAGATGAACCTGAAAAATTTTTTTCCAAATAGAAAGTTCTGTGATTCTGTGGGTCTCATGGCTCAACACTGCAATGAAATCATGAAGCTTTTAGGAATTAAGGGCCATAGCTAGTATCACAACACATACAATCATTATTTTCTAATGTTTCTAGCCTATGGCAGGAAGTCTAGCATTAATACAGAAAGACAAAGTCACTAAGAAATTATATTGTTAGTGGCCCTTTTAGCTCTGCTCATGCATGAAATTGAGGGAGTACGTGTCTCTCTGGTACAGGTGTGTTCAGCCTTGCTGCCAGCCCATCTGGCAGTCCTCCATTCTGAAGCTTTCACTGAGTCACTGAGAGTCTCTGATTGGGAACCTGACTAGCAGTTTTTCTTTTTAGCAGTTCATTTGATAACTTATGCATGCATGGTGGAGTTTGGAGGGTGAATATGCTAACAGGCTCATGCTGGGAATGAGTAAAGAGGGAATGTGTTATTCCTTAACCATCATAAAACCATGAGGAGACTCAGACACCTTCGTGATCCTTTGCTGGAGGGGCATTCAGAAAAGGTAGCTTTGTTGAGAGATCACTGATTCTACTTTTGAAGTAGTAGAAACCAGGCCTTCACATTCAATATGAGGCTTGCTCTAACTATATCTTAGGCATACATAAGAAACCATTGCCCCCTTAGATTCAGGCTCAGCTATCTTAAGCTGAGTTCCTACTGTATGCCTGAGCCAGGCCTTGCTATGACTGTGTACTCCATTCCTTCCTCTGGTCCTTGGCTTCTCTCTGTGTCGGCCTTCAACACTGCACAGATGGGACCTGGAAGCCCATCAACATCAAGCAGTTCTTGACTCTAGGAAACATGGCACTAAATGCAGCAGCCAAAATGCTGCGGTGTTATCGACATGATCAGAGACACTTTTTGTAAAAATCACCTCTGCTTTTACCTCAGAATCTATATTATATAAAGTAAGAGATTTGAAACAGAATTTCTTGAGCCACCATTTCCCAATTTGATGCTCAATGTATCCTGGCCTGAAGTATCTTAGAAGTTGCTGGATGAACTCCCTGAGAGAAACAGCAAAGTTGCCAAGCACATAAAAGAAGCATTGTAGCTCATCCAGCAGCCAGCAGAGCCTGCCCCACTGTTTCTGTGGGTTTTATGTTTGCACACTGAAAACTAAGTCCAGAATGCAGAGACCAGAAGAAGCAGAAACACTGAAGGGAACAGAGATGTTAGATCGGGAGTCAGACACCAATCTGTGGCTCCAAACAGATTGCCAACGCCCAAGCAAAATGATTAGAAAACAGCAACAATCAGATCATCTGTCACCATAACAATAGCAAGTATCCAAATTAAGCTCCATGTTCTGTGGGAGTGGGTGACACCCAGCAGTGACATGAACAGAAATCACCCTGTTTTCTATGCTTTGAGAAGTATTTCTGAGCCCATCTGCAAACTAGACATCTGCTCTCTCTTCCTTCTTCCTGTGAAGTCTGTCTGTAAGGAAGCCCAGGGCTGAAGGCCAGAAGGATGGGCTAAAGTTTCTTGAAATGCTTTGCACTTCAATGAGGAATGTGTGCGTCAGTGAGTTCTGAGATGTTCCTCTGGATCTCTCTGGGAGTGCATGTGGGAGGAGTAACAGACAGTTTTTAAAGCTTGCCGAGGTCCACATGCACATGCTCTGTCAAAATGAGCAGCGTGAGAGGAGGCTCATCATTCTCCGAGAGGCTTCAGAGGCATTCATGCAAATTCAACTCATTCGCAAGTTCTACATATGGATGATGGATTGTTCAGAACGTATAATCATCTCACAGTGAACCATGAGACTTCCCTAGCCTTTCACTATACTGTTGACTGACTCTATTCATTCCTGAAGGTTTTAGATATCACTAGGTGATGAAAAGACCCCGAATCTTCTGAGGATCAAAGTTTCAGGAAAGTAAATATTGTGTCACTTTAGGTCCTTACATTTAGAAGGACCAGGCTAGGGCTCAATATAAACAGAAGAGTCTTCCAGCTCTTGAAGAGTTTGTGGTTTAATACTATTTATCACAGTATGATGGATGGGAGAGATGAGAATGTTGGCCATTACTGATGTGTGTTGGACTTTTATTTAGTGTTGTGTTCAATTAAGAGTTGAAGAACAACCCTGAAAAACAGGCAATTTCTCAGAATGGGCAGCAAGTGTTTTCAGGGTAGTATTGGAGCACTGTGCTTATGAAGAGGGTGAAGACATACATGAGAGCTATTTGGGGCCTGGCTAGCTGTTGGGCAGAGGATTTATGAATCAATTGGTAGCTCCTTCTAGTATGTAAATACAGAGACTGCTGGATGGAGCATCAAATGACAAAATTTCCCTTCAGTATATATGAGAGCTTCCATGCAGTAACATCTGTAAGGTAGTAAGTGAATAGATGCCCTGGGAGTCCTTGGAAAGGTAAAGAATGTATGTACCAGTAAAAAAATGGAGAGATTAGAATAGAGATGGCAAGCTGAGTCCTTTATCTACTGGTCATGTGGGCTGTTGTTTGGCTACCACAGGTGTATGGACAGGACTTTGCCCCATGCTCTGGCATGTATTGACAGTGGACTAGATTTATTTGAGTCAATGATTCTTCAGATTTTTTTCTTAAACGTAGAACCAGTTGCCTGCATGTCCCATTTCAAGTCCTCTGCCCATACTAAAGCTAACTTCAGGTAGTTCATTGTAGTAGGAGATTGCTCATTTGTTTCCCAGCCACCTGTAGACCTGAAATAATCACACAGAAACTATATAAATTAAATACTATTTGGCCAATGCTTAAGTGTATTCTGTTTAGCTCTTACATCTCATTTAACCCATTTCTATTATTTTGTCTTTTACTATGAAGCTCATGGCTTACCAGTAAGGTTTCCTGGCCATCTGCCTCTTTTGGCAGCTACTGGTGTTTCTTTGACTTTGCCTTCTTTCTCCCAGTATTCAGTTTAGCTTTCCAGGCTAGCTTTATTCTGCCCTGCCAGAGGCTAGTTATTAACCAATGGTAATAAAGTATATTCACAGCATACAGAGGAAAATCTCACCTCACCTTACCATTTCTTTCTAAATAAAATGTTAAGTTTTAACTTTAACATAGTAAGATTACATACAACAAAACAGTTATCAAGCAAGAATTATAGTTACAATACTTAGTGTATTTGACAAAGAAAATACTCCATCATTTATTTTATCCTTGTAAATCTAAAGTTTTATATCTAATCTATCTTTTATAATTATAACCATCTTTCTTCAGCTCCGTCAAAGACTCTAGAAAGATATAATATTACTTAAGTTAACAGGAAGTTCATTGCAAGCAACTTCTAAAACTCTAGAATTGTTAGAAACACCTCACTGACTGGACAGTAACTCAAAGTTCTTCTGTAACATTGGGGCATCCATATTTAGTCTATAAGCCATAGTATCCAGAAGACTTTTCCATGAAGTAGGAAATTTGAAAGACTGTTTTGCCTCTATTGGCAGTTTGTCATTCACTTTCTTCTGTATCCTGCAGAAGTCTGGTAGACTCTTTCATGAAGCAGTAACACTGAAGGACTGCATCATCTTTAGGCAAGTTTAGCAGTCATATCCAGTTCATACAGCTTACCATTGAGCAGTCCAGGCAAGAGTAGTTTCTTGCCCAAATAGCTAGCAAATGCCCTAAGGAGCCTTTTCAATGCCCATTACCCTTCTGAAGTAGATTGGTGCTGTCAGGAGCAGATATGTCTCATTGTTGAGAAAAGTCTAAGTTCTTAAAGCATTTAAATGCCATATTCTGTAAGTCTTTGAAAGGTTTGAACAATAACTATCCATCTGACATATACTCTGTACATGTAGAAAACCTAACATGACTACAAGGTTGACTATTATAGATGACTATCTATTAATCTGTATTTCTTAATTATGCATTGCATTTTTAAATGAGCTACACAAACATAATACCTTAATCAAGATCATAAATATACATATAACAAAATTGACCTTAATGTATCAATAAACCAAAATCTATACCAATGCAAAGTATTCATCCTCCTTTAAATGTAAGCAAACATTTATAAACAATAATTTAGGGACTGTGGGTATTGTTTTCTAGACTATTTCCTGCTGATTTGGGGCACTGTTAATCAGATATTTCATGGGGTATCCTGTGTGGTAGGTCCATCACAGCCAGCAGCATGAAACTGTCATGGATATTGGACCATCTAGGCCATTGCTTCGGGGGGGGGGGTCTTGCTTGATCAAACCATAATAGTTGGTAAGGAATCCACAGCTTTCTAATTTCTGTGGAAAGAAAAGCAGAACCTCTTTTCCAAAGCATTATATTCTTAGACACATATTTTGAAGTCAAGATATGTTTTAAACTATATATACTGGTTTAGCTTAGCAATCTGTACAATGGATTGTCTCTCTGCACTTAGCTCATTCACATCAAAAAATTCAAAGAAAACACATAATATACATAATCCAGACTCTCTGTGTATATCCCATCTTTATGTGGCTCATTTTTCTTTACCCCTTTAATCTATGGCTGTACTCTGTCTCTTTAAAGACTTATATTTTTAAAACTATTTTTTCTGTTTATAACTGTCTACAATCTTTTTCTTCTCTCTCTCTCAAGCCTTTGTACATTTTTAAACACACTGACCTGTTCAGAGGTTTATTTCTATCTGAATCTGTCTTTACTGTGTATCTGTAATCATTTTCTGACCAGGAATGCTTTTAAAATGGTAAACAACTTAGTCACAACACCCCTGGATGCTGGCTTTGCTTCTCTCAACCTTTTAATATGGTAGAGGTACCTTTATTATCAGCTCTGAGACCACAGGGTGGGAGCTGTGCCCACCACCTCAACTCTGGGAAGCAGTTGGCTCATGCTGCCACAAAGTAACTTGCAGCATGCTGCCGACAAACCCCATTCACATCCCCAGCCTCCTGAAATAGACAGAGCTGTTCTTGCAATTAGTACAAACCAGGAAGCCTTCCTAAAAGGAGCTGTGCAGTTTTTGTTGGTACCGCTGAGTCAGGAAGCCCTCTCTTAAAGGAAGTGTGCCTCTACTTGCTTTTTAACAAACAAAGCCCCCCAAAGAAATTGCTGCTACCATGATGCCATGCTTAACTCTGTTCTTTTGTGTCTTGAATTCCTTCCCAATCTCTCTCAGGTTTTATGTGGATGTAATTGGCCCACATTGGTGCACCATTTTATAGGCAGAGACTGCTCATTCATTTCCCAGCCACCCAGACCCGAATGTTCATGATAGTGTTTTATGTTGGTCTCTAGAATGGGAGGGCCGAGGAGGTCTTTGACATAATTTCTAAAATTGATTCGTGATGTTTTGTACACTTTGGGGTTAAAGAACTGTTTCTCAGGAAATTGCACATTGCTTCTTAACAATGAGATGGCTGTAAGAAGCAAGATTGCAGGGCGAATCGCACTTGAAACATTGTAGATGGATGAGGCTATGTAGACCAGGAGGTGTATTTAGGGAGAAAAGTCTCTGAAGCCTGGTAACACTAGGCTTTTATCCATGTTTTGGTTCTGCCTTTCTTAGCTGTGATCTTGGAATAATGAAGAAAGGTTTTACACAGTAGGCAGCAAGTAAATTATTAAAAGATTATAAAGAACGCCTTTTCATATCTTCCTAAAATAGAGATATGAAAGGATATGCCATGCAGCAATAGAAATAGCCAAGGAAATCTGGTAGATAAGAAAGTAGACACAAAGTAGCCACCACTGCACGTTACTGGAGAGAAAGCTTAATGCCATGGCCCAACAGCCTTAACCAGAACCTCTGGATATAATGGCACTGGGTGACAAGGCCGAATTCTGTCTTTTGCTTGAGTGTAAACAAATGGTGTACTTTACCCTTCAAGAACACCTAAGTGGCTACCCTCTGGTTATTATGAGACAGTGTGAGATGAGGATATAAAATCATGCCCACCTAATAGGTGCTATGGTTTTAGGGGACTTAGGGCCTGCTGGGATGCATGGTGTACCATCTGCAAACATCAGTGAAAGGCCAGGCCTTGAGGGCTTATAAGGCTACATGGGGTTGCTCCAGGTTGAGGTGAAATTTCTGCTTGCCCTGCTGTGTTGCGGTGCGAGGCTTCTATTGAGTCACAGGGTCTTAATCTCTAAATCACTCCAGTGGCTCCAACAGTGACACCTGCACAAAAAAGGTCCCAGAGTTAATAGTTTCAGGCATTTAAACACTAAGAACCTTAGCTTCTTTCTCTGTGAACTACAGTTCACCACAATGGCCACATTGTGTTAAATGTTAAAGAAGGTAAACCAGGCACAGATGTGTTAGTTGTTGCTTTGTCCACAGGGGAAGGGTGGAGGATGGAGGGTAGAGGAATATTTCTCCCCCTGTGATTACAGTTCTGTGGTTTAACAGTAGCCGGGGCAACATGGAACCTCATCATGTTCTTTGCACGCTATATAAAAATCAGTTAATCTCCCAGAGAAAAATTTGCCATCCATTCCTCTTCTTAATCCTGTTATTGAATGGAGATTTTGGAATGAGGTTGCTCAGGTTTCAAATTTCAGAAATCTACCAGTAGAACAAGTATTATAAGCTATTTAATTTACTTAACCCATAGTTTTCTCCTGGGCATAATAGCCCCCACTTCAAAGGGTTGTAGAGGAAACCAAATGAGGATGGATGTGGGCAAGCGTCTCTATAAACAGCAGTGATAATCTGTGTGGATGTGTGTAATTTCTCTCCCAAAGTTTCATGCTGAATTTTAAATTTATGGTTCTTATGAATATTTATTAGTAATAATTATAATAATTATAATAGTAATGCTAGGTAGCTGTTGTGTATGTGTATTGCTTTCAGTGGTAAGAAAATCATTTATATCACTGACTAAATTACTTTGGGCAACTCCGTGAGGTAATTCCAATACTGAAAGAGACTACCTCTGGCCATTGGCAGAGAAGGGATTTCTATTTCAGATACAGAGTGCTGGTTAATTCTTTGTCAACTCTTTACAAGATACAGTCATTTGGCAAGAGAGACTCTCAGTTGGAGAAAATGCCAATCTGCTCTTTGTTGGTGATTTCTGTGGAAGGGCCCAGTGAACTATGGGCCGTACCAATTCTGGGCGGGTGTTCTGAGTGTGTAAGAAGGCAAAAGCGGGGGAGAACACACCAGGAAGTCGGGGTCCTCTGTGGCTTCTGCTTTAGTTCCTGCCTGCAGGTTCCCTCCTTGAGTTCTTAGCCTGATTCCCTCAACGGCAGACAATAAAGTAGAAGCTGAAGTAAAGTGTTTTCCTCTCCAAGTTTCTTTTGCTCATAGTGCTTTTTCACAGCAGCAGAAACTCTAACTAGGACAAGTCTATGCTTTCAGGCACTCCTGTTCCCAACCTACCAGTATAAATCAATCGTTTACAACCCTGTGTGTAATGTGGACCTTGTAGTCTGGGTTCTCTTCTCTGCTCTCACCACCTCCTCATTGAAGAATATCCCTTTACACTCTGTGAATACATGTTGCTGTGATTTGTTTACTAAAGAAGGTTACTGGCTAATAGCCAGACAGGACAAGGTTAGGCAGGAAAACTAGACTAAGGAAGAAGAAGGACAGAATCAGAGGAACAGCCAGCCAGACACAGAGGAAACAGGAGGTGTGAGGTGAAAGAGAGGTTAATACCATGTGTCAGAATGTAGATGAATAAAAATGGGTTAAGTTGTAGAGGTTAGCTTGTAACAAGCCTGTGCTATTGGCCGAGCATTTAAAAATAATATTAAGTGTTGATGTATTTATTTTGGAGCCGATGGTTCCAACAAAATCGATGCCTACAACCCACCTGTTCCTTTGCTACCTTGCTTTTTTTCCCCTTAAAGTGATAAATCTGCCAGATGTTATTTTTTTTCTAGAAGTCACAATCACACACTTTGTGACATCTTTATACTGGTATTAAGTTGTAGTTTTTGCAACCAACTTTAGCATTCATTTCTTAGAAGTCTCTGGGAGTTCTGCCTGGGTCTCTGTGTATATCTGGTTCCTTTCTTACTTCTGAAGAGAGGGTAAGTTTTGGTAGACCAGGACACCAGATTCTTGTGCTCTTTAGAGCTGGGCAGCTCACTCCAATGCCTTCTGTTCTTATTTCGCTGTCTTTCCGGCATTTCTCCTGGTGCATGTGTCAGTCATCCCGTTTTTATCAGTCCTTGTGTTGTTGGTAAAGGATGAGAGGCATGGGTCTGAGAAGATGGCTCTGTCTGCAAAATGCTCGCCAAGTAGATGTGAGGACCAGAGTTAGTATCCTCAGAACCCAAGTCAAAGCTGCCTGTCATCCCAGTCTTCCTACTGTGAGATGGAAAGCAGAGATGGGAGAATGCCCAGGAGGTTGTTGATGAGCTGCTGAGCTAGGCTGGTATGCACAAAGAGACCCTGTCTCAAAATAAGTGGGGAGGCAAGGAATGATACCCAGGGCATTTCTTTGACCATCACATAGTTGCTGTGGTATGTCACACCTGCACCACACACACACACACACACACACAGAGAGAGAGAGAGAGAGAGAGAGAGAGAGAGAGAGAGAGAGAGAGAGAGAAAGGTGAGAGACCGGAAATAATATATTTATAAGACTGGGTATCAGCATCTTTGATTACTTACTCTGGTTAGACACCAGCAGTGAGGCAGAGAGCATCCTTCTAGCTGAGTTACGATACTGTCTCCACATCCCTTGTGCCGTGTTCTATAGAAGGACATCACTGAGTTGAATGGATTCCTCATGCTCCTAAGGCAAAATCCATTCATAGAGCCACAGATAAACTTGGTGTCTGCATTGCTGACAGATAGCCCGTGTGCTTTTGAGTGGAGTATGATTTCTATCCATTCTTATTCCTCCAACCAAAGTGAAGGCTACATAGAGAGTGGTAAGCTTTTGTTGGCCTTGGATCTGGTTGTGCTGTGGCATTTTCTGTATGTCCATAATTTGGCTCTAGGCTTTCCTGCTCCATGTTTTCTGCAGAGATGGCAAGGCACTCATTTGTTTTGGTTCATCTGTAGATGTTTTAGCTTTTTAGACTCTTTTGGTGGACTCCCAAAGTATTTTAAAGCAGGGCATACATCAGGCTAATGTTATCTCAGAATGGTTTGTGAAGAGAGACGGGACGTTCTAACTGTGCCATTCATTTTAGCCTTTTATTTCAACAAGGTTGAATTGGCTACTGCTGAACTGAGAACAGACTCCGACTTCATCCCCTCCTTTAGTTTAGCACTCAGGGATGGGCAAGGCAAGTCTAGCAGTAGAAAGAGAGACGTGTAAGCAAGAGGAGGAGGCTGAAGTAGACACACCAGATGCCCTGTGTCTGAACACTTGTGCAAGATCTTCTACTGCACAGTTCTGAAGTATCAGGAGCAGCAACACTGGTGGGGGCCTACAAATTTATAACGGACATTTAAAGATGTAATTGCTCAATCGAGAAGGTTTATAGGCAGACGTATCAGGAAAACTATAGCAATATATTTAGTGAGTCTGCACTGTCCTTTGTTCACAAGTGTGAAAGGAAACGAAGAACTATGAGATATTTGAAGTCTCCCAGCAATATGAAGGACCAGAGAGTAAAGTCAAGGTGCCCAAGATACATATATAAACAAACAAAATACTTATTTCTTTATTTTTAGATTTGAAAATGTATTGTATCAGCTGCAGTATAATATAAGAAGTAGGTAGTAAGTGAATCAACTTTGGGTATGTGGGAAATTAAAAAAAACGAATGTGGTGCTGAAATGATAAAGTCCTTGGGAATCTGAAGAGGCAGGTGAAGAAAACCAAAGACAAATTCCAAGAGCAAAGTCAGACAGAGGCGATGGAAAAGAGGTTAAATTCAGAAGCACAAAGGATAGCTTTAGGGATTTAACATCCATCCATCTAGAATTCCAGAAGGAGTAATACAGAGGTAATACAGGAAATGAGATCTTCAAAACAAAAGTGGAAGATAGTTTGCTGAGCTGAGAGACTTGGTTCTTCACAAGAAAAGTCTTACTTGGGGCAAAGGAAATTCATTGGACTAGGTATATGCTGGGATATATATATATATATATATATATATATATATATATATATATATATATATTTCAGATACTAAGATAGGAAAAAAGCTCTGAGAGATAGAGAAGCATATGGCAGCCACAAGGAAAGAAGCATTATGCCAGCCTGGGTCATTTGCATTAGCAGTTTGGGTGCTACCCATGCAGAATAATATCTGTAATGTCTGGAGAGGAATAGTTTCAAATCTAGATATTTTTGTCAAGCTAAAGACATAATAAAGCACTTCTAGACAAACATTTGAAGCTTGATTTTCATATATACGCAAGACAGAACAGAAATCAGGCTGAAAATATTTCCATGAAGACTACCTGGTCTCTGGAAAGGGAATGGCTGCATGGCCTAGATGGGAGGAGACAACACACGGCAAGAGTTGTGTTAGGATTTGCAAAGTTCTCTTCCATGTCACAGAGACCATTTTCTGTTTTCCATTGAGTGTTTAATTGGACTCTAAATCACGCTCTTGGTTCTGTGTTTGCATGAGCCTTGATGCTAATATGGAAGACTCTAGGCGTACACAGGATTTACTAGTCCCAAAACTTAGAAAAATATAAATAACAACTAGTAAAAGAGGGGAGCAAGAAGAGAGGAACAAAGCTGATATTTGAATAACGTGTTGTCTTCATTGTTTATATACACATCTTGGATTCGAAAATCAAAAAATTCACTGTGAAATTCACAGAGGAAAAAAAAAGAGATCCGGTTACATCAAGTTGCTAAGATTTAAGCACAGCTGTTAACAGTTGTTATCTATGGGAGCAAGCATTGAGAGCATGGGATGGGTTTTAGTTTTCATTCTGCCTTGCAAGTCTAATCGTTATCCTAACGCTATATGACCTAGCCTTTTATTAGGCAAGAAGTTAAGGTTTAAATCAAAGTTTTCTCTGGCAGCCTTGAGCTATGTGCTTCTCAGAAACAGCACGATTTTGTTTTTCAGCAAATAGGGCACAGCGAAGCTACTTTAACTTCAGAAGGACTGCCCTTCCAAATGTGTGTGGGGGTGAAATAGCATAGCAGCAAGTCCTTTAAAACAAAGTCTATTTATTTCCTAGAAGCAAAATTGCTGATAAAAGGCTAGTCTGGAGGTTTTTACTTTTTTATTATTCTGATTGTTTCATTCATTTATGTAATGAATTTTTCATTTTCATCTTGATTCTCCTCTGTCAGTAAGACCTTTCTTCCCACCAAGTGTCCCCAATGCTTTCATCTCTCCTTTTTGTGTGTGATTCACTGAGTTTAATTAGTTCCTTGCTTGAATGTGGGTGTAAGGTAATTTACTGGCATGTGGGCAACTTATCAGTAGCTATACCCCTGAAGAAAATGATGCCTCCTCCCTCAACAATCATTGCCTTTCCTTTTTAATTTTCTTTGTAGCTCAGTTTAGCCTTAGACTCTTGGAAATGCTTCCCACCCAAGTCACCCTGAACACTGGGATTGCAGATGTGAAACACTGCAAAGAGCAGAATTTTCCATACTGAGATGAGAACAATTGCAGAGCAGACTCCTCAATTGATCATTATGACATCGCAGAGAGGGTACAATCCTCTCTTCTTAATGAATTCCCATTGGGTCTCTTCAAGTTGGCCACCCTTCAGGAAGAATACTAATTCCAGTTGTAGTAGGCCCTCCAAACAGATTAGAAAGACCAATTTTCAATCAATCAATCAATCAATCAATCAATCAATCAATCGTCAGTCATCAACCTTTCTTTTGTTTTTTTTTTCCTCTTTTTAAATCAGAGTAATTTATTCAAAATTCCAAATCAACCAAGCAACCAACAAACAAAAAAACCAAACAAATAGAGGAATTAGGAGACTAATGAGTTCTCTATGTGCTTTGCATACAGCCCAGGAGATTAATCTTTGTTAACTGCTTGTTTAATGTTATAGTTAATAATTAGTTACCTTGTCACCCTGGACCATTCATCATCTTATTGAGCTGAAGATTTATATTGTGGGCTCTATTTTTAAACATCGCTTTTCATCTTTTCTTAGCTTGGCTTAGGGTAAAAGAAACCTAGATGTCTCTTAAAGGAATAATTGGTGTTTAAGGACTAAAATATGCAAACTATCTTGTTCCTTACAGGCTGGATTTGGAGAAGATGATTGGATTAAAATTAAAATTGGTTTGGGGACTGGCTGCTGGTCCTAGATTCTCTGTTAGTACTGTGTTTGTCTGGAACATACCTTCTGAGCTCTCTATAAAATGACAGCATTGTACTAGAAGGCCTCACAAAAATCTTAGAGTTGTTTTGATTTGCATTTCCCTAATTGCTAAGGAGGTTGAGCATGACCTTAAGTGTCTTTTGGGCATTCGAACTTTTTCTGTTGAGAATTCTCTGTTCAGTTCAATGCCCCATTTTTTAATTGGGTTAAATAGCATTTTAAAGTCTAGTTTCTTGAGTTCTTTATATATTTTGGAGATCAGAGATTACACCTCTCAGAATGGCTAAAATCAAAAACACCATTGATACCCTATGCTGGAGAGGATGTGGAGTAAGGGGAACACTCATCCATTGTTGGTGGGAATGCAAACTTGTGCAACTACTTTGGAAATCAGTGTGGCAGTTTCTCAGGAAACTGGGAGTCCACCTACCTCAGGACCCAGCAATTTCACTCTTGGGAATATACCCAAGAGATGCCCAATCATACTACAAAAGTATTTGTTCAACAATGTTCATAGCAGCACTATTTGTAATAGCCAGAACCTGGAAACAACCTAGGTGCCCCTCAATAGAAGAGTGGATAAAGAAGGTGTGGCACATATACACTTTAGAGTTCTACTCAGCGGTAAAAAAAATAATGACATCTTGAATTTTGCATGCAAATGGATGGAAATAGAAAACACTTTACTGAGTGAGGTAACCCAGACCCAAAAAGATGAATATGGTATGTACTCACTCATAAGTGGATTCTAGCCATAAATAAAGGACATAGAGCCTATAATTCATGAGCCTAGAGAAGATAAATAAGAAGATGTACCCAAAGAAGAACATATTGTTATCATCCTGAATATTGGAAATGGACAAAATTGCCGGGCAGGGGTTGGGAGCACGGGGGTGGGGGTGAGGTGGGGATAAGGGGAGATGGGGGGAGAGAAGAAAGAAGGAGAGGATGGGGAGAGCTTGAGGGAATGGATTGGTTGGGATGGAGGAGGGGTGGTTAGGGGAGCAGGGAAGTATATATCTTAATTACAGGAGCCATTTTAGGGTTGGGAAGAGTCTGGACTCTAGACGGGTTCCAAGGTGTCTAAGGAGATATCCCCAGCTTGTTTATTGGGCAGCAGAGGAAAGGGTGCCTGAACTGGCCTTGTCCTATAGCCACACTGATGATTATCTTGCATATTACCATAGAACCTTCATCTGGTGATGGATGGAGATAGAGACAGAGTCCCACATTGGAGCACTGGACTGAGCTCCCAAGGTCCTGATGAGGAGCAGAAGGAGGGAGAACATGAGCAAGAAAGTCAGGACCGTGCGGGGTCCGTTCACCCACTGAGACGGTGGGACAGATCTAACAGGAGATCACCGAGACCAGTTAGAATGGGACTGATGGAACATGCGATCAAACCAGAATGTGGCTGATGGTGGAGGCTGACTGAGAAGCCAAGGACAATGACAATGGGCTTTAATTCTACTGCATGGACGGGCTCTGTGTGAGCCTTGTTAGTTTGGATGCTCACCTTCCTGGACCTGGGGGGAGTTGGGAGGACCTTGGACTTCCCATAGTGTAGGGAACCCTGAAAGCTCTTTGGCCTAGAGAGGGAGGGAATGGGGGTATGGGTGGAGGGGAGAGGAGAGAAGTGGGAGGAGGGGAGGAGATGGAATTTTTTAATAAAAATGAAAAAATCTAAAAAGTAAAAAAAGAAAAAAAAGAAAAAATCTACCTTAGCTTTTCCATTGTAGCTGTAAATGGTAAGCCAGGAATAAAGCTCATTCTTCGATACATTTTTCTTTTCATACAAAACAGCTTGCAGGTAGCTGACTGCCTGAACAATAGCCAGCAGAATGCTGCTTCCATGCCTACAGTATCTTCAGTCCCAACACAACATACCCACCCCTCTTTTCATGATCAGAAGTAACTATAGAAACCGCACTGACAGTAGTTATTGTAAGGAGCCTTTAGCATGTTTTAAAAAGGGATTTAGAAGACGTACCAACAAAAAAGAGGGCGGAGGAATAAACAATGCCTTTTCTGCAGCTGCCTTCACTTTTAGCATGTCTGGCCAGAGGCTGGGCTTAGAGTCACCTTCAGATGGATTAGGAATACAGGTTAGGCATTCATAGGGAGCTAGAGGTTGTCCTGGTCATGCTCATCTTCTGCAAACTGGGCAGGTGCTTTGACCCCTCTTTGAGTGACTTCTGAAGTACATTAAAGGTAAAGAAATAGAAGGATGCAGTGGAAAAAGCTGGAAGTCAGGATCTCAGGCTGCTCTGTCTTAGTTATCAGTTGACTGCGAGGCTGGAGATGTCCCCACTGCATAACCTAATACAGGAAACATGTAAAACCATATTGAGAGCTGATATTCATGGACTATTTTTAGGAGGACTCAGAATTTCTCTGTGGGTTATTCTTGTTTATCTTTCACCAGCTTATAAAACATACAGAATTTTGAGGTACCAAGAAATCAGTCTGAAAGTTTTGTCTTGAATGTTCTTCCAAGATAGTTTCTGACAGGGTACTGACAGACAAAGACAAGAACATAGAGTTCCCAAACAATTTTATCCAGAAGGTGCTGAGAGGCATTTGAGGTTGGTCTAGTGAACCCAAGCTCCTCATACCACTCTCTGTGAGAGTTCCAAAATAAAAAGGCTACAATTTAGACCCGTGATGCCACCTGAAAATCTTCATATTAATGTTCTGGCATGGCATTACTGAGAAAATTGTAGAATGTAGAAGTGAGCCTTGGGAGAGGTCTTTAGATCATTGGAACCATGTCTTTTAAGGGAGTTGTGGAACTCCTGCCTTTTCTCTGTCACTGTCTGGCTAATGCAGTGAGTGGTTTGGCTTTGCCATTCATTCTTGCCTGTGCTACACTTTCTTTTGTAGTAGTTCGTATTTATGGAGGTTTACAGTCTGTGATTGATATTTTAGTTCTCTAACATTCTTGTTAGGTATTCATTTGTTTATTCATTCATCTCTCTCTCTATCCTTTCCTTTCACCTTCAGTCAGTTAACAACCCATCCATTTATTTATTCAGTCATTGGGGTCTTTTTCTCCATACTATACCAAGTATCATTGTCTTATATTGAAAATCCCTGTACAAACCACTAGTCTACCAAAAACTTTGCTATAGGACTGAGATAATCTCTATCCTGCTTTTTGGTAGAAAGGTATAAATACCCCGTGGTGAAGTTTAAGAGACTTAGAAATGTACATACCTTCATCTCCCTACCCTTTGTCCTGCTTTTTCTAATTTTATCATTACTACCATCATCAAATAATTTGAACTATGAATGGGTGGTATTAAGAAAAGAGGTTATTTCATCTTTCAACTGGGCCTGATGGTATAGGCTTGGAATTCTAGCTACTTGAAAGGCTGTGGCAGTAGAACCACAAGTTGGAGGCCTGTCTGAGCTACAGAATGAGATTAAGGCCAATGCAAACCATTTAATGAAGCCCTGTCTTGAAACAAAATAAAATAGTGCTGGGATGGAGCTCAGTGGTAGAGTGTTTCTTAACATGCATAAGACCCCCTAGTTTCAAACTCAAGAACAATAACAAAAAGGCAGTATTTTTTTTCCAGGAAGTAGGCCAATAAAATGATCAATTGTTATTTGGAGTCTGTTTTTTTTTTCTCCCAAGTCAGTGCTCAACCAGATGTCCAGTGTTGACAGCACAGCCTGCATTCAGGTTTATTTGTCCATTCAGAAGCCATTGGCAGGAACCACATGTGAGCCTCTGGTGACTACCAGGTTTTAGTTGGCTTGTAAACAGGAAAGAATCAAGACAGTACAGCCAGGGTAGAATTTATTGTACTGCTTTTTGCTCCTCAGCTGTGTTCTGGCCTCCATACCCTTGGGTGATGTTGCTGTGGCATCTTTTGTAGTCATTCTCAGGTACAGCAGCAGTCTGACTTTTGTTACTGAAAAGTCCTGTACACTGCAAGCCAAGATACGCATCTTTCATCTTAGTCCATGCTTTTCTCCAACCCTGGTTCAGGATGGCCCCAGGAAGGCATTTAAGGGAGTACATAAGCAATGGCCTCTTTCTTCTTCCTCCTCCATCTTGCTGCTGAGCCTCCTTCCTTGCTTCTTTGATGTTTCCAGACTTTCAGGACTCAGGTGGAGAACAGGACAAGGAAAAGAGCTCAGTCTTCACGTGATGGTTGTAGTCAAGTCTGGAATGTACAACTTCTACACTTAATACTGCCTTTCTTCCCTGGGAACATTCTGCGACCTACCTACCTTTTCCCCATTATTCCCTAGCTTGAGGGATGCTTTCTGTGGCTGCCATTTGTGTCTCCCCTCAGCTGTGCCTTCCACTATTCATTCCACAATGCTCTGTCTTCTACACATTCCTTGCCCTCCCAGGCATAACTTGGGCATTGGGAAAGCTTCTCCTGCTTCCCTTGAAGCTTTCTGTAAGCAAGTCGTGCCAGCCACGCTTCCGGAGGAGAGAGGGAAGCAATCAGTCCTTGAAGCCCCGTGACTAAGTTTCTTAAGACATTCCTTCCCTTCTGTTTTACAGAATTTCTCTTCAATAGATGCTTAGAATGAAGCTATGCAATTCAAACATATGGCTGTTGAGTAACCACAGCATCAAAAAGATCCCCCAAAGCTCTGCCTTTCTCAGCTTCGGGTGGGGATGGGGAGCCATCTCTGTGGGAAGAGGAGTGTAAATGCCTCAGCATTTACTGGGAGCAAATTCCTTCAGCTTTCTCATGTTCCTTTATAGAACTGGATGATGGATAAAGTGGGGCCTGAGGAATTAAATTTGCTGTCTGCTAGAAAGGTCTGAGGATGGCCCAGCACTTGTACACAGGACCCACATTTGTCATTTCTTGTTCTCAGCACAAGAACTTCATCAGAAACTTAGAACAGAGAACCCCTCTTGAGCACCTGTTTTTCAGAGAGCTGAAAAAAAAAATAACATTTCATTTTCCCATGAAAACTTTGTCACCATGGGGATGATTGTTGACCATGCAAGTGTCAGGGGACACTTTAGCCTGCATTTCTGGCAAATTGACAGATGTTGGCAGCAGAGCAGGCTGTCTGCTACATATCCTTGTATGTTCTGATCCAGTGGGTTTGGGATGGCACAGGAATCTGAATGCCTGATAGCAATCACCTCTTCTTTTCATTCTGAAGTAGATGGTCTTCATGCCTGTGAGCACAGGCACTTTGCAGACTGCACCCACAGCAGGTGATTCTGGTGCTATCTAGCTTAAAGTGGTGGCAGGAGTCCCAGTTAGGTCAACCCCATCCTAAGGATAAAAAGGAAGGTTGAGAAAAGACTGCTTAGCTGGAGCCTCTTCCTGTATCAGGTTCTCCTCAAGAAGAGGCTTCAATCCATGTCTCTGTTGTTCCCTGGAATCATCAAGAGCTTGGTCATAAGCGAGTGGGCAAGTTCTGGGCAGACCCATGCTTCTGTTAGACTCTCTGTCCCCCCCCCCCCAGGAGATGATAAAAAAGTAGTTTGTAAATAATACACAGTGATATTCTATTCTCTGTGGAGAAGCCAAGGATCTTTTAATACCTGGCACAAGGCTTTGTTGCCCTTTGGTGCTAATTAACTATAGCATTTCCCAAACTTTATGTGATATAACAGCTGATATAATGTTTGGTCTTTGAAACCAAAAACTAAAACTAAATTTTTAAAAAAGGAAGAAAGAAAACAAAACAAACAAGAAATAAGAGAATTTCCATATGACTGACTCCTTAGACGAATTTGTCTTTAGTATCATCCATGTTTGGGTGCCAACAATATAAACTCATAAAATTTCTTATCATTTAGTGAACTATACTATTAATACAGTCATATTAGGCATCACTATTTTTTCTGGTGTTATTTGCTTGAAGCTTTTTCCATATATGTGACATGGACTTTTAGCAAAAATAGAAGTTTAGCCCTATAGTTTTCTCTCCATTGAGGAAAGCTTTTTGTTTGCCATCCATGTGCTCGTGAGAGGTGATCTGCCAGACAGAAAGAACCATTTTGAAATTCCAGGAAGGATGCATTTACTGGACCGGCATGTGGGGTCAAAGCAGAGTGTTGGGTCCTTAACTCTTTATGACAGGTTGCTAGGGAAAGCAGAAAACCAGAAATGATTTCCTAGAGAAAATGACTGCTCATTTGCATGTTTGTTAGGTAGTGCAATAGTAGTAAGAAGGTAGTTATTGACTACAAGCTAACAGTAGCAGGACTCAGAATTCTTTTAAAAAATGTACCTAATGGGGAAATTCATTATTAAATTTAAAACATCAAATACAAAAAGTTGAAGAAATAATTGAGTATTAGATAAGAACCTATGGAAGAAATCCATAGTCTTGTTAATAATAAAGGTCCCCCCAGTGACTCTTATGAAATGATAATAATAATAGAGAGTAGCAACTGAATAAAGAGTGGGTAAAGGACTTATACAGATAATTCTCCAAAGAAGATGTTTCAATGTCCAAAAGTACATGGAAAGTGGACACCAACAGTCCTTAGTGAAATTTCATGGCCACAGTGAGATATTTCTTATAATTATGTCTTCTATCATCATCATCACCATCACCATCATCATCATCACCATCACCATCATCATCATCATCATCACCATCATCATCATCATCATCATCACAAAAAAAGAAAATATGCGGATGAAGCTATGATGAACTTGGATCCTTGGTCAATTGCCAGTAGGAATGCAAAATGGTTCAATCACTGTGGAACATTGCATGTCATACCTCATAAATAAACTACAGAATTATTATGGACCAGTAATACTGTCTTAAGATATAAATTAAAGAGAAGCGAAAGCAAGAATCCAAGTAGATATTTGTAGACTAACATCTGCTGTAGCGTTATTCATAGTATCCCCTAGTTGGAAACAACACAGATATCTATCAAAAGAGGAATTGGCAAGTAAAATGAGACAGAAACATAGAATGGAATATTCTCCAGTCTTCACAAGGAAGACCATTTTGATACTCGCTCAAAGTGGATCAACACTGAAGACATCCTGCTAAGTGAAATAAGCCAATCACAAGTATTGTGTAGATCTCTTCTTTCTTTCTTTCTTTCTTTCTTTCTTTCTTTCTTTCTTTCTTTCTTTCTTTCCCTTCCTTCCTTCTCTTTCTTTCTTTCTTTCTTTCTTTCTTTCTTTCTTTCTTTCTTTCTTTCTTTCTTTCTTTCTTTCTTTTTTGTAGAAACTAGGATTCTCCAAAGAAACAGAGCCAACAGGATATATGTTTTTATAGGAAGAGATTTATTTTCACAGATTGTTTGACACAGTTATAGAGGTTTGGCCAGTCTTGGATATGGTCTTGTAGGAGAGACCAAGAAGATGAAAACCCTGGATTGCAGCAGATGTAGCTCAAAGCCTATTGGCTGGAGGAATTCAGAAAGAGCTAATTTTACTCAGGCCCTCACTAGTTAGGATAAGGATCACCTACGAAAAGGAGGGCAAAGTGCTTTCCATTCAGGTTAACAGTTGATTGAATATTTAAGTGCTATGGTCCAGTTTGTTAAAACCACAGTAGTAACCACCACACACTGAGTTAGCAGTCATCTTTCTGTTTAAACACTTGAGATAATCAAGAAAAAGCCGAGAGGTTCACTCTATTTCAGCTTCTAAGATTTCACTCCACTCTCCTGCTTTGGGTACACGGTGCACAGCACATCATTCTGGGTGCACTTGGTTGAAAAGGCTGGATCATCTCCTGGCAATCAGGAAGCAAAGAGACAGGAAGGGATAGAGTTTCATTATAACCTACAAGGACACATTCCCAGTGACCTCACTTCCTCCCACTAGGCCTACCTCTAAAGCTTCCTAAGAATAGTACCATTGCCTAGTGACCAGGGACCACTCCATGCGTTTGTACTTATCTATTCAACTACCAACTAGAATGGTGTTATTCTGATTAATTTTCATACTCCAGTATAAATATTAGTGGAATCAGTGTTGGGGCCAAGATTTCCTATTAAGGACCTTTGTGGTGTGTGTGTGTGTGTGTGTGTGTGTACACACTTGTGCATATACATTCGTATGCAGGCCAGAGGTCAATGGTGTGTGTTCTCCTCAATTGTTGTCTGCCTTATATTTTGAGGACAGGTTTCTCATTAAACCTGATACTCACAGCTTCCGCAAGCCTGCCTGCCAGCAAATCCCAGCGACCCCTTCTCTGATTTCATAGTGCTAGGATTATAGCCACATATCACTGCAACCAACCCTTTTGATGAGTACTGGATATCCAAATTCAGGTCCTCATGCTTTCAGGACAATCATTTTAGCAACTTAACCATTTCTCGGTTTTAGTGCTCTTTTAACCCACCTAATTGTTGTTTAAAAGACCTTACATTCTCCTACAAAACCTAAGACAAAGCAGGTATTGGCTGGAGAAGAAGCCATAGTAGGCTCAGGCCTGTGTACACTCAGTTGAGGTTATTTTGAGATCTCTATGACCTCTTGGTTTAGATCCTGTATAAAGAACATATTCCAAATGCAAAGTCTGGTAGTACCACTCTCTTCCAGGAATTCTGCATTGCCATCTTACTGGGCGATTCTTAAGCACACTGGATGCCTCCCAGAACTGATAGGACCAGGAGAAGCTACAATTAGATATGATAAAACATTAGTGGGCTCTAGTCAGAGGACTCTATGACCTCCTAGGACCTTAAACACCAGAAAGAAGTTTCTATGGGGGGCGTGGTTAAAAGGGAAGATGAAATCTTTTAATGAATAAATTTAATTCCATAGTATGTTTAGCTCAACTTTCCAATTTTAGTTTTTTTCTGTAGTGTGATGAGTGGCAATATGACCCAGCTCTTGCTCTTTTGCGATTTACCATCTAATTTCAAAGTCAAGAAAATATACCACAAAACTGTAGCAAGAATTTATGAAGCTGTGGACCACAGAGCAAGGAGTGATGAAAGTGTTTCATGTGATTAGGTCTTGGGAAATATTTAGCTGACATGCTTATGTTGAAGGATAAATGCTACTTTGCTGTTCTGAAGATGAACCTGCATGAGCCAAGACGAGGAAGTGAGAGCTCACAAAGTCCTTTTATGGACCTCTTAAATATGAAAGCATCATAATTTACATTCTTATGAGTGTGGGTTTTTTTTAAATAGGCTCAATGAAATAATTGAATTAATATATGGGATAATAGGAATAGATAGTTGAGTCGTCTTGGCAAATACCAGTATGAAAAAGTAAGCTCTAGGGCTTATAAATATTTCTGGTTGAGAAACTTCTAGTGTTAGCATCACACACACACACACACACACACACACACACACACACAGAGAGAGAGAGAGAGAGAGAGACAGAGACAGAGACAGAGACAGAGAGAGACAGAGAATCAGAGAGAGACAGAGAGAGACACAGAGAGAGAAAGGCCTGCTTGAGAAATTGTCTGAGATCTCTTTATGAGAATTCTTCACATTAAAGTGGGTAGTAAAAGCACGAAGTCTTCTCTTAGATATATGTTTATGATAAACTTAGGATGATCCACTTTGTTGTCTTCTGATTCATGTAACTCAGAATACTGGGCCCTGAGTTAGGAAATGGATCTTGATGATATTTATTTTTGAAAGCACCTCTAATTTTATGAAGTCATAGGGGATTGAGAGTTGATTTAAGGAACCCCTTCACAGTGGAGTTTTAATCAGCTATAAGGAAAAAGGCAGTGATGACATTTGCAGGCAGTGTGGAACAAGAGATTGCCATAGCAAGAGAAATAAACCAGACTTGGGAAGACAAAAATCATGTTTTCTTACACATGGAATTTTGACTTAAATATACATCTATAGATATATGTCACATGAAAGTAGGATGGGACCGTGAAGGGAAAGGAAGAAGTCTAAAGGGAGGGTAGTAAAATATATATGACAGAATGAGGGTTATGTAGGGGAGGAAGGAGGTGGCAGAGGATAATGAGAGGAAATAAGAGCAAAATATACAATGTATGTGCATTAAGATGGACAATGAGAAACTAATCACTTTATAGCTTAGTGAAAAGTAAGTAAAGAAGATGAAAAAGAGAATTAGACAAAAAATTCTCCTTCCCATTATTTGAATTCTGCATATGCCTTTATTTTCTGATTTGTCCACACCTGAGGGGACAGATTCTGGCCAGGTACCAGGGATTATAGGGTTAAAATGGGATAGTAGATTGACCTCATTGTCTGATCGTCATAACTGCCTTTGGAATGGACCCTTCATGAGTTTGAACTGGAGACATTGTAGAAAGAGGGGCTATATTGAGAAAAAGAGAAACTCTCAACTCTGAGCTACAAAACTGAAGCTGGGGCTTTGGCAACCTTCCTAAACTGGCCTGCCGCTGGTGGAGTTAATAGGCCTTTATTTGAGAAAGAGAAAATTGGAGCTCACAGGAGGTCATTTTTCTGGTCAAAAGGAACCCCATAGGTGCTGGTCTTTACAGATAATCAAGGAGTATTATTGTATACGAAATAGCATGGGACGTCAGAGGTCAGCAGCAGAGTGTCTCCACAGCACTGGGGAGAGTATTGGGATCTGCCTTAAATATGCTCAGATTTCAGTACGAAAGTCTGATAAATTAACTCACACTGGGAAGTCTTTTTTCCATATATTTTGAGAGCCGAGTCAGTAGGCAGGCCTGTGGCTCTGTGGAGTCAGCTGTGAAGCACCCGTAGTAAAAAGGAATACGAAACAATGTCTCTCTAGCCATTTATCCCACTGCAGAATTCCAGATGAGCCCCAGCTAGTCTCTTGCATATTCTTGAATATATTTCAGGGACATTGAAATCGCTTCCATCATCTCAATGGCAGTAATTTGCGTTTAACATTTCCTAAAGTTTCAAAGAAAGAAAACCAGGAAAGAAAAGAAGAAAGGGTCTCTGGAAAGCATCCAGTGGATCGTGTTGTTTGTAGGCTGGTTTTAGTTCAGATCAGTCAAAGATCCCCTCTTAAGTTTCAAATGGTTTTACTCTATACATTGGAGTACAATGTCTTGGAAAGACAAGAAGAAAAATACAGACTAACTCAACTGTGACCAGGGAGTTTTACATCAGAAAGAACTGCCTTGGGGTAGTATGGGAAAATGATTGCTTCTATGAGGAAAAGTGTAGGCCAGGAGGGTAACAGAGAGGGAAAAGGGTTGGAAACATGATGTCCTCTCTCACTACAAACCAAAGAAAATTCTTTGCTAATGTTTCTCAGTGATTTGGTCATAGCAAAGAGAAAAATAACTAATGTGGTATTATCCACTTCTGCTTAGACTAGCCTCGGGATCTCTCGACTCCAACCTGCTCCATATACTATACATATAACCGGAACTACTGACACTCTTTCTCTATCTGCCTGCAGCCCTCATGCCCCCCATCCTGTCTTCCTGCCTCCATCTGGAAGGTAAGATTCTGAGATTCCAAGCAGTGACTTCTTTCTGGTCTCATCCTGGTATTTCCTAGCCCCCCTGAGGCTAATTTTCTACCACCAATCATTCAGGCAGCTTTGCCTCTTGATGCTCTCTTATCTACACTTCTCGTCCAACCATACTGGCTCCCTAAGGATGTTTCTCTCATTTCTATCGCCTCTAATTTGGCCCTTTATAATCCTACTTTTGTGTTGCCACAGTAAACTTTCAGAGGAAAAAAAAAAGTCAATGTAATGATGGATAATGGGAAGTGTAGACTGGTCTGTGTGTACAGGGAAAGACTGTCTGTCTCCTCTCTGAGACATTGGCTTTTACATCTGCAGTAGAGGTCCAACTGCTAAGATGACCTTGGATAGCCTTCCTTGCCTCTCTCAGCTTAGAATGTAGAAATCCACTATTATGGTCTCTCATTCTATAATTTCAGTTTCTTAAAACTGCTCTGAAAATATTAAATCGAAAACAAGTAAAATTAAACAATTTTCACTTGTTAATTATGTTTGGTAGCATGATGGCATCTTGAGCCTTCTCGCTCTGTCCTGTGTTAGACACGCATTATTCCTTTTTCCACTGTCTGCTCTCTGTATATTAACCAGCTTTAATCTTTAATCACATAGGCACCATCTGTTATCAGATTGGTTGCCGTAGTATTGCAGTACTTGTATTTAGAAATTCTTCCTTTTACTTAATAGGGGGCTCAAAGCACAAAGACAATTTTATTGCAAGATATTATTGTCTTTATTCTGTTTTTTTTTACCATTATGAATTCTTGCCAATCTGTTGTGTCTATTTTATGGCTACATATATACAGGATATAGGGTTCAAGTGGAGATTGTAATGTTAGTAAATGGTCCCAGAGGAGAGAAGGGACTAATAATCTAAGTCCTGTCATCTAGAGATAGCATCTTTGCAACACTGTTCATGGCTACTTCTTGAACACTGAATGCAGTTTATGAGAGAGAGAGTTCCTGAGATAGGGCCACCCTCCCTACACAGAAGGCTAGGACTGGAACTTGGAAGTGGCAGGTTACAAAAGAGGAATCACATTTGGAGTTTGGTTTACACATCTCATTAACTTGGACGGGGACAAGAACGTGAGCTCCTTTACTGGAACTCTCTGATTTCATCTCTGCTAGCTCCTCAGTACATGTCTGAAATGAGACAAATAAATTCCCAAACCATATTCCTTATTCTGCTTTGCTAAAGCACTTCCTCGGGTCATGTGACTAAGAGAGGCAAGTGATGTTCATCCTCTCATTGCCCACATCATGTAACCAGCTCCGACTCCCATCGTGGCAGGTAGAATCTACGATGGAATCCAGTCACGTCCACTTCCCAGTATTTGTGCCAGGTGTTATTTCCTCTCCTGAATTTGTTTCTAACTGACATAATGTGCAAAAGGTCATGGGATGGCCATCCTGTGGTTAGGTTCCAAAAGGTCATGGTTTTCATCTGGTTTGTCTGCTCCCTTCCCCGCTCCATGGTGCAGCAAGTTGCCATGGTGCTGAGAGAAGAAGAGGACTTAGCCTCTGGATAAAAGTCAGGAAGAAGCTGAGGCCCTGAGTCTGAACAACTGCCAAGAAACAACTTTAACACTGAGAGCTGCAGGAGAATCTTCCCCAGTGGGGTCCAGCCACAGCGACGCTCATGAGTCACCGAAGAAGCTGCCAACTCATCCTTGATCCTGAGTCATTGCGTCTCAGGCATGCATGTTGCCTTAGGCTGCTAAATTCAAGGTAGAAGCATTCATTGAATATGTTAATTTTAAAATGTCTGCCTTTTCCTATGTGGAATAAACTCCTAAGAAGGCTTGGTCTGGCTAACGTGCAGTTTATTTCCAGCAGGAAAATGAAAAAGCACATGTACTGGTTTTGCTTTCCTACATTGTTCACGGCTGACAAAGGAGGCTGTTGCAATCTGGCCCACCTTCTGGACAGGGAATTAAGAACAGTCTGGGAAAGGAACCACAAACACTGTGTTGTGTGTGATGTGCTGTCTGCACTGGATGGGGCAGTTGGTAAGGAGACAACCTCGTCGGACTCTGAGACTGTGGGCTCAGTCAGCTCTGAACACATGAGGCATCTGTTGAGACAACAGAAGAGAGCCAATACATTATCAAACAGAGCTTAGCAGCTAACCATCACGTGGTGGTCCATCTGCTAGACAAGATTGCTGAGCAACGTTACAGTAGTGGCTGTGAGAAAGAATCATTCCTCATTCCTCAGCCTGGGCAAATCCTAGTGTGTGTGTGTGTGTGTGTGTGTGAGTGTGTGTGTGTGTGTGTGTAACTTAAAGCAATTTAAGTGTTATAGTCAGCTATATTGCAGAATGCTATATGTATATATATATATATATATATATGTTTATAGCAAATATACTAAAGATGAAATATGTTTTTTACTTTGGTATTAAACAGAAGCTATTTTTTAAAAGAAAAATGAGAAAAAAACGCTAAAATTTCCCTATGTATATGCACTATGCTTATTTTAAAGCCTGGAGTGTCTAAAGTCCTGGAGTGTTCTCTTCTGCTAGGCTTTGCGACCCAAAGTGTGTCCTTTACATACTAGAGGTAAACAGGCCTAGAGATGTGGGAAAACTTCTTTACACGTGGGGAAGAAAGCCAGGAGAGAGTCCTGGGTTTGCTCTTTACCGTTAATCTTTATTTGATGTTCATGACAGCCTGTCAGTGCCAGGATTTGTACTTTAAAGATAGAAATAAAAATCTCAAAGGCTTTAGATGACCTGTGTCAGGTCACACAGCCCATGAAGGAGTTCCGGGCCTGGATTCAACGTATTTCTTCTTGCAGCGTAATTTGGCCTTTAAACCCGGTCAGTATAACCTCCCATGCCGAACTTCTAACTAGCAACTCTACTTCCTCGGAACAACCTAGGTGATACAAAGGTAATCTTTTTTTCACCAGAAACCTTTAATAACAAATGAGATATATAAGAACAGGAAGGAATAAAGTTAAAGCCACCACTTGGCTCCTTCCTCTCTGTGTTGTTGCCTTTTGAAGGCCAGTCCCAACACTGCCAGAGGAAATTGGCTGTCATTTTTCTTTCCAACCTGTGTCTACAAGAACAACCCCTGTATCAGTGGGATTTTGCTATATAACAAATACTCCGTAATGAGGTTGCTTAAAACAAAAATCACAAAATGCACCGGATAGTGAACAGATAAATAGAAAGACCCAGAAGGTGAAGAGTGAAAGATCCCTGATCTTCTGGATGTTTATAACCAATTGCTTATTTGGTGCCTCCAGCTTGACTCACAGACATCCGTACTCACTCCACTTCTATTCAATATGCCCCGAATAAACATATGATGATGGTAGCTAATTACCTTCTGAACCCCTATTGAAAGAAGCACACTATTATCCACCATTTCGCGAGTCAGAAGCGACACCGTTGCATTGGCGATTAGGTTTTCAGTGCATAGCTTTCTGGGGCTACATCAAAACCATCACATTGCTCCTTTGCTTTATATCTATTAATGGCTTCCCACAGCTCGTAATGTAGAAATTAATCTTTGTTTAGTTTTCATGGCTTTTTGTGCTCTTGTCTTCGCTTTCCTGTCTCACTTTACCTGCTAGTCTAGGAAGGTTAATATTGATCATTCACTTAGCAGATCTGGGATCACTCATTAATTAAAGTTTGGCCGTATCTGTGAGGGAGTTCCTAGGTTAGACTAATCAAGACAAGAAGACTCCCTACTAGTAGGGAATACCATCCCGTGGGCTGGGGTCCTGGGCTGATTAAAAGGAAGAAAGCTGGCTAAGTACAAGGATTCATTGCCCTGTGGGTTCCCCCACCATGATGAACTGTACCCTTAAACCATGAAGCTAAATAAACCTTTTCTCCCTTCAGTTTCTTGGGCCAGGTGTTTGGTCATAGCAGCAAAACAAGCAACCAATACACACTCTGTACTCTGTCTCATACCTGTTTTACATATGCCTTCGCTTTCAACTTTTTTACCTTTGGTTTTGGGACTATACTTTTCCTTATGGTTAAGTCCTTTTCTTTCCCTGCTTCAAACTCACTCATCTCTAAAGACTGTCATCTTGGGGCTTCTTTCCAGGAAACTCTCCTTGATCCCTCCCAGCACCAACTCCTGAACTCCAACCGTTGTTCATGCTTAGGTCTACCCAACACATGCCCATAACCTACTAACTGCTTTCACATGTCCCCCCGCCACCAGTGATGGCGGATACTGATGCTAGCCACAGCCCTTGGATCATGAGAGACTCTCAGTAAATATTTGTGACTTGACTGCCTGGGTGACAACTAATTCCAGCACCTGCGAAAGTTTGTCTTCACTGACAGAAATTTGATCCAGTTTCCTAAAAAGGTTTTGTCGAAGGTTTAACACTCTCTCTTTAACTTTTGCCCCATTATTTCATGCCCATATTAACCTGCTTTCCGAAGAAACTGTTTTGCACAATTCTATTTTAAGGATGTACATTTATTGGGGCAGGAAATGAGAAATTACTCTTTCAAATGCTCTCGGGAAGTACCACTCTGTTTCTCTTGTGTTGTTTGAAATAAAATAGCTCTGGACCAGGGGATGGGACAGACAGAAAATGAAACAGTGATTTATAGTATTATTTCAACTAAAAATCATCATGTAGGACCCTGGGATTAGCTCAATGAAAAGATATATTAAAGAAAACATAAATACATGTAGAGAAATTCCACAGTCTAATACAGAGAAAGCAGGGCTGGATGCGGATGGGTTTCTGGGCTTTGTGGTGACTGATGGGAAAGATATAATCCAAAGAAGTAAGAATGTTGTGGCCATTGTGAAGGCTAATTCTCACCTTCAACTTGGCATGATCAAGAATCAGCGAGGGTTTCGTTGGGAGATTAGCTACACAATGGGGTGACCTGTGGTCATGTTTCTGGAGTACTGTTTTAATTGTTAATTGATGTAGGAGAACCCAGTACACTATATGGTGATGTGGGAGTCCCCTCTGTGTGTTATTTTTCTTGGTTAATGAATAAAAAAAAAACTGCCTTGGCCTGTTGATGGGGCAGAATTTAGGAAGCAGAGAAGACAGAATTGAATGCTTGTAGAAAGAAAGAGAGAGCCGCCATGGAGCGCTGCCAGAGTAAGACATGCTGAATCTTTGCCGGTAAACAACTGCCACATGGCAATATACAGATTAATAGAAATGGGTTAAACTAAGATGTAAGAGTTAGCCAATAAGAAGTTAGAGTTAATGGGCCAAGCAGTGATTTACTGGATACAGTTTCTGTGTGGTTATTTTGGGGCTAAGCTAGCCAGGTATCTGGGAAGAACAAGTGGTCAGCCTCCTCCTACAATATGGGGCACCTTTTCTAGGCAGCGTTCTTCAACTGTGTAAGGGTAGAGGAAGGTAGCTGAGCAGAAAGCATGCATATCTCTCAGTTATTCAAGATGCTTCAAGTGTTTGTTGCCTTGTCTTCCCTGCAATAATTTGTTGTAAGCTGTAATTAAAAAGTTAAAGAAAAAAAAACCCTTTTCTGCCTTAAGGTTGCTTTTGTATATCTGATTGCAGCAACGTCAGCAAAACTAGAATACCATCCAAGCTTTTCCCTTCCAAATTACTGGGTCTTTTGGCATGATGATCAGTTGATAGGACCCTTTGTTTCTGCCTTCTGTTTGAACGCACATGCTGGGAGTAGAATTTTCCCCAACTGTAATAGTTTGTACTTTTGAGATGATGTAGCGAAGGGTGTCATTTCCTAGAACTCACTGTCTCAACTATTGCTGTTTGAACAGAGCGGAGTTTGAATAGATTTTGATGACTGGCACGTCTATTTACACCTTCCCAAACACACTCCACACAGCATGCTTGCTCATCGAACGCTCGTGATAACTCTGTGCACTAGGTACCATGAGTCTTTCCATTCTAGAAGAGGAAGCAGGTGTTCTGCAAGGCTGGGCACCATATTCAGAGACACACACATAGGAAGATGCCCAAGCGGGTTTTTTGTCCAAGTCTTGCTATAGAATCTAGGTGCTCAAGCATTAGACCCCAGAAAGGAACTTCACTGTGTTCTTATTGAGTGGTAACTAAAGGAGCTTAGATTGTTTCCTTTAGTGGGTAACGTCTTTCTCATATTTTATAGTAGAGGCAATTTTGTCCCAGAGGTCACAAGAAGGAGTTGTCAGTGGCGAAGCTGGGCTATGGACCCTTGTGACCCCCCACACACATACATACATTGACCTGTACCACCATTGTTCCTCCTGTGTGGTTCTCTGAGACAGCACCTTCCACAGCATTCTGTGCAAACAACTGCCATGTTCATTTGTCTCTCTTGCATCCATACCACTGGGGTGGGTTTCCGAGGTAGATAGGAAGTGCTGCTTTCGTGTCTTCCGGAGAGAAAAATCTTAAGCTCACTGTAGAAGTGAATTGTTCAAGGTCAAATAAGCTGGGGATGAGACAAAGGCACATTTTGTACTTCAAGACCAATGCACTTTCCACTTCTTCGCAGCTCCTTCAGGGCTGCTGAGTGACAGCTGTGTCGAGTGATCTTGAAAAGCTCAGAGATGACTGGAAACTTTGATTTCCACAGCATCTTGAAAGCTAAATGGGAGGGGAAGGTTCAGAAAGGTAACTTTGAGTTTCTTTGTTCAAAGGAAGGAAGGGAGAGAGAGAGAGAGAGACAGGTTTTCAAATCCTCAAGTGATTAACTTGGGGAAGAAGAGTTGATTTTGCTCAACTTTTTCAAAGTTGTAACCCAGCCAAATCATTCTGGGTAATCCACTGATTTAGCCTCCTGTGCCCCACTGCATACTGGGCGGGTAAATTCCCATGGAATATTGAGACCCTCATCTCTTGATTCGTCACTATCTCCACTACAATTTTGAAGTCTCTTATAATTTCAAAAGTCTGCCTTTCCAGACGGTAATAAACAGCCTCTCTGAAGGCGAAGCCAATTAAATTGGCTTGACAGCTATAAACTAAAAGGTAGGGGGAAGATCAGATGATAATTCCTAGAGCACAGATTCTAACCACTATAAACCAAGTTTCCATTTTGACAACTGAATCATCCATTCTAAATGTCAGCTTCTGATCTGCCTAACCACAAAGCTCAAAACCAAATTATATCTTGGGGTTATTGTTCTCGGGCCCTTCCCTTCCCTTCTTCCCTCCCTCTCTTTTGCTAGGAGCTTGGAATTGCTGAGAGACTGGCTCTATAGGATTAGACTGTAGGGAAAAAATACCCTCTCCTATCACAGTTGAATATAACGAATTTACATTATAGATCCCTAGGGGAAGACAGACGCCCAAGGAGGCAAAAATTCCTCATTTTATAGAAGACTTTGAGGACCAGAGCATAAAATCAGACTGAAGAATAAGAGGCTGGGAAAACTAGGGATGAATCATGACTCATTCTACTGAGTTAGTTACTCTTATTGTGTGTGTGTGTGTGTGTGTGTGTGTGTGTGTGTGTGTGTCCCTGCAGAGACCAGTAGAAGGAGCTGGATACCATAAAGCTGGGATTATAGGCAGTTGTGAACCATTTGATAAGGATGGTGGGAACTGACCTTAATTCCTTTGGAAGGACAGAAACTGTTCTTAGCAAATTACCAGACAATATCAAATTAAAGAAAGGTATATTCTGACTCCTGGTTTGAGGGGAGAGTTCACTGTTCTCGAGAGGTCATGGTGGCAGGAAATGAAGGCTGCCCAGTTGTATGTGGCACAACTTCTAGGAAGTAGAGACAGGTAAACATTGGTGTTTAGTTCACTTTCTCTCTTTTATTCAACCAAGGACCCCAGGCCTTAGAATAGTCTCACCCATGATTTCTTATCTTAATTAACATAATTTCGGAAACTCCTCCCAGCCTTGCCTGGGAGTTTGATTCCGTGACAATTTTAGTCCCCTTCAGTTGAAAGTCATCATTAATCATTCGCTTACTTAATGGCTTGGAGCACTTGGTTTTGTTGGCGCCTCAGGCCCCATCTCTTGAAGATGGAAATAAAGTCATACACTTAAAAGAGACAGTAAACAGAGCAACATATTTTCTTCCTTTGGTGTTAGGCAGAGAGAAAATACTAGCTCTGGCTTAGTACTGGCTTAGTTGAAGTCTTTGCCCTTGCCTTTATCCCTCAGAAACAGGCAGCTTCATTTTTCTTCTCTGCTTTTTATTTTTTTTTTTTTTGCCAAATTCCTTTCAATCTAGTCATTTCTCCCTCTTTTGGAGAATAGTTATGGCACATAAAATTTTTGTGTTCTTTTTTTTTTAAATATGAATCATCTCAGGTGAAACCCCCATTCTCCCATGCAAATAAAGCAGAACTCTCCCCCTAACCTGATTGGCTGTGGAGACTGGCAGTCTCTAGGGCAACCAGGCACCAGAAAGGGCCTCCAGTACAAGGCTCAGGCAAGTGCACCTGTTTTTAATTAGCAGGAGCAGAAACAATTCTGCCAACACTGTGCAACCATAAGGTGGATTAGTTTTGGAATGAGTCAACATGCTAGTGCCCCTCATCCAGAGGATATGGGAAAGAACCAAGTTCAACTGTGCTGTAACCACTGGACATTCAGACAGCACCATCGCATTTCCCCAAAGCATTGCTGTCCTGCTATATTTTTATCTATTCAGTATTTTTAAGTGTGTGTGCATGTGTGTGTGCGTGTGTGTGTGTGTGTGTGTGTGGTGTGCACATGCGCATGTAGGAGCCACCCTTTGCTGGTTTCCTCTGATTCTGTGAAGATGTACTCCTGAAGAGGGGCAGTGAAGCGCGTTATCTTCCAAGTGATGACACCGTCCTGTCAGGTGAGCATCTGCCGAAGCACAGCATGAGCTAGGGAGCAGGCTGACAGTCTGTGATGGGTGGGGCAGCAGGCTGCTTAACCAAAGACTTCATTTTCTCTAGCTCTGAATAGAGGAGGTGAGTCTTTTTTATCTAAAGCAGCCAAGACACTGGGCATGGGAAGCAAATGCACTCAGCAGAAGGTCACTAATTCCAGGTTTGTTCCCCAGAGAATGGGTGATTGGCTTGGACTCATCCATGATATAGTTTGGACATGGTTTGTCTGTCCAGGGTTGATATATAGAAAGTTCTGTTCTAGGTGCAGTGATGTTGAGGGGTAGTAGGACCTTGAAGAGCTGAGTCCTAATGAAAGGTTATTAGGTTAATAGGGCACTTCCTGTAGGAGGTATTAATGTCGTTCTCCGGAGATTCTGGTTGATTCTCCAGAGAGAAATGTTGTACTCAATGTTCCACTTGGGTATTTTCTTATACCTATTAAAAGCTAACTGATCTGCCTCACAGAAAGGATACTATGGAGAGCCTTTATTTGAGAGATTTAACTCAAAATCATTTTGACAATAGGTTTTTGGTAAGAGGACTGGGAACAGATCAGAAGAGAGGAAATAAGCCCAGATTCTGATGCATTTTCCTTACCATTAACGCAGTGAATAACAAGAACCTGCCACTTTATGATTTTGGATTTGGTAGTAGGAAATGTGCATTTGCTTAAAGGGTTTCTCTGCATTGAAGATTGAGCTTGCTTTGCATCATAAGAAAAATTGGGGAACCATAAAAAGGCACCATGTCCTGAGAGCCAGGCTTCTTTCTGTTCCATTCTGTCCTGGATTCACACAGGACTTTTGGGTAGGCTTCCATTGTATTTAGTTTATATATGAGGTATTAGGATTCCAGAAACCATTTTTTGGGGGGTGAGGCAAGAGGAAGGTAGCCAACAATTGGAGCATGAGAGTTTAAGTTGGAAGTGTGTGTCTTTCGCTTTATACATGAGTCACATTAGGAGCGATTTGTGTTTGGGGGTGCCAAGTCGGTGCATTTGTTCTCTCTGGGTCAGACATGATGAAGCTCCGGCCCAAGATGGATGTTCGCTAGAATCTTTCCGGTAAGGCACCACTTCGTGGTGCTACACAGATTATTAGATATGGGTTAATCAAGATGTGAGTAAGAGGCTCAAACTAATGGGCCAGGCAGTGTTTAAATGAATACAGTTTGTGGGTTGTTATTTCGGGTGTAAAGCTAGCCATGTGGGATCCGGGCGGGATGAAAAGCAGGCCTGCCCGTAGCTCCTCACTACGACAGACCCTGGCATCGAAGACACATGAGCATGAATCCTGGTTCTGCGTCAGGAAAGTGCATCCTTTGATACTGCATTAAAAAAAACCTTCTGTCTTGTACAAAGATGTCTGTAACATGGAGATATTAAGCATCTACTCTTTTAATTGCTCTTAGAAGGAGATGAAGCAAGCAGACTGAAGTCATTCATAGCCCTAACTTCAGGCAAGGGCAGGTACTCTGTCACGACTGAGGCTGGTACTCACTGTATCTAGAACAGTGCCTCACTACTTTCCTAAAGCTGTGACCTTATAATAAATTTTCTCATGTTGTGGTGACCCCCCCCCCCAACTTAAAACTCTTTATGGTAACCCCAAATGTAAAATTTTTGTTGCTACTTCATAACTGTGATTTTGCTACTGTTATGAATCATAATACAAATCTGTGTTTTTCTTAGGCAACCCCTGTGAAAGGGTCATTCAACCGGCAAGGGTTTCATGACCCACAGGCTGAGAGCTGCTGGTCTAGAGCATTCACTATATTCCAGAAAAGTAATTAGAAAGGAGGACAAAGAGATGGTTTAAGAAACATATCATTCCTCAGAAATATCACATTAATACACAAAGCTGAGAGGTAGATAGATAGATAGATGTTTGATAGATAGAGACAGATAGATGATAGAGATAGAAGACAGAGATAGACAGTTGATAGATGATAGATAGATAGATATATAGATAGAGAACATATGCATGCATACATACACAGCTGCTACAACATAGGGTATATTTAGGGGAGGGAGTAGGAGACAGTGTGAGCGAATAACAAAAGGCCATGTAGTTTATATAGAGATGAAAGATGTTTCAGGTTGAGTCTTTGGACAGTATCTCTTGGAAAAACTGCCTTTGGACCCTGGCAAGGTTTGCATGATAAAGGATCCTGTGAAGTGAAGACTGAACATCTTTCAACCTACAGGAATAGTGTGTCATCTGCCTTGCATTGCATTACAGACCTCATGGTAATCGTAAATTTCCCAAGCGCGTGGGTCACTTTCCCCATATGACATTCTGTTCATATACAAAGCGGGCAGAGCAATAGGCTACAGACATTTTTCTTTCTCTTCTGTAGTAGTATTTTTTGTTTTAAAGTTCTATGCAGTTATACCAAACTTATATTGTATTATATTTGTATATATATATTCTATATATACAAAATTTATATTTATCATATCAATACACTAATACCCCCCATTTTCTCTAAGCTTCCTGTACTCTTTTAGATTTTTAGTTTTTTTTAATTATTAATGACCCTGGAGTTCAATTAGAGTTGCCTATATTTACGTGAATCTTGCCTATTTCTTGACTGGTCAGATTGTTGGCTCTTTGTTTCTTGCCTGAGGACCTGCCAGAGAGTGCATCAAAGCCACCAGGGAAAGCTTTGGCTCTGTCTGTATTCCCAAGTAAGTGGGCAGGTAAGTCAGGTTGGTCTCAGTGGCATGGCTACAGCTTCAGTCTTCCTGGATTATACCATTATATGTCTGGGTCTGACAATCTAATTTTGGTATCTTCATTCAGTGAATTTATTCTTAAAAACAGCAGCAGAATGGACCATCACTCAGGAAGGAACCTTGGTGTGACCTACAGCTGACTTCTTATTAGAAACAATGGGGGCTAGGGCATAATGGGACAACATTCAAAGTAATTGGGTTAAACAACTGCCCACAACCATTTCTGGAGTAATCACTACAATCGTTCTATTTACCTGGGTGCAGCCAGTGTCTTTACAGGAGTTGAGTTCTAAAGGAGAAAAATAGATATAAAAGAATAGGCACATATATTGAGAATTTTTCTTAATTCTCTGAGTGTCCAGAAGGGGGCGCCTAACCCAACATAATGTGGCAGTGCTAGTGAAGGGGATTTGCTTCACTTGTAGTTGTCTTGGCTTCCCTGTGCACCTCTGGTGTAACCTGTACTCAATCTGGCATCCTATCAGATGTGACCTTACTGTAGAAGACAGGCATTCCTCTTCCCTGATTTTTTTTCTCCTCTGTAAAAAGTCAGGGTTGACTTCTAACATTGACACCTCTTTGATTTGATCAAAAACAAGAATTTTATCATTATGGTGGTCTTATAAAAACAACTATTTGATTTTTCCACTGAGGTAAACCCTTTTCTCAGATGCTTCATCGCCACCCCAGGGAGAAGTGAACTATGAACATTCTCATATTATTGACCATGCATGTGCACATAGGATTCTCTACTTGGGCTTTTCCCTTCATGCACTTTAACTTTTGTGACTTGTGAAAACATGTGCTTCTTCAAAGCAGTCCAAGTTCCATGAGCTCTTTCCAGAGTGGCTGAAACCAGCCTACTTGTCACCTAGGGGTATCTGCTATAAACATTCAGAGAATACTAAATTCTTTTCACTCAGGTTTTCTTTACTAATTTCCCACTTGATGTGGAATTCCGCTCTGTATGCTGTGAATACCATTGGTTAAGAATAAAGAAGCTTCTTTAGCCTGTGATAGGGCAGAATAGAGCTAGGCGTGGAAAACTTAAACTGAATGCTGGAAAAAGAAGATGGAGTCAGTGAGAAACCATGTAGCCACCAGAGGAGAAAGATGTGAGCCACCACCTGGAACCTTACAGGTAGGTCACAAGTCTCGTGGTAAAGGATAAAATCATAGAAATGGATTAATTTATGATGTAAGAGCTAGCCAATAAGAAGCTAGAGCTGATAGGCCAAGCAGTGATTTAATTAATATTGTTTCTGTGTGGTTATTTCGAGTCTGGGCAGCTGGGAATGAATGAGAAGCCTCCAACAATACCCACTTATGTTTGGAAAGTTAACCTCACATGCATACACACACACACACACACACACACACACACACACACATACACACACACACACAGAGAGAGAGAGAGAGAGAGAGAGAGAGAGACAGAGACAGAGACAGAGACAGAGATAAAGAGACAGACAGACAGAGGCAGACAGACAGACAGAGGAGATTAGATCATGATTGAGTTTTGTCATCTCCTGCAGCTGGATTGCAAATTATCTCTTCAAAAGTCTTGTCTACACTGAAAACAGCACATAAAATGCAGTAATTCTTCCTCTTTCCAGGAAGAAAGTCACTCGAGAGACATTACGAAGACACTTAGAAAGCTTGGTTTGTTTTCATATTTATTCATTCATGAGCATTCTGACCAAAATTAGTTTTCATTGAGTTTGGTCCCTGTCACTGGTTCAAACACTGACTTTCTTCTCTCTTCTCTTTGTCTTTTGCTGTATGATGATTTCTTTACTATATGACTGTGTAGTTGCTTAATCCCCTGAAATAAATACACATTGTTTTCTCCAGAACAGCTATTTTACTTCAGTGGGGAGTTCCCCATCCTTTCAGATTTTCTCATTAGTTGATGCCTACCTACCAATTCTAATCCAGGTCACTCCACTTCTCATCTTGATTCTTGTTATGTATGTTCCTTTCCTATCTAACCTTCTAGAAGCCTTGAGTTTTCAATATCTTGAGACTTCTAATTATCACCATATTAACCACTGAGGGGAGATTGAAGCAATACTTCTGGGTTATCACTGATGCTGTGGTGGACTATTGTCTTGACTATTTTCCATGTACATGTAGAATCCCTTCCCACAAACATGTGTGTTTATGTGTATGTTACTTATGTATACCTAAGATACACATATCATTTCCCCATTTTCCCTGTTGTCTTTTTCTCTTTTCTCCTCTTCCATCTATTTTACAGAAAATATCAGACAGAGAAAACACAAGACATGTGAATGTTGGAAGAGAGAAAGAACTTGCTGCTGATTGAATCAGCATCCAACTCACAGAAGGAGGTAAACTGGAGTTTAGAAAGGTCATCTGTAGCTCACTAGGTCCTCTAGCAGCGGGGGAGGTAGTAATCATAAATCTGCCCCAGACTTTGTGTTCCCTGCATGTGGCTGTGCCACTCCAGGGCTGTGCTTCTGTGGGGTTGTTTTGCTCCAGAACATTTAGTCTGTCTCAAGGACATTGTTTCAGGAGCCAAAGCAAAAGGAGAGATAACTGGCCCCTGATTCCTGGTATAGACATGCAGGCTATGGGCTGTCTATTTACAAATGATGAACTAGATTTAAGGCTTTCTCCTTCTTTAGGTTTCTACTGCTGTTAAGTATTTTGCAAGAATTTTATTACTCCCTAAGATTCTAAATTATTTTTTCTCATTTTCCCTGCAAAGGATGAGTTCAATATTTCATCTGTTCTCATTTATTGTTAATTCTTTTTTCTAGCTCAGCTATTAGAAGAACCATTTTTTGTGAGTGTGTGTGGTTTATTTTTCCCACCTAAAGTGTTTACAGAACCCTCTCTAGCTCTTTAACCACTTAAAAAGTCATCTTTCCTCTTTCTGTTACCTAAGTCTGTCTGCTTTGGTCTTTTAGCTGAAAAAATAATCAAATTCCTATGTTCAAATCCTTCTTTCATACTAAACATCTTTATGCTTGCAATTTTGTATTTGTCTGCTGAAACTACAATGGCAGTTCCTACTTTTACATTGTCTGGACAGATGATGCTGTAAGTCTAGTTAATTTAATCAAATATTCTTTTATTGTACATCTACTAATCAATGTAGAGCCAGCTATACAGGAAATATTCAATTTATGTCTATGCAGTTTTTAACATTTTCATGCTCTTTGCTGTCTGATTCAAAAGTTACACAAATAGGCAAGAAATGATCCATGTCTCTGTTTAAACCTTGCAAGTGACTTTTATACCCAACCATGGGGCTTTCTACTTCTTAAGATGGTCCTTAATGCTGTCTACATCCCTATCCTCATGAACACTGCCTCATAAGTCACATGTTGTCGTCATAGATTCAATCCTTTACATTGACATTGTGGAAACCCAGCTCATGAGGTTTCATACAGAAACAAGAACTTTCATAGTAACTTGGTTAGGAGGTCATATTGTGATATGTTAGTAAAAAATGTATCTGCCTTCTGTCCTTGTCCTAAGAACCTTCGGGAACTAAATTTAAAAGCTTTCCGACATAGCATAACTTTGAGTATGTGGTGTGGTTATTGTGAATAACTTTTATATGAGTCTACAGTGAAAAAGAGCAAATGGGGCAAAAAGAAATAAAAAATTGTACAATTTGGGGAGAAAAAGAACACCTGGGAGCTTAACTAGGAAGTCAAAACTTGTGCTGAAAGAGGGTCTGTCATTGCTAAGGGGATTAGTGCCATTAGGTGGAGGCTTCCTGACCTTCATTGGAACAATAAGGTGCCCTGAGGGCAAGGCTTTCCCCAATTAAGCTGTTAAAAGTGTATAGGGGTTGGAAGGAAGGACTCTGCTTATTGGTTCCCAGCTGCTTAGCCTCAAAATGATCACACAGAAACTGTATTAATTAAATCACTGCTTGGTCCATTAGCTCTAGCTTCTTATTGGCTAACTTTTACATATTAATTTAACCCATTTCTATTAATCTGTATATCACCATGAGGTCATGGCCTACCAGCAAAGTTTCAGCACATTTACCTCTGGTAGTGGCTCCATGGCATCTCTCTGACTCAGCCCTTCTTTTTCCCAGCATTCTGTTTAGTTTTCCCTGCCTAGCTCTGTTCTGCCCTGCTGTAGGCTTAAAGCAGTTCTTTACTCATTAACCAATAAAAGCCACATACAGACAGAAGAACCTCCACACCATTTCCCCTTTTCTGTTTAAATGAAAAAAAGGCTTTAATGTAGTAAAATTACATATAATAGAACAGATATCAAACAAGAATTACAGTTACAATGTTTATATCTACTTTATCTTATATCATAACTAAGGAAAACTATAACTATAACTATAAATTCTTCAACTCCATCAAAGATTGCAGAAGGATATAATTTTACCTAAGTAAATAGGTGGTTCATTGTAAGCAACTTCCAAAACTCTAGAATTGAAAGAGACATCTCACTGCCTGGACAGTCACCCAAAGGTTTTCTGTACCATTGGGGCATCCATGTTTAGCCTACTGGTCTATAGTATCCAGAGGACTGTTCCATGAAGCAGGAAATTTTAAAAACAGTTCCACCTATATTGACAGTTTGTCAGTCACTTTCTTCTGTGTCCTACAGAATGTCTGGCAGACTCTTTCACGTAGCAGGAACCCTGAAGGACCATCTCACCTTTACACAAGTTCAGTAGTCATTTCTCTGTGGGTCCTGCATGTTCAGTTAAGCAGTCAATTCATAAGCAGTTTCTTGCCCAAATGCCTAGCAAACTCCATAAGGAGCCTCTTTGATGTCCATCTTCCTCTTGAAGCAACTCATGCTGCCAGGAACAGATGTGTCTCATTGTAAAAAGTTCTAAGCTCTTAAACATTTTAAATGCCATATTCTGTAGTCTTTGAGGGGAGCCACTAAAAGAAAGGGAGGGAAGGAGGGAGAGACAGAGAGAGAGAGGCAGGATTGGGAGGGCAATGTTGATCCTACTTTTAGGGGTCCTGGATAAAATAAGTTATCAGTATTTTGAAAATAAATACCCAGTTCCAAGTTAAGTTGGTTGTGACCATATCAAAGCTTATTCACTATAAAATACTGGGTGCCAGAATCAGCAGTGATTCTTTCAGAAGGATGTGAACAGTTCTTCAGCACAGTTGCTGGTTAAGTGGGTGTGGAAAAATGATCTGTCTCAGAGCCAGTGTGCCACAGAGTTCTTCAGCCTTCTAAAGACAGCTGCAGGTGAGCCAGCCACAGACAGAATACTTTTTGAGTTCATTGAGCCAAGAACAGAAATAAACAAAGAGACAGACAAACCACAAGCTTAAACCTGGATGGAGGGCTATCATTTATGTATTTCTTCAGCCACTTTACATCTATTTAATGAAGATGCTCTGTGCAGCTGTTGAGGCAGCTAGGCAGAGGTTTCTGACATACCAAGGCAACTCTTGACCCCATTCTTACATTTACAATGGTGTAAGATTTTCCTGCCATAGAATGTGGAGTAAATAAAATTCTTGAACTTTGAGCCAAAGTCATGATAAAAGCCAGATTTTTAAGCATCTTCTTCCAGAACACCTGCTCTGTGGACTGAGCTACCACATAAAATGTCTGTCTATCTTACTAAAGAGATTACATGGGGAGAAGTTCTATGTATCAGGAGAAGAAGACAAGAAACTCAGTCATCTCTGTTTATCATTTGAACCTCCCCATCATAGCAATATTGCCACCACATGACTAAACCATGTAAGATTCTAAAGCAAGACATACTTGGGTGCAAGCTTTGGTCCTGGGGAGGCAATAATGCGACCACTGCTTTAAGATGCTTCAGTATAAAGCAGCTTCTTGGGCAGCAGTGGAGAAACAAGGAAGCTTCCAATGTTAGGCAGCTTCTTCTCTTCCTCTTGATGCTTTCAACAGTGTGTCTTCACAGGCATGTCCTCATGGCTACCCATGGAACTTGAGATCAACGTGCCTCCTTTGGCTTCCTATAAAATGCGACCCATTTTTCCTTGGAAACAACCCATACATTTTCATTTTCCATATTTATTCCTTAAAAAAGAGAGAAATTTTATGTATCTCAAGGATTTACAGGCACACAGCTGTAGACGGAGCCTGCTTGTTAATTCCCAGCTGCCCAGACCTGAAATAATCACACAGAAACTATATTAATTAAAACACTGCTTGGCTTGTTAGCTCAGGATTTTTATTAACTAACTGTTATGTCTTACACTAATCCATTTCTATTAATCTCTTACACTAATCCATTTCTATTAATCTCTGTGTTGGCACAATGCTGAAGCTTACCAGGTAAAGTTCTGGGGTCTGTCTCCTCAGCAGCTACATGATGTCTCCCTGACTCCTCTATCGTCTCTGCTTGGAATTCCCACCTTGCTCTATTCTGCCCTGTCATAGGTCCAAAGAACCTTCTTTATTAACCAATGGTAATAAAACATATTCACAGCATACAGAGGGGAATCCCACATCACACAGTAGAATGTGACATGGACAACCTGTTTGAGTTCTCAAAATGGCATTATTTATCTCTTTTTAAAGTGTTAATCAGGCAAAGATTAACTAAATGATCCAAGCTTGCTGCTTTAGTAGACCATTGGATGGCCTTGGGTCTATTTTTAAAACATGTAATTTTAAATTATGAGCATTTCCCATCAAATCAGAATTTCTGCTATGTTGCAGGGGCTGACATTGTTGTTGCTCCAGTATTACCCAGCCAGGGATGCCATGAAGATCATATAACATCCAATCTTATCCTAATGGTAGAGCTCAAAATTTGATCATTCTGTGTCTACCCCAAATGTCCCATCTTAATGTTTATCGCTTACTTTGTGATGCTGATGATCAAACTCAGGGCCTTAGGCCTTACATATGCTAGATAGGTAATATACCATTGAACTATATTCACAGTCCCCTAGTCTAATATTTAACTATAGTATTTTGCAGCTCACATCTCTTGGAGATTGGAAGGTCTCATTTGAGGCCAATAACTGTGTGTGTATGTGTGTGTGTGTGTGTGTGTGTGTGTGTGTGTGTGTGTGTGGTATGTAGGCAAGAGGTTAGCCTTGGGTTTATTCTATGGGTTCTGTGCACCTTGTTTTTTGTGAGATTTGGTCTTTCACTGGGACCTGGCTAATTAGTTTAGACATGCTGCCAAGTGCCCTCCTATTCCTGCTTCCTCATAACTGGGCTTACAAGTGCAGGCACTACCATGCACTGAATTCTGGGGATTGGACTCAGTTCCTCATGCCTGCACAGCAAGGACTTGACTGAGCCATTTCCCCAGGCACAGTAATGGAATACCCTTGCTGTTGTTGTAACATTTCTGTAGAAGACATAAAACATCCAAAACAGAAACCAGGAACTGATGTGTCAAAATACAAATGCCCAACTTCCTGCCCAATGTCACGTGATATCTTAAAAAATTGTAGGACCCATTTCTGAATTCATGCTTCCTGAACAAAAATTATTCTGAAGTTGTGAAATCATTAAACTAGGGTGGAGACAAGAGCGAGGGCAATCAATATCTTATTACATCTCCCGGGGTTTCCGAAGCCATGGATACGGGAGAAACAATGCTCTTAAGAAGAAAGATGGTGCATATAAATGGCTTGGTAAAATAAGTGTATCCACATTTTACTTAGAGATAAAAAAGCATACTGTATGTTTTAGTGGAGAAAAGTGGATATTTAAATAATTTGTCAAACTTCTTTCCTTGGGGAAAATGCAGACTGGTAACATCTCCATAATTCTCTAGAATAGGCTCCATTTTTAGTTTCCATAAGTAGGATCAGGCCTGAAGCATGAAAGGATGAGTAAGACAGGAGAGAAAACCCTGAGCTGCTAGCCAGAAGACCCATGTTTCTTTCACTTCATTACCCATGATGTAACTAACCATATTAGCAACAATGGAGAAATTCCAAAGAGACGCTTGGGCCCTGGCCCTTTAGTGTTACACTACTGAGGCCCCAAACTGAACTTTCCCCAGGAGTATCATGCTAGGGAAGGGAAAATCTGGGACTCTAGAGTCAGCTTGAAGGGAATCTGTGTGCTGCAAAGAGATTGCACACAGCTCTGACAACTTGTTAAACCACCTCTCGGGAGACATTGAAGTCAAAGTGTTGGGTGGGACTACACCTTGACCTGAACTGCTTAGTTATAAACACCACTAGCTTTCATTTAGATACGAACCTCATATTTGAGTACCAAAGATGGACAGGGTAGTAGTGGGTAGGGGCGTTGTTCCTCTGTCCCTCTTCTAAACATGTTCACATTAAATAAATTCCCATCTATTTCTTTTTATTACTGTTTGCCTAATTGGTAGGTTGAGGGTAGGTGGCCTTTTCTGGCTCACTGAGTTACCAGGGTCCAGGCTCTGAATCCACCAATTCTGGTAACAGCCAGCCAGTTTCCTTCCCAGAGGTCTTACTTTGTCCATATGAAGAATGATGGGAAAAAGATACATTTAGTCATTTGGGGACTCAAGTGTCACAAGATCCCAGCCCACTCCTCTGACTGCCACCAAGGAGTCCAGGTGTTGGAGGAGGCCACTAGTTAGTTCCTGCCTGCTTTTCCCCAAAATAGTCACATAGAAACTGTATTATTTAAATCACTGCTTGGCCCATTAGTTTTAGCTTCTTTTTGGCTAACTCTTACATATTAATTTAACCCATCTCCATTAATGTGTGTATTGCCACATGGCTGTGGCTTACCGGCTAAAGTTCTGGCGTCTGTCTCTGGCAAGGCTACATGGCTTCTTTCTAACTCTGCCTCCTTTTTGCCCAGCATTCCATTTAATTTTCCCCACCTAACTCTGTTCCCCTATAGCTCTGCTATAGGCCCAAAGCAGTTCCTTTATTAACCAATGATATTCACAGCATACAGAGGGGAATCCCACATCATCTAGGTTTTTTCTTAAAGTTCTAGGAGCTTTCAATGGGGGTTTAGAAATCTTAAATTGGAAACCCTGCCTTTTCTTTTGGTGTGTATGAATTCTGTGAAGTTTTATATATACACAAGACCTTTGAGGTAAAATGCTTATAAATTCCCCACAGTGTCTGCATGTAGAGTGATGGACATGTGTTCACTGTGCTGTACTCTGACTGAGGTCCTGCAGGGTCTGGAAGAAAGCTATGACCGCTGCAGTACTGATGCACAGTTGCTGAAGTACTGATGCACAGTCACACATTTCCTGGGTGCTGAGTTGTCATTCACACACAAGAATCTGAGTCAAAAGAAATGGCAAGAGCACTTTTCTTAGCGGCTAATTGGTTTGTTGTGCTCAGAATGAGCTTCCAGATATATGCTGTGAACCTCCCCCATAATGCTGAGGAAAATGTGTTCTGTGTAGGAGTGGAGGAAGGAGAATGACTAAGGGAAAAAAATTAAATTGCTGTGAGAAACAGAATAGAGCTGCTCTTTAATTTTAATCACTACACGCTCAAATTCAAAAGGTTTGATATTAAGAATATAATGCATATTGATATTATTGGCCTATAGCACTACGTCGTGACTGAGCTGAAGTAAGATTTCTAACACACTGTGGGTTGGAGTTAGATCATGCCCCCTCTCCTACTTGTGCTCAAGACCCTTGTGGGAAATCCTGAGCCTTTACACTGTTGAGATTTGGATGCAAAATCTCACTTCCCATAATTCACTCTGTGGCAGTAATGGTTTCACTTTTTTTTCTAGAACAGCTTTGTTGCTTTGTTTCTGATTATTTGTTAAGAGAGGGTTGGATTTTCTTGATTTTCTTTTTCTATTCTCAGCTTCTAATTTCTTATCAAAGTAATATTTACAAAGCATAAAAATTGAAACAAGACTTCTTGCAACAGCTTAACACTGGTCCTTTGTTCCTGTTTTTCATGACCTGAGATCCTGCCCCCTAGAATGAGCTCGTTTTAATTTTATGGGATGCTTCTTTTAGTATGTCTTTCCTTGTTTCTGTATGATATACTTCTATGCCATGTTTGACTATCAAGTGACATATTGTGCTTAGACTTTCTCATGTGAAATAAAGGGATTAGTGCCCTCATGTCTCCTGTCTGTGCTAATAGATTTTACCCCCTCTCCTCTACTGTCCTTCTCAGTACGACAGTTTCCAGGTTTGTGTTGAATCCATCTTATGTAACACTGCTCATAGATGATGTAATTTTCTATGTGTCTTTTGTCATATAATTTTCCTACCCTTCTCAAGCGCATCATGACTCCTTTTTTCAGTTATTTTGCTATGGAGTGTGCTGTCACTCTTAATCTTTGAACTTTGACAGGAGTTAAGCATAGTAGACACAGGTTTCAGCCCTGTTGGTGTTTGCCTGTATTCCTGCATCTCTGGCATCTGGGACTTCCCTTCCAATCATCTGGGGTGTTTCTTTGCCCCCTGCCTGTTGGACTCCATGTTTTTCTGGATCCCATACGTTCTTATTGCTTGGACTACTTTCTCATTTTTTTGAGCATATACTTCGGTAACTTTCTGAGTAAGGCATGTACAAGAGTTATTTTTCGAGTCTCTGAAAGTCTGAGGGTAAAGAAAAAATGGTGGATGATAGAGTCTTAAATTTTGAAATTAAATGGCTTTCCCAAGGATTCCTTAGATGCTGGGTAAATGTAGAAATTTATTTTGAAAAAAGTCAACACTTTAAAGGAGAAATTTAGCAAGCCTGTCAGTCCCAGTGGGAAATAAACCTCCATTCAAGTGTCCCAACTCAAGGGACTTTATTAAAGTGACTACAACTGCTGTCTCCTTAAGTATTTCTATAACATTGATTCTAGTATCTCCCACAGACACCAAAACCTGAGGATGCTCCAGTGTAGTAATATTTTTAATTTGTATTTTCTCATATATTAAATACTCATATACTTATCACTTCTAGGTCCTTATAATACCTAATATGTTCTAAACACTATATAGTTAGTTGCTATGATGTATTGGTTAGGAAGCAGTAATAAGATTAAAGGAATATGATTAGTAGAGACACAAATATGGTCGTCTTATCCACACAGTGCACATAACCAACAATAAAGCATTTAAAACAGTATTTAAATACTGGGGTTTCTTGAACCAAGGATGTTAAACCTAGAGGCACAGAGGCCAATATGTTTATAGAGTTTTAAACCAAATTACGGAATGTTGTAAGGACTAGCTACTCCGTGACAGAGTGCACACCTCAAGCTTGAAGGTGAAAGGTAAGGAAATGTTGGGAGAATAAATATGTGTTGGGACCAATGATGAGATGCTCCCTAGAGAAGACAGAACACTTGCACTGTAGGAGCTGTCACAGTGGACGGGGGGGGGGGGGGCTTAGAACATCTCCTTCCTTTTGTCTTCTGATTTCCTGTTACTGTTTCTTCTCATGAATAGGTTTTCTGAACCTCAACAGTAGGTTTCTATGCTGATGCAGTAAACCAGAACAAGCTGAACTGAAAAAGTAAAAGAACAGGTTTATTTTGAGCAAAGCAACTCCCAGGTGAGTCCTCCAGTCCCTGGAGATAGAGGTGGAATAAGAGGTAGGAGAAATCATGTGTCTGAACCGAAGCAGGGAGTTTAAATGTCCTATAGGTGAGGGGTGTGGACATGTCTTCCATAAACCACGTTTATGCCCATATATATATGGTATGCTTTAGGAGGAGGCTTTAGGGGAGGAGTTACTGTAGCCACTAAGAATGCAGCACTGTGCTTTTGGAGCCCTTCCATTTGTTGGATATTCTCTGAGAGGGTGGGATTTGGAGAGACAGAAATGAGGCTTTCATAGGAGCCAGCTGAAAGTTCCAGCCAAACACTCATTAGCAAAATCAATGGGTTGTTGTCCAGCAAGAGACTGAATTAACAGTCCATGGAGCCAGAGTGTGAGTAGCATAGATATAACAGATGAAACACAGTGTACTTCCTCCTATAATTATAAAACACACCTAAGTGTGCATCCCTTGGAAAACTGATAGTTTCAGGTAAGCATACAAACAATAGCAACAACAACCAAACAAGCCTATACTGGAATTACTGACAACTGAAAAATGATTTAAAAATGTAGCAAAAACTCGTAAAAAAAGAAGATAAACTTGGCATAAATTATATAAAAGCAAAACAATTGCAGAAGAGCTGTGTATATCTGAAAACATTTTCCTCAGGAAGGTTAAAAACTAGATAATGACTTTAGAAATTTGTTGCAGGAAAAGAGAGAGAAATGCTTATAACTTAAGATAAAGTGCGTAGCTGCTTGAATAATAGGAAGTTCATGCAACTCTATCTTTTTATATTATTATTATTTAATTGAAATTTTACATAGAAATTCCAGTTTCTCTCCTCCTCCTGCCCCCTCCACCTTCCTTCCAACCCAACCCCCATTCACTCCTCAGGGTAAGGATTTCAATGGGGAGTCAACAAAGTCTAGCACATCACTTTGAGGCAGGACCAAGCCCTATCTACTAGATCTAAGCTAAGCAAGGTATCCCACTAAAGAGAATGGGCTCCAAAAGCCAGTTCAAGCAGGAGGACTAAATCATGGTTCCCCTGAAAGTAGCCCCATGGACTGTCCCAGCTGTACAACTGTCACCCACATTCAGAAGGCCTAGTTTAGTCCTATGCTTGTTCCCCCACTGTTAGTACAGAGCCCGTGAGCTCTCATTAGCTCAGTTAAGCTGTTTCCATGGGTATCTGTATCATGGTCTTGACCCCTTTGCCTATATTATTGCTGCTCCCTCTCTTCAACTGGACTTTGGGAGCTCAGCTCAGTACTTTGCTGGGGATCTCTGCATCTGTTTCCACCAGGTGCTGGATGAAGATTCTATGATGACAATTAAGGTAGTCATCAGTCTGATTGCAGGAGAAGGCCAGTTCAGGCACCCTCTCTGCTATTGCTTAGGGTCTTGGGTGGGGTCATCCTTGTGGGTTCCTGGGAATTTTTCTAGTGCCAGTTTTCTTGCTAGCCCCAAAATGACTTCTTCTTTGATAAATATATCTCTTTCTTTGCTCCCCCTCTCTCTCCTTCCCCCATCTTCACCCTCCCATTGCAACGCTATCTTTTTAAGAACATGAGATTTTATTTCCTTACTAACTTCAGAATATCAAGTCTATCCAAGAGTTGGAAAGCACAGAGAATTCACCTATTGTAAAAACATGTAGAGACTAATGATTTACAATTTAATAACACTGTAATAAAGCAATGATTTCATGGTTGGGTTTTTCTGATGTTTAGAGAACGAAGGATTGTAAAGTTGATTACATGGTGTTGTTGGGAAGACTTCCTGAAATCATTTAAAGAATCTTTGAATCTGTGGTACTAACAGTGGGTCCGGTGACACTAAAGGGACTTGAATCAAAAGGAAATAGTAAATTGGTGTTGGGGCTGAGGTTGTTGCCCACCTAAATATAATTTAATAAAGGCCGAGACAAAGTGACTATTTTAAAAAAAATAACACGTCATAGCAAGTGAGTTTATTTCAAGATGCAAGGATGGTTTGATGTCAAAATTACCCATCAATAAATCAATGTTGAAAAGGCGTTTGTTAGGACTGAGCAGAACTTTCCACTTACAAATGTGTAGGATGGAGGCCAGAGAGATGGCTCAGCAGTTCAGAACATGTCTGTTCTTGCAGAGGATCCAAGTTTGCTTCTCAGAACTCATGAGAAGTGGCTCAAAAGTGCATGCGAGTCCAGTTGCGGGGCAGGATTGTGTCAATAGCTGCCACATTGATGGTGGCAAAGAGGGGGCTACAGGGACAGTTAGCTAGCACAAGAGTGACAGCAATGGAGCTGTGTGGACAGCCATTTCTGAGATGGAGCCATGGGAATGAGATGGCAGAGGAGGAGTTGTACAGACTCAGCAGAGCAAGGGCAGTGGAGAAAGCAGCAACAGAAGCTCTTACATTCACAACAACCACAGCGGGAACAGCCATAAGGGCCAAGGGTCTGAGGCATCTTAGCTAAGAAAGCTGCTCTTCTCTCCACTGTCAAGGCCTGGAGAATCTATACTCCTGAGCACAACACAAAAGCATAGCATTAGTCACCGAGGCACTAAGTATCCTAACACCCAAACCTGCAGGAGAACTGTGACGTTCTTGGGTTCCACCTGCTACTGTTCCTGGCCATCCGTCTATTGTTGTCAAAAGTGACATACACTGCCAGGGCCAGCAATGGAAGAATTTCTTCTCCCGTACCCACAGTTTCTACCCAGGAGAGCAAAATCAAACAGATAAACGAACTAGCCAATTGATTCATGACAGAAGGAGCATACTGAAGCCAAATAACCACCACAGACTATAAACAGAAGAGTTCGAACATATTGTTGTAGAGAAAAAAAAAATATGGATTTTGAGAAAGTAAAAAGATTGAACAGTCAAGCAGGAGACTATGAGACGGCAGTGAAGAGACCCTGTAGGGCTCAGCGAAGAGACCCTATAGGGTTCTCCTCACATGGTCTTGACTTATCTTCCCAAGCAGCAGCCACAGCACTATTTGTAGGGTCCAATTTTGTTTATCTTCTAGACTGAAACTGTCACATTTCCTTGGTATGACTTTAAGATCTTACCGATCCGTCTATCTATTCCTTAACTATTTTTACGTTTAGAGAAGACAGAGCATTGGTGACTGATCTGTCTGGGTGAGTTCCGAGACCATCAGTCTCCTGCCCACTTCTCTCTTTCCTAGTCACTGTCTCATGTGAGCACTGCGTTTGCTGACGGCTGCCTGTGTCAGTTCCCTGACTCAGCGTAGGCACAGCTACCAATTCTAAGTTCTCTTCCTGTGCATTTCTTCCTTATTTCGCTGTTTGATTTTGATGTACTGAGGAGATAAAGGCAAGGTTTCCACCTCTGAGCTCTCCCCTGAGCCCTTATAAATATGTTTTAATTGAGTGCCTCCTGACCCCTGTGTGCAATAATAGGCCATCTTTGTGGCAAATTGATTGGTTTGTCTCATACTAACACTGGGAGGAATTATCAGTCCCGTTCTGCAGTAGAGGGAAGTAGGTTTAAGGTAATGATGGTTAAGTGATTTGTTCCTTTTGCCAGAGTGTATTACTCCAAGACCGTATTTGAGTTGGCCTTATGTGATTCCGTGTCCAGCACTTTTCATATCACACACACGTGACTCTTGACCGCAATAACTTTGGATGGTTATGTGAGTTAAGGTTTCATTAGATCAAGATGGCATGATTCCGTTCTGGTCTTCTTACAGAACTGGATTCTGGGAGAGAATCATGACAACCTGTTGAGTGGAGGGGAGGGTTGGGGCTTGGTAATAGAGTAGTTCCAGGCTCCAATTAAAAATGTGCTGTTCATTAGGCATGGCTATTTGGACAGCTTTCTTTGCTCCCTCACACTCTGTTTCTTATTTGTAAAGTAGGGATGGCGGTGTAAATTTCAGAAGTAATTCTGAGAATTCAGCAAAATTATGTTGGCAAAGCATTTGACAAAAATGTTTGTTTAGTAATCTTCGATAGTGAGAATGATTTATTCTTCCTACAACAAATATTTATCCAAGGGCATCTCTTACCTCTTTTAAGTGAAAAGAAACAGATAATTAAAATATGCTTCCCAATAATCTGATTGCCTTGCCTTAACTTTAGCAAAAGGAAAAAAAAAGAGAGAAGAAAGAAACATCTCAATGTGTGTATGTGTGGCACGGGAACCAGACACCAGGGTACTCTACAGGCAAGGACAATGATCTACGATTGATCTCTACACACAGCTTTAAAGCATTTTTATCTTAATAGTTCCATTTTTATCTCTACATCTTATTTCTGTCAAATCAACTCTCAGAAGACACCTGTCCTCCACTCAACCCTCTGTTATGTACACTGATCCATTCTGTCCTTTTTCTTTTCTCTTCCAGTCACCAAGAACAATTGACAAAAGATACAGATGTGTTATGCTTATGCTAATATAGCTATTTTAGGCCCATTCTTTCCCCTCAGCTTCAAATCTCTTAGGAAACAAGATGCATAAAAGAAAGGAATAATTTTTCTGGAAATAAGGAGTACTAATCCTTTTATTCTAAAAAAGATTTTCTACTAATAATCTCTTTAATTTACCAATGAATATTTTTGAAGCTGAAGTCTAAGGCAATTTACACTTTAATTTTGTTACCTGCTATTCTAAGAGAATGATTATTACTACCATTAATACGTTCTTAATGTCAGTAAAATAATTTGCAAATGTGATACATTATAGGTAATACTCTTACTACCAGAAAGTGCTTAACATTGCTTAGTAAAGCTAACAGTTAGGAGATATGCCATATGCTAAGCATTATATGTTTTTGTTTGGAAGCCGTTTGCTGGCATTGAGAGTCTTTTTTGCTGTGTGCAAGATATGGAAATTTATATCTTACATCATGATACATTCAACTTACTTGGCTAAAAATCTTTCATTATCTCTTTTGTAAAATGAATCCTTGCACTCCAGAGAACAAAATACAAACTCTTTAGAAATTATGAATAAAGGATAAGTCTTTTTTTTCATGGTCTGCTCAAATGAGGGGAAATGAGTCAGAAAAGATAGGTATCAGCACTCACAAACAGTAGGTTTTCTGAGGACAAAATGTCTAGAAGTTCTTGCGGATACTGTTTTAGGAGTTTGGACACTAGTGTACTTCAAAGAAATTATCCAAAGTAGTTAGTTATATAATAATATGCCGTGGAATGACTTTAATGGATTTAGAATACATGTAATGCACATTTATTAGGTGACTATGCTTTATTCTCCAAGTATTAGTGTGCATTTTCTGTCTGTCTGTCTCTCTCTTTCTGTGTGGATGTGGGGGATGTGGGTATGGGTGTGGCTTCCCCAGTGAAATGCCTCTTAAATTCACTGTTCAGAGGTGGGATAGAAGCTCAGTAGGTAAAATCTTCAGGCTTGAAGATCTGAGCTCCATAGAATCAACATAACAAGTAAGGCGTGTTGGCTCATGCTTAGAATTCTAGCACTGGGGAGGTAGAGGCAGGTAAGGTATGGGGCTTTGCTGAAGAGTCAGTTTCAGGCCAATAAAAGACTCCGTCTTAAGAAATAGCATAGGAATAAAAGAGACGACTCAGCAGCTAACAGTATGTATTATTCTTCCAGAGGTCCCAAATTAAATCCCCAGAACCCATGTAGGTGGCTCACAACATCCTGTAGCTCAAGCTCCAGGGGCTCTGATGCTTCTGGCCACCAAGGGCACCCATACTCTCATGCACATACCTACACACACTCACATGCACACACCCATACATACTCACATGCACACACCCACACATACTCACATGCACACACCCACACATACTCACATGCATATAAACACACACACTCACATGCACACACCCACACATACACATATGCACATACCCACACATATGCACATGCACATACCCACACATACTCACATGCACACACCCACACACACTCACATGCACATCCCCACACATACTCACATGCACATACTCACGCATACTCATGCACACAACCACACATACTCACATGCACATACCTACATACTCACATGCACATACCCACACATACATGCACATACACACACATACATGCACACCCCCCACATACTCACATACCCACACCCTCACATGCACACATACCCACACATACTTACATGCACACACCCACACACTCACATGCACATACCCACACATACACACATGCACACACCCACACATACTCACATGCACACATACCTACACACACTCACATGCACACATACCCACACATACCCACATGCACAAACCCACACACACTCACATGCACATATTCACATGCAGACACAGAATTGAAAATAAAATCTTTAAGATCAAAGCAAAAAAAAGTAGACATCCCTGGGGGAATGACAGGAAAATCATCCTTTGACTTCCACAGCCACACTAAAATTAACTGTTCAGTTGGTTCCATGCATACACCGTCCTTACAGCCTGCCTTATAAGGCAATTTCCATAATCTCAATTGTATACATTAGAAGCCCCCAAGGGTTCTGTAACACAAATAGTTGACTACACCAAGCAATTGGAAAACCTGTTTTTAATCTGTTCCAGTTTATTTTGTTGCTGTGATAAGAAAATCTGACCAAAAGCTTCTTAGTGGAGAAAGAGGTTTATTTAGCTTACAGTCTTCCATTACACTTGGGTATTCAGGGAAATTAAGGCAGGAACACAGGCAGATGGTCACATCGTATCCACAGTCAAGAAGAGAGGAAATGGATGCACCCATCTTGACTGCTTGCTAAGTTGCTTGTGCCAAGCTACCTCTTTGTCCAGGGAATGGTTCCATGGGCAGTGAGCTGGGTCAATATCCCACAGACATGTCCACAAGCCAACCTGTTGTAGGCAGTCCCTCAGGTGAGGCTCTCTCCCAGGTAAGTCAGGCTGTAGATAGTTGATAAGTAAAACTAAGAGTACATAATATCATTCACTGTTTTCTTTGGCAAGCTGAGACATTGAACAATTGGAGGTTTCCTTCCTTCCTTCCTTCCTTCCTTCCTTCCTTCCTTCCTTCCTTCCTTCCTTCCTTCCTTCCCTCCTTCCTTTTTTTGAGACAGGGTTTCTCTGTAGCTTTGGAGCCTGTCCTGGAACTAGCTCTTGTAAACCAGGCAGGCATTGAACTCACAGAGATTCGCCTGCCTTTGCCTCCTGAGTACTGGGATTAAAGGTGTGCGCCACCACTGCCCAGCTGGAAATTTTCTTAATGCAAGGCAACCCATCTTTCCTCAGCCTCCATTCCTGGCAAGGATGTGTGGAGTCTACATCCTTTTCTTGGAATTTAGAGAACCTGTAGAATCCAATCTGTGGGGTGGTTTTGCAGGTTCATGGTGGTGTCAGAGAGTTCTTCTCATTCCTATCCTTCAGTGTAATGTCTCTGTCTTTGATTTTGAGATTTTTCTGTTTGTGCTCAAAAGTGTGCTGAGTTGGAGGGTTCAGACAAGTATTTCCAGTTAGGACATTCATGCAAAAACATGGCCAAACTCTTGTTTTCTTGAAGGTACTTAACCCCAGTTAACTTGTGGGTAAAACAAATGTCTATGAAGAAACTGTTTGTACCAAAGAGCAGGCAGATGTTGTGTAGCTCCTAAGCAGGCTTCCACTGTGTCTACTTGCTAGTTGCTCAGGATTCAATCAGTCACCATGAAAGCAGACTATTAAAGGGCAGAACTGGGCAAGAGATTGTAATGGGGCAGTCAACATGAGAAAAAGTGCACTGACCTGTGTGTATGAAAGTGGCACAGTGAAACCTACAGATACAATAAATTAAAGAGTTAAAAAGAAACCCATGATTTTCAAATAGGCCCTTCAGAAAGCATTCAGAATGTTCTAGGGATTGAGAGAGTGATGGAATGGCTCCCTTCACATAGGGAAGAAGGTTCCTCCTTGGGCATAGATTGCGGTGGATCTTGGCAGGATGAGTAACATGCAGACTGTGGTGCTGAGGTTCATAGGGTAGCTCTTGCAACAGTTCAAGCCTAAGTACTGATGGGGACTGTGTGGGAATGGGGTCAGTGAAAAGTTAAGTCTAGACTCTGCCCATGGTTCATTTGTAGATGCTCAGTTCAAATGGCCATGCCTCTTTTAAGACCTGTCTGACCTCTCCTGGCATCTGACCCTCAGACAGATTATTTTGTTCATGTCTCCATCTTCCTGTTTAGATCTGAGAGCCAGCGACATTGATCTGGATTTGGTTTTTAGAATAAAATATTCTCATTCATTACCATTTCTGACTTCTTCTCTGTAGACTCCTGACCAGCAGTTCAAGCTTACAGGATACTACTCTCTCTGATTGTGCTAAAGATCTCTGGGGGAGACATTGAAGGGGGTATGAAAAGAGATAGGAATGGTCCCTTTAATACCTTTCCAGTTCTTGTTAAGCCTTTGAGAAATGGACCAGCAACAGGACACGCTAGTCTGTGGAAGGCTTCTAGCAACAGATAAACTTGTCTGCAGATCTGTGAGCAGAGAGCTGCTAGTATGGGATGCTGTGGTGAACTGCAGTGGGCATTAGCAGGATCTTTGACTTATGGAGAGGAAGTTACCAGCAGACCCTAAAGCAGGTAAACTGAATGGCAAAGGAGGTTTTAGGGATAAAGTCCTCCATTTCCCAGGAGGTGCTATGCACAGGGAGAGGAGACACCATCATATACAGGGCCTGCCCCCTTCCCGTTTTCTGCATCTCGTGAGTTTTTTCCACTCACAACTTGAGAAGTAGAGAACATTCTGGATTGTCTGTCATCTAAAAAATATGCCAATCAAGAGTACTTTATTCAGAAAGGATTATGAAATTTCTTGGGGTTTCTAAGTAAGTGTGGCATGAAAAGTTCTTTTTTCTGTCAATCAGTTTAAGAAGATTATAATTTTTTTTTGCGGTCACGTTTACCCATTTGGATTTCACTTCAAATGAAACAAGGACCACATCATAACTCTTTTGCAGTTAAGTGGCTATTCTCATTCTTGGGAAATGTAAACATGGCTGATAAGAACTTGTATAAAACAGGAGAATGGACCCCAGCTCCAGAAGTGAAAAATTAAGAATTAAGATGTGAACACGCAATTTTGAGATTCTGTTGTGCCCTTAACACTTTCTCCTACCTTTGTTTAGTGAACTTTTCCCATTTTCTTTACCTTAGGCATTGTTCATTGAGGACAGAATGATGTTAACGTTTGTTCAAGGTACAACAGGGACAGTACAGAGTCTCAGGGGATTTAGTAATGTAGTTGGTCTTATTTGTTTATCTTACTTATACCTGTAGGCTACATGTCTGTGTTGGTTATAAGATACAGAGATGGAATCCTTAGTCATCAGGGAAATGAAAATCAAAACTACTCTGAGATTCCATCTTACACCTGTAAGAATGGCCAAAATTAAAAACACTGATGACAACATATGCTGGAGAGGTTGTGGGGTAAAGTGAACACTCCTGCAGTGACGGTGGGAGTGCAAGCTGGTACAACTCCTTTGGATGTCAGTGTGGCGATTTCTCAGAAAATTAGGAAACAACTTTCCTTAAGACACAGCAATACCACTTTTGGGTATATATCCAAAGGATGCTCAATCATGCCACAAGAACATGTGCTCAGCTATGTTCATAACAGCTTGTTATTGTTTGTCATAGCCAGAATCTGAAAACAACCTAAATGCTCCTCAACTGAAGAATGGATAAGGAAAATGTGATACATTTACACAATGAAGTACTACACAGCAAGAAAAATAATGACATCTTGAAATTTGCAGGCAAATGGATGGCGCTAGAAAACATCATTTTGAGTGAGGTAACCCAGACCCAGAAAGACCATTATCATATGTACTCACTCATAAGTGGTTTTTAAACACAAAGCAAAGAAAACCAGCCTACAAATCACAATCCCAGAACCTAGACAATAGCGAGGACCCTAAGAGAGACATACATGGATCTAATCTATATGGGAAGTAGAAAAAGACAAGATCTCCTGAGTAAACTGGGAGCATGGGGACCATGTGAGAGGGTTGAAGGTGAGAGGAGAGGCAGGGAGGGGAGCAGAGAAAAATGTAGAGCTCAATAAAAATTAGTTAATAAAGATAAAGAGAAGGGAAAACATGTAATTTCTGCAGTGAGTGAGCCCCTTCCCAGGTCATCACAGAGGTGGTGATGGAAGGAGGTAAGCTGTAAAGCTACGCACAGAAGACAGTTTGAGATGAACTTGCATTACTGAATGAGGACAGACAGGACATTTTGGACAAAAGAAACAGCATAGAGGGTCAAAGGAGACAGAATAACAGACACTGTTACAAATGCAACACAGAGAGTTGGGCAGCAATGAAAGGGAGGCAGGAGTCATGGCAGTCATTCTTTGAGAACAGCTGCCGGCTTGGGATGTTTGGAGTTTGTCTTGGGGCATCATGAGACAGGAAAGAGATTAAAAGAGCCTGCTTTCTATTGTAGAAATCTGATTTGGGCTGGGCCACTTCTCCAGATCCATTCCAGCTTCTGCTCCACTCCCCATCTTTTCACACAACCAACTGCTCAAATCAATTACTGCTTCTTTTATTTCCTGACTTTCCATTTACCCTTTATTCCATTCCAGTCCAGTTTGGGTCTGACAACTTCTCTGAAAATGTATTAACAACAGCACTGACTAAATCTGAGGGCTACGATGCTCTCACCCTCTTGTTCTCATCCTCTTCTGCTTTGCAACAGTGAGCCACCAAGAATTCCTCAATTTCCTTCCTACAGACGACTTCTCAGCCATGTTTCCTCCTTCTTCTGCACTGGCAACTGCCAGTTTGATGCTGTGCATGCTTTTCTGTGCCCTGATTCTATGTGAGGAGTCTCTAGGGCTCTATTTTGGCAACTCTTTTCTTTGGCATTAGAATCTTCTTTCAGTGATGTTTCACCTACTACTTGGACTTTACATTCCGACTGTAGGCAGATAAATCCCAAATCTCTGTGTTAAGTCCTCACTTGTGTGTGTATTTAACTGCAGAACATTGTGCTCACGACTCTTGGTTTCTTACTGTGGTAATATAAAAACCATTGAATCACTGATTCTTCTTCCTCATTCAAATATCTTACCTCATTCAATAAAAATAGGCATGCTGATATTAGTATTGATCCTTTATCATCTCTTAATCTTTCTGTACTTTTGATTAGCAAATTTTACTCTAAATTAAATATATCTAAAATCTACTTTGTTCTCTTTCTACCATCAGTGCCATGTTCCAAGGTATCCTTACCTCTTACCTAAACAACAAACATAAATGAATTTTCTGTCCTGCTTGGTCTCACAACCATTCAGTTCCAAAGAAACACACAGAAGCCTATATTAGTTATAAACTGTTTATTAAAATTGTTTTGGATAGTGGTAAGGAAAAAAACTAAATAAATGAGTTTATAACCAGAGTCCTTGTTTTGAACAGGAAAAAAAAAGGAAGTGCTGTGGAATAATGCTCTTGTACCCTGTAAATATTTGTTACCCATATTGTTTAAAAAAACAATAATTGGCCAGTAGCAAGGCAGGAAGTATAGGTAGGGTGACCAGACTAGGAGAATTCTGGGAAGAGCAAAGGCTCAGTCTGCAGCTACCAGGCAGTCACAGAGGAAGAAAGATGAGAGTGCTTCACTGATAAAGGGTTCCAAGCTATGTGGCTAGACATGGAAGAGAATTATGGATTAATTTAAGTTGAAAGAGCCAGTTAATAATAAGTCTGAGCTAATAGGTCAAACAAGCTAACAGGCTTATAACTGTTGTAAGCCTCCAATGTGCTTCATTGAACCTGAAGGGCTGTGGGACTAGGCAGGACAGAAACTCTGTTTACAAGCAAATATATTGTTTTCTACACAGACCCATTCTATACACAGCAAACAATAAATTAAGTTGTATAATTTTTCATTTTTTCACTTAAAAGGGCTTATTGTTTCTCATCAGATTTGAAATAAAATATCAGCTCTCCAATGTATGTGGTATATAATGAGAGCTCTGCCCCTCCTCTGGCCTTTCAAACCCTTTCTCTCAATGTGTTCCATCTACTAAGACTATCTTTCATCCTCCCACCTCTAGCTTTTGCCATTACTGCTTCAGCTAGCTGGACTTTCATTGTCCTGGTTTCTCTGGGGCTAGATTCCTTCACATTGTTTCGGAGGTAGCCTCTCCAATAACCCCTCCCCAGTGCAAACTTCCTTTCCTTGTGTCATCCTGTTTGTTTCCTTCCCAGTGCTGCTGAGTGTTCAAGAACACTTGTTTTCTTTTTTATGGTGTGCCTTCTCCTGTGGGCAGCTGACTTGGTTGTACAAGAGCTCTGAGTTATGATGTCCACCATAATATCCTCTGTTTGAGGAAGCTGCTTGTTGGTTCCTGGCCGCTTAGCCCCGAAATAATCACACAGAAACCATATTATTTAAATCATGGCTTGGCCCATTAGCTCTAGCTTCTTATTGGCTAACTCTTACATCCTAATTTAACCCATCTCCATTAATCTGTATTACCACCAGGTGGTGGCCTACCATCAAGTTTCAGCAATCTGTCTCTGGCAGTGGCTCCATGGCTTCTCATGACTCCACCTCCTTTCTCCAGCATTCAGCCTAGATCCCCCATCACCACCTAGCTCTGTTTCCTTATAGCTCTGCTATAGGCCCAAAGCAGTTCCTTTAATCAATGGTAACCACAGCATACAGAGGGGAATCCCACATCATCCTCAGAGATAGATTAGAAAATGCTTGCAAAATGTTTTTCTGGTTTTTTATTCCATAAATGAACACTTATTGATGTCAGGTACTCAACTGATGTAACTTATTTGTAAGCAAAAAAGACTTGGTAACCCATTTCCTCTCCACTTTGGCTGCCCTCTGATCCCAGTGTCTTCCACACAGTCTCTGTCATGAAGGACCATGGTTCTGATGTGGTTAGCTCATAGGAAGGGGTTTTCTGGAGACTGGACATTGGGAAGGTGACGTGAATGAAGTCACTGTTTTCTCTACAGAAAACAGCTTTCTAACTAATTCTGCTGAAATATTAGTTCAGGCTCAGTCTATGATGCTGGAACTGTTAAGTTTAGTAAGAATAAGTCATTTCCAGAGTCATTTAGGAGATACTGTATTCTGTTTTCCTTGCTATACAAGTCTATGCATTATCATGAGTATGAAACATGATTTTATGGAAACTGGTACACTGTGTATATTTTTGGATGAACTTGTCATCATGGGAACGATGGCTATACAGGCACAGGAAGGTGTTGGTTCTGGGAATATAAAGAAACCTATGTTCTCTTTGTTACCAGATAACCCTTTCTCTGCTGTTGGGTATAAAACAGCATTATCCCTATGGGACCTATTGGAATTTCTTCATTTTCTAGCTGCTGCATGTTTTCGGGGCATCTGAGAAATTAATCTATAAATCCATGGATATATTACCCATAGCGATGGATTTGTTAGTAGTCTTATTCATTGACTCCAAAGCTTTATGAGATTTGACCAATATATTTTGCCCATGTTGATTTTCTTTCCCTTTGGAGTTATTCCCAAGTCCCTCTACTCTTGCATGATAAGGTAAAGATTAATGCTGGTTTAGTTTCTAAGATCAGAACACCTCTGACCAAAACACTCATATTGATTCATTTTTCTCATACATGGGACAAATTCAAAGGAAGTGAAGGATATTACAAACAGAAAGCATTTAAGTAGTTTTAATACACTATTTGGATTAAAAAAATAATGTGCAAATGACAGCATTAGCTCTGTGTTTGTGAAACACACTTAAGATCCCTCCTCTGTGTTTGTTGGAAATAGCATGACTTTCTTCTTTGAGAAAATGGAAGCAAATTTGCAAAGGGGAAAAATGCCCATCAGCAAGAGAAGTATGCACACCTTGTATCTGTCTTGTGTTTTATTTATCCTAACAGCACAAAATTACCATATCTTTCAGTTGAATCTTTAATATGTAAATGGGAAATTAGGCAAATTAGCTAGAGCTGACATATTTTGTTCACATTCTACCAGTTACACACACTATTGCTGCTGTGCTTATATATTCTATTACACTAATGAAACCTAATTTTGGGCTTTTGTAGGCAAATATTATCATCAGAGGATGCAGAGTGGCTCACATACACAATAAAGTAGCATATCTGTAGATGGGCAGCTTCAAAGGAACAAGTAACCTTGATGGGACTCTGTTGAGCGAGCAAGAGAGGATATTGCTGCACTTCTGATGTGATCATTACCATAAGCACTGAAGCTCCTTGGGTGAGCATCACTGTGTTAATACTTTTTTCTTTCTCTGGCTGAAATAAAGCTCTGCCCTCTCTCCCTCTGAGGGAGAGGTCAGGATAATATTTTCTTGAGGAACATGCATTTCTGCCACAAGGAGCGATCTTGAGAAATTTGGTGGTAAGAGTGATTAGATTTTCCTTCATGCAGAAGAACAAATTTGGAGTTCTTTTGTTTTCTTGATAATTTCTCTTGAGAATCAGCCCCTCTTTCTCTCTCTCTAACATTTTCCTAGGTAGCTGCCAGTATTGGAATATTTTTTCTGGAGGAGACCTTTATCATTATCAACCTTTTGTTGCCAAGTAGACAAATACAGAACTCTGGAAAAGGAATTTTGACTGGCTTAGAAAAAGTATGTTGTGTGCCCATCCATGTGTATTAGCAATATGGAGAATCCAATAGTTAATGAATTCATTTACCATTTCTCCTCATGGGTTACTTGATTAGAACATGGAATATTTACACATTGTTCTTCAACTCTATCATAATTAGTCTATCTCTCGATTTGCTATAATATTAATTTGATTTCACCAGCAGGCATTTTCACACATTCTGCAGTCCTCACTAACTTGGTTAATGTGTGCTCTCTGGTGTAATAATTACTTAAAATTTCTGCTAAAATCTTAGCTCAAAATATTTTATGTTTCATAGATGATGCAGCATTGTTAAAACTGCTGGTCTCCATGATTGGCGGGCAAAGATAGAAACTCTTACACAGAAATGAATAGCTGCAGCTCTCTGTAGGTAAAACAACCAAGAAGTAGATGGATTTGTTCCATTGGCCCTAGCTGGGTAGATAAAATTTAGCACATGCCCCAGGAAAGATGTATTAGTGGAGTTTTTAAACCTGTTAAATAGATTCTGATTTAGACTTGGTTCTTGAAAGGCACCCAGGCTGTGTACAGAATCATTATTTCTTCCCTGAGTACAGCATTTGCTTGTCGCTTGTGCAGCGTGTTGAAAATCTTGAAATCAATTCCTACCACTGAAGAAATGAAAAGGCTGAAAATGTTGGGCAATGGTGGAATTCCTGGCTAACATTGTGGAATCCTTGTTTGTACTCCCAACTTGACCATCTTGAAAGAGAAGAAAAACAAAAGGAAGTGATAGTTACCTAAAAATATGGTACTGAAGAATGCTTGTATGTCTCCAGAAATAAAAGTTGTAAAGTAATACATGATACACCTGATGGAAACCCGAGTCTTTATTTGTAAGAATTAAGTTTTGTTTTCTGTCTTAGAGGCCCAGAAACTTCAATTTCCTTAGCATCTCTCTCAGTTTAAATTTCAAGAATTTCTCTAGAATATGCTTAAAAACTCCTAGGCAAGCCTGTCTATCCGGAACATTCAAGTCTTATTTCCTTTAAAAACGTGTTCTTTGATTATTATCTAGTATGTTCTACTGTCTGTTTTCTCTTAGAAACTAACTGTATTATGTATACATATACAATTCATATGCTACATATAAACTCTATACAATGAACCTATAATACACGAATAGCAATGCTATGTACACTGGTTATCTTTGGTATCTCTAACTTCCAGGTTGCTTTAAGGCCTCTTCATTTTATTTGTCTTTTGGTTGTCTACATTACCCTTTCTATATTTTTTTTTTTTTAGTTTCACCAAAATTGTGTTTCTTTTCCTATGACATAATAATTTAGCTTTTATTTTGAACATTATTTTTTTGTCTTTTTCATTTTTATGAGATTGTTCGCATTTTCATGCTTGTTGGCAGATGATGCTTATAGCTCTGTTTGAGTTTCTTTTTAGTCTATGGTTTATTACATTATTCTAGGTGATCAGAACAGTAAAATCTTTCCCACAGTTTCTATTTTTTAAAAGATTTGTATTAAATTTTAGTTGTGTCTGTATATGTGTATGCACACTTGAAGGCATGTACCCATGTCCCTGGAATTGGAGTTACAGGAAGTTGTGAGCCACCCAGTATAGGTGCTGGAATCTTAACTTGGGTCTTCTGAAAGATCAGTGCACACTCAACTATCAAGGTATCTCTCCAGGCTCCTAGATTTTTAAGACTCTTGACAATCTATTTATATATTATGGCTATCTTTGCATCTTGATTAATATATCTAAAATTGTATTATAAAGAAGATATACTATTATGGTGACTGATAATAAATATGGGCTCAATTATATAGTTTTGGCTTATTATTTTCTCATGCATTAAACCTTTTTTTTTCCAGAGGGGCTTTGTGGGAAGGATATATTCTTCCTGGGCCTTTGGAGAACTGGGAAATCACTGAATATGCCCAGAAACATTTCACATGAATGTTGTTAGAAGTTTTATTCTTAGTTGGTAAAACTTGGGGAAGCAACCAAAATTGTCTATAGTGGATAGATAGATAAACTCTGATTTGTCTGAACAACATGATGTTATTTTTCTATTTTTCTATTTATTTATTTATTTATTAAACATTTTCACCTCCTTCCATCCTCCCATTTCCTTACTACTCCCACCACTCCCCCTTCCCCTAAGTTTCCAGTCCTAAGAGAAGTCAGGATACCCTGCTCTGTGGGAAGTCCAAGGCCCTCCCCCTTCCATCCAGCTCTAGGAAGGTATGCATCCAAACAGACTAGGCTCCAAAAATGCCGGTACATACAGTAGAATCCAAATTCAGTGTCATTATCATTGGCTTCTCAGTCAGCCCTCATTGTCAGCCACATTCAGAGAGTCCGGTCTGATCACATGCTCCATCAGACCCAGTCCAGCTGGCCTTGGTGAGCTTCCATTAGATCAGTCCCACCATCTTCATGGGTGGACACACCCCTCATGGTCCTGACTTCCTTGCTCATGTTCTTCCTCCTTCTGCTCTTCATCTGGGCCTTGGGAGCTCAGTCCAGTGCTCCAATGTGGGTCTCTGTCTCTATCTCCATCCAATGCCAGATGAAGGTTATATGGTCATATGCAAGATATTCACATGATGTTATTTAGTGTTGAAATAAAATGCACTCTAAAGTCATGAAAAGACAGAGGAAATTGAAACACATGCTACCAGGTTAAAGAAGTCTTTCTGAAATTTCTCATGCTGAGTAATTCTAACTATATGACATTATAGAAAAGGCGAAAGTCATGAATTCATTAAAGCAATACTTCATTTCTGGGGTTTAGAAATGTGAACGGTGGGATCACGGGGAATTTTTAGGACAGTGAATCTGTTTTGTGTAACACTGTAAGTGGCAGATATATATCACTGCACATTTATTCAGACATATAGAATATATGACCAAAAAAGTGATTGTCTCATGTGAACTGTGGCCTAGGGTATAGAAATGTAGTGTTGTTCACTAACTGCAGGAGAAGTATCATTCTGGGAGCAAAGATTCGGGAGTAGAGGACTGTTGTGGGCAGGGAATCTGGGAGCTACCTACATTCCCTATTCCTTTACTGTCAACCAAAAACTGTTTCTACAAAGTCTATTAGAAAATGAAAACACATCTTGACGTCATGCTCAGATGCCAGCCTTTGAATGAAACCATTTATCTACCCAGCTGCTAAAAATATTGGATACTGATGTTTCAAAACCAAGTTAGTTCGGGAAATTGCCCCTGTCCAAAAGGAAGCTGGTTACTCAATACAGTAACCACCATTCTGAACTACTAGAAAGAAAACACTTGGGAGATGGAAGAAAATTAACATTGGTTCCTTGATCTCTAAAGCTGAATTTCAGCGTCATTGCTTGTCAACTATCTCATCTCTTTAGGCATTTCTATTTGTATTTTTAATGTTAGGTTTTATTTGCTGATCTCACATTCTCTAACCATGTTAATTTTACCTGTGTAGTAAGAATGCTAGATATAGTTTTTCCCTAGATTTCCTATATAGACAGTCATGAACTCTGTAATCTTTGTTTGTTTGTTTCCTTGTCTTGTCAGTTTATCATGACTAGGTTCTCCTTATAACATCACTTCATAAGGTAAATAGTCGTGTTGACCTTGGGTATTTGTGCTTTCTGTCTAGGCCATTAAGTACAACATTTATTGTAGATTTTGGTACAAGACCTTATATCACAGGACATAAAATTCTCTTTAACTGCTAGTTCCTTGGAAGTGTTGTGAATGAATGTTACTTGAGCTGAAGTGTTTTTGTTGTTTGTTTTTGTTTTTGTCAGATCTCTTGAGATAATCAAATGATGGTCTTTCATTGAAAATTATCTGATATTAAAATTTAATTAGCCACCCTATAAAAAATAAAGTTAACAGTATTAGAGATGTTTCTCCTGTTAACACAAACACAATCCTTAGCCAAATCCTTCTTATTAATTATGATTGGTTCTGATTTGAAGGTGAAATATCTCCTATAGGCACCTGAGTTTGAACTCTTGGTACCTACATGGTGTTGGTGTTCTGGGAGGTTGGAACCTTTCGGATGTAGGTCTTCACTAAGAGAGGGAAATCACTAATGGTGGGCCCTGAAGGTATGTGCACTGCCAGTTCTAGCTTGTATTTTCTGCTTCTTGGTTTGTCAAATGTGAATGCTAGCTAACCCTGCTCTTTGTCACCACTGTTTCAGAGTAAACTGTGCCTGCCACAGTGCTAAAATGCCTAAAACTGACCCACTAGGAATCTCTACTCCTTTAAGTGGCTCCCACCACAGACATTTTGGTATGGCAAGGGGAAAGGCACCAACATCACATATTATTAGTTTACAATATTCTATTTTCCATTTTTTGGTAAGACTTTCATTTTCATATATGCTCAGAACAGATACTAGGTTGTAGTTTTCCATTTTATAACCACTTAGGTTTGGTTGTCAGCCAATGCAGAAGAAGCACAGAAAGAGCTGAACATGGTTTCTTCACTAATTTTTTTCAGAATGTTTTTTATGTATGACTACAACATTTTAAATTTAGCTAGTTTTTGAATGAGCTGATATTTTTCAATAAATTGGTTCTATCTGTCTAAAATCCCAAACTGATCATGCTAAAGGTCTTGAAACACCTGTGTTAGCCTTTTATCATCTGTCAGATCTGTAATAACTCCCCCCAGTTCATGCCCCACAACAGTAGCCAACAGAACAGCATAGCTTGGCCCCTTGATGAGTGTAAAGCTGAGAAGCAGAGAAAAGGAAGAAAATGTAAAGTACGGTTTAACATTCGCAGCAAGGGGGGCAATTGGGATAATTTACAATGCAATGCTTTTCCGAACTAAGAGGGCAAGGGGCCTTTCACTGAAGAAACTCGTGCATAGTAGAGAGAATGGTCAGTACACGGGAATATGTTTGGTTTCGGTTCCTGGGCATACTCAGTTGGAGATCATGCTTCTCTACATGTGAATGTTCCAAAATAAGATAAGAACATTTTCTGAGGAGAGAATTTAGCATTCCAGTGAGATTACAGTTAGGAGAGTTTGTTCTATGTCACTCAGAAGAGGGACTCAGAGGGACTCACCAGCTTCGGATTTGAGCTTACTCCCTGTGTTATTTTCTCTGGAGGACCTTACCTGAAATCTAGTTTAACCTCACCCCACCACAATGCTGCCCCAACACAACCCCACCCCACGACAACCTCACCCCAGACCGAAAGCCTGTGTAAACTAAAACATGTCAAACCACATTGAAGGAATATTCACAGACATTCATACTGGCAAAACCTTTTGTGCCCCACTGTCAGAACCTGCTGGTGAGTTTTTGCTGAGAGGTAATGACCCTGTATTCTGGAGGTCTGCCAGTCTTGTCACTCTTTTCAAGGAGTAAGATTTGTCATATTGATATATACCATATATATGTCAATATGACAAACACATTATATACATATATATGTCAATATGACAAACACTACATATATATATATATATATATATATATATATATATATATATATATGACAAATATGTGCTTTCTCTTATACTGGTTCATCCTGTTAGACTTGCCATCCTTTTGAGTACTTTCACATTTAATTTGCTTCTCTTTTCCTGTTCTATTAATTTTTAGCACAGCTTTCTGATAAAATAGCTGGGTACAGTGCCATGGGTGTTCTCTGAGTATTGCCTCAGCTTTATCTCTGAGGTTTTGATATGTCATGCTTCCACAGTTTTTGTTCAAAATACATCTGAAGCTACTTTTTGACTCATAGGTTGTTTTGAATTTTGTTCTTGTACAAACACTTGGGAATTATTTTCTGCTGTAGTCAGTAAATTAAACTTTAATTATTCCAAGTTTTTTCAATGTGTCCAAATCTGTTTTATGATCTGGAGTTCAGGCTACCAATTTATACTTTTCATATGGATTTAAAGAATATGTATGCACCCTGCTTTTGCTTTGGCTGTCTGTATACAACTATCAGCTGGGTTTGTTGAGGGATTCTGTGTGCTTGTTAACTCAATGTGTACCTCACTTATAAATGAAAGAATTTCCAAAATTTTCTATCACATTTTTTCAAGAAATGACTCCTTTCATCTCAAATCTCAAATTTGTTGTCCTAAAGATCTTGATACAACTGTGTTAGCCTTTTCTCATCTGTTGGGTCTGTATTAATTCCCCACAGTGACTTCCTGACAATGGTAGTCAACAGAACAGGATTTTAGCTTCCTATGTTTTAAGTCTCTATTATTAGGCATTAATATTTTGAATTATTATATACTCTTTAACTTAAGGCAATCCTCTTTCCTGAATTTATTTTTATTTAAAACGGCTTTACCTGATATTAATAGTCAGTCCAGTTCTTTACTTTTTATTTTTAACACACACACACACACATGCACACACACACATTCACACCAGAGAGAGACAGAGATGGGGGGGAGGAGGAGCACTTCTGTCAGTGAGTGTGGGTGTGGGTGGGTGTGCCGTGGCATGAGTATGGAGGTCTGAGGACAACTTTTGTTATCTTCATTTTCTCTTTGTATGTGTCAGGGTCTAAATGTGTCACTATACTGCTGGCCTGAGAGCCTCCAGGGACTCTCTTCTCCCTTTGTTTACTCTGATTAGGAGCTCTGAGAATACAGGAGTACATTCTCAGGCCTAAGTTTACTTTGGCTCTGGAGAGTCAAACTCCCATGATGGACTGGTCAGAGTTTTACCACTGAGCCTTCTCCTGAGCCCTCAGGACAGTGTTTCATTGCTTCCTATGTTGATCTCTATTTCATAGTTTACCTCTATTGCTTTATAAATAAGTGTATGCATGTGTGTGAGTGTGCATGCATGTGAGTGTGCGAATGTACACAAAAGAGTGTGTGACTATTCTAGCAGCAGGAAATAACACCTCAGCCTGAACAATCTAATCACTTCTTGAACACTGCAAGCAATTCCACCGAATAAACAAGGATGATAAAAAACAATAAAAATATTCCAACCAATGACCTAACCCCAGATGTTCAAGTCCTAATGAAAAAAAAAACATAAAAATAAAGGCAATGTGAGTTCTCCAAAAAGTAGCAACTCCATAGCAATGGTTTCTAAAATGTCTCAAACTATTCCACAGAACAGAAATGGGAGGAATATTACCAAACTCTTCCTCTCTTTTTATAAAGACATAACAAATAAGGAAAAATTACTGACCAATTCCCTTGCTTAACACAGATGTAAACGTTCTCAAAAACAAAAACAAAATGCCGGCAAACAGAATTGAAGAACACACCAAAAACCTCATTCATCACAGCAGAGAGGAAAAGATGATTCAACATACGTGTCAATATATGTAACAATCACATTAATGGCCTCAAAGAGCAAAATCAGTTTCATCCCAACAGATGTATAAAGAGTTTTGACCAAATCCAACATCTTTTCACAAAAGCTCTGAAAAGACTTACATATGACAAAAATATAGCCAACATTAATTGTACTAAACAGTAAAAACTGAAAGCACTAAAATCAAGAAAAACAAGAACAAAAAAGAGTGTGGAGAGTGTGCATGCATGTGACTGTGAATGTACATGAAAGAGTGTGGGAGTGTATGAATGAGTTTGAGAGTATGTAGGTGTGAGAGATGATGATGATGATGATGATGATGATGATGTGTATGTGTGCATGTGTGTGTGTGTGTGTGTGTGTGTGTGTATCAGAATATCTGGTCTTTGCTTTCTATTGGGCTTGAGAATTTCTGCCTTTTGTTTGCATTTTGCACTGGTAGGAACGGAACTCTGAAACCTGTACGTGCTCCTGAGCTGTAGCCCTAGTCAGTCTTTGCTTTTAATGCTTGTAACTAGGTAATTACATTTAATAATATAATTTCTGTTGGGCTTGGAATCTACCATCCTTCTTGTTAGTTTTCCCTCCGTGTTACCCACCTTTGCTCCCTGTCTTTCTGCCTTTTTCCACCTTCTTTTGAACTGCATACCTTAAGAATTCCCTTTAATGTTCAGTTTTGGATTTGATCATGATCTTTTGTTATTTTCAAGTTACTTCACATGGTTTTACAGTACACACAGCCAATATTTTATGTAGGACATTTTATGAGTGATATTTTATGTAGGCTAAGTGTCTCACTGCAGTGTGCTTGCTGTCTCCTCTCTAGACTTTATCACTGGCCTTGTCCTATATTTTTATTCCTACATATGTTACAAACCTTCAATAAATCATGATGGTTTTTTGTTTTTATCTTTTAAAGACACTTTAAGATGAATTAAAAGATATATTTAGCATGTCTTTTGCATTTGGAGCATTGCATCCAATATAAATAAAAGTCTCTGCAAAGCCTGGCTATCTTCTGCCAGAAGCCCTCACTCCCACAGTTCTGGCACCGGCTTGCTGGCAGTGGATTATCTCAGATGTCACTTGTCTAAAAGAGTTGTTATTTCACCTGTGGATCTGAGAAATGCTGTTGCTAGATATGAAATTCCAGACTGACAGTTCTTCCCTCCAGTGACTTTAACACATTTTGTCGTTCCTTGGTGGTCTGTACCACTTCTCCCGAGAAAGCTGCTGTTCGCTGACCTTCATTCCAGTGTACACGAATGCTTTCGCTCTCCTATGACTGGCCATGTGCCCGTGGTATCTGCTGTTCAGCCACTTGAGTGTAACGGGTATTGGTGCGTTTTTGTCTAGGTCCTTTATGCGGCTTGTTGAGTGTGTCCACTGTACCAACTTTATACAATTATTTTAATTGATATAGAATTACATTACTTTCCTTCTCCCTTTCTTTCCTCCAGCCCTTCCTAGCTATCCCCTCCAGGAACGCTGTGGTGTTGAGTAAGAACTCTCAAGCTGATAGGCCCTTTTCCTTGATTCTTATTGATGTTTGTGTGTGTGTGTGTAAATGGCGGAGGCCATTTTTTTGTGTGTGTATGGTTTCAAGGCTGACCAGTCTGTATTAGACAACCAATAAGCTTGTTTCTGGCAGAGCCATTATTAATTGTCTGTGTCTAGGTAGGAGACCTCACAACATTTTCCCCTTCCACATTAGCATATCTCTTGATATTGCCATTGGTTCCATCATGTTTATACCAGCATTTATGACAGCTGTTTCTCAGAGGGAAATGTGATGTTGATGAACCCACCAGGGCTGGGTTCCCCATAATGTATTGATCTCTGCATTGTATCCTGTTGTGGTTTTCTGTGAGGGTCTCCATTTGCTGTCAAGAGAGATTTCTATTATGAAGGGTGGTAGCTGCACTTTTTTGTGGTTATAAGGATAAGATTTAGAATATAGTAAGGAGTTACGCTGGTCTAACAAAGTGGTGGTAGTTGATTCTTTTCTAAGATCCATGACCTCACTAGCTCCAGGGGATCAGCTGGGTTTCCGGTACCAAGAACGATTCCTTGAGGCGTTATCATACAGCCTTGATGTTGTTTGCTTTTTGCCATCTTTTGCTTAGGTTTACATAGAGTATCTCCTTTTCCTCTTTCACTTCTTTTTTACAACCCACAGGTATGCCATGGATCAGCCAGGTTGTACAGTAGATCAGATAACATTTAGAAAGCCAATCCACCAGAGATTTGCACATCTGATGGAGGATAAATTCATATAGGCATGGCCCGTGAAGAGTACTGCCTTTTGAATAACTGAATGTCTTTCACTGCGAATTCTGCTGTGTGATAACATGTTCCCCTTCTAACTCAGCTTTGGGACTTGTCCCACAATCTTAAGCAGTGGATTCCTCATATGCTGGGCACAATTTTCCTGTTTTCTGTTAGTCAGAAGACTTTTCCCCCAAACTGTGTTTTTCTGGCAAATAAAATAAAATGGACAAATCTTTTGCAATAAAAAACCCTTAGAAGCCTGTTCTCTATAATTAACTCCCTGAGAGGATGAATTGATCAGACGGAAGTCCTTGTGGAGAGATCACAGGAGGAACTTTCACAAAGAGAAATTGCAGGTGTCTGGCCTTGCTAGATCCAAGTCCTTCAAAGATTTAGGATGAATTAGGATGGTATTGCAAGTATCTGGCCTTGCTGATCTAAGTTCTTCAAAAATTTAGAATGAATTAGGGTGGTATTGCAGGTATCTGTCCTTGTTATATTATAGTCCTTCAAGAGACCAATAGCACTTAACTGACTAACCATGTCCAGATATTATTAATCACACTTAAGAAATGTACAATAGCAATCTATTCTTTTCTTCTTCCTTAGATCTCTAATAGGTTTAGTTTCTTCCCTTTGTAAACTTTGTAGCTGTTCCTTTAAGAGATAAGCTGAATGTTTACATCCTGCAGCTGCTGTCAGTCACTGATAAGCTGAGCATGTCTTTGCTTGTAGTTTTCTAACAAGTTGATAAAGAATGGATATATATATATATATATATATATATATATATATATATATATTTGTAATGGAAGAAAAAATAAGTTTGGAAGAGTAAAGAATATAGAAGAATAAAAAATGTAGGAAAATGAAGAAGAAAAGAAGAAAGAAAGAATGAATTGGAACAGAGATTTGTAACAGAGAATTGGAACTAGAATTAGAATAGAGAGAAAGAGAGCTCAGAAATTACAGACAATTAGGGCAAGAAAAGGTGAATTAAAGCAGAAAAACAAAGAGACATGAGTGGAACTGCAAGCATGTGAGTTCATTCCATTACCTTCTGGATTAGAAATCTTCTAAGTGCCATTTGCTATGCTGAGGCAGCCTTACCAAACCCTGCGAGGAAGTCAGCAGAGCCGTCTGATATCTACTGGCTCCCAGTAGTTATGCATTGTTAGTTCCTTAGGTGTTGCTCCAGAGTTAACTGAGAACTGCTTTTCAGCCCTTTTCTCATTGTGTTTCACTGTGTAGAATGTCTATTCCTGGTCCTCCAGTGTTGCTGATTATGACTGCCCTGTGGCACAGAATTTGCTTTTAACATCATTCATTTTAAAATTTTATCACTTTAAAATTTATTTGAAATCTCAAATGATATATGTTTCATTTCCACAAATTATAGGCTGTTTTTTTCTAGTCTCTTTTATTTTTGCCTTATTAGATCTTTACAGTCTACATTCTGGTCTATAGAAGTATGGTTAACATAGACACATTGATATCTTAGTCTACTGGTGTCTGTCATCTGTAAAATTTAGGGGTTGTTTCTGTACATTATTTTTTCTTCACACTGCAGGTTAATTTTCCAAATTCATCACAACTGTAACTTGTAATGGGTGTCATAAATGATGTGTTTTATGGTATTGCATGCCAAATTTTGAAGGGATTGGAACATTTTTGCCCTTTCATTTTTCTTGGATATATTAAAGTTAGAATAATTGCTATTGGAATAATTGGACATTATTACTATTATTATAGCATTATAATGCAGAGACAGAGACAAATCTCACCAGGCTTGTGGTCGGTACAGATAACATCATATACTGTAACATTTGCTCATTTAGTTTGTATCTCTTCTCCATTAGTTTTAAAGACTGTGAAAGGAGTGGACTTCTGTCTTTCAAGATCTCCTACGTTTTTATTACATATAAGCACTTTCAAAATATTTGTGAACTCAAAGATTTACATGTGACCTTTATTTTTTCTACAGTGGTAAACAAACCCCAACCAACCAACGAATTCCAAAGTCTAACTTCCAAATATCTACCTTTGAAAGGACTAATCCACATTGTCTGCCTTATTTTGAAATGTTTTCTCTGACTTTAGAATGGAATTCTTCTACTTTTTCTACAACCCTGATTCTTAATTATTTTTTTTCATAGCATCTTAGGTATTTTGTAAATGTCAGTTATGGCTTCTTATGACTATATGTGTGTGCTTGTTGGAGATTTTAATTTCCTCATCTTGTCTTTGAGTTTGGAAATCCTCCATCCATTCTCTTCATGATCCTTTCCATGGAACTTTCTATTTGACTTATGTGTCAATCCTATGGGATCTACAAAGCATTATAATTAATGACAACCCTCTTTGTTTGCATTTACCTGCGTTTCAACATGGTTGCTTCCACATCCATCCAGGGCTCAGCATACATTTTCTGATCTGTTCGACTGAAGATCCAGGGCAGCACCTAAATGCATCAGATTCAACTAGAGCCCCTGCTTATTGCCCTTGGCTGAGTCTGGAGAAACAGCTATTTTATGTATACTAGGTTGCTTAGGTTTTCCCCAACAATGGACCAATGCCATACTTGCTTGGGCAATTTCAGATTGTTCGCAAATATACCTTATCGAACAGTCAGCAAGTTATCAGCATGGCATGGGTGTGAAGCCATTGAGGGATGATTTGGACTGCCTTCTATTCAGAAATGGCCATGACTCAATACAGACTCTTTTGACTCCCAACCTTGTTCCAGAAGAGCCTGTGGTACCACTAGGCAATTGTCATCTTAATTTATGCAATAGCAGATTGATGTATGACTCTCAGTAGTTTATGATGTTTGCTTTTTATTTCTCTGAAATGACACATAAGTCATTTAAGATCTTTTGAGCATAAATTTGCCTGCTACCTCTCTGAGTGAAACAATCAAGTGTACATAGTTGTATCTTACACAGTCACAGTCAGATGTGTAGTTTGTTAATAATCTCTTAGCACTGGATTTTTTTTATTCACTGAATTGTGCGAATTTGAAAGTATAAGCACAAGGCTCATCTTGGATAATATTTTTTGTAGTTCAGATGGATATTAGCAGGAGTTGTCGATTATTACTCAGTCTGCTTGGCGATATTTCTCAAAATGCACCTCATACATGGAGAGCAAAAATTTGTACTCTTGGTAGTCAACTTTCAGCCACATGAGTTTGCTTGAGCATTATGTTTTAATGAGCACATGGTTGAGTGGAATGGATCAGAACAGTATTTGACTAGGCATATAGAAACATCCATTCTTCTTACATCCTTTCCACTTCAAAACTAAGAGCATCTGTAATTGAACATCTCTGGGGTTTGACTTCTAAATCTACAAACTAAAGAAGAGAAACTCCAGATAAGTATATAACTAGCTAAAAACAGTATCATATCATTGCTATCGCAATATATTCTAGATATATTTGCATTAAAATGTGTAAAAAATTTTCCAGTAACCAAATATTTTCTGCCCCATTGCAATGGACAACTACTAAGAAACAGAAAGAGGAGACCCACAGTTGGAAAATGTTCCTACCAGAGTCGTGAACCTGACTGTGTGATTGGCAGATGGTTGCTCCGAGAGGACAGAATAGGAATGACCAAAGGAACAGAGGGCCTGACTTGTGTACAGCAAAGCTAGGTGACCCAAGAGATAACAGTCTTTCGTGTATTTGATGATGAGACACAGCATATCACTTCCCATGGCTGGACTGAGAAACTAGAACTATTATTCCGATAAAAATTTCCCTTAAAATAGGATGACCCAGAAGAAATTTTGTTCAAGGATTTATTCAGTTTAATAAAAGGAAGAGGAGATGGGGAGTGAGTTGAACCCTTAGCCTGAATCTTATTCTTTAGAACTTTCTAAATTGTAGAAAAAAATCATTCCCTGCGTTCCAGTTTCCCCAATAGCATGGAGATAATCTGGACACTAGGTCCAGAGGATTATATACACAAAGTTCCTAGGTCCACCACAGGCACTGTATGTGCCTTACAGGGTTCTGTGACAATCGTATTTGTTTCACTGTAAGATATGTTATTGAATCAATACCATGATTTATTTAGAACCCCCTCCACAAAAATAGATGAATATACATATTGTGGTTAAGGCAGTTTCCCACTTCAGAGAAGCTGCAAAGTACAATAGTATGTTTTACTAAATTTTTTTTTTTTTTTTTTTTTTTTTTTTTTTTTTTTTTTTTTTTTGGTTTTTCGAGACAGGGTTTCCCTGTAGTTTCTAGAGCCTGTCCTGGAACTAGCTCTTGTAGACCAGGCTGGTCTCGAACTCAGAGATCCTCCTGCCTCTGCCTCCCGAGTGCTGGGATTAAAGGCGTGCCCCACCGCCGCCCGGTTTAGTATGTTTTAATCCTGTAAGTGATTTTCATTTTATATCCTTTGGGAAGTAATCTAACCTTTTCCTTCCTACCTAAGAAACAATGCTTTCTACCACTGACTTGTCCAAGACAGCAAATTGGACTCCCATATTCTTATTTGGCTTTGGTTGGACATGATATACGTCCTCATATTCCAAAGTGTTCTCATGCCCTTCATCCTCTTTCCTTCAGGACCCCCTACTCCACTTGCTATAATTTCCAGTGATATTGAGAAATAAGTGTCCAAGTAAAGCCTGCAGGGTGTTGATGTATGACTGTTATAAAGGAGGTTGCTCTTTCCCCACACCAACCCTTCAGCTACTATCATTTGGCAGACAGGTCCCTGAAAGACCAGAGAGGTGAGCCTGACTTTCAAAGCTTTAATGTGGTTAAGAAACAAATGGCAAAGCCGGGTGGTGGTGGCGCATGCCTTTAATCCCAGCACTTGGGAGGCAGAGGCAGGCGGATCTCTGTGAGTTCGAGACCAGCCTTGTCTACAAGAGCTAGCTCCAGGACAGGCTCTAAAGCTGCAGAGAAACCCTGTCTCGAAAAAAAAAAAAAAGAAAAAAAGAAACAGCAAGAGAGAGGGAGATGGGTTCCATCTTCGCAAAATGCAGAAGCATTTGTTGGAGAAATGCCATCTAAGAAGAAATTCTGACTGATAAAGATAAAAGCAAAGTTACTCATGTGACAGACGAGTAGACGACAAAGAGCTTCTAGTACTTCCTGTCCCTCCAACAGTTCTTTGGGAAAACTTCCCAACAGATGGCCTCCTTAGGGCAACTTGGTGGCACCTTTAGAGTAGCTAGGACTGCTCACTATGTAATTGTGGAAGCTGCCACTTTTGGGTCCTTACAAGATGCCAGGTGCTCTTTTAGTGCGTTTGTTCTGTGTATCATCTTACCGAGGCCTCTCACAAGTGCCAGAATTCAATGCCATCATCATTCTCTGAGTCACAGGTATTTTGTGTGCTCAGACTCCCACAGTTGATGATGGACAGCTCAAGTGGCTGCCTGTACTTGAGGCCGCTTCCTGCCAGGTGCAGTTATTTACAGCTTTATTGCACGTTTCTTCACCTTGGTGCTCACACCCACACTGAACGTTTATAGAGAAGCGATCTGTCCATCAGACATGGAGAATCTGGATTTACATCTCCCAGTGTTGTGCCAGTGTGACCACAAATCGGATGGCTTGCATAGTCAAGAGCAAAGGTGTCTTGAGTTCAAGTCTGGAATTCATTTTTTAGCAAATGTTCACAGAGGAAATGTTGTTCACCCCCATTAATAAACATCAAGTTTTTGACCTTAAATGTTGCTGCTTCCTAGACTGAAACATGTATTGAGAAAATGGAGGGCAAGGTAGTATTTCCTATCCTCCCAATCAATGCTTCCCCTACAGGAAGGTGAGGACTCCTTAAGCCTCATCTCTTCATCTAGAAAAATTAGCAATTTTAATTGTGGGAAATATTTTTTTTTCGAGACAGGGTTTCACTGAAGTTTTAGAATCTGTTCTAGAACTAGCTTTTGTAGGCCAGGCTGGCCTCAAACTCACAGAGATCCACCTGCCTCTGCCTCCTGAGTACTGGGATTAAAGGTGTGCACTACCACCGCCTGGCTGTGCGAAATAATTTTCTTAAAAGCTCCTTGTGTTTACACATTCAGATCTTAAAAGCTCATTTGTTTCGAGCTATCCTTTAAAAAAAGGGTTGTGTAGGTGAATGGCCCTGCAAAGACATGGGCCATGACTCCTGTGAGGATCTTAATCACATTGGGGATGGCAGAGAGGCTTTCAGGTCTCTCTCAGAACAGTTCTACATTTGAGGGCAAATGACCCTCAAGTATCTCCATGGAGGAAAATGGAAAACTCTCCTAGAACCTCTGAGTTCCCAGAGTTCCCCCAAACCAGAATTCTTGGAACATGATCCCAATGTATCACTTCTGGATCACAAAGTATAAGGAGTGGGTCTGCCTTCCTCATGTCCTTTCTCTGCCCTCAATGGAAGGCAATAGCAACAAGTGAGAGAAAAGCAACCAGAGTCCATGAGTTACCTTGTACGAGAATTTTCAAACATAGCTGTTTAACTTACACTGTGGTAATGAGCGAGCAAAGAGCTTTTTATTGTGCTTACCTGCTTAGAATTCAGGCTTTATCTCTGCAGCATCCAGTATTACCAGGCTACTACTTGCAGCGGGACAATAACATTAGTAGATTGCCTCCTATACATGAAACACGATGCCAAGAAATTTCACTTCAACCATGTCCCTTAACTGAAATTTAGTTATTGTTTTTCATTTCACACACAGAACCAGAAACCCAGAAATGTAACATACTGGCTGGTGTTGCTCGCGTACATGATGATGCAGCCAGAGAAGAGAGCAGTGGGATGGAAACCCAGTTTCTTCAATTTCAAAAGTTATGCCATCCGAACCTTTAAAGGCTTAGGATTTGGCTACACATTCTTCCCCAAGCCTGGCTCAGCCTTAGAACTAGGGGAGTGGCTAAATGTAGAGGTCAGTGGCCTCTAGTGTTCTCTGCATTTCTCTCCTGGATGCATATGCCTTAAACTGTGGCTCCCGCTCTTGTGTGCTTAGCCTTCCCTTCTTGTTGACCCTTGACTCCAGATTCTGCCCCAAGCCCTGGAGCATATTATTTTTTTTCCTTGGTGGGTTTGGCATGCACTTCTTGGTTTCTTCTTCAACCCTGTTCTTGGTCTTCTGATTTTAAACACAGAGAACGATGAAGGAAGGAAGCATCCTATGCTCTATCTTCCTAGGACCTAGAGTCTCCATGACAACACTACTTTCTCATGAGAGAAAAAGTCATACTCACATCACAGAAGTGTTTCCAAGGCATTTCACGTTGCCTGTTTTGCAATGTGATGCCAGGCTCTTAAAGAATGCAATGTAAAAATTTAAGCCCTGTAGTAAAGTATAGGTTACCACATAATAGCACACTTAAATTATTGAAGGGATGGCATCATCCTGAGATTTCTCAAAGGAGCACTTGCCGAAGAGTTATGTCTACTCAGTGCAAACTCTGAAAGCAATAATGTGATGTAAAGTCTGCGTTTTGGAAGAACTAGGAAGGAAAAGTTTTGTTTACACAAACGGGCACCTGCATGTTTGTCTCCTGTACCCAACTTGGAAGCATCCCCAGGGGGCCACCATGGCTTCCCATTCCCTTTCCCTCCTCACATCCAGGCTGCAGGTGTGTCTGAACTAGAGGCCTCATAAAGTATGTGGCTCGTATTAGTCCTCAGAGAATGTGAAAACTCTCCCCATAAGCATCAGTGAGATAAACAAGGTGCACAAAACAAAATGCGTGCATATTTTGTTGGGATTCAGTATGCACAAAGAGTCCCCAAAGAATAATGAAGTTATTTCAATTAGATTAATTGGGAACGTGTAATATGCAGCTCCAAGCTGCCTTTTGAAATTACAAATGAATAGAAGTCGACATTTGGATCCTCTTGAAAATGACTTTGCTGGTTGTGTGGTTATGGACGAGTAGGGCACTTATCCTTCACATAAGCAAAATTCAAAGACCTATAGAAGAGCTTGCATATGCCCTATGACCCCTCCCACATGCATGTGCCTCTCTCTCATCTCCTCTCCTCCTCTCTCTCCCCTCCTTCTCTCCCTCCCTCCCCTCCTCTCTCTTACTTCTTCCTCCCTTTCCCCTTCTTGCTCCTTCTGTCTCACCTCCCTTTCCCTCAGCAGAGTCTCATATAGTCTACACTGATCTCAAATGTGAGAAGCAGCTTAGGCTGGCCTTTACCTCCATACCCTGCTTCCTCTCTTAAGTACTACAGTCTGACCATCACCCCCAGCCCTTTTCCAATTCTTTTTTCAATATTCTGTTTTCAGTTTCCTGAAACCTTATTTTCTCTACTTGTCTACAGGTACTGTCTGGGAAAATAATAGACATTTAAAATCACTGTATATTTGTTAACCTCTTCCCTCTTCTTCACCATCCTCCCCCTCCTCTTTTCCTCCTCTTGCTCCCCTTCTTCTCCCCTGCTCCCCTTTCTTCTTCAATGTACCATCAATAGTCTATAAAGCAGAGGAAATACCACTTTCTAGAAATTATACTCACATCACTTAGGATTGCTGATGCTGAGAAACAGATTTCTGAGAAACAAATTTCCAGGCATACATCATATCACCCAAGGATTCAAAATATTCCTACAAACACCCTTTCAACAATGTCAGGCTGCCAATCAAAGAGAACAAAGCACATTAGGTGACAAGGCAACATGAATGAAACACCAGCCATGGCAGTAGACAATGGAGACCGACTTGTGGGAACCCCAGACTGACTGACTTCCAATAGCTACGCTTGGTAGAACTAACCAGATAAAAGAGCATTTTCTTATCAGCTAGGACTAGAGAAAAGGGAGGCAGCAAATTTGAAAAGGAACCAGACACAAGTTCTAGAGTTTGTAATCTTCAAACTAAAATTCAATCCATTCAATCAAGGTGTTGTACTTATAATTCTGACATTTAGGTGCTTAGAGCAGGAGTACTGCTGAGGGGTCAAGACCTCCTGGGTTACGTAGTGAGGTCTAGGCAGGCTCAAGACAAAAAGATGCTCTAGCAAGCATTCAAAACTGACAGTTAGTGAGATTAATGACAAATCGGATACAGCTATGTCCTGTAAAATTGATGGGATGTGGTGGGACCCATCTGAAACAGAGAAGGATGAAGACAGTAGAAAACACAAAACACACAGCCAGAGTGCATTTGTGACAGAGGGATGATGGGAAATTGTGTTCTTAGAATGTTAGGAAGAAAAGAGACCCAGTAAGCAGTCATGAAAAGCTCAAAGCAGTAATGTGGGAGAGGTTTTCCAAATATGTGAAAGTTACTGGGCCACAGATTCAGAACACCCACAGAAACGTATTCAGAAGACAAGCAGAACCAAGAGCACCTAGACATAGCACAGAAAAAATGTTATGTTTGAAGAGGTCAATGTGGCATCTAGAAAGCCAAACATATTCTTCAAGAATACAGATGCAATTCGTATTTTCAGTTAGCAAAGAGAATGTCTCCTGAGGGGACTCAAAGGGACCACTGTAAATATTTTAGGAAATATTCAATGTTGTTCTTTGAGGAAAAAGGACATTGTACGATTATATTAGAAAACTTAGACCTTTTCAGTGTGGAAAGAAATTACATGCACACAGTATGGTAAATATTTAAACAATATTCAATAGAATTTTTTATGAGTAAAACTAAAATAATTAAGTTTATAACAAAAGAAAAGAGTCCATGGCTGGAGAGATGGCTTAGTGGGTAGAAGCACTCACGGGTTCTACCAGAGGGCTAGAGTTTGGTCCCCAGCACTCATGTGAGGTGGCTGACCACTACCCGTAACAATAGCTTGACACCTTCTTCCGGCTCTTTCAGCCACTTGCACACATTTGACATACACTTATATAGAAACAGACACATATAAATTAACAAAAATCAAAAATGGAAGGTGACATGTGCTAATAAAATTTACAGTTTCTAGAAGAATAGAATAAAATAATAATAATGATAACTATTATTATTACAGTTAACGTTTCTGCTAAAGAATCATAAATGAAACCATATCTACCACAAAACAATAGGGCCAAAGAACTTCTTCAGTAAATTCTTTCAAACACATAAGAATTGTTATCAAAATTCTCCCAAGTCAAGAGAAATAACATTCTTTACACAGATGCAAGAACCTGGCAAAGCTTAGAGAGCAATGGACTGGGGAATGTTATCAAAAAGAGCACCTAAGATGATGTCATACAGGAATATACTTTTTCAGCTGAGCATGGTGACATGCACCCATAGTCCCTGCGTTTCATCTGCTGCGGCTGGAGGATAGCCATCAGTTTCAGGCTAGGTAGAGCTATGTTGTAAGACTCTGTTCCAACAGGAAAACAAATGAGAAAAATTAATATTCTGAAATCCCTAGTTTGGGCATGGTGAATGTAGTCGTCTTTCAGATACTTTTATATGAAATTCACATCATTCAAATTTTGTTTAGAATGTGACATGTATACCCACGAGCAAATTCTTCCATGTGATTTTATAAAAAAAGAATACTTACCTTTTAATATTTACTTTAACACTTAGAAACCTGATTTATGCCTGAAAAACTTGAATAATAGATAATGCATGTAAGCCCAAACAAGGAATTAACACTGTCATTATTTTCCACACATATGATTTTCTACATAACACATCTAAGATAAATTCTTAAAATTAAAGAATGAATTTAACAAGGTTACTCGACATAAGATCAGCAGAATAAAACAGTTTTTATATGTTGTAATGAAAATCTGAAAGAAAGATAAAGTTTAAAAAGTTGTTACTTGGTATTGGAAAAGTATTTCTAGTACTGAATTGAGTCTAAGCTCCACGAGTCTTTTATAAAATACATCCAGGATAAGTGAGTGGAACCTGAAATGCATGGCAATGTGTTCCACGACTAGAGGTTGGGAGACGCAATTGAATAAATGTATGTTATCTCCCTACTTTTTCCGCACACCCAATGTTACCCCTAGCAACATGTGATGACTTTTGTTACTGTAGAATTTTTTTTTAGCGTGCCTTGAAGGGCCCCCAATAGATAAAATACCCTTGAAAAAGGCTTATTCTAATGCACAAGAAGGCTTGTGTTAAAGCCATAGTGTTGAGATTAGTCAAATCAGAACAGACAACTCAGAGAAGAACAGGACATGTGGGAAGAACAGCACTTGATTGACAGAGCTACAACAAATGCCCCCCTAAAGAGGACAGAAGAAACTGCTGTTAATCTTAAAAGGTACACAAAGTCAATTCCAGATGAATGGGAGTCTTACTATTAAAAGTTGAAGCAATTGAACTTACTGAGGAAATTTTATGAAATATATTCTAATCGTTTATTTTTGAGGAAGATAACTGTGTGTGTGTATGTGTGTGTGTGTGTGTGTGTGTGTGTGTGTGTGTGATGCTTATGAATTATTTTTGGTGATTAAGGTCTCTTCTTAAAATAGCTATCTTGTTCCCACTTCCACACCCCTGGATTTGCTTGCATGTGCTTTTTACATGGGTTCTGGGGATCAGAACTCAATTCTTCAAGCTCATACATTTTTACCAATCATTTCCCATCCCTGTAGTAATTTTTAAATTATGTACAAAAATTAACCATGAGAAAAGTTATTTTCTTACATCAAAATTAAGAACTTTTGTCTGCCAGTGATCACCACAAAGGCTTTGATAAAAATAAAACAGAATCTTTAGTGAGAATACATGTAACTAATAAAGGGCTGTTGTTATAAAATATGAAAATGGTCTCTATATCAGTAAGTGGAAGAAGACAGACAAGCCCATGGGGAAAATTAGGCAAGATGGCAGAGACAGCATTCCCTAAAGAGTATCTAAATGATTGACCATAAGATGGGAAAGAGTCAACTTCATTAGCTACTAGTGAAACCACACTCATGATGTTTTTGCACATCCATCAGAAAAGCAGAAATAAGAAAGGTACAGTGTTATAAGTCATTGTAATTGCCACTCGACTGGATTCTTATTTACTGCTGGTGGATATATAACTTGGGACAGTGGTTTTTAAAGTATTTAAAAGTACTGCCACTTTTCTACTCAAGTTAAGAATGTGTGTAATCACGTTACCTGGCAACCATATTCTAAATCATTAATCCAACAGTAATGTCTACCAGGTTTTAAGTGTGTGCTCATAACATCTTGAGTCATGTAACAAAAGATGTGAAGCATCTCAAATGTCCCTCAGCCAACAATGAAGAGAGAGCTTCCATAGTCCAGGGAGGATGTATGAAGTACAGCTACCTTGGCACAGACGGACAAGGATACAGTGTGCACCATCCTTGCAACTAGGTAACGGGCAGAAAAGAATGTACCCTATAAATCCCATTTATATAACGGTCAATACAGGCTGAATTAAGCAAGACTAATCCAGAATGTATAATTTGTTGCAAAAAGTAGATAGGAAGACAAGAAAATGATTAACAGAAAATTCAAAATATTGTTAGGTCTTTCTTAGATGGGTGGTATTTTAGAATTTAAAATCTGATTTTTAGAAAAACAGAAATGTCCTGTTTTCTTTTCTGCCTGGGTGATATTAACATGAATGTTTAGCTTACAGTAATACATTAAGCTTTCTATTTTTTTTTTGGTCTGTGTGTATGTATGCATTCCCATGCATGTGTGTGTGTATGTGTGTGTGTGTGTGTGTGTGTGTGTATGTGTGTGTGTAGAGGCCAGAAGATGCATCTGTTTTTTCTTCATTGTTCTCCACCTTATTATTGAGATAAAATCTCTCACTGAAACTGCAGCTCACTGATTGGCTAGACAGGCTGGCCAGAGAGAGTTGTGGGCGTCCTCCTCTTTCCTCTATACCTCTCCTCTACCACCCCTAGCCCTAGGTTTACACATGAATATCTGGCTTTTTTTTTTTTTTTTAGCATAGTGTTGGGATCTGAACTCAGCTCATAATACTGACAAGGCAAATACCAACTGATTCACATCCCTGACTTCCTATATATTTATGTGGGCTTTTTTTTTATACAAGTGTTTACATTTCATCAAGGTATTTTAGATAAATACATCTTTAGCTTCTATCAGTTTATTGTGTTTTTGGTTCCCTTGTCTGATGTTTGATGGGCACTTCATTTGATCTGCTCTTTCCACACTCCTGATTCAACATGGATGTGGTTCTTTTGAGCTTTTTTCCGCGGATCTGATCATCATGTTGGCTTTTCAAGTTGGGAATTAAGATTCCAGTGTTGAGTTAATATCTCTTAGTCACTACACACAATAATGTTCTGTTTCCATTACCTCTTTATGCCTTTTGGAATGGTCTTTCCCTTTGCCCTTGTAACCCATCCCTGTTCTTTCCAGAATCTTCTGTGCCTTCTTCTATCCAATCCTTCTCCCACTGTCAGAGTTCTCTTCTGAAATGCTGATCAGAACAAGTAGACTGACTTTCTCATTAAACTTGGATTGCTCGATGGCAGCTCACACATTCATCCTTAACCTTTCCCCCTAAGCTTATTTATTATGCTCATGTCTGGTTCATACTTTTGAGGCACTATCTGCTTTATGGAGGATTTAGTAACTTAAGAACAAAGCTGTGACCTCACTTTCTCTTCTCTTCTACCTTCTTTCCACCTCTGTACCATTTCCCTCAAATTTATTCCTGCAACCTTATCTCAGTCTATCAGCATAAAAGGTAATTTTATAGCTCTATGCATGGACTTCACCGGGCTTTGCAACAAGTCCCTTTGCCATCGGCTTCAGGGACTGTAGAAGAATAGAAACTTAATAGCCAAGTAATGAATAATCTTGACTGAATTAATTCAGAGGCAGGAAGTGTCACGTCTTCCTGCGAGAAGATGCCAGAGACATCATGACCCATTTATCCCACACCTTGAGAGCTGACAGAACAATCACCATGGCAGGATTCAGAGAGACATGTTCAGAGACAGAAACGTGAGTGACTCCTCAGTAAGGCCTGGATCCGTTCGGGAATCCACACACCCAGGCTTCCATTGGCAGATTGATTTTTATAAACAAGTCTGCTGTGTTTGCAGTTGGGCTTTTCAGCATTCGCTTTGACTGGCGCTTGATGGGAGGCATTATTTCCCATTGATTCTTTCCATCCAATACGCAATGAAAGGACTACATTCCTGAGCTGGCAATAAAATCATGCATATTTAAATCACAGTTATTTAATATGCAGAGGAATAATCAAGTCATGATAGCTAACATATATATTTGGTGACTTGACATTGATGTTTTTTATGGCTCTAATTTGAGCTCTGTAACAATTCACTAATGTGTCCTAGAGGAGTCTGGGGTTTGGTATTGTAGCAGATGGTAATCTCATGTTCTCAGGTTCAATGAAGACGGCTATTGAAAAGAGCAGTATATACCCACTTTACACCCACAAAAAGGACTTACTCAGAAAGAAATCTGAGCCACCATAGAACTCAAATTTAAAGTATCACAGTGACAGAGTGTGAGAGGGTGAGGCGGCTCACACCATGTACTCACACGTTCCTTGCTAATTAGCTTGAGAGTCCAGTTCCCTGGCTTAATGTGGGGATCCTTAATTCTGAGTCACAGCTCCTTTAAGGAAGAAAGGAACAATGTCTTGCTGTGTTTCTTTTTACATTTTTTGGATACAAACACATGGTCCAATGTGTGCACATGAGTAATAGAAGGTTTTATTATTGGTTGTTTGCCGTGTGTGTGTTTGTGTGTGTATGTGTGTGTGTGTGTGTGTGTGTGTGTGTGTGTGTGTGAGAGAGAGAGAGAGAGAGAGAGAGAGAGAGAGAGAGAGAGAGAGAGAGAGGCATGCTGCAGAGATCCTCATATGTTCTTCCTTGGGTACTGCCCATATTCTTAATGAGACAGTCTCTCGGTGGTCTGGAACTTGCCTAGCTGGCTAGGAAGTCTAGTCAGTTAGCCCTGGAGGCCTGCCTATATCTCTGCTTCCCAGGCACTGGAATTACAAGTAAAGGCTACCAAGCCTGGCCTTTTCCCACATGGGCTATAGGGATACAAATCAGTTCCTTGGGCTTGCTAGGCAAGCACTTCACTGACTAAGCTGTTTCCTGGTTTTTCTAACATCTCTTTAGGCCTACCTTCAAGATCACGAATTGGAACAGTATAGTAAAAACATCTGAGTCTTACAAAAGTCAAAAAACTTGTCCAAGGTCAGTCACACAGCTTATAGGATGTCTGGGCTGTTATTCTTTGTTTCAGAATATCATCACATAAGGTGAATCCCTCTAAATAAAGTCCACTATGCACTAGCAGACTTGGGTGAATAGTAAGACATTTAAGGTTTCTAGATTATAATACTAAATAGGGTCCCCTCCCTGCCACATATTCAATGTAGGATTAGAATCCACGGTGTTTTAAACGTGGAGAGTTGTCTGGGACAATAATATATTGATGAATTTAATAAGCCTTTATAAAATGCATGCTCTCTGAACGATCTTGAGAGATCTTAAGCTCTGACACCACAGAACAAGAGCCAGAATGACAAAGAAAACTTCAAGTAACAGGGACCCCATGAGTCCTGGCCTCTGGGCAGACTACTGGCCGTTCAGTTTATCATGTGGTAAAATTGTTTCCGTTTTGTGGGTGTCCTTTCCTCCAGGAAGCACTTGCCAGTGTCTGAGAGTGGTTTGGCCCCACCATGGGGGAAACCAGAAGCTCCTCACCTGTTAAACAGCACTTGAAACTGTAATAGATGGGACGAGGCAGATATAGGTAGCACTGAGTTTGCCAACTGCTGATGGTGGCACGTGTGCTCACACACACGGAATGGGGGCAGCATACCTGTGCAGCATGACTCAGAGGAGAATTGTCTTAGTTCGAGCCCGTCCCAGTGCACTGTGGGACCTACCCACCCACCTTTCCTCTGGTGGCTTACTGTGATGGAGCAGGATCACTGAAGGATTTGGCCCTATGCGGTGAAGAGTGGCGAATGTCCGGCAGACTCAGCCGGTGAAGCATAGCCTGGAATCAGCTTGTTCTCAGCTCCCTGGTCCTCAGGGAGGCAGAGCTCTTGTCTTCCTGTTACCGAGGCTCTCAACCTCTTCTATTTAAAGTAGTAAGACATGAAATAAAAGGAAACAACAAAATATTTCTACTAACAAAGCAAAATACCACCCAAACCAAAAATCGAAAGCACCCCAGTACCTGGCATCCATATACCCAAAGAGTCTGGAATGTTCAGGCAGAAGTTCCATCCCAAGCCCCCTCCCCTGGGAGTTGCCTCAGTCCCCTGAGAAAACCCGCGGAATAATGACCCCTCCCCAGAGATGCTCAAGACCACTCCCACAGGGTATTTAAACAGCTCCCCAGAGAACAAACATGGTTTTCCTTTCCTGGTTCCTCTCTGAGGGATTGGAAAGCCACCTGGGAGGTTTGGTATCCATTAAAACTGGGCTTTTCCTAACTCGGTTTGATTTGGTTTGATCCAGATTATTGCGTCGGCAGAGAGGTTTTTGGGGGTGTAGAAAATTTTCATCCTGTGTTGACAAACATGGAAAGAACCTGTCCTTTTGCCACTGAAAGGAGAAGCTGTTTCTTTTCCAAATCCTGAAGGGTGACCAGCTGTAAAGCAGAGGTTGAGTGGGCGGAGTTAGGAACAGAGTGTGAGCTGGAGAAGGATGGGAACTGGAAGGAGGGGGAGGCGGAATAGACAAAAACAGTCACCACCATAAAAATATGATAAATTATCATGTTCTGGTCTAGGCTTGCTGTGAACTGCTCACTGGATGTCAATTCCTGGTTTCCTTCACTCGGAGAAAATGCCTGAAGCGTGGCTGTGAATAGCCACTGATCAGTTAGAGATATGACCGTATACATTTGGTCTCCATGTCTGCGCATATGACCGAGTGTTCCCTGCCTATGTCTATGGCACATTTCTGTGCTGAGGACAGGCATGAATTATTTCATTTATATTCCTGTGATATATGTAGGCATCATTGTTATCTTCATGCTACCCATGAGGGTAGCATGATTCACAGACCAGTAATTGCTTGGTGTATATGTTCCTACCAAGGTCAGAGTTGAGTTACTGGTCTAATATCACTGAACATGCAGCTAGGAATAGATACTCTCAATCCGCTGTCACAACAGTGAGTCAGCTATGGCATGGCCCTGGCCCTGATCAAGCACCGTGTGAGACGCACCCTACAGAGGCCAACACTGAAGTCATTCCTTAAACCACACCTGGCTCTACATGGGGGAAAAGTACCAAAATAAACCCCATAATAAAATGTCACGATTTTGTAAAAGTAATGAATTCTGAACACAAACTTGGATAATTGTATTTTGAGCACGGGGCCTTTAAATCACGATTTCAGAACCTCTACTTTATATGAATAATATCCCACTTGAAAACTAATAATGGACAGAAACTTCATATGTTTCAGGTAACAGTGATCATTACTACAATTTATTACTCATTAGTGGGAAAGGAAATCTTATATGAAGAAAGTAGAATTCAAAAAGGGCTAAGTAAAGAATTAATCATTTTTATAAATAATGTCAAGGAAAACCATTACACCATTGAGTTTCATTGAAAGCACAAGATTTATATTAGAAAATTTCCTCTCTCTGATTTTACTTAATAATATGGAGAAACCTTAAGCAGTGTATTACACAGCCATACAATTTTCCCCTTAGAATGGGGGAACAAATTAAAGCCACTAGGCATAGCCTAGTGGTTAAAAGTATGTCTTAGACTGAGGAGAGGGCTCAGTTGATAAAATTTTACAAGCTTAAGGACCTGAGTTTGATCCCCATAGCCCACATAAATAAGCCAGATGTGGTGGTGGTGCTATGGGGTGTGTGTGTGTGTGTGTGTGTGTGTGTGTGTGTGTGTGTCCCTAGCACTGGCAAAGCAGAGATAGGTAGATCTCTGTGTCTCAATGACCAGACAGGCAGTTAAATAGTTCATGAAGAGTTCTGGGTCATAAATATTTTTCTCATAAAAGAAATAAAGAGAGAGGAGCAGAGAAAAATGTACAGCTCAATAAAAATCATAAAAAAGAAATAAAAAGGTGGACAGAACCTAAGGAATGACACCCATGTTTGTTTTCCAGACACGCACATGCATACATTCACACGTACAACCTCACATACACTAATATGTACACACACAAACACATATACATGCACATACATACAAAGCATGTCTTGTGTTAAGTATACAGTCACCGCTCTGCCACTTGTCATGAGTGTAAACCAGGTCTGTCCTCCAACATCTCTTAATATCTGCATACTCCAGGCACAAGGAAAGGGACTGGGTGAGACAAGAAGTTAGCTTTTGCCCTGCTTATCGATTGAGGATCAAGCCCACTCCCTGAGTTGGAATCAAGATGGGAAGGACAGCTTTGCTCATCCCCCAGAGCTGCCCTCTGTCCTGGGGTTACAGCCATGGGCTCTGTGTCCTGAAGCAGGCACTACCTATTAATCTACGCAAGGCAATAACTATGCTAACACACTGGGCAATGATTACTAAATCACACTAATTATTCTATAATGGATTTAGGAATTTTAAAAGATTCTTATTTGGTGCATGAGATATCCAATAATGTCACTCTTTTTCCATATTAGCAAAACTTGGTTTTGCCTGTGTCTTTACTGGCTCAGGAGAGGTAATTGAATCTCAAACTCCAGGAATCAATCATGACTCACATAAACCAATCAGGATAATCACCCATGATTTGTTTAAGGGTGGTTTCATGATCCAGTTGTGATTAATTACATGAAGCTGATTATGTTAATTACAGGAATCTCTTTATGCGAGGCCATGTTTGCTGCAAGGCTTTTAAAGAGGCCCTACATTCTGGAAAAAGACAAAATGAAAACATGCCCCTCTAGCCTCTGCATTGCTGGATATTGTATAACAGAAGCTATTAGTCCCTTGAATTGTTGCAGCTGAGTTGGACCATGCAGGAGTCAGCTTGATGGCAAAGCTCTTACCCCAAATGGTGTGATAAATGGATGAGGCAGAGGAATAAAACATGCTTCTCATGTGGCACAACCGAGGCCTGGGATTGACGAACATCCTATGTCTCTAAACTTCCTGCTCACTCTTTAGTCCTTTTCTGATACTTGGGAATCAAGGCAATTTAACCAATATACCTTGGAGAAGGCCTGAGAAGCTGTACATCAAGTGTTTTCCAAATAGTTCTCGTGTTGGGAGGAATGTATGTTAAGCAAATACACACACACACACACACACACACACACGAATAGTATCAGACCAGGAGCATCCTTGTTGTTCATATGGTATCTGATAAAAGTCTCTGCTTCTATGTATGGTCCAATGTGGAAAAGGTTCAGAAGTGCTGAAAATGCTATGGTGTGTGTGTGTGTGGTGTGTATATGTATGCCATAGATAATGAGAACAAATCATCAAATGGCTGTGAAAATCTTTGAAATGCACTTTTTACATTTGTTTCTCACTTTTTTATATAAAATTACATAAAGGTGATTATTTTGATGAACAAGATTGAAAATGGTAGGGAAACAGCATGAAAATTTAGGGATGGCTTCCCTGTCATCTCATTCTGCGTTCCCTTTCTAATACTTCGGGTGGTGCCCATATTCACCAATACAGGACCCAGAAATAAGGTGGGTGTATGAATTGCTCTTGTTCAGTAGCACAAACAGTTGCTCATTGCTAGAAAACAGTCCAGGTAGATCTTAGCATCTGAATTCACGACCCTTTTCCTTCCTTCTCTGGAGCTCTTCTCTACTGTGACATCATTCTTTATGCTAAGCCCCATCTCTGACTTCTAGTCTTTGTCTGCATCTTGTTTTTCTAAAAAAAAAAATCAGCCTTCCACAGGTCCCTTTGATCCTTGACTCTGCCAAAGAAGTTGGTATTAATCAGCAGGCAATTGGATGGAAAGTGTTAATTATACGTATTCCCATCTTACAATGTTATTTATACATGTTTTATTTACTTATATGTGTGTGTGTGCATGTGTGTGTGTGTGCATGTGTGTGTGTGTGTGTGTGTGTGTTTAGCTAAGGGCTAACTTAAGTATACAAAAACTGAGAACATTCACTTCTTAACATACTTGCCCCCAACCATGAGAACCATTTGGAAAACACTTCAAATTTTATTTATACATGTTTTGGTTTGAATGTTCAAAGTCCTTCACACACTTAAGTGTTTAGACACTCGATGTCCAGCTGATCACACTGTTTTGGGACGTGAGACCCAGCTGACAACTGTATGGTCATAGCAGTGAAGCCTTTGGGTTACAGATGAACCCCTGTCTAAGTTGAGCTTTCTATTCCTTCATCTACTGACAAGTGAGCAAAAAGCCTTGTGTTCCTGCGTCTATGCCTTTCCCACCACGAACAGAAAATAGCACCTGAACCCAATATAAATCCTTCCACCTGGTGTTAGTCTTCTTGGCAGCTTGTCATAAACTCCTATAATCTGGGAGGATGAAATGTTGATAGAGGAATTGCCTCCACTAGGCTGACCTGTAGACAAGTCTGTGGGGGCATTTTCTTAATGATTGTGGGAGGACCTACCTACTCCTACATAGGTGGCTTGGGTTGTTTAAGAAAAAAAATACCTAGGCAATCTTTGGGGGACAGGCCAGTAAGCAACATTGTCTGATGATCTCTGCTTGAGTTTCTGCCTCTCTGTTCCTGCCCTGTTTGAGTTTCGGTTCTTTCCTCCCCAAGTTGCTCTTGGAATGATGTTGTTCGTTGCAGCAATAGAAAGCACACTAAGACACTCCCTAGGCTGGTTAATTTTATCTGTCAACTTGCTACAACCTAAAAACAGCTGAGAAGAGAGACTTATTGAAAGTTTTCTACATTCTATTGATGTCTCTGTGGGTGTTGCTGTGGTTTTCACTGACCCAGCCCAGAGCGGGAAGCACTATTGCCTACGTAGGTGGCCCTGAATGGCGTAGCGATGAAAGAAGCTAACTGAGCATAAGCACATATACAGTAGGAGTCAATTTCCTTTTATTTTTCTTTTGACAATGGTTGTTGTATGGCTGGAATTTTTGAGTTCCTAACTTGGCTTCCCATCAATGACAGACTGTGACTTTCAAGTGTAACCCTTTCTCCTCTAAATTGCTTTTGGTTAGGGTGTTTGTTCACAGCAACAGAAAAGTAACTCCGATCATTCCTTTAAGTCATCTCCACCAGGTATTCTTTCTCAGCCATGAGATGATGAACTATAATAGCCGAGCAGCCTTATTACGGTATTATCTTATTTCCTTTTGCTGTAACCACGTTGCTTATCTTTAACTCAGTCCACAAAGTCATGAAACATGGTGATTCTTTCTTTGGTCTCCCTACTGCTTCATATCCTAGGCAGCAGCAAGCCCATGATTTGTATTCGGGGCAAGTCCGATCCACTGGTTCTGTTCTTTTCTATCGACCCCACTTTACTTGCCCCCAGCATTGGTTTTTACTCGCTTTGCTCCAGTGAGCCTTCCAGCAGGTCTTGTTCTCGTTCTTGTTTTGCAGCATCTCTTTTATTTTCACTTAGTCCTCATAGTGATCTTTCCAACTGCTCTTCAGACTTTGTCCTTCCCTCTAAGGAACTTCCAAGACTGCTCAATGAACCCAGAGTAAAATCCAGTTTTCCTTATGTGGATTAAAAGTCTGAGTGAGTCTGATCCTGCTGTTTGTTCCCTCAGCCTTTTTCTTTTTTTTACCACGTTTTAGATCTTTAACTCCAAGGACTTAATATTTCCCCATTTCTCATTTCCCCTTCTGGACACTGATCTCAGACTTTTGTATGTGGCAACTTTGTGTGTGTGTGTGTGTGTGTGTGTGTATGTGTGTGTGACATGTATATGGTGTATGCTCACAAATGTGTAGCACACACACCTTGTGTTTGTACAGAGGTCAGGGGAGCATGTCAAATGTCTTATTCATTGCTTTGCACCATGTCCCCTTGACACAAAGTCCCTCACTGAGTCTGGAGCTAGATTGACAGCCATCAAATCCCCTTGATTCCTCTGGCCCCACCCTCTACAACACTGGGGCTGTAAATGTGTGAACATCCATACTTGTTTTTTTATGCAGTTACTGAGAATTTAAACTTGGTTCCTCATGCTTGTGCGGCAAGTGGTTCTACCTACCGAGTCATCTTTCCAGATTTGACAAGGGTATTCCCTTTTACTACCTAATCTCATCTTCCTTTCATGACAAAACTTTTCCTGCTCACCAAACCAAGATACCTTCTCTTGCCAAGAAACCACACTGTCCTGTTCCTTCCAATGCACACATTCTATGCCATTTTGGGGACCAAAGGAATGTATCAAAGACATAATAGTTGTACATTACCTCTTTTTTAAAATTTCACTTAAACATTCCTAGGGCATCTTAGTTTATAGGCTGGGGATGTATCTCAGTTTTTAGAGTGCTTGCCTAACATGAATAAAATGCTGGATGCGGTCCCCAACATGGCATAACACCAGGTGTGGTGACAGATGCCTATAATCTAGCACTCAGGAGATAAAAGTAAAATGATCAGAAATTCAAGGTCATCCTTGACTACACAGCATATTTTAAGGCCAACCTGGGCTACATGAGATCCTGGCTCACAAACAACTACCATCAAACAAACAAGCAAGACTTATTCACTGGTTTACCCATTGTTTTGGGTAATTTTTGACTTTCTATACTCACTATGTCATAGATATGTAACAAATAAGCAAATGAGGGAATGACTGAAGAAAAGGACAGCTGAGGGCATAATGAGAATTCTGTTCTATACTTCATAATTTTTGGTTTCTGAAATATTGACAAGGTAAGGACACATTCAACACCACAAAGGGTAACATGACACCAACAAAAACATCTAGTAGTCCTACAACAGCAAGACTTGAACAACTGAATATAGATGAAGCAGAAGAAAATGACCTAAAAATAACTTTAGAAGAATGTTTGAGACCCTTAAAAAAGAAATGAAAAATTCCTTCAAAGAAATGGAGGAAAAGACAAACAAAAAACCAGAAGAATTCAACAAATCCCTTAAAGACAACCAAGAAAAAGGAATAAAACAGAAGAAAGAAACTATTCAAGACTTGAAAACCAAAATAGAGACAATAAAGAAAAAATCGAGGGAATTATAGAAATTATGAGAAAACAATCAGGATCCACAAATGCAAGCATAAGCAGCAGAATATAAGAGATGGAAGAGAGAATCTCAAGTGCTGAAGATACAATAGCAGAAATAGACTCATCAGTCACAGAAAACATTAAATCTAACAAAAGCTTAACACAAAATACCATGAAAAGAACAAATCTAAGAATAATAGGGATAGAAGGAGAAGTCCCACTCAAAAGCATAAATATATGTTCAACAAAATAATAGAAAACTTTCCCAACCTAAAGATATATATATATATATATATATATATATGAAGATACAAGAAGCTTACAGACCACCAAATAGACTGGATCAAAAAAAGTGCCCTCACCACATAATAATCAAAACACTAAACAAACAGAATAAAGAAAGAATATTAAGAGCTACAAAAGAAAAAGGCCAAGTAACATATAAAGGCATACTTTTTAGAATTACACCTGACTTCTAAATGAAACAATGAAAGCCAGAAGGCCCTGGTCAAGTGTTCTGCAGACAATAAGTGACCACAGATGCCAGCCCAGACTACTATACCCAGCAAAACTTACAATCACCATATGCAGACAAAACAAGATATTCCATGACAGAACCACATTTAACCAATACCTATCCACAAACTCAGCCCTACACAAAATACTAGAAGAAAAATTCCAACCCAGGGAAGTTGGCTACATTCACAAAAACACAGACAATAAATGATCTCACAGCAGCAAATTCCAAAGAAGGGAAAAACACACACAATATTACCAACAGCGAAAACTAAAATAACAGGAGGTAGCAATTGCTGGTCATTAATATCCCTTAATATAAATCGACTCAATTCACCTTTAAAAAGTCACAGGTTAGCAGATTGGATGCAAAAATAGAATCCATCCTTCTGCTGCATACCAGAAACACACCTCAACCTCAAAGACAGATATCAATCACCTCAGAGTAAAGGGTTGGGGAAAAAATTATCCAATCAAATGGACCTAAGAAACAAGCTGGTGAAGCTGTCTTAATAAATGACAGAATAGACTTCAAACTAAAATCAATCAAAAGAGACAAAGAAGGATATTTCATATTAGTCACAGGAAAAACCCATCAAGAGGAAATCTCAATACTGAACAACTATGCCCCAAATACAAGGGCATCCACATATGTAAAAGTAAAACTTCTAAAGCTTAAACCCCACACACTAATAGTGGGAGACTTCAACACCCCACTCTTACCATTGGACAGATGTCAGTACGGTAAATTAACAGAGAAATAAGGGAACTAACAGATGTTATGACTCAAGTGGACTTAACAGACATCTATAGAACATTTTATCCAAACATAAAAGAATATACCTTCATCTCAGCACCTCATGGAACCTTCTCAAAAGTTGACCATATACTAGGTAAGAAAGCAAACCTCATCAGATACAAAAAAAAAATAGAATAACCATATATGTATTATTGGATCTCCATGGCTTAAAATTAGAATTCAACAGCAACACTAATTCTAGAAAGCCCACAAACACATGGAAATTAAACAATGTTTACTTGAACCATCAATGGGTCAAGGAAGAAATAAAGGAAGAAATTAAAGACTTCCTAAAATTCAGTGAAAATAATCACACAACATACCCAAATTTATGGGACACAATGAAAGCAGTGTTCAGAGAAAAGTTCATAGCACTAAATGCCTACATAACGAAGCTGTAGTGTGGCGCTGCGGGCCGGCTTTTCGTCCTGCCTGGATCCCACATGGTTAGCTTATGCCCCGAAATAACAACACACAAATTGTATTCTTTTAAATACTGCCTGGCCCATTATTTTCTGCCTCTTACTCACATCTTAATTAACCCATATCTAATAATCTGTGTAGCACCACAAAGTGGTGCCTTACCAGGTAGATTCTAGCGTACGTCCATCTTGGGCTGGAGCTTCATCGCATCTGGCATCTCTCTGAGGAGAGGCACGGCGGTCTGTCTAACTTAAGAGAGGCGTGGCATCTGACTGAGCCATCTACCTCACTTCCTTCTTCCTGTTCTGTCTACTCCACCCACCTAAGGGCTGGTCTATCAGATGGGCCAGGCAGTTTCTTTATTAATTATCCAATGAAATCATCAGATAGATAGAAGACACACCTACATCACGAAGCTGGAAAAATCCCACACTAATGAGATAACAGAATGCATGAAAACTCTAGAATAATAAGAAGCAAACTCATCCAGGAGGTCTAGATGGTAGGAAATTATTAAACTGAGAGCTGAAATCAACAAAATAGAAACAAAGAAAACAATGCAAAGAATCAATGAGACAAAGACTTGGCCTTTGAAAAATCAACAAAATAGACAAACCTTATCCAAACCAACAAAAAGGCAGAGAGAGAGAGAGAGGGAGAGAGAGAGAGAGAGAGAGAGAGAGAGAGAGAGAGAGAGAGAGAGAGAGAGAGAGAGAGAGAGAAAGAGAGGGAGGGAGGGAGGGAGGGAGGGAGGGAGGGAGGGAGGAAGGGAGGGAGGGAGAATCCAAATTAACAAACTCAGAAACAAAAAGGGGACATGACAACAGACACAGAGAAAATCCAGAGAATCATTAGGTCATATTTCAAAAACCTGTATTCACAGAATTGGAAAAGTTAAAGAAAATGGACAATTATATGGATAAATATCACTTATCAAAATTAAATCATGACCAGATAAGCAAATTAAATAAACCTATAACTGCTAAAGAAATAGAAACAATCAAGAATGGATAAGGAAAATGTGGTACTTTTACACAATGCAGTACTACACAGCAGAAAAAATAATAATATCTTGAAATTTGCCGGCAAATGGATGAATCTAGAAAACATCATATTGAGTGAGGTAACCCAGACCCAGTAAGACAAATATATATATATATATATATATATATATATATATATATTCACTCATAAGTGGCTTTTAGACATGAAGCAGAGAAAAATCAGCCTACAATTCACAATCTCAGAGAACCTACACAACAATCCAACAGAACCCTAAGAGAGACATACATGGATCTAATGTACATGGGAAGTAGAAAATGACAAAATCTCCTGAGTAAATTAGGAGCATGAGGATCATGGAGCAGGGCAGAAAGGGAGGAGAGAGGGAAGGAGGGGAGTGGAGAAAAATATATAGCTCAATAAAATCTTTAATTACCAAAATGAACTACTGTTTAACTAATAAACTTCTTACAGGATGTGCATTTCTGTCTTCAGGATAAACTAGATGTTGCTTTAATGTAAGAAGTTTCTTCTTGTGACCCCTAAATTTGCAGTATCCTGTGATATCAACCTCAGTAAATGCTTGTTTTATGAACAACGGAATGGACACCCTGACTTGATTCAGAGGCACATTACTAAGGCAGTCCACTTGCTGATTTGCATTGGACTTGAATTTCCCTTCATTTATGCATTTCTTATATTGATATTTAGGTTTATGATTTTTCCTTTCTGCCTCAATCAGTTCTAACTTCTCTGAATATGGAAAAGCTCTCATAAGCAGATATCAAACTGCAGCGCTCATGTGAGAACTTTTAGTTTAGTACATGTGAGAACTGGGGACATCTCACAACTCAGTTTGACCACTCAAGGCTTGAGGTTGATTGAGCTGTGAGTGTGCGATGGGAGGCTGTCTGTAATGTGCCTGCTTGGCTCCGAAGTTGTCGCCATTGTACCTGGTCTTCTGCACATGTCAGAGACTAATCAAGCATCCTAGAAGTTCTACCCTGGAGTTCAGGTTCAAGCCTGAATGTCAGGGAACAATGCCTGTGAGATTTTCTTGTTTTTCTTCTGTTCTGGTTTTCAAGCCAAAACTTTTCTTAAATAATTTCATGGTATGTTGGCACATGTTGACATTTTCTTACTTTTAAATTTTATTTAAGACAATGCTTTGAAGCTCCCACTTTTAACTATGAGGAAGGATGGTTGATATGGCAACTGACCTTGAGGGAAAACTATGCATTTTTTAGACTGAGTAAAAGGGAGAAATTGACTTTATTTTTTAGCACCTGTGAATTTACCACTGAAGCCCAGAGTTTTCTCAACCTCTTTAAACATTTTCCGTTATTTCAGTTTGTTCTTGTTTATTTTTTTATTATTTACTTATATATGTGTGCGTCTATATGAGGTAATATATACACATATATGTAGGTGCCCATGAAGGCCAGAAGATGTCATGAGATCACTTGGAGCTAGAGTGAGTGTGTGGTCAGGCACCCAATGTGGATGGTGAGAACCAAACTCAGGTTCTCTATGGGAATAACAAGTGTACTTAACCCCGAATAATCTCTCCATCCCCTCTGGCTTTCTCTTAATTTCAGCATACTGAGAAATCACTTAGAAAAGCCTTAAACCTCATAGAGCTCTAGTGGAATATGGGATAGTTCTCCGGCTTGCTCCTAGAAACAGATTGGAGGTGTAATCCTGACTTTTGCAGTGCTTTACTGTGCAGGCTTCATAAAAATCACTTTCTAGTGTTCTTCATCTCTCGTTCCTCCTTATAAACCAAGTTGGTTGAAGTAAATGACCCAAGAGCTCCTTTTCTACTCTTAAAGAAAGAAAAGTCAACCATGATTCTTATTAATTTAGTTACAAGAGTCAAAGAAATGGAAGCTTCAGTGAAGTAAAGCAACTTTTTCATAAGTTACACAAATGAATAGTGTAAATGAGATCACAGAGAGGAACGTTTAAAATGCTTGAGAGAACACTCTGAAGCAATTGGAAGCAATTGACGAGCATGGATATAGGTACAGGAAATTGATTGGCTAATTGCAGACCATTCTTAACTACTCATTAATGCACATCAGAGAACACACTCTGCTTAAATTAAGTCCCTATAGATTTTTGACAAGACTAAAAGTATGCTTTGCTTGAAAAAAAATCTTTATCTGTAATGCATGCTTGTTTTGCTAATCCAGCTGTGACAGAACAGTCACACAGGAGTTGAAGACCCCAGAGCCTGATGCTTGACTGTGGGTTTAAATCCAGGCTCTGCTGCTATGTGGAGCATTATTATTCTGTCACTCAGCACCTCCTTAGATGACACTTTGTCAGTGCCCCCTCAGAGGGAAGTGGTGGGGACTTTGTAAAAGGTTGAATTTGTCAAGTTTCCTAACGCATAGTGGGTGTTCAGTGGCTGTTGTATTAATAGTCAAGCTTCACTGAAAATTTGTCTCTATATAATATTACATCTAGTTACAAATTCATATTCTAATAAAATTTATCATTAGAATGTTATCCATCTGTTCAAGTTGCTCATCTTGGGGGAGTTTTCATTGAGAAATCATGTGCTTGGGAAAAGTGAACCGAGACAAGACCAAGATTTGAAAAAGCTCAAGGAGTTTTATTATTTTATATTTACCTAAAATTATACACATTACATAAAAGTGTATATATACATATATATGTATGTGTGTATAAATCTTTTTTTCTTTCTATCATCCATCCATCCATCCATCCATCCATCCATCCATCTATCCATCCATGCCTTAAAGGAAGTTATGCCTCTTGGGCTCCCAATAGGAACAGTAGCCTAACAAAACCCCAGTACCATGCACAAGACATTTCCTTTTGAATGGTTGGTCATGGTAGTCCAAGTAACTGCCAGAACTATTCATATTGTCCCTTGTTTGTTCTCAGAGGTCAAAGGTAAGCCCATATAGCTGAAAATATCGTACATGTAGGGCACAGGCCTTGAATTATTCAAATTGGCTCTATTTGAAAAGCTCCTTTCTGTGGTCCAGTTTTCCTAGTATCATACAATGCTATGCAACTGGCTAAGGGGAGGCAATCAATTAACTGTCCTATCCATTTGTGAAATCCATGAACACATACATATCCCAGTTGCCAACAAGGCAGAAGATCCATAAAGGTGTAAGAAGTGATAGCAGTGACCAAATTAGACTTAACTATCAAATAGGACTTAAGTCCCACTCAACAGGAGGAATCATCCTTGGTACTAGAAACCTAGCCAATTTCTTGGCGCTAATGAAGTCATAGATCTTAGAAAAAAGATCTACTCCTGCCACTTTTCTAGAACAGCGCAATTCCTTACTACATTCTAAATCTCATCCTTATACCCACAGGTAAGTGCAGCTATCACCCCTTATCAAAGACAGTTCAGATGGAGCGAATGGAGACCTGCACAGATGATCACAACTGGACACAATGCAGCAATCAAGGGATAATTGGGAGCCTAGCCCAGTGGATACATCTACACTAAAGCTCCTGAATCTATGACTCAGGGAAAATCACAGAAGAAGAAGCAAAAAGATTATACAAACCAGGATACAAGAAAGTCTGTCAGGATGCAGCTTCTCATAGGAATGGCTGCATAAACGAGACCTGAACAGTGGCAATGTGCAGAGACAAGCTAATGTAGAAGGAGAAACACATCACAGGGTCAGTCCCCAGGACAAAATATACAGGCAACGAGGACCTGCAGGGTAGGGAACATTATTATCTCCCAGGGATGCTTTTTCTAACTGGATATCTAATACATAAGAGTGATAACTAAAACTATGTACACACAAACAAAAATGGACTCAACAGACTGCATTTATACATTTGTTAATGTACACACACTAACATACATATACACATATAATAATAGTAAGAGAAAAAGATGCTATTAATAGGAGGGTGAAGAAGGACATAGAAGGAGTTGGAAAGTGGGGACTTCGGGAGGGGCTGGATGGAGGAATACAAAAGGGGAAAGTGATAGAATTCTACTTTCCTTAAAAATGTCTAAAAAAGAAAACTGGATAGACATACAAGTGTCACTTTGGATGAATCCCATTTAGCATGATATTTTAATGCATGAGTAAGATGACAATTTGGAGTAGGTTTAGATTTGACTAACTGGGAGTTCAGAGTCTTGAGAAACCTAAGACATATATAAAACTTACCTGTGAAATATTGTGTCTGTGAAGGATTCACGGTGAATGTCTACACCACATCTTAGATCCTTAGCTGAGTGCAGGAAGGATTAAGGGGTATCCCAGGCTGTGGACCTTCCCCTTCCTCTTGGCTCTACAATCCCATAACTATAGAACTCTGGGGGTGTTCATGACATAATCGAGAAATAGATTTTCCTAGGAATCTTTTGCCAGGTAATTTCCTGGTAAAGTGGAACACTGGCACTTCATCCGTTCTCATTACTGTTATCTATGTCAGTAGTAAAGGCAAGAAACAGGAGATGCTGTATTTATTTATTTATTTATTTATTTATTTCAAATTTATTATTTGAAGACTTTGTAGAAATAGGCAATTCATCTTAATGGTGTCCACTCTTAGCCCCCAACCTCCCCACTGTCCCTGTCTCTCTCCCAGCTTCATGTCACTTGTTTTCACAACTCTAAGTCCAGCTGGTATTGCCCATGTGTGCATGTGTGCTGTCATCCGCTGGAGCATGAGCAACCTGCCAGTGGCCACCCTCTCCTCATAAGTATCTCCCCCTCCCTCAGCATCCATCAGTTGCCAATTGCTCCTCTGATGTGTTCATTTAATTATTGCTTATCAATAAAAATATTGGGGGTTAGGTATCAGGGTAAGAACCTGAAAGGTCAGAGAAGTAGTAGAGCAGTCACCAGGACCTCCTATCTCTTCCGTTCCTCCATCCAAAAGGACTGAGATCCTCTTCTAGCCCTGCCTTTCTACTTCCTGTCTCCTCTTTGTCCCCAGTCCTCCAAGATCTCTACTATTAATCTTGGTCAGCTAGTGGCTATCTCCACCCTCTGACTCCAAGCAAACTTTATAATCATAATGTGATCAAAATATCCCACAACACTCCTCAGATAGGGATGGGTCCTAAGGAGCCTTCCCTTTTCACGTTGCCATTTCTAACTGGTTTAATGTTGTGTATGTCTTGTGAAAGTTATCATTGTTACTGTGTTCATGCCTGTAAGAGCTGATTGACAAGTGCTTGAACTTACTCTTCTGTTTAAATGGGACAGACACTGTCTAGCCAGGTTGGTAGCATGATTGTTCGGATTTTGACATAATTACTTTAAGTCTGCCTTTTTAACATTTTTGAGTTCTCCTCTAGATTGTGAAGCAAGTGAGGAGTGCAGTTTTGCTCATTCCACCAGTAATTGCTGTATGTTAATTAGTTAAAGTTCCTGTTATTGGCTGTGTTGCTATGGAATATTTTCCCTGTGGAATGATGTGGGAAGAAGGACCTGACCATAATCAAGCCTGGATACTGAGCCAGGGAAAAGAGAAAAGGATTTGAAATTCAATAAAGTTGGGACTGGAAGGAGGCCAGGGGAAGTATTCTTGAGCTGAGAGGAATGATGTGCACCAAAGCCAGAGGGAAGTGATGGATATTAGGAGCAAGAGGGCAAGTGGTTAAACTGTGGCATTAAATGTAAAAATAACTAGGGCACTTGACTGTGGCAAGTGTCTTCTTGACTACCAAGCCACCAGCTCCATTAGACAGCCCCAGTGTTGCCTAAGAATTGTTTATCTCAGATCCCGCCAAAGCTACCCACAGAGATGAACTGGCCAGCCACTGTGTCCCTAGGACAGGTCTGTAAGTGGGGAATGAGCACTGCGATGGGACAAGAGATGCTAAGGTTGCATCTTTGATAAACCTTTGCCTCTTTCTGCTGCCTCCTCCCAAGAAATAATGCCTAAAGTTGTTGTAATGTGGCCTCCTGTGCCGTTCTTGCCAGAAATTCCTGAGGACTGCTTCCTGTTAAATCTTCTATGAGACAAGAAATAGGAAGGCTTGTCTAACATCACACTATGATTAGTTATAATTGTTATCTAATGATTATTAAAGAAGAGTATGAATACCATATGGCTCTCTGGAGGTGGTGATGCTGTGGTCCATGAAGTGAGAGGAAGAATCTGTGATCAGCTCCTATTCTGATTTGCTGCTCTTTTGAGCAGTTTAAGTCTTTGGAGTCTCTTCACTTCTATGGCTTACATTTCCCTATGGTCCCTAGCATAACCACCTGGCTCCTAATTTCACATATTGATCCCTTCATATATACTGGGAAAACACTGAGAACAGGATTTTGTGATTCACATTAAGATTTTCTATCAAACAAAAGAACAAATTAGAAATTTTAAATGTTGGAGCCCTGATTCTGCAGATATGCTAGCTAAAAACTCACTGTCCTGGGCTGTTTGGTTTGGGAGAGTTCTATAGGGCAATGAGGGAGTGGAAAGAGAAAGTAACTTGTATGTGGGATCTACCTAGAAGCATCATTCATTCATTCATTCATTCATTCATTCATCTATTCATCCATAAATATGTTGAAGCATTTAACACTTGTCAGGCATCCAGGATGCCACAAAGAGACAATAATCACTTCTGGTCTTGAGGACCATTGGTCCAAGTGATAAGGAAGACGCTAATTGCAAATGGCGACAGCCCAGGGTGAAGACTGTGAGGATGGAAGAGGCTTAGAGGAATGACATAGACCACGGGCTACTTAGGGAAGGCTTTGATATGAGGCGTAGACACCTATTTTTCTATGTGTAAAAGGAGTAAGTAAGGCATGTCCAGAATACATAACTGTTAACAACCTGGAAACAGACATAACCTAAGTTCATAGACATGTCAACGAGCCTGGATTCCTCAGTATAGGGGGAGAGAAAAATTATGCGGTCTCATTTCTGCATGTTACCGCTGAGTATTCTCCACATCTGGCCTTGACTCTACAGGGATCATTGTTCTCCACTGGCTGCTTTGCAGACGTTTGGCTCAAGACAACTGTGTGTCCTTCATTCATACCTTACACTGCGATGGTAGAGATAGTTGTCATAGAATAGTCGAATGACTGAACAACTTTAATAACTCTCTGCATGAAGACTTTGTTTTCAGTCCTGTGTATACAGTTTACATTGTGAAAAGTTTCTGGGGGGAGTGGATGACAAGAGCTGGAAGCAGGAGTAAGATTAAATCATGATTGCTCCACCCCTCAACCTTGCCCCGAGAGAGTCTACCCTGAATCTCGGCTTCTTCAGAACTTCTGACAATGAGTAGTAACTCTCTGAGAATTGTTGGAGGAACTAAACGAGATGGGAGATACTGACCCTAGTCTGAGTGGTGGGGATGTTCTAATGGTGGCTGCTATTATCACAAGCTGTTCACCCCATACACTTTCACATGCACGGAGACTGGTGGCAAATCATTTGAGTTTCAGGGAGGCAAAGGACTTTCAGCTCTTTCTGAAGGAGGGTGAGAAGACAGCTCACTGGGCATCGAGTAGGAGGTGATTCTGAGAGAATCCATGCTTCCATGGAGCTGACGGACAGGGATGAGTGTGCTTGGAGACAAATCTGACCAGACAGATGGAGCAGAGGCAAATGAGGAGGCTGCGTGGAGGTGTGTCGGAACACAGTGGCAGAGTGCTGATGGCCAAGACACCAAGGCTTTGTGGGTGGAAGGGGTGGTGGCATCATGGACTTAGAGATGTTGACAGCAGGAAGGAGTCCAGAGGAATGTGAATATTCACACATACGCCCTACCAGTGATGGAAATTAGGGTAGCTAATATGCTGTTGTCACCCACTACAGGCAACGGCAGGGCTGAGGTTCCAGCTTGGGAATTCTAACTTCCATTTTTACTTCTCAGGATTTCATAACACTCTCCTGAAGAACACAATGTGAGTTCACAATCAGACCTGGCCATCATGACTTCAGAGAATAAATTTAACAGAAGAATATAAAATATATTTTCATCTCTCCTTTTGAAATTTATTTTTCATTAATTTCATTCTTTGACAACTTCACACATGTATAGCCCATTCCTTTACTCTCACCTCTACCTCTTTTGTCTCCCTCTCACTCCTGTTACCACCCTCCACTTTCCTCCCCAGGGGCACCTTTGCCACATTCATGTGTTTTCTTTTGTTTTGTAACCATCTGCCTTTACCAGAGCAGTCTATGTGACCACAGGGTGGAAACCATCTGTTTGAGTCTGGTGGGCTCACCACGTGGCACACAACTGAGGGCAATGAGTAACCTTCCACTCCAGAATCCATCAGTTGCCAATACATTAGCAGTGGGGGATAAGGTCCCACGAGACCCCTCGAGTGACTATCGACGGACCCAGTTTGATCATGTGGATGTAGTGTAGGCAACCCTAGCTGCTAAGAAGCCATGTTTCCCATGGCTGCACAAAGCTCTTTTTGGCTCATTCCCCCAATATGGACTTGTAGTATCAGCCTTCATCACCTCTCACGTCATCAAATTATTAAGGGTTCTCACATTCGAGGTAGTATAAGAAGCAGTAGAGATATAAACATGAATAAGATCCTATTCTTACTCTCAAGAAACTTAAGGTATTATATGGAAGGCAGACAGACAGATATCAGGCAGGCAGACAGAGAGACACGTTTGTTGTTGAACACAAAATGAAGGGCACATTACTTACGAGACAGGCGAGAGGGCACCTTGCAGGTAGGAGTTCTGGGAGTGGTTCCTGGAGACGAGCTAGTTGTCTAGGTAGAAACAGGAGGTGGGAATGAATGCTAAGTAATGAAAGCTCTTCTAATCATACGGGCAATTGTTCATGGCTGAAAGGCAGAGAAACACTTACCTGACAACATGTGGTAGACTTCCACGACAGGAACACTAATAAGCAATTTGGGGAAGCATTAAAGTCTCAACCCTGTGAAAGGTGACTTAATGAAAAAGATAAATGGCAAACATTTCCTAGTCCGGAGAAAATCATCTCTCCTATCCCCGGGGAACAGGCTCATTATTTTAAAGAATCACCTTCATCTTATGGACCCCTGCCAGATGGGATAGTGCTTGTGACTTCTGCTCTTTGACTCAGGAATAGAAGGAAGACCTTTCATAGGACGAGTTCTTTCCCTATTTGTTAAACTTTGGCAGCAGAGACTGGCTCCACACATCTAGAGGGTTCTATACCATGATGATGACACAGTTTTTAAACAACCCAAGTGATATTGACTGCTCTTTGGGAAGGCAGAGCTGTAGGTAGAATAACCTCTGCTCTCTAAGAGTAGATGGTCAGATGGGAAAGATGTATCCAAGGTGAATCTGGCAAAGCCAAGAGTACATTCCATTGGGAGAGGAGTGTAGTTGCTGAGACCATGCTGAGGTTTGAGTGTTGTTTGTGCTTCTAAGATGGAATCATAAAAAAGGGGTGGGATCCCGGATCAAGTAAGAAGGCAGACCTCTACCTCATAGAAGAAGCAAGAAGGAACTGCAAGGTGAATATGAAACAGGGGAGGCTTAAGTCTTAGAGAGTTTAGGCTTCACTGTATGGTTTTAGTGCTTGAAGACTCAGACTCACTTGACTATAGAAAAGAGAGAGAAACATAACAGGGAAATTGACTATAGTAGAACCGGCTATCCAGTAGCTGCAACCATCTTGGAAATGCAAAGAAGACTGAGTTAGGATATTTAAAAAGGAAGAAATTAATTGCAGATTGTTAGAGACCTGGGAGTTTATAAAACGAGTGTACCAATGCTTAAGACTGACGAGTTTGGGCCTAGAAAGATGGCTTGGCAGTGAGTAGGAGCACTTACTGCTCTTTCAGAGAACCTGAGTTTTGTTCCCAGCATCTACAGGTGGCCACAACCATTTGTAACTCCCAACACTTATGGAGGATTCAACAGCCTCTTCTGACCTCCTCAGGCTTCTATTAAGAATGTGGTCCATAGCTATACATTTACATGCACAGAAATGCACACAAAATAACTAAATTTTAAAAAATTTACAAACTTTGTTGCCTTGGGAAATAGAAGGGAGAAGTGTGTGTGTGTGTGTGTGTGTGTGTATGTGGTGTGTATGTGTGTGTTAAACTGATAAACTGATGTTTGAGCTTCCTGAATTTGAGGTGCTTGTGGTTTCTCTGGATTCATATGCCCTATAGAACATTAAATTACTTAGCCTGAATTGGTCAGGAGTCTAGAGGAGAGAGTTGTGCTTGAGTTAAATATTGGTCTCTACCAACATGTAAAAAATAAGTCATGGAACATTGTGTGCTACAAAGAGGGAAGAATCTTAGACACAAAGATAGGGGGAAGGGCTGTGAAATGCTGTCATTTGGGATATACATGACCTGACAGTGGTGGGCTATTTACCATGGATCCACACAAGAGTGGGCCTATGAACAGTCAACCATTGATGAGGAGGGGTATATGAGGGTCCTGACTCTCCCTGCTAAAGTATTGGTGACGTATGGATTCAGGGGAGGGTGCTATTGTCATGAATGTATACTCACTAGGGAACTAATTCGTTTCCAATGGATAGTTCCAAATTCATGATCATGTACATGATTCTGGTTAAACTCTGTGTGTCTTGAAATAAAATCTGCAAAAACGTGAAAGTGTGAACGGACTTCAGGAAAGAGTGGTGATGATGGGTGTGGGAGTAAGATTAAAAAGGGTAATGGTGGTATAATCAGAATGTGCTATACACATATAAGAAACTGCCAAAGAACATTTTCAATGTAAGTTATTTTTAAAAGTAGAAGTGGATAAGGAAGGGGGACACCACTGAGACTCTTAAGGTCAATTGAACAGGGAGACTTGGGTGAGCAACTTTCTCTATTAGAAATGATAAATCAGTACAGTCAGACTTCACTCACTGTTGATACAGCTTTCAGAAGTTTCCTCATAGGATCAACTTTGGTTGACAGTCCTCCTCCTCCTCCTCCTTCTCCTCCTCCTCCTCCTCCTCCTCCTCCTCCTCCTCCTCCTCCTCCTCCTCCTTCCCTTTCTGACAAGTCATTGAATGAATAGAAGTAGAATACTCTTAATGTCCCAGGTATTATTGGGATATTTGATGGGTGTAGCCCCATTCTGGACATTCAGGACGGTGGACCACTAGGGACGGTGGCAATGCCAGCAAAGAGATGCTGAGAAATATGCACACACTGTTGATACCAGAGCTGTTAAGGTCAGAGCCTGGACCACAGTTGCCTACCAAGTTTGTGTCAGCCACCCATCATCATCTGGCCAGTTAAAAGGTAAGTACTACTAAAAAGCAAAGAAGGAATTTTTTTATTCAGTCTGGCCACAATAGAAATAAGCACAAGTAAGAGATACCTTGACCACTCCCTCCCAAGTCTATCTTCAGCCTCCTGACATGAGGCTTAGGTATCATCACAGTGCAAAAGATGTCTAGGTCAAGGTGTGATACATCCAGTTCATTATTGACCTGTCATTGCCTTGGCTCACCTCTCCTGCGATGTAGTCTGACAAATTGTCAACATTGTGTGAAATCTATTCCTGGGAGACAAGCCTTCCCTCTCCGGCCTTCAGGCCCTTATTCTTCTCCAAATATGATATTCCTGGGGAAAATCCAGTTTCTTGGGGAGTCAATATTTCAGTAGTGTGACAAAGAGAAGGGTACACATATCTCTCTTCAGACCATCCTTGCTTCTGCCAGGGTAGTTACACTGCATTATAGGTGGTTTATGGTAGACTATAATTTTAGTATCTTATGATACACTGCCCAGAAGATCTCTCCACATGTCATCTTCTCTCATGTCAATGATGGGCTTGGCCCTCTTTGTCCCATTGCACAGTGACAGTAATGATACAAACAGAAGCCTGCTAAGATTAACACCATGTGTGTTGTCTTCTTGGAGTGGTCCATTTTCTAACCTAGTTGCCATTCTGTGAGAAAGCCTGTTTAGTTGCCTGGCTCAGGCTAGCCTCAATAGCCAGCTTTGTGACTGACACTCTTTCTGTCCTCTGACTTTCCCATGTCCCAGCCAATAGTAAGTGGGAAAAAAGCATCACTTTACCAGCACAGACGGTCTCATGGTGAAAACGAATCGGTGTTGTTTCTAAGCACTGTTCTCTGGGTTGCTGTACTACTGCTGGGTTCCTAGACCAGGCTCTTGATTCTTTGTTTATGATTGATTCAGTCACAAAAGCCTCTTAGGATGATGTTTCCTCCACACCACTCCCTACGGCAAGTCCCATCCTATCCTATCCTATCCTATCTTATCCTACCCACCTCTCTCATATCTAAATTGTTCTGGACTCCATCATTTCTGCACACCAGTTTCTCCCCAGATTGCTGAATTCTGCTATCCTATGAACTTGCTATCCTGGATTCTTTTGAACCTGGGTTCCTTCTGCATGATATTTTGGCCTAAGTAATTGCTTGTTGTGGCATTGGCAGTGGGAATTATCTTGGGCATTATAGATGCTCATCTGTGCCTTTACCTAAATGCCAGAAGCAACTTTCCAGTCCTTTCAATAAAATTGTCTCTAGACAGGGCCAGACATCCACTAAGAAGCAAAACTGCCTCTAGATGGTAACCTCTAGTTAGTCACTTGAAATTTCATATATATATATATGTATATGTGTATATATATATATGTATATATATATATATATATATATAGTATGTATTTTGATGAAATCCACCCCACCTCCTCTCCTCTAACTCCTCTTACACTTAACTCACATATACTAAACTCACTTTTCCTGTCCAGCTTCAGGTGCTCATTTTTCAGGTCCACTGAACCCACTTAGTACAACCACTGTGTACACGGGTATAATGCTAACCTGTTAGTGTGTCTGGCCTCTCAGGAGCTGCATCCCTAATGAAGACCAGCACTCTCGGTCCCTATCAGCCATTGAATACTAGGAACTTCTCAGCTAGGGGTGGAGGGACTTCATGAGCCCTTTCAGACCCATGCTGAGATTTTCGATGGGCTGCTCTTGTGGAGTGAACCTCCATTTAAAACACTTTTCCAATCCATTTTTTATTTCCTGCTGAAATGAAGACTTTGATGATTCCCTTTTGTAGATTTTTCATGTGAGTGCCATCTCATCACAGGGAAATGAATGGTGAGGAGAGCAGCGGTGATTGGGAGGTTCTCGCTTCACTTCTGAGCTGAAACTAGGAGCTCCATTTAATTGCCTGAGTGGTTGGCTCCTGGGAAGAGGATGGCAGAAATCAAAATAGAGGTGATGTGTCCCACTCATTCTGGCCAGCAGAAAGTGTGTCTGTCTCTGAGTGACAGCTAAGAGATGCTGTTCCTCAGGACCTTTCTACCAGCTCTGAGATCCAGGGAAATGTCATATTTAGCTATGGAAACCCAAACATGTGCTCCTGTTCCACCTTGTCTGAAGGTCAGAGAGTTTGAGTTGATTTTACCCACCCAAAGTTGTTGTCAACAAGTGTGAATATACACCCTGACCTAGGGTGTGCTTACTTGGTGTTTTAGACATTAAGATGGCTCATAGAGGTGGAACAGCTCTACCCTGACCATAGGTCAGAGAATATAAACAGACTTCTGTGCCTTCTTTTGAAGTAGGAGGTTTGACCTAGGGAGTGACTGCCTGTAGGATACTAGGTCTAGGGTGTTTTCACTGCCCCAAGTATCAAATACTTTTCTCAAGAATTAATGGCTTGATGTCTTAAGCATTGGAGCAAGTGACTGTTATGGTTATCTTTTGTATCATGTTAAAGCAATCTTTTGCCTTCTTCTCTTCTCCTTTTATATTGGGGTAGAAACGTGTATGGAAAATGAACACAGGTGAATTTAGCATGTAGTATTTGCTGAATTACCCTCCTGGTACTATTCTTTGTTTCTTTCTTAACTCTGTTTCTCCTATGTAACATTTATAATCCTCATGCCCCTACTCTGGAATGTGCAAATGCACTATGGCTAGGATCGCTGCAGAAGTCACCCCAAAAAGGTGGCTCCTGACATTTAGCTCTTGTGACTTCTCAAGAGACAAGTGAGGCATTTATTTCTATTTTGCTGGTGAAAAAAATTTAAATCCTACAACTTCCCCAAATAGCATAAGCCATCAAGATCAAAATCCAGATGTGAACCAGATGTGAAGTAGAGCACCAATCTCTCTCTCTCTCTCTCTCTCTCTCTCTCTCTCTCTCTCTCTCTCTCTCTCCCCATTTCTCTCCCCCCTCCTCTCTCTGTCTGTTTGTCTGTCTCTCATCTCTTATTTCTCTCTGTCCACTGCTCTTGCTCTTGTCTGTCTTTCTTTTTGAACGGGAAAAGTTTTCAAACTTTTATTTTATGGGCATTTATTTTATGCTAGATGTGGCTAGAGAAAACAAAAAATTGAGATGGTTCTAAAACAACTCTACAAGAAACACAAGCAAAATCTTGCTTCATAAAATGCTAGCATACTTAGATAATAACATCATAATAATACTTTCTAAAGTTCGACACAAACTAAGAGATAGGGCTGCAGAGGTTATTTCAGTTGGTAAAATACTTGCCATGCAGACATGATGAATTCACATAAAAATAAAAGCTAAAAATAAAAACAAAAATCTGGTTTCAACAGCATCTACCTGTAATCCTAGCACTACAGAGGCAGAGGACAGAGGGCTTCTGTGGCTTGTTGGCCGGGAAGCCTAGATATGCCTGCAAATTCTGGGCTCAGTGAGAGACACTGACTCAAAAATTATGGTGGAGAGGAATAGAGAAAGATACCGATATTGATATCAGCCATTTTTTGTTTGTTTGTTTTTCGAGACAGGGTTTCTCTGTAACTTTGGAGCCTGTCCTGGAACTAGCTCTTGTAGACCAGGCTGGCCTTGAACTCACAGAGATCACCTGCCTCTGCCTCCTGATTACTGGGATCAAAGGCATGTGCCCACACTGCCCAAATAAAGACTCCAGGGCATATGCCACTACCACCCGGCTAAAGACTCCAGTCTTTGTATCTGTTATATGTGCTTTCTCTCTCTCTTACATACACACACACACACACACACACACACACACTAAAATAAATTTAAAATACAGCATTAAGAAGTAAAAGAAAAGAACTTTGTTAGTTGAAGAATTTAAAAATATTTATTTGGACTCATGAACATGGTAGGCCTTAGGCCACTCTCTGATTGAATGCACATAAACCAGAGCTCCATAGAAACCTCTTCCTTCTTCTAGCAGAGGTTCTTTGTTATGATTTTCTGTAGAGAAGCTGGGAAGTTATCAGGAGATTGTAAAGCAAACAAAAGAAAATATGATGCAGAATTTCACAAAAATAAGTGAGCGGAGCAGAACATGCACCCCTAGGGAGATCTGACAATGAACCGAAAATGAAATGCAATAGATTTTATAAAGAAAAACTGTCTCATTGATGTAATGGGATGATCAGCATTGGCTCATGCAGGCAAAGGAGTAAACAAAGCAAACAGCACGGAAAGGAGCCTGAGTCATTTAGCAAGCTTTGTTCCATCCCTCCCCTCTGGCAGCTTCCTTTAGCTATCTGCCTTTGACCCTTTTAGACATCAGAACAATGGCACATACTTTAAAATATGAATGATATGGTTCATTATTTTAACCCCTATGGAGTGTTGTTTCATGTGAGATTGATTTTATTTATAGTGGAGAAAATGGAGGCCTACAGCTGTAGGATCCATTGTCATGGGTGGGAATCTCTGGGAAGTGCTGAGGCCTCTCCAGGAGAGAGCAGGTAGGAGGTAGCAGCTATGTGAAGTTCCTCTTTTAAATTATACAGACATAGAGGAATCCAAATGGCAATGTAAGTAAATTCTTTATTTTGAGAATGTTGTTGGCTATACACCAGAGAAGACCACTCAGACACAGATTTAAGCTAATGGAAAGTCTCTATCAGTCAGCCTGTGTCTACACTTGGTGTTTAGGATACCAGTGTAGTGCTGAGACTTTCTTTGGGGGAGTGAGCTTCTAAGCACAAAAACCATGTCGTGGGTAGACAGACTTCAGTTAGCAAGAACAATTAACCATAAGCAGAACTGCTGAAACCCCCAAAGCAAGATTAGTATATTTAGAGATTTTTCCAGAGCTATGGACTTTGATAGATTAGATCTTTGTTTTCACTTTGGTAGGAGCTGGAGTCTGCATGCTGAATTTTTTGGTCTGAAAGGTAGTTCCATCATGGAGTCTGTTGTACGGAGAGAAGTGGGCTGCATCCTGCCACCCGGCTAGCTTAACCTCCAAAATAATTATACAGAAACTGTTGTATTCATTTAAACACTGCCTGGCCCATTATATCTAGCCTCTTATTGGCTAACTCTCACATCTTTTCAACCCATTTCATAATCTGTATGTTACCATGAGGTGATGGCTTACAGGGAAAGATTCAGCATGTCTGACCTGGTGGCTGGCTCCATGGTGACTATCTCAGCCTGCCTTCTTCCCAGCATCCTGTTCTGTCTACTCTGCCCATCTAAGGGCTGCCCTATCAAAGGGCCAAGGCAGCTTCTTTATTCAACCAATGAAAACAACACATAGAAAGAAGACCCTCCTACATCATTTCCCCTTTTTCTGTTTAAACAAAAAGAAGGCTTTAACTTTAACGTAGTAAAATTACATATAACAAAAGTTATCAAGCAAGAATTACAGTTACAATATTTATATCTATTTTATCTTTTATCATAAAAAGGAAAGCTATAACTATAACTACAAATTCTTCAACTCCATCAAAGACTCCAGAAGGATATAGTATTACCTAAGTAAACAAGAAGTAAAAAACTTCCAAAACTCTAGAAATGACAGAGACATCTCGCTGCCTGGACAGTCACCCAAAGTTTTTCTCTACCATTGGGGCATCTATCTTCAGTCTTCAGGCCCATAATATCCAGCAGACTTTTCCATGAAGCAGGAAATTTCAGAGAGTTCAGTCACTTTCTTTTGTATCCTGCAGAATGTCTCACAGACTTTTTCATAAATCAGGATCATCTCACCTTTAGGCAAGTTCGGTAGTCCTCTCTCTGCAGGTTCTTCCTGTCCAGTTTATGCAACAGTCCAGGAAAGAGCAGTTTCTTGCCCAAATGACTAGCAAACTCCATAAGGAGACTCTTCGATGCCCATCTTCCTCTGGAAGTAGATTGGTGCTGCCAGGAGCAGACGTGTCTCATTGTCATGAAAAGCCCTAAGTTATTAAAACATCTTAAATGCCATAGTCTATAGTCTTTGAAAGATATGAAGAATGCCTATCCATCTGAAATGCATATCTAGAAAATCTAACTAACTTGACTACAAGCTTGACTATTATCTATGATTATATATTAACAACATATATTTCCTAATTATACGTTACATTTTTAAATGATCTACACAATCACAATACCTTAATCAAGAGCAGAAATATACATATAACAAGATTTGCCTTAAATTTATCTCAACAAAGCAAAATCCATACCAATGCAAATTATTCATACCTATATCATATCCCCCTTTAGATGTAAAAGAACATTTATAAGCAATATTTGGGAATATGGGCACAGTTTTTTTTTCTCTCCAAACTGCTTCCTGCTGTATGGGGGAGCTGTTAATCAGGTCTTTCATGGTGTATCCTGTTTGCTAGGTTCCTCTCAGTCAGCGATTGAGCAAAGTAATTTTTTGAGGGTGTTTGCAACAACTTTTCAGGAGGGCAGGGTCCACGAAACCATATTTTTGGTCTGGAAGCAATCCACAGGTTCTCATCTTCTGTGAAAACAAAAGAACCTCTTTTCCAAAGCATCATATCCTTAGCCTCAAATTCTGAAGTCATAATACCTTTATAATATCCATGCTGGTTTGGCTTAGCAGCCCACACAATGAGATGTGCCTCTGTACTTAGCTCCTTCAAAATCAAAACATTCAAAGAAAACACAATAATATACAGAATCTAGGCTCTCTGTGAATTTTCCATTTTTATGTGGCTTATTTTTTCTTTTAATCTATAATTATCTGTACTCTGTCTCTTTAAAGACTTTACCCTTTTTTAAAGCATTAACTTTACTTAATGACTTTTTAATACTCTTTTTCTTCTCTCTCCCAAGCCTACATATGTCTATCTAACTCTATGACCCATTTAGAGGTCTTTTATGTCTGAATCTGTGCTATTGCATTGTCTTTAATTCTATACTGTCTTGAAGAGCTTTTAAAATGCTAAGCTCTTAAGAATCTAAGCTGTGACATTCCTAGGTCAAAAACAGGTACTGCCTGCTTGCCACGCCCAGTCCAACATGGCAGAGCCACTTGTGCTTCTGAGCCATGCACAAAGTACTAGCATGGCGGAGCTGGTCTGGATGTTGGCTCCACCACTCTCCAATTTCAAAATGATGAAAGTACCATTTCTGCTAGTTCAGGGGCCGCCAGGTAGGAGCCACACTCAGCACTTTAACTCTGAGGCTGAGCATGTGGCACATAAACTCTTTCTTTCTAAGTTACAACCAAATCTGCCACACAAAGAACTGCTCAGCCTGGAAACATCTCTGTGTATGGCGGCAGAAATCCACCATGCTCTTCTGCCTGTGCACACCTAGTAGATCTGATCCTGCCCCCTGCTCAGGTAGGGAGTGCTGAGCCATTGGCATGGCCTCAGAGTACTTTGTTCCCGAGTGGGCACAGCAACATTCAAGCCCACAAATGCTCCATAGCCGGAGTTTGCACCGGTGGCAAAGCCCAGGAAGCCTTGTCTTAAAATGGCGTGGCTTTTTTTTCTGCTGTTATTGCCAAGTCAGGAAATCTCTCTGCGGCAGCCCACCAACAAACAGCAAAAGGCTGTCTTAAACTCTGTTTTTTTTTTTCTGTGTGTCTAGCATTCCTTTTCAAGCCCTCTCAGGTTTTATGTGGTGTTAGTTAACCAAGTTGGGCACCATTCTGTTGTAGATGGAGCAGTGGGCTGTGTCCCACCACCCGGCTAGCTTATACCCCAAAATAATCACACAGAAATTGTATTAATTGAATTGCTGCCTGACTCACTAGCTCTAGCATCTTATTGGCTAACACTCACATCTTGATTAAACCCATTTCTAATAATCTGTATGTCACCACAAGGTCATGGCTTACCGGGAAAGATTCAGCATGTCTGACCTGGTGGCTGGCTCCATGGCAGCTATCTCAGCCTGCCTTCCCAGCATCCTGTTCTGTCTACTCCACCCACCTAAGAGCTGCCCTATCAAAAGGCCAAGGCAGCTTCTTTATTCAATCAATGAAAACAACACATAGAAAGAAGACCCTCCTATATCAGGAATCACTTGTGCTAATGTCTGGGGGCCCATTATAATAACAGATATGTTCCAGGAATGAAAGTGAGTGTGCACACTCCAGTCAGATGTGAAGTATCTCTTATGGGCTTACATGTTGCAAAACTTGTTTAGGGAGACTGAGGAACATTTAGGAGGTGGAGCCTCCTCACTGTGGGGTCATTGTTAGGGAGGAGGGATGGGGGTTTAGAGTCCAGCCCTGCTTCATCCCTACTTCCTGATACCCTGGATATGAACAAATAGCCTCATGCATCAGCATCTGCAGACAAGAGCCACTCAGCATCCTGTGTCTTCCTGATCACTATGGACTATCCTTTCAGATCATGATCCCGAATAAAACCCTCTGTCGTTAAGTTGCTTCTTGTCTAATATTTGTTATCAACAACATGAACAAAAACTAGTATAGGGAAACTTAGTGTTTTTGACACACATCCATAGAGGCCCATGCATGTGATGGATGGTACACACAACCATGGACCTGTTGACAGTTGCAACAACTTCTCTACTATCCCTTTGCCTCTAGGATGCTTCCCATCAAACCCACATTCCATGTTCTGTTAATGGTTATTCCAAATTACAGCTGTGGCCATTTCATTCTCTAAACAAAAGTCCTTCATGCTCTTCTTTGCTAACAGAGCACAACTCAAACCCCTTAGCCCATCTTATAAGGTCTTACATGATTACCCATGTGCCCTTCTTTATCTTTCTGTCTTTGATTTTGTATCTCCTGTGGTTCTTCAGGAGGTGAATTTCCCCTCCCCCATGACATTCCCTTTGGGAACTCCTATTATATTTCTTCCTTTAAGTTGTTCCAAAGGCAGTTTTATGCTTTTATCTTTTCTCTTCTTCTCCAAGACAACAGGAAGATCTCTTCCACAACATTCTGGAGCCATCCCTTTCACTCCACAACAAGAGACTGCACTGTGCTGACCTTGTTTCTGGTTCCCCATCCATCCCACATCTCATTCTGATGCCACTGAGGGTGAAAAATTTTGTGAACAGACTCCAGATCTCACACAGGTGCTACTATGCCAGAGAGGGGTAGAATGCATCCTTATTAAACTGATGAACTAGAAGGTGTTCACATCTCTAGCAAGAGATTCTGTGGGGAAAACCTAAAGAATTATTTCTCTCATATAGTGGACAAGGTCATTCTTGTTCGAAGGACCAGTGATACAGGCAGTGAATTAATAATTCTGAGCACCCTTCAGGCTGTTCTTTTTCCGTGTTAGTTAACCTTTCCAAGTCCTTGACACTAACACAATTATATCCATCTAGCCTGAATGATTTCTTCCCCTTACCAGACTGAACACAGCATGGGAAGCCTTGGTTAGATTGTGGATATTGATCTTCTTTACATTGAGCTAAAATAGACTCTGTTCTCATTATTCCTGGTACCATGAAGCCAACTGAACACTGAGCTAGCAAGTGCAGAAGAATTATTACTTCAGCCATAGATATAGAATGAGATACTGATGATCTCTGGCTATAATATTTTTGTCAACTATATAATGCTTAAACTTGTCTCTTTTCCCCTTCCATTTATGTGAATGTTGTACACACATGCATGTGCTTGCATGTATATGCTCATCCATGTACACATGTATGTGTGCATATGGGATCCAAAGACCACTCTCAGGTGGTTTCCTCTATTATTCTCTATTGTATTCTTTTATGCAAGGTCTCTCATAGAACCCAGAGCTTGCCATTTCAACCCCTGTCTGTCTTTGCTCTGCTCTCCACAGGGAAGACTGACAGATGTGTACCACTATGCTTGAGTCTTCTATGGGTACTTAGAATCTGAACTCAAATCCCCATGCTTACAAGGCAAGCACTTTACCCTCTAGGGCATCTCTCCATCCACTAGCCTTGTCTTTATATGTATGTCTCGATAATGATACCTTTATACTACTGCATGTTGGTTTATTTTGTTCAGTCACTGGTATTGAACTTATAGCTAAGCACTTCGCGTATGGATGAAAGAAGCATCTATAAAATTCCTACTGCTTCTGTAATGTGTCTAACATCCTTGTGATAGGGACCTGAGACAACACTTCACGATTACGCCTGGGGAGCCTTTTGAACAGCAAAATCACTGGTAAAGAACAAAAACATGGAGAGTATGGAAATACCGTGGCTGAGGAAAAGACACAATATAAGAATTGAGGAGAGAAGGCAAAGGTTAGTCTAGTTGGGCCTTAGGTGGACACACACTCATTACATCACTCCGTGTTTTCTGTGTTGTGTTCTGTTCTGTGCATACGTGTAAATGGATCACATGTGCCACGTTTTAGGCTTTCAGTTGTATTGCAGTAAAGAGAGCCGTTCACAGACACAGAATCCATAAATCATCAAAATCAGCTAAGTATGCATTTGAAATGTTCTAATTAAATGGAGGAGTGTGAAGGGGCAAAGTTACTGTAGCCGGAGGCTTTTCTGCATCCCTCCCAGTCTCACAGCCACTAGAAAACAATCCCCTGATATTCATTACAATTGTTTGGCCGATGGCTCAGACTTATTACTACTGGCTAGCTATGACATATAAATTATCCCGTATCTATTAATCTGTGTACTGCCACATGACCTGTAGCTTCCTGGTAATGCTCTGGAATCTTACTCCTGTGGCAGTTGCTGGCATTTTCCTTGACCCCGCCTTCCTTCTCCCTATATCTCTGCTGGGATTTCCCACCTAGCTATATTCAGTCCTGCCATAGGCCAAAGCAGCTTTATTCTTCAACCAATAAAAGCAACACATATTTGCAGTGTACAGAAGGGTATCCCACATCAAGTTACCTTATCTATTAAAATAAAGAGACAAAACATGAACAAAGATTTTCTAAGATATGAAGCCCCTGACTGCAGAGAGTGCTGCTCTCTGAGTGGTAAAAACCTGCTCAGGTGAGTTCTGTGCTTGTCTCAGCTCACTCCTGAAGGATGGTTTCAGAAGACCCTCAACACCAGTGCAGGAGAGAGTCCAGGCATCTCTAAGGTTTGTGAAGAATTCACACATCTTAGAGAACAATGATGGTGTGCAAGGCCAATGACTACCAAGGTAGAATTGCACAAAGAGTACCCCAGATTTCCAAAGAGGGTCTCCCACGTGCTGAGCTGATCACCCTCATGTAGGTGGGAGTCAACTCTAAGAACTGGAGAAGTATGTCAGCAGTGATCTAGGGGATAGTCATTATAGTTCAGGAAGGCCCAGGAATAGTGTTTTCTCCCTCTGTTTAGACTAGAAAGCTCATTTCATGAAGTGCTGGATGAAGAGTTAAGAAGGAATTACTCTGAGATGATTTTATTTCTAGTCTAAATGCTCATGTGATTCTGATTAATAGTCTAAACAGAACTCTAAATTGCTGGGCTATTTTAAAATAACTATGTTCAGAACAAAGCTCTAAAATATTTACTGGAATACAAAGCACTCACTATCTTATGTAATAACATTCACATTGTCTAAAATTCAGTAACAAAAAGTTCCAGGCAGGGGAAAAAGATATGATCTATAATGAAAAGTAAAAAGCTTCCATAAAAATTAACCACAAAATGGCACAGGGGATTGCGTGGTGGATTATTTACGATTATTGAGCTTATGTGTCAAATATTCAAGAACCTAAAGCAGAAATTGCATATGGAGAAGAAGTTTACAAAAAGATACAAAAGCATTTCTAAATGAAAACCCGTAAGTGTCTGAAGTTAAGCACATAGTGCACGAGGATGGAACGCATTCAGCCTTGCAGAAGGCATTGCTGGTGAGTTTGAAGTCCTATCACTATAAAGAACTCAAAATGAAATGCAGAAGACTGGAAAAAATGACTAGGGCTTTAGAGCCACCAACGTCAAGCAACCAATTAAGAAGAGTAATTGGAGTTTCTAAAGAAGTGGGTGAGAAGAAATGTATTTAGGGGAAAATATTCAAGTCCACCCTGACAGTTCCTGCCTCTAATCCCATTGTTGGCCTTGGGTCTGAGTGAAGCTTAGGCTATATGGCAAGATTCTTCTTTCAAACAAATATCTAAAACCCAATGTCCTGCTTAGTTTTTTGTTGACTCGATACAAGTTAGAGCCTTTTGACAAGAGGGGATCTCAGTGGAGAAAAGGCCTCCCCTGGACTGTCCAGTAGGCAAGCCTGTGGGACATTTTCTTGATTAATGATTAATATGGGAGGGCTGAGCCCAAAGCAGATGATGATCTCTTGGGCAAGTGTTCCTCGGTGCTGCAAGAATGCAAGCTGGATGATCCAGAAGGAAGAAGCCACTAAGCAGTATTCCTCAAAGGCCACTGCTTCAGATCCTGCTTTGACTCTGCTCTGAGTGTTGCAAACTTACATAAACCCAGATAACCCCCTTTTTTCCCAAGCTGTTTTTGGTCACAGTGTTTTACTACACAATGAAAAAGTCACTGAGACACCTGTCCCACAATAACAGCAACAAATCCAAACAAAAAGCACCCCTCCTGCAATAAAATAATTAAGTGAATTGTAATCATAGGGTTTAGGAACACAAATGATGTTGACACATAGTTTACATGGACAAACCAAATCAATTGTAAACAATGAAATAATAGAAGCAGTATGGAATTTCTAAAAAGAAAAATAAGTAGGAGTGAAATGTAAGACAACAGGAATGGGAAAATGGAAGTTTGTAAGGTTCATAAATCCTAAGGAAGTGTTCTGACATGAAGGAATTGTGTGACAGATACATACATCTAATAAAATTCAAGGATCCGGTAGCTTATGGGCCAACAAAGATGTAGCATGGAACTCTAAAAATACCCAGTCAAGAAGAGGACTGTACACGAGTAAGAAGAGAAAAAGAAGGGAAGAAAGAAATCATATAAATAATTTCCAAAGTGGAAAATTTATATTCATGAATACTAATGAACACTTAATCATGAAAGGCTCAAACATTCAATTGAAAGGGAAAAATGCCAGATTGAATAAAAAAAATAAGATTGGACTAGATATTGACTACAAGACACATGTGTTTAATAGGAAGATAAAAGGAGAAGAAATTGACAGAAGGAGGAGGAGGAAATACCCTGTGTTAGCATATTCACCACCATCAGATTTCAGCCAAGAGCTCTCCGCAGTCAGCATTATTATAAGGGATAAAGTATGAGTTTTGAATAAAAAGTTGTTGATTTATTAAGAATATGTATCCATTAAAAATACTTCAAGACTGGGGTTAAAGTTAAGCTGATAAAGTGCTTACCTCGAGAGCCCAAGAACCAGAGTTCAAATCCCTGGAATCCGTGAATAAGCAGGGTGTGCCTGGTGACCCAGTTGCAATTCCAGTGCATAGGAGGCATATAAAGGAAATTTCAGGATCAAGGCTAACTAGCCAGACTAGCCAAAATGGCAAGTTCCAAAGTCATTGGTATACCCTTCCTTAATATAAGGTAAAGAGTGACTGAGGAAGATGCCTAGTATTAACCTTGGGCCCCCATATGCATGTGTTTGTAAACACACACATATCCCAATACACACTACATATGTATGTAAAAGGGCTTCAAAATACATAAAGAAAAAATAATATAATTACAACAGAAACAAAATATCAACTATAATGAGAAATTTCAGTGCATTTCTCTCATTAGTTGATAAATCAGTACATATAACTGATAAATATATAGATTAAATCCTTAAACAGTATTTAAGCCAATGATATTTTGAACAGACAACCAACGGCAACACAGAATAGTCACACTTTTATGCAAAGCTGGAACTTCCTCTGAGATCCTAAAATAAAGAATGGAAAAGCTAAAATAAATTGAAAGATTTCAAGTATGACTAAGTTTGTTCTTTGTATTTTAATTAAATTAGAAATCAATAGCAGAAAGATAAGTATATGAAAATTTCTTAAACATATGAAAACTAAATAGCCAACTTCTGAACAATTTTTAGGTCAAGAAAGAAATCAAGGGAAAAGTAGACAACATTCTGAGTTAAACAGATTTGAGCATTATCCCTGTCCCAATCTGGTAGTACCAATGAGGAGAATTAACCAGTGAGTGGGCTTAGAAGTTATGTAATAGACTTCAGTGGATACATCCATTTATATATAACTAAAATTGTCTCAAACCAAAGAGCTTAATTTTTCCCTCTAGAAACTAAAACAGGTCGGAATAAATGGAGCAGAATAAACAAAAAAAAAAGAGTCAAACAAACGTCAATAAGACAATTGAGAAATACAAATAAACAAAAGCTAATAAAATTCCTTGTGAGGGTGAAACAAAATTGTCAAACTTCTGGTCAGACTAGAGAGAGAAAAGTATGACAAATATCAGAAATAAGAATTGATATCATTGTAAACCACATAAATCTTAAAATGATAATTATATGACAATTTAACTACCTATATTAGGGCTAATAGATGCAAAAATGATAAAAATAACTCAAATAGCTCTATCTATCTGTCTGTCTATCTATCATCTATATATCTGTCATTTATCATCTATCTATCTATCTATCATCTATCTATCTATCTATCTATCTATCTATCTATCTATCTTTCATCTATCTATCTGGTGTGAGTGAGTGTGTGTGTGTGTGTGTGTGTGTGTGTGTGTGTGTGTGTGTGTATGTATTATATGTGTGCAGGTTCCTGGGGTGGCAAAAGAGTAGGGTGTTGGTCCCCTGGAGCTGGAGTTACAGCCACTGGGGACTGCCATGTATGAGAACAGAATGCTGTCCTAACCTGTAAGCCATCTCTCCTTTGATAGTTTACCTGGAGGTAGGCAGTATCACCATGTGGATACCTGCTCTGAAAAGAACAAAGAAGAGAAAGGGAGTCAGGCACCGTGGTACCTCTCTCTGATTCTGCCTCCGCATCTAGGACTGCCTTCACCCTCACACCTCCCCTGCTATCATAGACTACAGCCCCTAGACAGTGAGCCCAAATAAGTTCTCTCTACCCTCACACTAAGACTCTGAATAACTCCCTCCCACCTTTAAAACAGGGGCCCAAAGAAACCTGTCCTACTTTAAGCCACGAGCCCAACAAACCTTTTCTATTTTAAGTTGGTTTTGTTTGGCAGTTTGTTACAGTAGTGGAAAAAGAGATATACAAACCTGAAATGATAGCTCAAGACATTGATTCTGACACTTTATGTTTTCAAAGAACATGACCTGGTGACATTTTACCTACAAATCTAAGATGGAATTAACATTTGAATGCCAATCAATGCAATTCACTGCATTGACAGTTTTAAACTGAAACCATATTACTGTGTTGACAGACTAAGGAAAAGCATCCGGCAGCATCCATGCTCTATTATGGGAATTCTCTTAGAAAATTAAAAATTAATTGAAATAAAATAAATGGTGTTGGTACAAAAGCGACAGTTAACACCACACTCAGTGGTAAGGGCAATCTCAATGAAGTGTAAGGGTGATCTACTAATCAACAGTTACGAAGCTTACAGCTAATGTCATACTTGCATGCATGGCCCTGACACAGTGCTGGAAACAAGTCAAGGATCCCAGTCACTTTGTCTGAAAAACAGTAGCAGTGGGGAGTGGGGTGCTGTCTCTTCTGATTGGCTGGATTGGCTGGGATGTTTCAAACTGTTCTGGCTTCCTGCCAGTAATCCTACACCCCTCAGAGACAAGCCACCAGTGCAAGCCTGGATTTACTTGGTTGTTTCTCTTTTCTGCTCAGTCAGGTTGTCATTCCTGTATTTGCAGCCTGTGTTGTTGGTATAAGTCCATTTATGACTGTTGTGTGATTGTTCTGACACATTTATACTAATCTTTAGGCAGTGTTCCTCTTTGCTTGTCATAGTTTTCTTTATTGGAAAGTTTATTTATTTATTTATATATTTTTAATTTTTTTTTCAAAACTGGGTTTGTCTGTAGTTTTTGGAGTCTGTCCTGGAACTCACTCTGTAGACCAGGCTGGCCTTGAACTCACAGAAATCCACCTGCTTCTGCCTCCTGAGTGCTGGGATTAAAGGCGTGCACCAGACACCACCACCCGGCCTGGAAAGTTTATTTTATCAGCTATAATGCAACTATTTCTACTTTAAAAATTGTGTTCTATCTTTTTACTGTGAATCTATCTGTGTAAGAATTTATGGTAAATTATTTGAAGCTACATATCATCAAGCCGTTTATTTTTAGTACATTCTGAAAAGTCTGTCCTTTGGTTGGTGTAGTCTGACTTTTAAGATTAATTACCAAGTTGTGTGTCCTGAAGTCTGGCATTGTTATTTCCTTTTTTATTTTTTTCTTGATTATAATTCTTCTATTTCTCTCTTCTTCCTATGGAATGCTCGAGCTATTTTTAGTTCTTATTGATTTATTCCTAGTGTTTTGAAGGTACAGTCTTGTGCAGTTTTCATAATGGTAATTCTGGACATGATATCAAACAGAGTAGTGGTGGTGACTGCCTTTTATGATTTTCTAAGTTGTAGAAATCTTACTTTTATTGAGATTTTTTATTTTTTTAATCTCTTCTACTTTTGAATCACAGTGTTGGGGGCTGAGATTGTGGGGTCACTTTTTCAGTCCTTTCATCAGAAGATTTTTTTTTTTTTTTTTTTTTGGTTTTTCGAGACAGAGTTTCTCTGTGGCTTTGGAACGTGTCCTGGAACTAGCTCTTGTAGACCAGGCTGGCCTCGAACTCACAGAGATCCGTCTGCCTCTGCCTCTCGAGTGCTGGGATTAAAGGCGTGCGCCACCACCACCCGGCTCAGAAGATATTTCTAACACTCACAAAGGGCAGTCGTTTCCACCTTTGTATTTAAGATCTTCCCACCTCTCCTTCCTCCCTGTCCATGCTTCCTTCCTGTCTCCCTTCCTTCCTGTCTCCCTTCCTTCCTGTCTCCCTTCCTTCCTGTCTCCCTTCCTTCCTGTCTCCCTTCCTTCCTGTCCCCCTTCTTCCCTATCCCTCCTTCCTTCCTGTCCCAGTTTCCTTCCTGGTATAATTTCTTTTCTGACTTTTTTTTTCCTTATTGAAGAGCTTGTTTCAGCTAATCTTCAAGAGTTAAGTCTGCTACCAGTTCTTTCAGTTTTTCTTTATCTGAGAATGTTCACCCTTCCACTTTGTTTCTGAAGGACAATCTCTCTAGACATGGGACTTTGGTTATCCCTCCCTCCCTTCCTCTATCCCATCCAGAGATGATTTTTTCTAGGCCAGATCAAAAGGTTTACCTCCCATGGGGAAGGTTCAGGTAGGGCTTCCTACTTGATGCCCTTGTCCTGCCTTCTTCCCACGCTACAGTAGCTACGTTTCAGGGTCTGGTTTTGTTGTTCAGGTCTTCCCACTTGTCGCACTCAGACACATTTCATATTCTTTTCTTGTCCCTTGGTTCAACACCCTGCACTTGGTAAACTCTTCATCAATACTAGCCTTGAATTACCTCATCATTCATCCAGGGTATTGGTAAGGCCGGCTGTATTTTTACCATCCTCTGACACACAGACGACCATGTAGTAGCAGTGAGCCTTTCAATGACTTTAGATCTAAAACATGTATTTTGATTTTTCCCCCTTGGGGAGGTGCCTGCTTTTATGGAAATGGAAATGGTTTGGATATAATTTCCTGTTCTGTTGTAATTTTTTTGTGTGTGTTTTTTTCCCTCTTGCACACAGCAAGAAAAAGTACCACTTCCCTTTTTCGGACTTTTGCAAAAAGACTTCTAAAGGATTGGAGAAAGAAGCACAGGCTTTTACATTGCAAAGCAGGCTCTTTGGTATGAGAAGAATCCATAAATGGGTAACTGTTTTATCTCTTGTCACAGAGGTTGGCTCTGAAGCAAATGTTCCTTAATTACGGTTGATAGGGCTGTATAATATGAGAACTGGAGGAGACATTAGAGAACAGCTCGTCCAAAGCCTCTTATGTTACCCATGCAGAAAATGGGACTTATTTAAAGTCATGGTTTGTCTAAAATCACAAAGAAGCCAGCAGTAAGTGGAAAGAGTGGCACAGCAGTTAAGCTGCACCTTTGATTCCAAGAGCCTTGAGTTAAAATCCTAACACTACCATTTGCTGCCTTTATTATCTCCGACAAGACTACAATTCCTTACTTCATCTCCTTCATTTTTTTAAGATTTATTTTATTTAGGTGTGTGTGTGTGCGCGCCATGAGTATGTGGAAGAATCAGATGAGCTAGAGACACCCAAGGTAGGTGTTGGGAACTTAACTCTCATCGCCTGGGAGAGTGCCAAGTGGTCTTATGTACTAAGCCATCTTTTTATCCTGGCTGTGCCTGTTTATTAAGTGGTGTGGAGAATCAACACAATAAGATAATCCATGGTAATAATTAGAGGGTTTCCCCACCATACCTGGGACTATTCAATTTAGCCCAGATGGCTTCGGGCTCTATTTTACAAACAAATTATACTTCTTTTATTAGGTCCAGGTTCTAGTTCCACATAGGAATTCTGCAGACATCTGCTCAGTGTCTTCTCTACACAGAAGTGCTGTGGACACTAGGACGGATGTCAAGTCCTCTTTGTCATCATTCAGCTTGTGATCTTGTGGGGAAGGGACCCCATAAGTAAGAGGATCAGCAGAGAGACAAGGCAGAGGGTGGCAGGTATTCCTCTGCAAAAGATCATCTTATTTCATCAGTCACAATAACATGGCTGAGCATGGGTCATTAGTAGCAAATGACTGTAAGCTCTGATAATTTTCAGAAATTAAGGTTTGTGCTGCATTAAACACCTCTCTTGACCTGTGCCTGGTCAGAGGAGATTACAGGTCGAGAAGTTAAAGAATCTCTCCCTTCGGGGGCATTTGTATCTGTTTAGGCTTAATACACAAGTGGAAGTTTGCTAGTAAATTAAGTCACAGTAAAGTGGCTTAATGTTCATTCAAAGTCAACCTGACATGATGTTTCTGGGGCCGAATGTGGAAAATCTAGTGTTAAGAGCCAGTTCTAATTAAAGAATGATTTGTTTAGGAAGACTCAGTGTGTGTCATATGGAGAAGGGGTGACATGGGAGGTATTGGTTGGGGCTGGATAAGGAAGGAGTGAGGTAGATGCAGTGTTCATTGTAAAATTCTCAAAAATATTTTTTAAATCTTTGTAACATTTATAAAGTGAGAAATGAAGTGATATGGGAAAATGGTGATATGGGGTCAATTTTTATTTATTATTTCAAGATGGTAGCTGGGAAAGCAGTCAAGGGGGTGGGTGAGCATTAGGAAGATCAAGAATACGCTAGCCAATGGCACTTTCTAGTCGGAAGCAGGTGTCAGGGACAGCCCATGATTTGACTTGCTGGAGCATGAACTGAAGGAGGAATGAGAGCAGGAAAGAGACCAATTTTGGGGATGAAATAATTTGGCTTTGACTAGGATGCTGAAGACGATGAGCCTGTTACTTCACACTACAGGAACCAGAACAGAGGCTGAAAGACCGAGGATTATGAGAGTAAATTTTCAGCATTACCACAGTCAACTCTCTCCTTGTCCATCCCTTCATTTTAAAGGCAGCAAAGGTGAACGTATTTATTCAGTGCTGATTTTTGGTTGCAACAATAGCCTTTAAGCAGAGAATATTTATAAAACCATGTTTGTCAGGTGTCATGTGTAGCGCCTACATTACGGGATGATTTGCAAGCCAGATAAGGAGCTGGAGATTTAAACTCATACACACACAGACAGAGAAATGGGGACACGGGTCTTCCTTGAACCAGGAACGCCAACTTTATTGTGCTCTAGGGAAGCTTATATAGGGATCCTAAACTGATAGCCATGCCCCAGCTCTTGGGATTTTCAGCTGTAAAACCCACCAGGAACCATTCCCCTGCCATCAGGAACTCATGAGGGTCTCATGCTCAGAGCAGCTGCAGGCAAAGGCAAAAAAGTTGTTTACTCTGTTCACTTCAGCAGGAAAAAAGATCTGAGGCAGGCAAAGAAAGTCAAGGGGCCAGAGGTCTGCAGCCCCCAACAGTCATGGGTGCAGAATAAGGAAGGGAGCCTACTCTGGCTGTGGCTCTGAAGATTATCATGGCGAGTACCTTGTTGTGTACTCATGTTGACTGATAGCAATTTTGACCTGCCTGCTACAGTCCTGTCTTCACACTGAATAATGACATCCTCTGTCATTTTCAAGAAGAGAAATGTCTAGGACATTCCTCAGTCTGTGAAATACTTCCTCCACGAGTTCTCTGGAGCAGCCTGGGTGGGAAATGAAGAGTCTTTGTGTTGGCTTTTAGCTAGCTTCGCCTGAAGTCCAGGCTTGAGACAGTCTTTAGAGAATGAAAGTAGAGGAGTTGTGTTTTAGAGATTAACTGTTTCTGGACTTTATTTGCATAAGCAAATTAATGAGCTGGAAAGTCTCATTTTTACAAGTGCTACATCCTAAAGACACTACAGGGACAGATGCTTCAGTGTTATTGATGTTTGTTCAAGCTCGTGGAATGCCAAGGAAGCTTCTCTATTTAAAACATGTCTCCTAACTGTTGGCAGCAGCATTTCATTCTCAACAGAGGAGATGACGACGAAGGATGTCTGTCTTTAATTCTGTTTATTTTGGGTTTTCAAACATGCATGTTTAACCCAAGTTTCAGTAAGGCAGGTTGTCTTGTGAAATATGAGTTTCGAAAGTTGATGAATTAAAGCTTACTGTGTCACCCCCTACCCTGAACAGCCTTCTGGATTTCTGTTTTCTCCCTCTGCCCTCCTCCTTCTCTTACTTCCCTCCCCCTTTCTTTTCCTAAATGTTTATTCAGCTCCTATAAAATGTCAGTCACCATTTGTGACCAAATTTAAAAGGATGAGAAATACAAGTTCTGTTCTTAAGGATTCACAAGCTAGTAAAGAAAATGGGTTCATAAAACCCAAGTAAAGAATTACTACACAGCATGGTTGAGTTTGAGTTCCCAGGACCCATCTAAAGCTGGGCATGGCCTTGTATACATATGTAAAATTAGTGCTGTTGGGGATGGGGGCAGGAGGGTGGTGGGGCTTGCTAGCTCTCAGCCTATCTCCATGTTCACCGAGGGATCCTGTATTGATGGATGAGGTATGAAAAAGAGTAGGACTTTTAGCACCCTCCTATGGCTTCTTCATATGTGGATGCCTCCCCCCACATTTACACAGTCACTCACACACAGACTTGTGGACACAAAAAAAGACATACACAAACAAACACAGAGACACACAGATACACACAGATACACAGACATACACATGTGTATATACATAGACATACATAGATGCACACACACAAACTCTCTCTCTCTCTCATACACACAAAAACATGCAAATTTTGCTCTAGATTACATGAGTTACCCTGTATGTCTAGGAGCATGTGACATACCTCTTTAAATTGCCTTTGAATAACTTTAGAATTCCAGCGCAGAATATCTCATCCTCTGGTAAGCATTTGCTAGAAACAAAGCTTTCTAACGATGATCCAAATGACCATTCTTACCCAAACCATAGTTAACTGGTTCTGGTAATTCAGAAGAACCCCTAATGGATGACCAATTCATGATGGCTTACTTTTAAATATCTATGCTACATTTATGCTCCAGTGTGCAGTGCCATCCCTGGAACTCCAAGCTCTTCAAATCAAGTTCCAATAGACTGGCCAGGTCTCCTCCCATGGAATTACATTTCTATGGGAACACAGAGACTAGACCTCCAGAAGGACTTCCAAATCCAGGTTCAGATCAGCTACATTGAGACCAAGCTCATGATTAAGAAATGCTTCCCGGGAGTATCGTGCATGTTGAATTTGGAGCGCAAGCCCATGCATTTGCAACTACATTTCACATCACACTTAATCATCTGATCACTCAGTTTGCAAGTGTAGGAAGAAGGTAGGTTTTCTTCATCTTACTGAAATGTTCCTAGGTGTGGAGTGATTCAGTGTTCCAGTTAATGAAGTTAGTGAGGAACTAAGTGTGGCTATGCAGGAGTCACAGTCCTTCTCCATTCCAGTTCTTTCACAGTCCGGACCTACATATGGTAGGGGAGAGTGGCATCTGAGGAGGACGATATTTGTAAGTCACTATGACAAGCATTTGTCAGAACACTGAGTGGAGATGAGTGATAAGTGCCAAAGAAACATACCTTCCTGATTATGAGAGAGTTATATACTCTAGCAGTCCACAAACAAAACTCCCACAATGCTATGGAAACCATCCATTTGTGCATTCAAACAATGTGTTTTAAAAATCCCAGGAGACACAAGAAGCCTTTAAGGCACTGGGAAATAGCAGTGAACAAAACAAATAAAACCTGCTCTCATCAGGCAGTAGTCCAGGATTGGGAGTCAGGGAACAAATAAGTTTCAGTGAAACATAATAATAGGCAAGATGAGTTCTATAGAGCCCTGCTGTTGTTGGAGGCTGCTTGTTCATTCCTGGCTGCTTAGACCCAAAATAATGACCAAGAAACTATGTTATTTGCAATACTGTTTGGTCAATAGCTTAAGCGTATTTCTAGCAAGCTCTTATATTCTAAACTAACCCATCTTCGTTAATCTGTGTATCACCACAAGGTCGTGGCCTACTGGCCAAGTTTCAGCAGGCTCCGGCTGAGGCATCTTTCTCCTGTTGGCAGCTACATGGCTTTTCCTTGACTCCACCTACTCTCTCCTCATCTATCTGCTTGGAATTCCTGTCTTGCCCTATTCTGCCAAACCACTGGCAGGAACAGCTTTATTCATTAACTAATAAGTGCAACACATAGACAGAAGGGCTTTCCACACCATTTCCCCTTTTTGTTTAAATAAAAAGGAAGGTTTTAACTTTAACATAGTAAAATTACATACGACAAAACAGGTATCAAGCAAGAATTACAGTTACAATATTTATATCTACTTTATCTTTTATCATAACTAAGGAAAACTATAATTATAACTATCTATTCTTCAACTCCATCAAAGATTCCAGAAGGATATAATACTACCTAAGTAAACAGGAAGTGCATTATAGAAAACTTCCTAAACTCTAGAATTGACAGAGACATTTTGCTGCCTGAAGAGTCACCCAAAGTTCTTCTGTAACACTGTGGACACACATCTGCAACCTTCTAGCCCAAAGTATCCGGCAGACTTTTCCGTGAAGCAGGAAATTGCAGAGACAGTTTCAACTATATTGTTAGTTTGTCAGTCACTTTCTTCTGTGTCCTGCAGAATGTCTGGTAGACTCTTTCACAAAGCAGGAACCCTGAAGGGCTGTCTCACCTTCTTTTTTTAATTTTATTTTTTAAAAGAAAGCAAACTATCTTTTATATTATACATACCAATTCAAGTTCCTACTCCCTTTCCTCCTTTCATTCCTTCCACATACCCTCCCACTCCTCTCCTATCTACTCATCAGAGAGGGTAAAGAACATTGCTTTGGGGAAAGTCCAAGACCCTCCCTACTATATCTAGGCTGAGCAAGGTATCCATCTAAAGAGAATAGATTCCCAAAATGCCAATACATGCAGTAAGAATAAATCCTTTTGCCACTGCCAGTGGCCACTCAGTCTGCCTCAGCCATGCAACTGTCAACCATAGTCACAGGGACTAGTTTGGACCTATGCTTGTTCCTTCCCAGCCTGGCTGGTGTTGGTGAGCTCCCATGAACTCAGGTATAATGTTTCAGTGGGCGTTCCCATCTTGACCTCTTTACTCATATTCTCATTCCTCCTACTCTTCAACTGGACCTTGGACGTTCAGTCCAGTACCCCGATACGGGTCTCTAAATGGGTTACAGAACTAAACAGAGAATTCTGAACAGAAGAATTTCAAATGGCCTGAAGATGCTTAAGAAATGTTCAACATTCTTAGCCATCAGGGAAATGCAAATCAAATCAATTCTGAGATACCAGCCTACACCTATCAGAATGGCTAAGATCAAAAACACCAATGAGAGCTTATGCTGGAGAGGATGTGGAGTAAGGGGAATACTCATCCATTGCTATTGGGAATGCAAACTTGTACAACCACTTTTAAAATCAGTATGGTGATTTCTCAAAAAAAAAATGGGAATCAACCTGTCTCAGGATCCAGCAATACCGCTCTTGGGCATATACCCAAAAGATGCTCAATCAAACTACAAAGACATTTGTTCAACTATGTTCATAGTAGCATTATTTGTAATAGCCAGAACTGGAAACAACGTAGAAGCCCCTCAACTGAAGAATGGATAAAGAAAATGTAACACATTTACACATTGGAGTACTACTCAGCCAGTGGTAAAAAACAATGACATCTTAAATTTTACTTGAAAATGAATGGAACTAGAAAACACTATCCTGAGTGAGTTAACCCAGATCCAAAAAGATAAATATGGTATGTACTCACTCATAAGTGTATACTAGTTATAAACAAAGGATATTGAGCCTATAGTTCATGAGATTAGAGAAACTAAGTAATAAGGTGAACCCTAAGATAAACATATATAGATCCACCTGAAAATTTGAAATAGACAAGATCACCTGACAAAATTGGGAGTGTGGGGGTGAAGGAAAAAGGGAGGGTAGAAAGGGAAGAGGAGGGGAGAAGGGGTGGATGAGGAGAACTTGAGGGAACAGGTAGTTGAGATGGAGGAAGGACAGAGATGAGAGCAAGATATCAAGCAAGATATCTTGATTGAGAGAGCCATTATGGGGTTAGTTATTATTAAATATTTTCCACCTCCTCCCCACCTCCCATTTCCCTCTTCCTCCTCTCCACTCCCCTCCCTCTCCCTCTCCAGTCCAAAGAGCAGTCAGGGTTCCCTGCCCTGTGGGAAGTCCAAGGTCCTCCCCCATCCATCCAGGTCCAGGAAGGTGTTCATCTAAACAAACTAGGCTCCCTCAAAGCCAGTACATGCAGTAGGATCAAAACCCAGTGCCATTGTCCTTGGCTTCTCAGTCAGCCCTCATTGTCCGCCATGTTCAAAGAGTCCGGTTTGATCCCATGCATTTTCAGTCCCAGTCAAGCTGGCCTTGTTGAGCTCCCATTAGATCAGCCTCGCTGTCTCAGTGGGTGGGCACACCCCTCTCAGTCCTGACTTCCTTGCTCATGTTCTCCCTCCTTCAGCTCCTCATTTGGGCCTTGGGAGCTCAGTCCAGCACTCCAATGTGAGTCTCTGTCTCTATCTCCATCCATCGCCAGATGAAGCTTCTATGGTGATATGCAAGATATTCATCAGAATGGCTATAGGAAAGGGCCATTTCAGACTCCCTCTCCTCAGCTGCCCAAGGAACTAGCTGGGGACATCTCCATGGTTACCTGGGAACTTCTCTAGAGTCAAGTCTCTTGCCAACCCTAAAATGGCTCCCTGAATTAAGAAATCTTCTTCCCTGTTCCCCTATCCACCCTTCCTCCATTCCAACCATCCCATTCCCCCAGGGTCTCCCCCATCCTCCCCTCCTCACTTTTCTCTCCCCATCTTCCCATCTCCTTTTACCCCCACCCCATCCCCACCCCCCAGTTTCCAATTTTTGCCTGGCAATCTTGTCTCCTTCTTACATCCAGAAGGATAACTATATGTTTTTCTTTGGGTTCACCTTCTTATTTAGCTTCTTTAGGATCACAAATTATAGGCTTACTGACCTTTATTTATGTCTAGAATCCACTTTTGAATAAGTACATACCAAATTCATCTTTTTGGGTCTGGGTTACCTCACTCAGAATAGTTTTTTCTATTTCCATCCATTTGCATGCAAAGTTCAAGATGCCATTGTTTTTTTACCGCTGAGTAGTACTCTAATGTGTATATATTCCACACTTTCTTTATCCATTCTTCCATTGAAGGGCATCTAGGTTGTTTCCAGGTTCTGGCTATTACAAATAATGCTGCTGTAAACATAGTTGAACAAATGCTTTTGTAGTATGATAGGGCATCTCTTGGGTTTTTAAATGAGCTGCATAAACACAATGCCTAAATCAAGAGTAGAAATATATATAACAAAATTGATCTTAAATTTGTATCAATAAACAAAGATCCATACTATTGCAAAGTATCAATCTCTATACCATATCTGCCTTTAAATGTAATGTAAAGTAACATTTATAAACAATATTTTGGAATTTGGGCATAGTTCCCTCTAAACTGCTTCCTGTTTTTGTTCAGTGAAATAATTTGAAGGGGTGTTCATAGCAACCTTTCAGGGATTCTTGGTCCTGTCTGGAAGAAAACCACAGGTTCTTATCCTCTGTGAAAACAAAAGAAAAACCTCTTTTCCAAAGTAACAAATACTTGGACTCAAATTTTAAGTCAATATATCTTTAAAATATATTTGTTGATTTAGCTTAGTAGTCCATACAATAAAATGTCTCTCTGTACTTAGCTCCTTCACAGTCAAAAAATTCAAAGAAAACACAATAATACACAAAGTCCAGACTCTTTGTGTATATTCCATCTTTACGTGCTTATTTTTCTTCCTCTATTATTTTCTATAACTTTACTTTGTCTCTTTAAAGATTTTATTTTATTTTTATAACAATTTTCTTCTTTTTATAACTGTCTATACTCTTTTCTTCTCTTTCTCAATCCTACATAAAATTTTTTAAACACACTATGTCCCATTCATATGTCTTTTCCATTTTAATTTGACTTTATTGCATGTATATCTGTAATTATTTTTGACCAGGACTACTTCTTAAAATGTAAAGCAGCATGACTAGGACTAAGGCTGCTTTGTCTTTTGGCTCCACCCAATCCAACATGGCAGAGGCATGTTCATTGCCTCTGAGACTGCTAGGTGGGAGCCATCCTCACTACCTCTACTCTGGGAATCACTGTGCAGCATATAAACCCTTTTTATCTGAGTAATAGCTAAATCTTCCACACAGCACACTGTGCAGCCTAGAAATTTCTCTGTGTATGGCAATGGGAATCCTCTATGCTCTCCTGCCTGTGAACTCCTAGAAAACCTGATCTGCTGTCTGCCCAGGTGGACAGTGCTGATCTAGGAGCATGGTCTCAACTACTTTCCTCCCAATCCAGAGTGGGCACAAAAGCATCTGAACCTGAAGTGGGTAGTGGATATGAGCTCCAAACGTTTCAGTCCATGTTGTCACACCATTCTGTTGGCGAAGGCTGCTTATTCATTCCGGCTGCTTAGACCTGAAATAATCACTCAGAAACTAAATTATTTGCAATACTGTTTGGTCAATAGCTTAAATGTATTTCTAGTTAGCTCTTCTAGCCTAAACTAACCCATCTCCATTAATTTGTGCGTTATCACAAGGTCATTGCCTACTGGCAAAGTTTCAGTGGACTCTGGTAGATATGCCTGTCTCCTTTGGGTGGCTACATGGATTCCTCTTGACTCCACCTACTCTCTCCTCCTCTATCTGCTTGGAACTCCTGCCTTGCCCTATTCTGCTAAGCCACTGGATGATAGAGCTTTATCCATTAACCAATAAAAGCAACACATAGACAGAAGGACTTCCCACACCACCTTATACATGATATGGGAGGCAAGGCTGTTATTTAAGGAAAACCAGGAAAGGGCTGACCTAGAGAGAATAGAAAGACTGGCTCTCCAGGGAGAACTCTGTCCAGGAAAGGACAGAGAATGGTCCTCAGGTAGTAGTCATCTTGGATACTTTGACCTCCAGCTAGTGGAAAGAACACAGTGGGGGGTGGGGTAGTGCAGTAAGGCTAGAGAGATCAGAAGGCAGACTGCTGGGGTGACCTTGAGCTCTGGTGTTTGCTCAGAGTGGATAGAACCCATATGAGAGCTATTCTGTTTCAAGAGACTCTTGTGATTGCTACACTGAGATGATGCAAAAGGGTACATGTGGCGATGCTGAGATTTGTGGGCAGTCCACTGAGCTACTGGCGGTGTGGTATGGGAAGACCTTTTGTATATGTGTTGCTTTTATTGATTAATGGATAACAAAGCTTCTTTGGCCTGTGATAGAGCAGAATAGAGCTAGGTGGTAAAAACTAAACTGAATGCTGAGAGAAATAAGGTGGAATCAGTGAGATGCCATGTAGCTGCCAGAGAAGAAAGACATGAGCTGCCAGCCTGAACCTTGCTGGTAGGCCACGAGCCTCATGTTAAAATATAAAATAATGGAAATGGACTAATTAAAGTTGTAAGATTTAGTCAATAAGAAGCCAGAGATAATAGGGCAAGCAGCAATTTAATTAATACAGTTTCTGTGTGGTTATTTTGAGTCTGGGCAGCCAGGAATGAATGAGCAACCTCTGCTAACGGGAGGAGGGGAGTTAGGAATGCTGCAGTGGGTAGAAATACTTATGGGTAAGACCAGAGTATGAAGCCTACCACAGAGCTCCAAGTCTTGGTCTAGAAAGTTCCATACGTAAGCCGGGCGGTGGTGGCGCATGCCTTTAATCCCAGCACTCAGGAGGCAGAGGCAGGTGGATCTCTGTGAGTTCGAGACCAGCCTGGTCTACAAGAGCTAGTTCCAGGACAGGCTCCAAAGCTACAGAGAAACCCTGTCTCGAAAAACCAAAAAAAAAAAAAAAAAAAGTTCCATACGTCTTGTGTTTCCTATTGGTCTTTGGTTGTTGTCTCCTCTTTGATATCTCACTATACTGATGAACTGAACTCCATAGAGGGATCCAGACTTCTGAATAAAAACAAAAACAAACAAAACAAAAAATACCAGCAGGTCCCTAGAACAGTTCAGCATTTTGGACACTCTCGCTTGTGGGACCGTTAGAAAAACTTGTGACTGGTTAAGTTCCCGGAGACATTCTGAGACATAGACATGAAAGAAATGTAATGGCAAGCACATGTTGCAAATTAGCGGTTCTTACATCCCTCATCATATTGTCCTCAGTTCCTTAATGATGCTTCAGTAGCCTAGGCTGCCCTTAAACCCAGAGTCCTTCTACTTAAGCCTCCAGAGTGTTGTGATTGTGCAAGTGTGTCTCTGCATCCGACTTCCAACCCTTCTTTCACAGTGTGTCTCTTACATGTCTTTCTTCTGCCATGGAAGTCTAGGTCTTGATTGTGCACTAATGAGACATTGAAATAACTTTAGCTGGGGATTACTTGTCTCCTTTCTATATTTTTCTTTGAAAACGTCATATAATATGTTTCCATATTCTCTAACCTCCTACCTCCCAACTCTTCCTAGATCCAGCTCCCTTTTATTACTTATCTAACAGCGTCTTTTGCTCCTAAAACTCATCAAGTCCAATTGATTCTGTCCAAATATTCTTGGGATGCATGGTCCTTCACTGGAGTGTGTTTTATGTACTAAAGGCTACACCCTTAAAGGAAAACATCCTGACTTTATCTCTCGCAGCATAGCTCCTCAGCTAAGGGTGGGACTTTGTCAACTACATTTATTTTTTTGTTTTTGAATTTCATGTTCTTTACCCTAAGCCCTACATTTTAAGCTCTCAGTTGAGGAATTGTCTTACTTTCCTGGGCAAATTCCCATCTTTTCTAGTTTCGTTTCTTCTGGTTCCAATATAAAGCTCATATTTCCATAACGTATGGTCATTGATCATATCCCATGCCTCCCTATTTCTGTCATTCACATTAGTCAGTTCTACTTGGAATAATCTCTTTGTTTCCTCTACTGTTTGATGGGACTAAAGAGATAGCTTAGTAGTTAAAAGTGCTCTGCTATACCAGAAACCCAAAGTTTGGTTTCCAGCAGTCACACTAGGTGATTCAGTTTCCTGCGACCCTGACACCAAGGATCTGATGCTCTTTCTTCTTTCTTATGTGGGCACCCACACATGATGCATGCATTCATACAAACATCCACATAAATAAAATAAAACTAGATTTAAAAGCCCTCTCCAATCCTTCCTAATGACTTCTCCAATATTCCCACCTGTCTTAATTTCACATTCAAAGAACAGCTGAAAGTTTAAGATGCATGACGTCACCTGCTTCTTTGTAAGATCACATCTTCACAACGAACAGATCCATCTTCAGGCCAGAGACTGTACATGAATCATTTGGAAGGTGTAACTGATAAGATCTTATAATTCACTGTGTGATCATAGATAAATGATCTCATATTTCAGAGCCCTGTTTTCCAAGTTTTAAAAGGATTCTAATAGTAGTGAGTTTGGTCCAAGAATTAGAAACATGAAGTGCCTGTCCAGACTTGTCATAGATGTCAATGGTCAATAAATTCCAGATAGATTTAGTCATTACTCTTGTTCTCATCAGATAACCGTTTCTTTTCTTTTTTTGAAGCTTCTTTTTTTTAATTATTAAAAATTTCCACCTCCTCCCCACCTCCCATTTCCCTCACCCTCCCTTAACTCCCCTCCCTTGCCAGTCCAAGGAGCACTCAGGGTTCCCTGCCCTGCGGGAAGTCCAAGGTCAAACCCACTCCATCTGGGTCCAGGAAGGTATGCATCTAAACAGACTAGGCTCCCCAAAAACCATTGGAGTGAACTTCTGCTTCTGCCTTTGTGCTGGGATCAGCATGTCATTGCTAGGTTGAGGAATGGAACTAGTAGGTGTTTTTCAAGGGACTTACAAAAGCAATGTTATTCCCCCTTCCCGTATAAACTAACAGTTTTCCAGTGTTTTGTGACAATTTCAGTGTCACAATTTTTTTAAAATTATATAAAGAAGGAATTAAAAGCATCAGGCAATCATTGAAGTGATAAATTTTAAGCTACAACACCAAAAGAGCATTTCGAGAAACATATCTCCCATCAAGCCCCTCCTAGATCTCATTTATGGCCTAATTTTGTGGCTTTGGTAGGGAAGAAATGCTCACCCAAGCTTCATGAGTGCACTTGAGTTCACTCAACTACTCTCCATTGCTCTAAAACTCTTTTCTGTTGAAATCGGATTTCCATCTTTTCAAGAGCCAGGAGGTCCATGACATTTCTTCTCCTCCCTTGGATATCCACATGCCAAGTCACCTTCATGTTCAAGCACTGGTTCACATTTAGAGAATCAAAATTCCTTTCTCACAGTGTCTCTGTAGAGGGCACCCATCTTTGAGTTCAAAGCAGTGGGAACTCCTGACGCTGAGAAAAAAAAAAAAAAAAAAAAAAAAAGAAAAAAGAAAAGAAAAAGAAAAAAGAAAAAAAATTTACACATGGTAAATGCTATTGATTTCCCTGGTCTGGAGATTAATTTAGAAAAAAGAATCTGTTATTAGTATGAAGGTGATGGCCGATGATGGAGAAAGGAAGGGGAGGAATCGATACCTGAGAGCCGCCATTAATGTAGTACAGTCCCTATCATTTTGACAGGTTTACAATCAAATACTATTGATTTCTCATCAGCTCTCTCATCTGGCTTCAGAGGTGAGGCTTCGGGGTTTGGGGAAATAAACGACTTTCTAACAGACGTTTGCAGTCTGTCATTTGTACCCAGGAATTGAAGCCTGAGATTTGCTGAGTAAGCCTTCAGCCTCACTCTTGGGTCTGTTCACCGTAGCCTTGGCCTGTTGGGTTGGCAGGGAATTAAGAGGAGGGAGTTGGCTCTTGTGGGGAAAACGACATTACTTGCAGAACAGGACCTTCTCTGAGGTGTTGTTCAGAGGACTAGATAATCACTATGCTTTGGCAGAAGAGCACTGAAACAGAATCAGGAACACAGCATAGACCTGAGCTACTGGAAAAAGAAGTAGGAAACTACACATCTGGGCACCTCTGTCACTTTATCCAAGTCACGCCGTCTTCAAATCCCAGACAGTGCACTATGTTTTTCAAAGTTCAAATAACCTTCCCCAGGTCCTGCATCTGAATTGGACCCTAAGAATCATAGAATAATTTTCATTTATCCTTCCAGGTAGTGTAGTTCATTTCCATGCCCATTCTCAGTTAGAGGACCAAGAAACCAGCTATACAATATATGAGACATGGATGAATCAGAAAAGTCCTGGGTTTTAGCCCTTTCCACAAGTAGCCCTGATCCTGATTATGTCTTTTGCAGCTCCTACCCTGTGTTGGTGATGCTCAGTATCTTGGAGTTAGAAGTCCATTTCTGAGATTACATGAAGAGTGGGAGAAACCTCAATAGCTTTGGATTGAAGTAAGCCTAGACGTTTTTTGACTAGGAAATCCAAGAGTTGGCTCCACAGACATTTTGCCTCAGAAAACCTTATCTAGTGACAGAAACACCAGTGAATACCACATAGATGCCCAGCCAGGTGCCAATTCCAATGTGAGAGCAATATGCACAGGAAATTTATTATTATTATTGCATTTATTTTGGACCTGGGAGGAACCAGGGTAGCTTTTCCAGGCTGTATTTATAATTGCTGGTGATGACCTATCTTTCTTGTCTTGACCATGCATAACTATGGGGCAAAGGATTACTGAGTTGGGGTGGAAAACATTGGACTGAGGTCCTGACACAGTTAGCAGACTCATCTGTCAGCGGTACTGAATTTGCTAACAGAAAAACCAATGTGTTCTCTTTCTTGCTCTTAGCTTCTTTACTTCTGCATCTCCCTTTCCCTAACATTTCATAACTAGGAATTGATTCTCTGCATCCTGGGAGAAGTCTTGCAGAAAGGATACAAAGGAACCCCCTTACCCCAGATTGCGAGGCTCTGTAGAATTTATTCTCCTTGAACTTTCTGGGAATGATACTTGATTCTATAAGCTAAAACTTCTTTGAAATAATTTCCCTTGCCTAACAATGATTCAATAATTGTAGTACATTTTTTTTATTTTGTGTGTATTATGCTAAATGAAGTGTGTATGTGGTGTGTGTGTGTGTGTGTGTGTGTTCTTCTTCTACCTTGTGTGTCCTAGGGATCAAACTCAGGGTCATCAGGCTTGGTGGCAGGTGCCCTTAGAAACAACAACTATAAACACTAATTTTTATAAATATTTTGAAGAGTTGAAAATAAATTGTTAGTTTCCAACATCTTCTGAAATCAGTGGAGAGCCATTCTCTCTATATATATAGGCCAAATTAACCAAATAGATAGGATCCAATAATTTCTGGAAATGAATAATAGTTTAAAAGGTTTTAAAACAAGTTAAGTAAATAAAAACCCTCAAAGCTTCCTAAGCTAAGCTACATATTATCTGTAGGCACATCACATCAATAGCTCCATTGCTTATATTTATAGCCTTAGCAGAGGCATAGAGTTTTCATTGAATAGAAGATACGTGAATCTGAGAGATAGAGAATGATTTTTTCCCATTATAAAAACTCCTCAAATAAAGGGAAGCTAAAGTGAAAGCTGCCGGCGCCTATAAAGATGTCTGGGATAAATGGCCATAGCCATGCTTCCTCAAATAGAACAAATATCTTTCACCCCCAAAGAAAAGCCACGGAACTTAATACATTTATTTGTGTGTGTGGTATTGTGAGTCAAAGCCTTAGTTTTATCTTCCCTTCTCTTAGAAATCACATCTCTCTGATAATTTTTGACATCTGTGGTTTACCATGTAGCATATAGCCCCAGAACAGCCATCCACAGATGCTATGCCTGTGTCAACCCCAAGTTCAGAGAAAAACAGACTATTTTAGCCAAACACCCAGACTCACTGCTGTTCTACTCTCTGCGCATCAAACCTGGTGGCTCTAAATGTACATTTGATTTCTTTTTAATGCTTATTTTCTGAATTTGTGTTTTGAATATACATTTTTTATAAACAGTTTCTTTTATCAAGCTGGGCTACTCATTGTCATTTTAATGAGTTGTTCAATCTTTAGGGTTTGGGAGCACGCCATGGCCCCAGTGTGGTCTGGACATCTACCAGCCAAGATTTTGAACTTTTTGAAATTTAATCTTATTTTTTTAATTGAAAATAGATTCTCATTTTATACAATGTATCTGACAATAGTTTCTCTTCCTTTTACTCCTCCCATACTCTGCCCATTTCCCCTCTCTCCTCAGGTCTACTCCCCTTTGTTTCCCTTTCAAAAGAACAATCCTCCAAGAGACAACCAGAGATAACAGGGGAGGATACAGCAAGACTAGGAGAAGGTCTTCATACTGAGGGCAGATGAGGCAACCCAAGAGAAGAAAAAGAGTCCTAAGAGCAGGCCAAAAAGTCAGAGAAATATTTGCCACCACTGTTATGAGTCCCTCAGAAACACCAAGCTGACAGCCACAACATATACACAAAGGACCTGGTGCAGACCCAGGCAGGTTCTGTGCTCGCAACCTAAGCCTCTGTGATCCCATATAACATGACCTAGAACTTAAAATCTCACCCTGTCTGCATTCACTAAGGAATCATGACAATGGATCCTATTGTTCTACCATTTGTGTATCCGATCCTCTATTCAGCTTCTGATATGAGACCATTTCACAGTACCTTGGAGCTCAGTGAAACCTTTTCTGCTTCTGCGTGTGCTAAATTCTGGATGTTAGGGTCTCAAAAAAATCTCAGTGGTCACAAAGCCAACCTGAGCCAATGGCTTTTGCAATCTTATCTCACAGATCCTGAGAAAAAATATAGAGTGCAGAGGGTGATTTAGAGAAAAATGTATTATATGGTCACAGGTGGACGCTTAAGAGGAGCGGACATAGCTCATGTATAGCTGGAGGGCCCTGGGGAATGGGTACCACTGAGCTATTCTGAAGGCGTCTTGACGGACTTGTAGACTCTGGATGAGGTACGGGGAGAGGATGATGGAGTCGACCCAGTTGGTCCAATCATGAAGACTCCAGGTGTCTCCTTTCTATTCCTGTCGTGTCCACAAGGGTAAGTGATCACAGGGGAGCAGAATCCAGCCTTCTCTCTGGAGCTCCTTTCCACTGACGACTCCATGCATAGAAACGCTGCTTTGGGGGTCTCTGCCCTTCCTGGCTCATTTCTCTCTTCTTTCTCATCACTTCCACATGTGCCTTCATTGCCTTTTACCTGTAACTTTCCTCTTCCTTGGGTTTTAATCTTTGATTTTTCACTTGATCAGTCCTCAGAGAAATAGACCATACCCATGCTTCACAACCAGTCTGTGGCTCGGGCAAGAAGGTGAAGGCAGCTCTCTGGAACTGCATCTTTGGTAAAGACCAGAATCTCTAGAAAACCTGTGCCCTCTTGGTCTAAACTCTGCCCTAGCTGGAGCCTAATACTCTCTGCAAGTGCAGCAACTAGGGCTATTGCTTTGCAAGCATGTCCTGGCAAGAATACACAGCAGCATCATGCTACCCAAGAAGTACAGTTCCGATTCTGTTGGGAAGGACGTAAAAAGTCTGCGGTCACTGGTGCCCGATGCTGTCTTGAACCAAAGGCGAATGGAGTATTTGTTCTGCTTTACAGACATGTGTGTGCATGTTGGGTGAATGTGTACACTTACTTGTATGTGTGCCTGGATATGTACGAGCAGAGTTCTGCGTGTGCACTAACACTCAACTGTGAGGATTATTACTTTGTGTTTGGGGAAAGTACCGTATACTTAGCTGGATGCTGTCAGCATTTAACAGACATTTGCAGAACGAGCAGATTATTCCATTTATCCAATACCATAAATATTTATGAAAGAATTTAATGATAATCGGAAGCCTCATAACTGATGATGATACAAACATGGACAAACCTCCTCTAAAACAATTTTGAAAGGGGGTGTGTCTCAGTCTCTGCTCAGAGACTGTCAGCAAGATGGATACTTCTCTGAACAAATCAGAATTTACCTTTTCTCTTTTTCCTTTTGTCCAGACTCCCTCCTCCCTTCTCAGTACCCACAGCCCTGAATCACTGTCTTATTTTCACAGATGTGGCTGCTGCGCGGGCCCCTTGCACATTCTATGCAAGGACCAACCCCTTCCGCTCTCCAGAACTCTGTGAACGTCATAGTCTTGGCCAACCGCTGATGTTTTGTTAAGGGCTGGGGATAAAAGTAAAGAGAATTTCGAAGTCGCAAATAGACCTTTAACAGTGGATGCTAAGTAGACTGTTTTCAGAAAGGTCAGCAGGTATCATAAGCCACACTGAATACAGGGATCTCCATATGAATAACAGCTTCAGTGAGATACCCATTCCCTTCATCCTTTACAGTTAGGGTTTTAGTTTTCACCAGGAAAACCTCATGTCCACCTATAGGGATTGTTTTCCTCCCTAAGTGTGTCTATCCTCTTGCACCTGGGCCCCAAGCAGCTGTAAATGGCGGATGCATCTATGACTATGATGGAATACAAAATCCTAAACTATAAATTTTGATGGTGTGGGTGATTTTATTTTCTTTTAGAACCTTATTGAGCAATTTTTTTCTTGTTTTATTTTTCTGAAACAGGGTCTCACTATGTAGCTCTGACTGTTCTTTTTCCTTTTATCTTTTATTGATTTTTATTGGGCTCTGTATTTTTCTCTGCTCCCCTCCCTGCCTCTCCCTTTCCCCCTTCAACCCTCCCCCAAGGTCCCCATGCTCCCAAATTACTCAGGAGATCTTGTCTTTTTCTACTTCCCATGTAGATTAGATCTATGTATGTCTCCCTTGGTGTCCTTATTGTTGTCTAAGATCTCTGTGATTGTGGTTTGCAGGCTGGTTTTCTTTGCTTTATGTTTAAAAACCACTTATGAGTGAGTACATATGATAATTGTCTTTCTGGGTCTGGGTTACCTCACTCAAAATGATGTTTTCTAGCTCCATCCATTTGCCTGCCAATTTCAAGATGTCATTATTTTCCTTGCTGTATAGTACTCCATTGTGTAAATGTATCATATTTTCTTTATCCATTCTTTGGTTGAGGGGAATTTAGGTTGTTTCCAGGTTCTGGCTATGACAACCAATGCTGCTATGAACATAGTTGAGCACATTTCCTTGTGGCACAATTGAACATTCTTTGGATATATACCCAAAAGTGGTATTACTGGATCTTGAGGAAGGTTATTTCCTAATTTTCTGAGAAATCGCCACACTGACATCCAAAGGGGCTGTACCAGCTTGCATTCCCACCAGCAATGCAGCAGTGTTCCCTTTCCCCCACAACCTCTCCAGCATAAGTTGTCATCAGTGTTTTTGATCTTGGCCATTCAGACAGGTGTAAGATGGAATCTCAGAGTTGTTTTGATTTGCATTTCTCTGATGACTAAGGATGTTGAACATTTCCTTCAGTGTTTTTCAGCCATTTTGGATTCCTCTGTTGAGAGTTCTCTGTTGAGGTCTGTACTCCATTTTTTATTGGATTATGTGTTCTTTTGATGACCAGTTTCTTGAGTTCTTTGTATATTTTGGAGATCAGACCTCTGGCTCTGACTGTTCTTAAAGTTACTACAGGCTAGGCTGGCCTTGAACATACAGAGATCTACCTGCCTCTGCTTCTGGGGTGCTTTGATTGAATGGTTCTTGACATAGACTTTGTAGTTGTCACAATGTCAAAAGTTCAATGGGCATGGGACCCATAGTCCCTTTCCTACTGCAGAGAGATGATCTAGGAAGGCTTGCGCACCTGACGACGAGCGGCCCCTCCTGTCTTTCCTACTGCAGAGAGATGATCTAGGAAGGCTTGTGCACCTGACGACGAGCGGCCCCTCCTGTCTGTCTATCCGTGTCATCCAGTAACCAAGTCCTCACTTGCTGTGCGGTCCTTAGCAGACCAAGCATGAGCCAAGCCCCCTTCCCACATGTCAATTCTCAGAGTTCAGCACAGCTTGAAAAGGTACATTAGGGATGCACTTTCAACTGTCCTAAAATATAGGTAAGATGCAAGGATTGTTCTTGTGTTCCAGGCCAGGATAGTGCTTACATCATGAGATGATTTCCTTTCTTTAATTAATCCTTTTCCTGTCATGCATTGACTCATGACAAGAGATCCATTAAACATACAGAACAGGACTTATATTAATGCCATTCAAGATAGAGGTTGTTTATCCTCATTTATCCTCGCTAGCTATGCTTTTAATTTATAGCTTTTTCTTTGGCCAGAACACAGTCTTAGGCCTTCCTTCTTCTGTAGACTCTGTGAGCAGGAGGGGAGATCTTTAAAGAGACATTTCTCCTTCAACAGGGAGCCCTGGGGAAGAGAACAGTTTTCCCATCTATGTCAGTTGCCTTCCTTCTTGCTATGACAAGATACCTGACAGGTGTCACTGAGGGGAAGGAAGGGGTTATTTGGCTTCGAGTTCAAAGGAACCAACACATCATTGAGAGAAAGGCATGGCAGCAGAAATGGGGGAGACAGGCAGATAGCATTGCATCCACTGTCATGAATCAGAAAGTAGAAAGTGGAGCTGTGCAGTAAAACCTCAAGGCCCCTCAGAATGACCTGTGTTCTCCAACAAGGGTCAGCCTCCCCAAATCCCCACAGCCTTCCCAAACAAAGCCACCAGCTGGGACCAAGTATTCAAATTGACTAACCTATGGCATTTCACATTTAAACTGCGATTCCACTATATTAAAATTATTCTTAAACCCTGAAATAGTTAATAGTTTTATAGGGAACGTTTATAGATCTCCATACCTTAAAAATACTACTTTAAAGTAACAAAGTGAATTCAAACACATTGTCTCATTCAGCGAATTATCTGAGACCTGCCTAGCAATTGCAAGTCCTCCTACCACTCCAAGGAAGGTTGAGGCCATTAGAGGGTGTCCCAGAGGAGGAATGTTGGAAAGGAAACTGCCTTTTTCATTCTTTTTGAGAATGGCCATGTAATTTCTCAAGTTCTCTGTCCCTTTATTGGCAGTTTTGACATGACCTTATGGCTGTACCTCTCAATTATCTTGGATCCATATGCTGTTAAGATGTTAATAAGGGAGGGGAAAGTCATTACTTGAAGAAACGACCTCCTGCAGTCTGCTGTCTAGTGGCCTGTGTGCTCTTCTTCGGAGCTGTATGTGAGAATGAGGGGAGCTAACTTCCCTTATTTTCATTCTTAGAAGGTCACTAGTTAGGTACATGAAAGCATGCATCTCCCTCTTTAAAAATATTTTAAAATCATTTAAAAAGATTCAAGTCATCTAGGGAGCTGTGGGCCCATTATGTAAAGTAACACTAATGGGAGCTCAGTAGGAAGAAGGCTAAGGCAAAGCAGACACCCAGGGAGCAGAAGCGGGGAGGCTTTATGAGGTTAATAAATTTCACACCTTTATACATTTAATAAAAGGCTTGTGTCTAAATTATGAGAATGCTCTTGAGCGCGAGGCATAGGTTTTTGAAACCTTTCATGTCTAAGGATATTTAAACAGCAGAATAATAATTCGACTGGAACTTCTTGGAGTGGGTAGGTAGTAAAAATGACAGGGGATCTTCAGAGATGTTTTCATTGGCCCATTCATCACCTGAAACTCCAATACAGTCAGGATTTACTGAAAGAATAACACATTCCCATATATTCAGTGCTGGAGTGTGATAACGTTGAATGTTCTCGGAAACTATCCATTCCATTACATATGCTTCCCCGGGATGGCAACTGGTATGGCTGGTGGGGCGCTGTATATACTCCATTGCCGGCTATTCCTTTCTGCAGGCAATGTCTTCTGCGTTTCTTGTTTTCTGCTCCAGCTTGTGGATTAGCGATCACTCTGACTCACGGTTACATGGGATTTTCTGAGGATAAAGGAGACTCCAGAGCAGCTGCCCGTGAGACAACAAAAGCAGACGTCTTCCCTTGAGCAGCACATACCCAAACAACATTCCTGTGTCAAAATTAGCTAATTAATTAAACAAACCATCCCATAGCAAAAGCCTATCTATCCAATTTAGATTTAGATTTTAAAAAAAAAAAAAAAAAAAAAAAAACAACAACAACAGCGAAAGCAGCAACAAGGAGAAAACAAAGCAAAACAACACATGGGTTTGAGTCTTGGCTCTGTCATTTATTCTGTATCTTTGGCAAGCTGTAGTCTCTTCCCTGATTCCCACAGTCTTCAAGAGAAAATAAGGCGAATTGTGTTACAGCAGCATTTTGAAAATAATTAGGGGGATGAATTAGCGAGCTATAAATCACTATACAATTGCTAATTATAATCATAATTTGTTAACTCATGCAATATTAATCCGAGCCTTTATGGGCATCACACATTGTGTAAAGCACTTGTCAACCTACAAAGGCAGGTTGAGGCACCCAAAGTAAGGGAACAAAGAGTTTATTTGAGCCCAAGTGAGGCCGGTCATTGGGAATCATCACAACTCACAGTTGCTTAGAATAAAAGCTTGAAGGAGATCTGATTTACAATGAGGGGACAGGAAAAGAGTAGCAATAGACTTTTGGTTGCAGTCACCTTGCTAGAAAAGAAAACATTCTTGGATGTTGATAATTTGTGTTTCATATTTGGTTATAGACGCCAAGAAAGAATTGTGATAAACAGGAACAAAGTATTCTTTAGCTATTTATTATGCTGACTTTAGTATTTCTACAGAGATCTAAGCTCGAGCAGTTAAAAGTTAAAATTAACCAGGTCCTGAAATTGAAATGTAGCAAGTATGCCAGTTATCCTACAGCCCGTGTCTGCCAGGCTCCATAAGGACTGCCAGACCCTCTTTTTTGTATTTATGTTTTCATGCTCTATTGAAACAGAAAGATAGACAAGCTGCTCAAGAACCTGCAATCAACGATAATACCAATGGTTGACATCCACAGGGCACTGTGTGCACAACCATGGTTAAAGCATGACTTACAAAAATGACCAGAAGTCAAGGGGGGATAGTATATAATAGAGACTTTGAAGAAACAAATAAAAAGTACAGTGGACCTCACGGGATTCAGGAGATGCTATTGTAAGCTCCAGGTAGCTCATAACACATGGCAGCTGTAAGGCCCACATTCCTTTCTCCTAGAACAGTGGTTCTCAACCATTGAGTTGTGACCTCTTTGGGAATGAACGACCCTTTCACAGGGTCCACGTATCAGATATCCCGCATTTCAGGTATTTACATTATGATTCATAACAGTAGGAAAAATCAGTTATTAAGTAGCAGCAAAAGTAATTTTATGGTGGGGGTCACCACAACATGAGGAACTGTACGAAAAGGTTGCAGCATTAGGAAGGTTGAGAACCACTGTCCTCGGAGACACATCTGCCTTGGATGGAGACTCTGAAAACCTATAGCAGTGGTTACTCACATACACTTCAGATGTCCATGCATGGCTGCATCTAAGTTTTTCTGAACATGGCAGCAACTTCCTCTTGATTTCTCAGGCAGCATCTAGTTGGCTGATATATTGGCGCCAACAAAACGCAGATGCAAATATGGCCACAAGGAGCCGTGGAACTTCCGGCAGAAGAGAGGTTGTTAGGCCTTCTTAAAAATAATTTCTCATTTAATATTCTTCTGAAATGAGTTGTATAAAAGCCGTGGAGGCTGGGATCTGGGTGAGATGTTTAGGAGGAGACTGGATCAGAGAAATATGTTGCGTTCAGAGGAAGGCGTTGTTTATTGTCATAGCAAACTGAGTTGGATATTATTAATGCCTGTGACTGGAATTGGTGGCCCATAACGCTAGTCACTCAGGAAACAGAGACAAGAGTGTCAGCGAGATCTGACACTGGCTTGACTGTGTTATGGATTCCAGTACAGTTAGTGTTATGAAGAGAGGGACCCTTTCAGAATAAACGACAAACAAACAACAAAAACTAAATGCAAAGTCGGTGTCTTAGAAGTCTAGAGATACAGGTTCAGAGGCGAATTCCAATAGATTCATATGCTCTTTGCCATCGTGTGGCCATATACAATATGAGGGCACTGGCTGAACACATCCTTGTGAGGTTTGTGATGTTCTGCTGGGGATGTATTTGCCTAAATGCCTACACTTACTGCAGGGATGGCCATCTCAGGGTCAGAACCACTCTTCCATAATGGCAGAGAAAGCAGCAATCAGGTAGGCACAGAAAACTGATGTGATGTTTGTGGTATGTTCAGCATGCTCAAGTCTAGCTTAAGTTGTGACTTGTTACTTAAAGGAGTGTATTTTCTGTATCAGAGAGGAATTTGTCACACGTTTTTTTTTTTAGTAGAATTATGGCAAATTTAGGTTTTAAACGTAGAATAATGATCCCTGAGCACAGCAAAAAAGTAGTACTGAAAGCTGGAGACATGTTAGCAGGAGTACCAGAGGACGCATAAAGAATGATGGACGACTTACAGTCTTCCCTCTTAACATTTACATAATGGAATAGCCAGAAGGTAGAGGGTAGGAACTGATTTAAGGGGTAATGGATTTTTGTTTTTGAACACTGGGAGATTCACTTTCAGTTTGGAAAATTTTGCTGGTCCTGTGTTTTTCACATATTTTATGAATTTTGAACATCACTGTCATGCACAGTATTAACAGGATAAATGTCAAGGTTGTTATTACTGAAGAGTTGAACCTCTTTCTCCCATTCACTTTTACATCCGTTCAGTCTCTCCTTCCATATTTCCTTCAGCAAAAGACTGGCTTTCTTGAGTAGACAAGAAAGCAGGTTGGTGTGTATGCTGTGGTTTTATGATGTGGCACAGGTGTTTTCTTTCCCATACCAGTCGCACGGGGCAAGTCTCACTCAGACATGTGTACTTGCAGGGCTTTCCTCGTATGTACTGGCTGCTCTTTATTCATACATGGTGTGCAAAGTGTTTGTGATTTGAAGCCAAGCATCAGCATGTTTCTGGTTCACTCATTCAGATATGGTGATTGATTAACAAGTGATATGTACTCATCATTATTTTATTTGGCATCATGTGTATTGATGATTTTATGTGTCACTAAGAAATAAACAATATTTTACTTACTTTTGAATGGATAATTCTTGAATGGCCTATAGAGTCAGAATGTATGCTTGTCAGCTTCTCTGACAGCCACCTCAGGGTAGATGTGAGCTTGCCCGTGCATATGCTGGGAGAACTGTGTGTAAGCACTGACTGGATGGATATGTGGTATATATGGCAAATAAATAATCAAAATATTTCCCATCTTGGTACACTCCCTGATAGCACCTCTTCTCTCTCAGTCATAAAAGCAAGTCAGTGGCACTAGCCAGAATGGAAATAGATGGAATGAAGGGATCTATTATTTCAATTATAAAATATTGAACTTTTATGACCTGCCTGACAGGTAAAATTCAAATCGCACAAGAAACTTTAAGCCAAAATTATGCTTAACATGTTTCATCACCAAAAATAATATAAGTGCTATACATTTCACGATTGGTTGAAGAAAAGCAATTTTCCTGGACCAAATTGGCAAATTTGTCATTCGGTGAACTACTGAGCTAATGATTATTGATGAAGAGTTTGACTTCTACTTTGATGGACAGCCTCAAGGCAAGGCTACAGCGATCTTTGCAGCAACAATACAAGTCTTACTGAGTTTTTTGGCATTACTACAAAATGATGTGAAAATGATTGAAGATACCAAGTACTGGAATTCTATAATTACTTTCTATTCAACAAAAAGCAACAAAAAGATGTCTACACCAAGCAACAAAAGAATTGCCCCCAAATTATGAAGACAAAATCTTTCTAAAAATCTGTAGCAGGCACTTGCTTACCCCTCACTGGTCAGAACTATGTCAGACAGGGAATCTCAGCTGCATAGAGATTCTGGGAAATATAGCCTGACACACGGCATCCTTGGGTGTGGCTTAAATTCTAAGACTAAAGAAAAAAGAGAAACTGAATGATGGAAAAGCATCAAACAGTGTTTCACTGCCCTCAGCTGAAGTTCTTACTCCCTTTTGCTCATTTTTAAACTAAATCACATGAAAAATTCACCCCCCCCCCCAAAAAAAACTAACTCACTGTAATTCAGGTCTTAAGTTATTTTAAAAGTTGTTGCTGCTCTCCTTAAATCCTGTGTTACTTAGATTCGTGAGGAGCTCTAAGTTGTAATATATCAAGCAAATGATTGCAGTGCCATATTGAGAAAGCCGAGGTATGTACCTGTTCAAGGCTACAAAATGACACATAAAACCTAGGGAACCCTTCCAGGATTTTGTTCAGTGCCATGTCTGTGCCAAAACCAATCATATGGACATTGTTTTTCCCTAAACGAATATTCCATTTATCAACTATTTCAAATGTTAACTTATTTGCATTTCTGAAGTAAACCTCCATTGTGGAAATCAGTTTCTTGCTAGACAAACATAATTGTGATGACAATTACCAGTGTTTCATATGGCAATTCTTACATATTTTGTCAGAGGACTGAGGGTCTGTCTAAGGGAAAGAGGAATTTATAGGGGCTTCTCTTTGCTCCTTGATTATGAATATTAGGAACAGTACATCAAAATCCACCACTACAGCATGTTCATGGTAAGACTTGCAGCTTTCTGGTGTTTTTGATCCATTTGAGGAGGGAGGGCAGTGCCTCACTGTGTGATGTAGTGTGAGAAGATAAAGGACAGGAGAACCTGTTCCTCTTTTAGTCTCTCTGACACAACGATGGTCCTGCGCAGTCACTACCTTTGTCTCTTACTCTTTGGAACTCTCTTCTGCCATGAGACATTGGACTGGAGTCAGGATCTCAGCTCTGGCTGTAAGCTGAGACTACTGTGGAGTATTTTAGATGGTCAGGGCCTATCCTGAACCCAAGGATTTGGGTCTCATTGGCTCTCAGTATTGGGGTCAGACATCGGCACTTTGGGAGAAGAGTCTCTGGGTAATGCTAGAAGGCATAAAGTACAGAAATCCATTAGAGCGCTAATAGTGATGTTCAAAGGACGGTCTACTGGAAGCAGCATTAGAGTTGTGTCCAGAATTCAGCATCTCAGCTCCTCCCCAGTCTGCTGAATCAGAATCTACATGGACCTCCTCGGGTGCTTTGGGGTACTGTGAAGTTAGAAGGGCACTTCTGGGATTCCTCCTTATATCTCTCATTTATGAGCCGATCATAGCAAATTGCCTCCTGGCTGAAAGGTCTTCTTCAGTAGCTCCTCATGCAATCTGAATTCTTCAGTAGCATCCTTTGAAAGTTCATCTTGGTCTAGTCTTGCCTGCTCTCCAACTATTCCTGCTTCGATGATCCTTGTCTTTGGAAACGCCTGTTTGCATCCTGAATGACTCTCAACTGTTTCTAACTGGTTCTGGCTTCTTTGCCTTCTAGGTCCAGCCCAGAGTTAGGCTTGCCTCTACCACTGCACACCATCGCACAAATCTTTATGCTCTGACTTGTGAGTTGCTTGATGCACACTCACAAGCCACCTTTCTATTGGTTTTTCTTCCCTTCTTACTGAGACTGTGAGGACCTTAAAGACAAACAAGACATCCTGATCATCCTCCAATTCAGAGTACATACTCAATGAATACGGCGGACATTCGAAACATGTTTATTATCTGGGCTTGCTGAAGTGAACTGACCATTGACTTGGAGATCAGGTGGAAAATGTCTCGTTATGTCAATACTACTAGCTTCTCTTAGTCCTGCTAGTCTCTTCCCAATGGGACTTAAGATACTTTCCTGCTTTTGTAGTTACACTGGAGAGCTTTTCTGCATGATTCATTTTCAGCTAGTCATGGTTGCTGATTATTGAGTCTTTGACTCTCAGGAATTTACCAGCAATTGTTGACACATAGGTAGATGTAGTGCTTCTCTCTGTGTCCCTCTCTCCCCCTTCCTTTGTGTGTGTGTGTGTGTGTGTGTGTGTGTGTGTGTGTGTTCTGGCATCCATGTACAATACTGAGTATATGGAGGCCAGAGAACACCTTCAGCATTAGCCCTCATATTCCATGTTGTTTGGGACAGGATCTCTTGTGCATTGCTGTGGATGCCAGGCCAGCAGCCTGATGGACTGATGTCTGAAGCATCGCCTGTCTGTCTTCCACCTCACCTTTGGAGCACTGGAACGACACATGTACACTATTGCATCCAGCTTTTCCCGAGTTTTGCGGATGTGCACTAAGGCTTGCAAGATCACGCCACAAGACGTTAGCCACTGAACTGCCTCGCTAGACCGCTGAAAACCTTTTTCATTTATGTGTTTTAGTTAATATGCTGTTGTTCACAGATCTTGGAATAGAGTAAATATACTATATTAGATTCTGTTAGAAATAAGCACTGGCCTGTAGTTCTAAAACTCCATGAAATTAGGATAAAAGAATTTAGAATTATGCAGCTGGATGTATGGGGTGCTTCTTACACAGACTTGGTATTTCCAATAGCTTCCTTGTTTTTCAATGGAATTGTCATTATTTCTTTTTGTTCATGTTCCTTAAGCAGTACTTTGATCAGCTAGGGTGTGTGGGTCTTGAACTGTCAGCATCTCTGATCTCAGCTTCCCAGGTATCTTACAGAACACAATAGGCATTTTTTTTAAACTTCCCTTTGCCATTTATAGATTGCTATTCTGGTTTGGCCCTTGCAAGATCCCAGTAAAAGGGGCTTATAAAGCAGGAATTTAGTTGGGTTGCTCCAGTTTGCAGCTGATAGGCAGGCTTAGAAGCCTCTACCATTCTCCAAGAGCCAGTTTCGTTTCCGTTCACTTAGAAACGCCTTGATACACTTAGTCCTGCAGACTCCCTGACCCCAGAATGACTGGGGCAGTCGGGCTGAGGGCCTTGTATCCCTAAACATGCTGTAGTTATGGTAACCATCTTTTTTTCTTAAATTAAATTATTTATTTTACATCCTGGTCCCAGTTTCCCCTCCCCCCTCTCCTCCCATTTCCTCCCCTGCCCTTTGCCCATCCTCCACTTCCCCCAAATCATTTCTCCTCTGTTTCTGTTCAGAAAGAGGCAGTCCACCCACGGGTGTCCACGAAGCATGGTATATCTAGCTGCTGTAGGGCTGAGCTCCTCCCCCTGTTTTAAGGCTAGGCAAGGCAGCCCAGTACGAGGAATAGGTTCCCAAAGGCCAGCCAAAGCATTCGGGACAGCTCCTGCTTCCACTGTTAGGAGTTCCGCAAGTAGACCAAGTGACACAACTGTCACACGGATGTAGAGGACCTAGGTCAGCCCTGTGCAGGCTCCCTGGCTCCTATGAACCCAGGTTAGTTGTTTCTGTGGGTTTTCTTGTGATGTCTTTGACCCCTCTGGCTCTTACAATCCTTCCTCCCTCTCCTCAGCAGGATTCCCCTAGCTCAGCCTAATGTTTGGCCGTTGGTTCTGCATCTGTTTCCATCAGTTACTGGATGAAGGCTTTCTGATGACAGTTGGGGTAGTGACCAATCTGGTTCCAGGAGATGGACAATCAGGCTACCTATTCACGACTGCTCGGAGACTCAGCTAGGGTCACCCTCGTCTATTTCTGGCAGTTTCTCGTGCACCAGGTTTCTTAAAGGCAATGTCCTTTGTAGACAACAAACTCCCCATGTCTCCTTCCCAGACATAGACTGCAAAGCTGAGTGTGTTGTCACACCCACCATACAGCATGTAGGGACGAGCATAGCCCTGGGTGTCACACATGGCTGAGTCCCATGCTGTTTTTCACAAAGAACCTTGATGCCATGGCCCTTACTCTGTAATCTTTTAATGGATCTCATATTCTGCAAGGCTTCATCCTGACCATCCTACAGGTCAACTGAAATAGACTAGAATATTTTTAGAGGACAGAAGTCAGCAGAGAGAATAACCAGTCACTAAGAAACTTGACTTGGTCAGATGGGGTCTTGGGTCATCTTCTGATAGAAGCCTTTTTCCTGTATTCTTTCCAGTAGCCAGTAGGGTACCTCAAGGAATACCTTTAGGTTTCCTTACTTAGGCCTTGAGGTCTTCAGCACCAAAGAGTCTCAGGTAAAATATCCACATTTTGGCTTTCTGTCTGAGATCCTGTCACACACTGGCTCTTCTCACTGAGGACAACATCAGGCTACACACAGGCTAAGGCCTGAGCTATCAGCTCCTGAGAATGATTAGTAAGGCCTGCTAAGAACAGCACTTTCCAGACAGGACAGCAGGTCACGTGGGAATGTCAGGCCCTCACAGCGGAGACGTGTTCCATTTCCAAAGCTTGTTCACATCTTTTTTATCAAATGGATCTTTACAGCCATCCTGAGAGATAGACACCATCACCCACATGTTAGACACGATAAAGATCCATGCATACAGAGATAAATGAGCTGCCTCTAACAGGGTGGGAATCACAGCACATCTGAGATACTGCTCCATACATATACATGCACAGACACACACACAGACACAGACACACACATAGACACACATGCACATACATAAACACAGACACACACAGACATATGCATGCACACACAGACACACTCAAAGACACACACACAGCTACACACAGAGACACACATATACACACAGACACGCACACACAGAGTAAGAGAGAGAGAGAGACAGAGACAGAGACAGAGACAGAGAATGAAAGCTTTTTGCAAATAAAAACACTTCACTTTTCTACCCAAACCTCTTACCTGCGAAATATTCCCTGTGGAAGGACCCTGGCCTATGGTTTCTGAGAACCCTTCCTTCACTGTACTAAACATTCATTTGTAGTACTTATTGAAATGTTTTCCAGTAAGTGACAAAATTGCAAATAGAATATATGCTTAATGGCAGCCTTGGCAATGATTGGCTTGGACATCACAGCCTGGAATGATCTTCAGTTTCTTCTGGCCTCTGAGACAGTCACAGACTCCTGGTCATCCCCCAGGCTGATCTGTGGGACTCTGGACATTCCTGGAGGGGCCACTAGCAGTGGGGAGCCTGTATAATGAGCCCATTCTTCACAGCTTACCCTTCCAGATGACTGTGAGCGGTAATAAAAATGGGAGCAAACAGGGAGAGTTTAGTGTGTTTATTGCTGCTATTGAGAAAATAATGTGATAATAAACAGGGCCAGTAATGGAAATTGCTTCTAAGAATAAAATTATGTTATTATGAGTTACACACCGACATCAGAAGGCATTTCATCTCCAATTGAGAAGTGCCTGGCTGGTTGGTGCTGTTCAGAGGCCTTTGCTCCTGGGAGCCCCGTGCCTTGCTCTGCTTGCCAATTTGAACTTTTAGCCTCATTGCTTTCTTGGAGTGGCTGATCTTTGGAAATGGGGCAGCTTGGGCTGCACTGCATTTTAATTAGTATATTTAATCCCCAGGATTGTGTGCGGAAGCACAGTATTTTTCTTTGTGGAGTCTCATTAGGTCTGGTTGGAGAAGCCCCTTTTTTGGTATATGATGAAGGAATTAACCCTGAGCATAGTTTAAATGGTCTGTGTGGAAGACATCTCTTTTTATATCTGCTAATTGCCAATCATGTCATTAGCACAGGCATTAAGTAAAATTAAGGCTTGAGAGGTCAGTTCTGCTACTAATTAGAGAGAAAATGACAGAGAAATGTCCAACTGACAATCCAAGAAAACTGATGATAACTAGTCCTTAGTGAGCTGGGAGCAAACCACCTTATAACCCTTTCGTCCACATGGCAACCTTTTTCCTCCATAGATTGTCTTTGTACCTGGCAAAAGGACAGATAAACTTTTTTTCTGCTGGGATTCTTTCACTTTCCACTTCCATCCGTCAAAATCCTGCTCATCCCCCAGCATTTGGCCTTCCTGTGATGTCTCTATAGGAAAGCCACATCTGGCCAAATGGGATCTCCCTTGCTCAGGCTGTCCCAGTGGGCTGCCGAGACCTCTGCTAGAGAACACGACACAGTGCTGTCTTGAGCACTAAGTAAGCAGCCCTGTGGGCCCGACCCTAAGCTTATCCTTTTGGTCTCTGTCACTGTCTCTCATTCCTCTCTGTTTCCATGGTGAAAGATGGCTGTGGTGACAACAGGAGTCGTCTGTGTGCACATTGAGGCAGTAGATGTGTATTAAGTGATGCTGACTATAAGGTTTTTGTGGCATGGAAGGGACTGCAGCTAGGATCAGTCAAAAGAAACATGAAGCATTCATGCTATAGAGAATATACTCTTAAACTTTTTTCTCTCGCAACTTCCTTTGCCCATCCCCTAGAAGCCTGTATATTGGTAGGTGTATAAATTCTGTATGCAAATAAGTAGCAAGCAACCGGGGTTGGGGAGCAACCTTTACAATTCTTTAGTATATTCATAGATTTATCATTTGTTTAAAAAAGCCAATTTGTGTGTTGATGAAATGGGTAGCTTGTTTATTTACCATAAAGAGTAAGATTTTGACTGGGTATTGGCACAGTAGGATAAGGGCATCTTCAGTGTTTTTTATAATTGAGCAACACTTTGATTTTATAATTGTCAATATCAAGAATGCACTTAGCAATAGTAAAGTGATACCAAATGGCAGAAGTCTGCTTAAGGTCATTTCCGAAATTATTGGAAATTCTGTCCTCATCTTAAGCCAAAATTTATTTAATAAATGCTTTAATTAAACTCAAATCAGCAACATAAATGGCATTTTTTTCATCAAATTTCCCCCAGCTGGCAAAAAAGCTACACAATTTGATACTTGCATGATGAGGAATGATGGTAGGGAATTATTAAAAATCTTTACTTTCCATATTTGAACCATTATGGTTTTATGAGAGCAGGAAAAACTTTGAATGCACAGGATAAATATAACCGGTCATCCTTAACCATAGTCTGGAGTCTAAGCCGAGATGCTTCAGGCTGTAGCATCACATGTTCTGATAGTGCCTAGCATCAAGGCATGCATGCTGCATTGCACGCATGCTGGGAGCTCCCTCCCAAGGCTGTGGTGAAGTTGCACAACGTATACAGGGAGCCCAGTAGAAAAGCACCTCAGGTTCAGGACACATTTGAGTTAATTTATATTTAATGCACATTCCCCACATTTTATAGCAACATTTCCCACAACCCCTAAATTGGTCAAGGCCACAGTTGAGTGCCTGGACTCTCGAGTATATATTTGGAATTGATAGTGTCTCTACTGAATGACCCTCTCCTTTCTTGGGCCTGGTTAATGAGCTGGAAAAAGCAGGGAGGGCCCCGTTGAAGAGTCATGGCTTGGGTCTGTTGTGACAATAGCTCCTTCTTTTTATTTGTATGAGTCTCTGTGTGTGTGAGGGGTATTATCTAGTGCGTGGTACGTCACACAAGTGTGTGAGTTGGTATATAGTGGATGTCTGTGTGCTTGTGTGTCTAGGCAAAAAGTCAACCCCAGGCATCTCCCTCAGTTTCTCCCCACCTTATTTTTCTTTGAGACAGGGTATTTTATTTTTGCCCGGAGCTCACTAGCCAATCCAGCTGTGCTGCTTAGTCAGGAATCCAGAGATCCAGCCGTCTCCATCTCCATCACACTCCGCCTTCACTCCTCCCTACACCTCCCTCCCATTCTGAAGTTGGGATCATATATGTGCTCACCAATATTTTGCCGGGGTTTCTGGAAGTTGATCTTAGCCCCTCATGCCTGAGCAAGAGCACATTCTCAACTGGCGCATCTTACTATACTCCGAACAGCTTTCTCTCCTCATAGAAGAATTCTTCTAAGAGCCAAGATAAGAGAGCATCCTTGTTATTCAAGGAATGGGATTTTACAACTGCCTTTCTTTCCCCACCCTAAGAGGTACCTACCCCATCTCAGTAATTGTTCCTATTAGGAGTGGAAACATTAGGGCAGCAAGCTCTGGGTTAGATTTTCAAAAATTACTGGGGTTTATTTGTAAGATGAATTGTCAATGGCTCCAAATTTCATATAATATTCCCCTTTTCCCACAACCGCTCTAATACATTTTTCTGCTTTTCAGCTTGTATTCATCATAGATAGTGGTGGGCTTTGTAAAAAGATTTCATTCAAGTGTGTCATGTACTTTGAACATGTTCAACTTTGATAAAGTCCCATTCCTTCCCCACCTCCACTGGCCTTTTCCTCAGCCCTTTCCCTTATGTGTTCTGTGTATATTCTACATGTCTAAACAAAACACAGTTGTTTGAATCATATAAACTCACAGAAGACGCCTTGCCTTGCCTATGTTCTTTGTATGTTTCTACTTAGCTAGAAATATCTTTAATAATAGTTTATTTCTCCCCATTTCTTCTGATAAATCACCCAGTCTGTCACACAACAATGCAGTTCTACATGCACACAGTGTATGCTCAGCTCCTAGCTGTGTCCTTTTCTAAGAAAATTGAATGTAAGTCAAGGGGAAGAAGAAGCAGATGCCATTTCTTTGAATTGGTCACACAGAAGAACATGTTACTTACTGATGTCAGATTTTATTTGCTGTTTGAAGTAGCTACCATCTTTAGGAGCAAGAATAAATTCTCCCAGACCTTGAACACTATCTATCAAATATAGAATATTCTCTTGGTAAATATAATCTCCAGCCCTTTCTGTGGCAACCAGTGGGGAGACAATAAAGTTAGCTGCGTTTTGTAGACTGCCTTTTTCTAATCCTTCTATTTCTCCACCCACCTGCTCCTACACCAATGTCCCCTCCCTCCCTCCCTCCCTCCCTCCTTCCCTCCCTCCCTCCCTCCCTCCTTCCCTCCCTCCCTCCCTCCTTCCCTCCCTCCCTCTCTCCCTCCCTCTTTCACTCCCTCTCTTCCCCCAGTTTGGCAAGTATAAGTATAGATAGCAAAACACAGGTGAGTTGTTTAGATAAGACGGGAGTAAGGGAAAACAAAGGATGTATGTAGTGTATGATGTATGTAGTGTTAATTTCTTTCTGAGAAGTAAATGGATTAATCTAAATATAATGTCTCCACTGTAAATTGCTGGCCCCCTTTACCAGGCTGATGAGCTGTTTTAGGGAATTGGTTAAACTGCTTGGTTGGGATCTCATTATGGATTGGTACCGACTTCCACCAGGTTCCTCGGTTGTGCCCTACCCTTCAAGAGTTCAAAGAGGATCTTGTTTCAAAACAGGTGGTCGCAAATATCTTTAGTTAACCTGTGATGAGTTCAACTGAGGGGTGCTTCCTTAACTAATACGACTGCAGTCCTTACGAAAAAAGGATATCGGGGTTCCTGCATATATGCAAGGGAAATTTATTAGGATGCTGAAGTTTATGAAGCTGAAGACAGTAGTGCCAAAGATGGCTACTCCTGGAAACTGAGGGAGACTGTCAGGGGCAGGGATGAGATTCTCCCTCCTAAACTTCAGAGCCCTGGCAACATCTTCATCTAAAGCAATGCTTCTCAACCCTCCTGATAGGGTGACTCTTTACTACAGCTCTCATGTTGGGGTGACCCTACCGCAACCATAAGATTATATTTTTGCTACCTCATAACTATTATTTTGCTACTGTTATGAATAGTAATGTAAAGGTCTGTATTTTCTGATGGTCTTTGGGGATTGTGATCCACAGGTTGGGAACCAATGATCTAAAGCTTCTAGGCTTACAACTGAGATATAATTAATTAGAGGTTCCTTACATATGGACAATTTTTCTTAATTGGGATTTCAGCTATTTCAGTCAATCATGATTCAAAAATATTATACAAAAGATCCCAGAACTAAAAAGTTTAAACTTCTAAACTCCATGTCACATTTCAGACTTTTAAGTTCTGTGTCATCCTGAGCAGCATGATGGGTTGTTTTACCACCCAGCCCTGCCCTGCCAGAGCATGAATCATGTCTGGCCAGATTTATAGAGGGCGTAGACATCCTCAGTATCAGACTGTGGAAGCATCACATATATAATGGTTAATCTCTTTCTGTGCTTAACTCATAAATTAAAATTTATCTGATGTATTCATATATATGAAAGTCACAGTACATGTAGAGTTGGTACATCTTTGATTTCAGACATATAATGAAGGACTTGGAATCTCAATGTCCCAAGAACATAGGGCATGCAGTTTCTATAGTAGCTAGACTGGTGCTAGCGAAATAGTGTACAGTGATATCCAGCTCCCACTGAACACAATCTCTGGGTGAAGCCATGGTACCTTGTCTATTCTCTAGTTTGTTAGTGGTTTCTGAGGACAGGGTGGTGCTGGAAAGCAGAGTTCTCTTGCCTTGCCTACTATCCCTCACCACTGGGTCCTTGTTACTATTGCTGACACAATCTATGCCTTCTCAGTCTTGGGGATGTACAGTCATGTTACAGCCACTAACCAATTCAGATAAAATGGGACTGTTGGCTTATGGCAAGAGATACACATTCATGTCCTCCAGAGACATGCATATAGATGTTACCATCATATCGGATAATTTCACATGCAGAAAAAACTACTGTGTTCCTAGCACCTAGCTCTGTGCTGTCTACACATGAGTGCAAAGTTGCTCAAGACAACTGTGTGTCTCATTTCAAGACTTTAAACATCCTCAGAAAACGGTGGTATCTTGGGTCGCTAATCCACTGTAAAGAAATGGCTGTTCTTTCTAAAATGTTATGACACTCAGTCCTCTTTCCCACAAACTGGTCCCACTAGGCCCACTGCTATTTCCTATAGAAGTAAGAAAACAACGCGGAGAATTGTCTTTCTGGGCAGGCCCAGTCACCAGTGTACAGAGAGAAGCCAAAGGCTGGAGGGAGCTTTTAATTTTCCTTCTGGCCAATCTGACCTTACAGACCGAAACGCTATAGAATGAACCCCGCTTTGTACTGGTTATCATGGTAGAGCTGATTTTTATTGGAAGTCAGTGGCCGGGGAATCTTTAGCATCCTCAGCTCATCCTTTGGGCTAGAATTTACCAGGCTTGTTCTGAGCTGAAAGGTGATTTTTTTTTCTCCTTCTGAAAGTTTGGCCAGATTCTTCTCAGCCATTTTTATGCTGTTGAAGCATGACACACAGTTATCATGCCCTGAAAACTGTTCAGAGGCTTCCCACCCACCTACAGACAACGAAAAAGGAGCAAAGTTCTTTTGTTGTTGTTGTTTTGTTTTTCTGAGTAAAAATTTCCCACGGAATCCTAGGCGTACAAGAAGTACTTCTTTGTCACAGTGGAGCGTTACTGTTCCCGCAGCATTTTAGGAGGTGTGTGGACTATGCAACATGACAGACTTCAGTCTGAATCTCACCTTTCTGAGCAGCCTTCTCGGGATCTGAAGTCAAGCATTTCACTTTCGAAAGCCTGTACTCCTCATTCATGAACGGGCTAGCACTTCAAGTTTCATGTGAGGGTGCAGTTTGGTGCCTGTGATCTTAAGAACATGGCATCGGCTGCCCTCTCAAACCTGAGAGCCTGGGAATCTTTAAAAATAAACTTTATTGTTTAAATTCAGTCCTGACTCACAGTGAAATTAGGTGGAAGGAGCCAAGATTTCTGTTAAGACCCCCTTTTTGCGTCCGTACACACTAGCTTCCCCTTTTGTCAGTGTCGTCGGTGACAGTTGAATAATCTCACAGCGTTTGACCAGTGTAAAATGACACATATCTGTGGGTATGATATCTTACTTTGTAGCTTCGTTGCCTAAAATGTCTTTTCCTCTCTGCCTTTTCATTCTAACCTCAGTAAATACCAGTATGTGTACTTTCTCAAAGACTCAGATTTCCAAGAATAGCATGGATTTGAAATCTCACAGTAACCTTTTAAATTGGCTTCTTCATTTAAAACTTTACATTGGATCCATGTCTTCCTGGATTGACAACTCTTTCCTTGTGCTAGAATAATAAATTGCCCAGAGAGTCTAAGTCTAATGGTTTATTCACCTACTGAAGATCATGCTGGTGGCTTCCAAATTTTGGCATAAAAATAAATAAGCTCCCAAGGTCCCGATGAGGAGCAGAAGGAGCGAGAACATGAGGGAGAAAGTCAGGAACGAGAGGGGTGCGTTCACTCATGGAGACGGTGGGACAGAACTAATGGGAGATCACCAACTCCAGTTGGAATGGGACTGATGGATCATGCGACCAAACCCGTCTCTCTGAGTGTGGCCAACAGCGGGGGCTGACTGAGAAGCAAAGGACAATGGCTCTGGGCTCTGATTGTTCTTCATGGACGGGCTCTGTGGGAGCCTTCTCAGCTTGGTCGATCACCTTCCTGGACCTGGGGGGAGTTGGGAGGACCTTGGTCTTAGCATAGAGTGGGGAACCCTGATGGCTCCTTGGCCTTGAGAGGGAGGGAGGGGAGGTATGGGTGGAGGGGAGGGGAGGGAAGGGGGAGAAGGAGGGGAGAAAAAGGGGAGAAGGAGGGGAGGGAGGGGGGAGGAGGAGGGAAGGAGATGGAAATTTTTAAATATAAAAAAAAATAAACCATGAGAAAAAATAAATAAATAAATAAATAAATCTGTTCTAAACACAAACATATAGGTTTGTAAAAGAACATACTCTAGCTTATTTTGGAAATATGAAGAATGGTTACTGGGCCCTATAGAAGGAGTTTGCACTGCTGTCTTCCAAATGCTTGCAGCATTTTGCGTTCTCACTGCATTGAGTGTGCATTCCTGGGGCTCCCTATACTCACTGCCATTTGATGATGTCAATGTTTCTTCCGGATTTCACTTCTACCCATATGCATAAATGATGTGTTATTTCTTAATTTTGCATTGCATTCATGGCATTACACAGAAAGCAATATTTCACTGCTTGTTTACCATCTGTGTGCCTTGGGCAAAGTGACTATTAAACTCTTTGGTTAATTTTACTATCTCTTTTATTATTGTTGATTATTAAATGTTCTCCGTACTTTTGCATTTACTGGTATCCTCTTGCAGATACTTTTTTCTTTCTGATGCTTATCTCTTCAGGATTTTGGAGGTCATATTTTTTTAAATAGAAGTTTTAATTTGAATAAAGTCCTGTTGATCAGTTTTTCTTTCATGAATTGGGATTTTGGTGTTACATCTAAAATGTTACCACCATACTCATGGTCACTTAAATATTTTCCTGTTTTTTTCATTAGAGTGAATTGAACAAAATGGAAACAAATTAAAATGCTTCCTTCCACTCAGACAAGATGAATTTCATTTATAGGAATATAAAACTAAAAATTTTAATTTTGAATGCTGCAAGATTTCTGGGAATAAGAAGTAGCAGACCAACAGAAGCATTATATTAAGAAACACAAAGGATCACAATTAGGTGGTCTTCATATTTTTACATTTTATAAATTGCAAAATTGGAGTGATAGAAATTAGGACAGTTGGCATGGGGTAAAAATGTTTAATAATTCTTTTGTGAATGTTTATGTACCCACATACTTCACAAAGTAAATTTCATTAGATATGAATTTTATCTAAAATTTTAAAAGGGATCTAGAGAATTGCATCATTGGTTAAGACCAGTTGTTGCTCTTGCAGAGAACCCAGGCTTGATTTCCACCATCTACATGATACTCTACAGTCATCATCAATCCAATTCCATGGGATCTAACACCCTTTGGTAACCCCCAAGGGCACCAAGCATGCACATGTTCCACATACATACATGTAGTCATATATTTCATATATGTCAAATAAAATGAAAACGTCTTTAGAAATAAACAGAAAATTAAAAAGCAATAGTAGGGTAGGTACTCAATGGAGGGTGATTTCTTGTTGGTGATGATGATGATGATGGTGACCTAGCAGGAGGAGGGGAGCAGGTGTTGAAAGACAATCCTCAAAGGTTGTATTTTTGATGAGTACCAGCTTGAAACTCTTGAGTCGTTACAAGATAGATAACCATGAATCTGTAATTTGAAATGTGCTCATTAAAATGAATGAATTTGTTATGCTCCAAGTTCCAGATGTTCAGGTAAGCATGGAGAATGGAGTTTCCTGACTCTTTCCATTGCTAATGAAGAGTAAATACCAGATGATTAACGTTGCAACACAGGGATGAACATAGGTCATGCGTTCAAGCTAAACCATCAAAAACCCTCTGAAGCTTCCAAGAACAAAAAGAGAAGCAGATGATCTTTGGAAATTCTTCCCAAAGTCATTTTTTACAGAGTCTGGAAGAGCACCACTCATTTTTGCAAAGGAGACTTTGAGAATGTGAGCTATCTGGAGGGCCAAAGAAACATCACAGGATGCAGAAGCCTGCAAAGGAGCTCTGGTATTGCTTTCAGGATCTGTGGTCTGGGGCCCTTGATCCTGTGTCCACTGGTGGTTAGAAATGGGGTGCACATGCTGTTGGCATGTAGTTTAGAATTATTCTCTGACACAGAATGCAATAAAGTGTTCCTCACTCGTTTTTTGTTGTGTAGTGTGGTGGTGATGATCTTTGATTAGAAAACTGAGAAGTCATTTCTGTAAGGTCGTGGAGTATTATACACTAAACTGGCAACCCTTTACTATCCCAGAGAGAGACTTCTTAGCCCCCAAGACATTTCTACCCAGTCTGCTTCTTATACTCTGAGTCTCTTTCCTACTGTTCAGGAAGAAGTGAAGATTTGATAACAGCTTTGCCTCCCAGACACAGGAGGTAAACACTGGGGTCCCTGAGGAAGACGATCCTCAAGTTAATATATGCAGTGGATGGCATGGCCTGGTGCACAGGAGGGAAGATGCTACCTGCATATTGGATTTGAAAATTCTTTAACAACAAAATCGCACATCTGTCTATTACCCAGGAGCACAACTGTTTCTTTCAATAAGGATTAGAACTTGTAGAGGACAGAGATGATGTCTCATCTGTTCCTGGATTCTCAGCACTTAGCACAGCACAACACAAAAAGTAGGGGCGTCATAACACCTTCTGAACTGATTTGAACCTCAGGGAAGCATTGACATGTGTAGTCAGCTGTTAAACTCTACAGTAGCCAAAGCCCTGTGCAGTCTGAATGGAGGTCACTCCTGAAAGCCAGGGTCCGTGCCTGGCAGGAGGTAGAAGGCAGCTCATTCTGACAAATAGATGGAGACTATTTGCCTGTACCCTGGGGGTTTAATCTTTTCCTTAGCATCTTGAAAGCCTATGGCGTTGAGCGCTGAAACACATCAGTGAGCAGTTGTCCTTAGTGCTCCGGTTCCCTTCCAATTCTTTTCATGAGAGGCTCATGTGATGGGTACTGACATTATTCCATGAATCTTAGGGACATCTGCCTCAGGCTCTTAGAAATGGTTTTCACCTGCTTGGATCTACCAGGAAATTGAAGTTCATTCTCTTTTCTGTACTCTCTGTGTCCTCATGTGTCGGGGAGGTGCCTTCTTTCTGAGTTGACACTGGAAGAATTTGAAATCACCAGGAAAGATAATGGCTGTGAGGTAGAATGCAGAAAAGAATGAGAGTGAGAATGAGCCAGAGATTCAGGGAATGTGAGATCAGGAGCAACTGGGGACAAGGAGGCCTATGGAGTAAGAGTCTCACGTCAGCAGCAGGGCTTGCGTAGTTATGCAAGTCCTGCAATCTTGGGATTGACGCGCTACAGAAGATGAACTCATCTTCCATGTTTTCTTGTCAGTCCCATTTCCTCCTTCTCTAAACCCCAGCTCCAGTGTCTTTAACTACGTGGAGATTCCTAAAGTTGGGTCTTCAGCTACAATGGACACCTATGCTATCAATTTATAGCTCCTTCCTAAAGATTTTTAATTTTTTTAGAACACATAGGACTTATTAATTAACCATTTACTTTGATGACAAGTGCTAATATTGGGCTTTCTGCTAGAAAACCACATGGCCAAAATCGATTTTTTCAAAAGGTAACTCGATTGGCTTATATAGGAAATATACCTACAACAGAGAGCAACCTAGCCATGGCGAAGTTGCAGAAACCTCTGGAGTGGTCCAGGAGAGAGGAGAGAGGTTTGCATGAGTATATAAATGAAGCAAATGGTTGGGAGAATGGTTTTGGGTGAGGGAATGGGCAGAGCCCTTCCTCCACAGGACAGTGGTTAGATGTTTTAAGGAGGTTCCTGGTCATGATACGGGAAGCAGCAGAAGGTGATGAAAGGGGCAGGAACCCTTCAGATGCTCTGTTGATGAATCACCTGGCTGGAAAAGTTCTCCAAGGCCAAGGCAGACACATGAACTGCTACGGTACATGTTGAGCCAGGTACAAAACACATGCATTGAGAATGGCTGGGCCTCACATCTCTGCCATTCTTTCATGATTCTCCTGCAGGTCCAAACCATATAATTTGTCATTGTCCTTGACCAGGCGTGGAGTACTGGTGTGTCTTCCCTCAAAGCCTTTGCTCCCCAGATGCTCATGGCCTGTAGGCATCTGCTGTCAAATTCCTGTCTGTCTGTTCATGCTCAGCTCAGATGTCTCCTCTCCCTCAAAGCTGCTAATGGTCTCCATCACAGTGAAAGGCTGCATTTATAGAGGGAGTTAAAGATTTCCACCTGTCCTGGGATCTCAGCAAGTTTCTTCAACCACCAATAATTATGAACAGCTCTTTCATGGCTTAACTACAAATGCTGAATGGGAAATCACACGTGGAACATGTCACACAAAGCCTGCTTGTAGTTGACAAGAATAAAGTTAACATCGCTCAGTAATGACAGTTGTCCCCTTCTCCATAGCCCTAATAACACAGAGCCCTGATTCATAACAGATAATCAGAGCGGCTCTTCAAGAGAAGAGAGTTTCTCCAAGTACCAAAAACATTAGAGTTGTGGAGGATAATTGCTTAAACTCTTGGTTTTTTTTCTAAGAAGAATTGAGGGTTTTGAGAGGGTGACAGAGGCAGCAAGGAGATCTGGGGACAAAGGAACTCATAAGGAAGTGTGCATGGTGCGCTTGTGAGTGGGGTGTCTGTAACGGTATACTGTGTGTACAGGTATGTGGATGCGAGTATTGAGTGTGCCGGGTGTGAGTGTGTGCAATCACGGGTATGTGAGTGGGATGGAGGAGACCAAGCATGTAAGAAATATTCTGCAGTTGAGTACACATACTCGCCCATCACCTGTCTCCCTCTCTGGGTGAGATCTTTTGTAAATGCCCAGAAAATGCCTCCATTCAAGGGTTGATGCAGGAGAATGTAGCCACTAAAGCCTACTATGGCAGTAGGAATCTGCTTTTCCTCCTACCCAAGTTGGCTCTGGGCTTGACACTTCTGCCTCCTTCTGGAATTGGCTTTGGTGATTTGCTATTAGAACACGATTATCCTTCTCGGTGCCAACCCAGAATGTCAGGGCTCTGTTATGGGTCTGGGCTACCACATCTGTCCTCTGGCTCTGTCCACTGACATTGCAAAACATCCTTGTTTTGACTCCTCTCAATGACTCCCTTAAGAGAGTATTCTTGGAAGTGCCAATTTAGTTATCCTGGCTGTATCATTTATTTTATTACTTAATATGAATTTTAACACAAAATAGATTACCTTACAGTATTTTCATATGTAGTTTCATTTGATCTGTATTTCCTGTCCTCTCCTCCAACTACCTGACCACCCTCCCCACTTTTATCTTGCCACCTGGAGTAACTCCCTTTGAATTTTCATATTACATATGTTTATTACCATCACCACACCCTCCATTAACATTCCATCCTTTCTCCTATCATAGGTCCCCTTCTAGCTTTCCCATCTCTATCAGCATTCACTCCCACATAAGCACTCAGACACACACACACACACACACACACACACAGAGAGAGAGAGAGAGAGAGAGAGAGAGAGAGAAATACATAAGTATCTCTGTGTGTGCATACATGAATATATAAATATATATGTATATATATACGTATAATATGTTAGTAGTTAGGATTTACATGGAAGAGAGAACATACAGGATTTGTATTTCTGAGTTTGAATTCCCTCATTTATTATATTTTCCTGTCTCATCCATTTTCCTCCAAATGAAATTTTTCTCACGGCTGAGGGAAATTCTAATGTGCATAAATGCCACATTTTCATTACCTGTTCATTTGTTGATGGACATCTAGACTGATTAATATTTGGAAAAAAAACCATGAAATGATTTCCAAAGTTCCCTCGTGATCCTGGTGAGCTGGGTTATGCCATCTCTTCCTTAAAAGTCTTTATGATAGAGCTCCTTCTAAGAGCAGGACAGCTGAGACCGCTGTGGGAAATGACTCAGGTCAACATTTCACACTGGAAGCTGCTTCGCTGCCTTCTGCGGAATTCTTCCCCCCTCATCCCTTGCCAGGCAGGGTTGCATACTTTCTGCGGGTTGTTTATAAGTGATTTTCAACAAAGCCACAGCACAGGCTTCAGTCATTCACAGGGAAGAAATGTTGCTTTTTGAGAATCACACTTTAACCTCTACACAAAAACAAACCCAGGGAAGAGGGAAGGTTCTGAAATTGCTTCCTGCCCTGTGAAAATGGTGAGTGACACAGAATCAAAACAAGCTCTCTAACTGATGCAATGTGGAAAATAGTCCCTTCTACCTTTAGAGTTCAGCCTGCTAGTAAGCAAATAGGACACACCCAGCCTCATCATCTGTGGGGTCTGGGTCCATTGATTCAACCAGTTATTCAATAAAGGTATTTGCAAAACATTATGGCTGTAGCTAACATGCACAGACATTTTTTTTTCTTGTCATTATTTCCTAGGAAATTCAATAGGGTTCAGATTTTGATGATATTTACATTATGTCTGGTATCTTCAGTTGCCTAGAGGTTATTTAAAGTCTAGAAGGGGCTAGAGAAATGGCTCAGTGTTTAAGTGTGTGTAGTGTTCTAGCAGAGGATCCAGGTTGCTTCCTAGCATCTACCTCGGGTGGTTTACAACTGCCTATAACTCTAGGTCAAGGGAGTCTCTTGCTTTTGGCCTTCCAGTGGTACCTGCACTCTCATTTACAACTGTCATAACACACACACATACATTTCCTTTATTATTTTTAAAATAAAGTACATAGAAAAAGTTGCACAGGTTACTAAATGATTTTTTTGCACGATACTGGAGCATTTGTAGATGGTTGCATTTGTGACCTTGGAGCCAATTCTTTCAGACACTGAAGAACAATTATAGTTCACACACAATAGATTTATGGTTTATTTTTCGTCTGCCTAGTAGAGTTTCTTGATGCAAACATCTCAGCTATTGTTAAGAGTGGAACAGAATAGTGGGACGGGCTATCTGAGAGTTGATTTGGTATTCAAAGTCCTTAATTCTAGGGACTGGATCTTGTGAAACTTTCATTTCCCCAAGGGACAAATATTGCCTATCCATCTCAGGTTCAGAGAAGTGGTATGCATTCCATTTTCTACATTGGGATCTTGCTACCAGCCACTGACAAACTAGCATCGTTTCTGCATCCTTTCCTTGTACATGGCCACCATGAAACCTAGAGAGTAGTCTGACCTTCTGCTCTAAGAATAAATTCTGGTTTGCCTAAGCTGGACCCATTTAATGTAACGTTCCAGTTCTGTCATTGTTATGGGTGGTCCTGATCTAAATCAGTCAATCAAACCTTGCCTATATTCTGGCTATGGGGACCAGTTTCTTAATGGCATCGTGGCTCATCTCAGATCAATGAGATGTGAGGAGGAAATGTATTGGAAAATCAAGAGAACAGCTTCCAACTTTCTCTCTCACCCTCTGGAAATGGCATGGTCAATTTGTGTCTAAGAACCTGAGAAGGGAATCAAAATGCATCTGAAACCAGTGCAGAGTGTCTTACAAAGAAGACAGTAGACTCTCTGTAGACAGAATACCAGATTCCCCCACTGGGCTTCTCATGTTTAAACCAAATAATGTATCCATTATTTAAATTAGGCATACCATCCCTCTGTTGTTTGTAGCATGAAACACATAATTGATATAGAAGTGACGGTGAACCTGGGAAGAGAGTATAATACCAAAGATTTTCCAGGCAGGATAATTGTTACATTGCATTTAGAGAAGCTTTGAGTGGTTCTGTATGTCTGGATGGATTGGGTCCTGCTAGGAGTGCTTTGTACACTAGATATTGTTCTTCTTGAAGACTCCATATCTTCCCTGCCCTTGATGATCTAACACCTTGCATAGTGTTTATGAATGAAGAGACCAACAAAAGAATAGATGCATATCAAGCCATGCAGATCACAGGGTACAAAATCTACTGCTTGAAAATATAGTGAACAATTTGCCTGGCGATCGTGTCTACTTCCAATATCCAGGAGGATTACTATATCTTTTTGGGGGAGTTCACCTTCTGATTATCTTCTCAAGGATCCCAAATTTATAGGCTCGATGTCCTTTAATTATGGCTAGAAACCGATTATGAGTGAGTACATCCCATATTCATCTTTTTGGGTCTGGGTTACCTCACTCAGAATAGTGTTTTCTATTTCCATCCATTTGCCTGCAAAATTCAAGATGTCATTGTTTTTTACCGCTGAGTAGTATTCTAGCATGTATATATTCCACAGTTTCTTCATCCATTCTTCCACTGAAGGGCATCTAGGTTGTTTCCAGGATCTGGCTATTACAAATAATGCTGCTATGAACATAGATGAGCATATGCTTTTGTTGTATGATTGGGCATCTCTTGGGTAGATTCCCAATAGTGGAATTGCTGGGTCCTGGGGTAGGTTGATCCCGAATTTCCTGAGAAACCGCCACACTGCTTTCCAAAGTGGTTACACAAGTTTGCATTCCCACCAGCAATGGATGAGTGTACCCCTTACCCCACAACCTCTCCAGCAAAGGTTATTATTGGTATTTTGGATTTTAGCCAATCTGACAGGTGTAAGATGATATCTCAAAGTTGTTTTGATTTGCATTTCCCTGATAGCTAGGGAGGTTGAGCATGACCTTAAGTGTCTTTTGGCCATTCGAACTTCTTCTGTTGAGAATTCTCTGTTCAGTTCAGCGCCCCATTTTTTAATTGGGTTAATTGGCATTTTACCATCTAGTCTCTTGAGTTCCTTATATATTTTAGAGATCAGACCTTTGTCAGTTGCAGGGTTGGTGAAGATCTTTTCCCAGTCAGTAGGCTGCCTTTGTGTCTTAGTGACAATGTCCTTTGCTTTACAGAAGCTGCTCAACTTCAGGAGGTCCCATTTATTCAATGTTGCCCTTAAGGTCTGTGCAGCTGGGGTTATGCGTAGGAAATGGTTCCCTGTGCCCATTTGTTGTAGAGTACTTCCCACTTTCTTCTCTATCAAGCTCAATGTGTTCGAATTAATATTGAGGTCTTTAATCCATTTGGACTTGAGTTTTGTGCATGGTGATAGATATGGATTTATTTTCATTTTTCTACAGGTTGACATCCAGTTATGCCAGCACCATTTGTTGAAGATGCCCTCTTTCTTCCATTGTGTACTTTTGGCTCCTTTATCAAAAATCAGGTGTTCATAGGTTTGTGGTTTAAGATCCGGGTCTTCTATACGATTCCATTGGTCAACTTCTCTGTTTTTATGCCAATACCAAGCTGTTTTCAATACTGTAGCTTTGTAATAGAGTTTGGGAACTTGAGGGTTGGGCAAGACTGGGCCAAGGGAAGATGGGGAGAGAAAAGTGTGAAGGGGAGAACGGGGGGAGCTCGGAGGAATGGGGTGCTTGGGATATAGGAAGGGTGGATATGGGAACAGGGAAGCATATATCTTAATTTAAGGAGCTACCTGAGGGTTGTCAAGAGACTTGACCCTAGAGGGATTCCCAGGTTTCCAGGGAGACGCCCCCAGTTAGTTCCTTGGGCAGCTGAGGAGAGGGAGCCTGAAAAGGCCAGTTCCTATAGCCATACTGATGAATTTCTTGCATATCACCATAGAACCTCCACCTGACGATAGATGAAGAAAATGACAGAGCCCCACATTGGAGCACTGGACTGAGCTCCCAAGGTCCTGATGAGGAGCAGAAGGAGAGAGAACATGAGAAAGAAAGTCAGGACCGTGAGGGAACCTCCAACTGGCGACAGATGGGGAAGGTGACTGAGCCCCATATTGGAGCACTGGACTGAGCTCCCAAGGTCCTGATGAGGAGCAGAAGGAGCGAGAACATGAGGGAGAAAGTCAGGAACGAGAGGGGTGCGTTCACTCATGGAGACGGTGGGACAGAACTAATGGGAGATCACCAACTCCAGTTTTAATGGGACTGATGGATCATGCGACCAAACCCGTCTCTCTGAATGTGGCCAACAGTGGGGGCTGACTGAGAAGCAAAGGACAATGGCTCTGGGCTCTGATTCTTCTGCATGGACGGGCTCTGTGGGAGCCTTCTCAGCTTGGTCGATCACCTTCCTGGACCTGGGGGGAGTTGGGAGGACCTTGGTCTTAGCATAGAGTGGGGAACCCTGATGGCTCCTTGGCCTTGAGAGGGAGGGAGGGGAGGTATGGGTGGAGGGGAGGGGAGGGAAGGGGGAGAAGGAGGGGAGGGAAGGGGGAGGAGGAGGGGAGGGAGGGGGGAGGAGGAGGGAAGGAGATGGAAATTTTTAAATATAAAAAAAATAAACCATGAGGAAAAAAAAAGAAAATATAGTGAACAGACACTATAGAAAAATCAGTGGCTAATTCCAAGAAAGCAGAAACCAAAGGGAGGTGAGTCATGCTTTCCTCCAACCTCTGTCGCTGGTATGAGGCTCCATTAAACGAGTGGGGGTATCATACCCACTTCCACAGTCAGAAAAACAGCTCCAGAGTGAATATCTGTAGATTTGGTACCTGCCCATCAGAACATTTTTGGAAGTGATCCATGTAGAAGCTTGCTAATTGCATATTTTTCTGCTGTGTACATTTTTTTTTTCTGGAGGTGATGGGCTAGATCAGGCCCTATGAAGAGTGACAGCCCTGGAAACTTGCCCAAATGTTGGTTCCAGAAGAATTCTGTCTTTGGGACTCCCAATGTAATTATGGTACTAACTGCATTACCAGTGCCAACAAAGTCTCTGGAGAAGGCCACAATCAATCTCTGTCATTTTGCTTTTATTTCTTCAGCAACTGCAAATGCAGAAATCAGCTGGGGATAACTTAGAATTTAACATGTGCGTCTTGTCTTCTGTGGGTATCATTGAAATCAGAGAGCTCAATTAAGTCATCTAGTGACCAATATTAAATTCAATTCATTGATTCATGGAGAGAGCATCTGAAGTCCTCCACATCCCTTGAACAATCTTCAGCATCAGTTGCTCCCTCATGCTCCGGGACTCCATGCTCTCTTCTGGTACTTTGCTTTTAGCAAATGAATATGTATCTTTATCTTTGCTTACTTATCAAGTGCAATTTTCTTGTAATCCCTGTCCCCTCTGTGTTTCATTTTCCTTCTTTCCCATCCCATTTACAACCATTGTGTGGTAATGTACACAATTTTCAGCTCTTGGTCTGAATTTTGCACACTTACTATGAGACTGTCCAATCCAGTCTTCAAAAAGCTCTCACCAGAGGTAATCATGACTCCCTTATGGCCAGATTTATTGGCCATTCGAGTTGCTAAAGACACAGAAATAGCAGTAGTTATCTTAGACACATTTAGAACCCTTCCTAGAGAAGATTCGAGAAGGCTCTAGAAAGAACTGAGTACTGTGACTCTCCCTGAAACACTTGAATGTGAGATGTTGCTGGCTTGTGTCTGATGTATTCCCCAAAGGTCTGTATGTCAAAGTCTTAGGCCTCAGTGTTCCTGGGAGATGATGGGGTCTTTAACAAGTACAGCTTAGTTGGAAGAAGTTACATCATAGGAGTGTTTTCATCATGGCAGTGATGAGCTTACCATCCTCTTCCACTGTAGGTCCTGCCGTGCAGGCTGACGTAACAAGATCAAACCACCACAGACCAAATCCTAACTCTTTTTCTTACTACATTTTCTATCGCAAGAGTTTTTAGCAACTCAAAGCTAATCCTTATGCTCTAACCATGAGATGGTTTTGTAAGTACTTGTTCACTTGTGGATAATGAAAGTATGACCAGGAGAGGCAAAAACAAACAAAAAAAACCCAACCAACCAACCAACCAAACAAACAAAAACTTGTTGATGATTACACAAAGAGGTTTGACCTCAGCCTTCTTTGCTGTTGGACAATGGTTTTACCCTGTAAATGTTTGTTTCTTGTACTTGTTTAATAAAATGCTGATTGGCCAGTAAACAGACAGAAAGTATAGGCAGGGTGACCATGCAGGAAGTAGAGATGGGGCAATGAGAACAGGAGAACTCTGGAAAGAGGACTCTGGAGTCTGCAGTCATGACCCTGCCACAAAAGAAACAAGACGTGACTACCTCGCTGAAAAGGGTGCCAAGCCATGCAGCTAACATAGACAAGAAGTATGGGCTAATATAAGTTATAAGAGTTAAAGAGATGCCCAATCATATTACAAAAGCATCTGTTCAACTATGTTTATAGCAGCATTATTTGTAATAGCCAGAACCTGGAAACAACCTAGATGCCCTTCAGTGGAAAAATGGTTGAAGAAAGTATGGAATATATACATGCTAGAATACTACTCAGCGGTAAAAAACAATGACATCTTGAATTTTGCATGCAAATGGAGGGAAATAGAAAACACCATCCTGAGTGAGGTAACCCAGGCCCAAAAAGATGAACATGGGATGTACTCACTCATAATTGGGTTCTAGCCATAAATAAAGGACATCGAGCCTATAATTCGTAAAAATCCTAGAGAAGCTATATAAGAAGGTGAACCCAAAGAAAAACATATAGTTATCCTCCTGGATACTGGAAGTAGACAAAATTGCCGGACAAAAAATGGGAACATAGGGGTGAGGTGGGATGGGGGGAGGGGGGATGGGGTGAGAAAAGTGTGAAGTGGAGGATGGGAAGAGCTTGGGGGAATCGGATGGTTGGGATATAGGAAGGGTGGATATGGGAAGAAGGAATTATATATCTTACTTAAGGGAGCCATTCTAGGGTTGGCAGAGGCTTGGCTCTAGAGGGGTTCCCAGGTGTCCAGGAAGACGCCCCCAGCTAGGTCCTTGGGCAGCTGAGGAGAGGGTGCCAGAAATGGCCAGATCCTATTGCCATACTCATGAATATCTTGCATATCACCATAGAACCTTCACCTGGCATTGGATGGAGAAAATGACAGAGCCCCACATAGGAGCACCAGACTGAGCTCCCAAGGTCCCGATGAGGAGCAAAAGGAGGGAGATCATGAGCAAGGAAGTCAGGACCGTGAGGAGTGCGTTTACCCATTGAGACGGTGGGACAGATCTAACGGGAGACCACCAAGTCCAGTTGGAATGGAACTGATGGAACAGGGGACCAAACCGGGCTCTCTGAATGTGGCTGACGGTGGAGGAGGACTGAGAAACCAAGGACAACGGCAATGAATGTGAACTCTACAGCATGGACGGGCTCACTGTGAGCCTTAACCTTCACCTGGCGATGGATGGAGATAGAGACAGAGCCCCACATTGGAGCACCGGACTGAGCTCCCAAAGTTCTGATGAGGAGCGGATGGAGAGAAATCATGAGAAAGTCAGAACCATGAGGGACGCGTTCACCCACTGAGACGGCAGGACAGAACTAATGGGAGACCACCAAGTCCACTTGGAATGGGACTGATGGAACATGCGACCAAATCGGACTCTCTGAGGGTGGCTGATGGTGGAGGCTGACCGAGGAGCCAAGGACAATGGCGATGGGCTTGGTCTCTACGACATGGACGGGCTCTGTGTGAGCCTTGTCAGTTCGGTTGCTCACCTTCCTGGACCTGGGGGGAGTTGGGAGGACCTTGGTCTCAACATAGTGTAGAGAACCCTGATGGCTCTTTGGCCTCAAGAGGGAGGGAGTGGGGGTGTGGGTGGAGGGGAGGGGAGGAAAGGGGGAGGAGGAGGGGAGGAGATGGCAATTTTTAATAAAAAATAAATAAACTGGAAAAAAATTTTAAAAAAAGAGTTAATAAGAAGCCTGAGCTAATGGGTCAATCAGTTTATAGTTAATGTAGACCTCTGTGTGATTCTTTGGGACTCAATGACTGCAGGACCAGGCAGGAGAGAAACCTCAGACAACACCTCTTGACTCTAAGAATTCGTAAAGGACCCACTCTAAACTATGCTTTGTTCCCAAGTATTTTATCACTGGAACCTTGAGACGATAATTTACACCCACATCTTTCACATCATAGACCTGAAGAACAACAATGTGAATAACTTGTTCAAAGCTACAGAGCTGGTGAAGGAAGAGGTTCACCTGACCGCAGAACATACTAGGTCAGAAATATTCAATGGTATAGCTCCACTCTTTTCCCTTTCATTGCGTATTAAGAATTTCTACAACTAGGTCCTATTATCCCAAGTAATGAAAGGTGGTTCAAGATGTTACTGTCCGTATTCCCAAAGACTGAAGGGTTATCTTTGGACACTCATAGATTCTAAATAAGTCCCCTTCTACTAAAACCTGGCCACATAAATGTACTGCTTCAAGTTAGCCCACTGTGTAATGGTTCAGTAAGCATTATCTATGTAACAGCCCTAGAAAAACGTATTCTGCAAGTACTTATCAATTTACTCCAACAATGTGCTACCATAGTGTTGTGAGCTTCACTCCTGTCATTATCAAACCATAAAACTTGCAATAACTGTGGGATGAGGTATAAGTAGGGAAAGTAGAGGTTCTAGAAATGTTGATTACAAAGGAATTAGTGTTTGGTTTGCTCCTGTGTAAATACCTTCTGCTGAATTTCCCATAAGATTAACCCCACTTATTTAATATTCTAAAATGTTCCCTTGAAGTCAAAGTCACATGTAATTATATGGAATCCTGATAGAAGACAAGAAAGACATGCTTCTGAAACAGAAGCCCTGCAAACAGCTCAGGGGTCACGTCACATGGTTATTTTATAACCTGGTCTTAGCTATTTCCTCCAAGATAAAGATTTTAATAATTAAGGGTATTATTGAAAGCATAGAGTACTGTCAATTAATGTAATATATAATCCCCAAAGTTGGCCACATTTCATGGTACTGTTTCAGCAATAATGCCACTTAATAACACTTAAGGCTTCAACAAAGTCAGCAGTACCTACATCTGCATGATAATTTGTAAAGTCTTCTCCTATCAAATATCTGAAATGAGGTTTGGATAGTAATAAGTGTATCTTGGAATATCTCCCAATATCAGTTAGATGAATCTTTCCACAAATTAAGAGTGCCCCAGAGTGGAGCTGTAATGAGTCCCCAAGAATGTGTCCACTGCTGCAATTCTCAGGAGTTCTAGCTTTCTTCTCTGAGGGAGGTACTGGAGCAAATCTGAATATCCTCCAAAGGAGAAGGGGGAGTGAAAATACTATGTAAGGAAGTCATATGCCTTCTGTGACAGAATTAGATCACTGGACCCATATCCCAACTACATGAGTTAGGTATTAACTCTGCATGTGAAGCAATGATGCATGAGCCAATCACAGGACTGGTATTGTCATGTAGAACTATACCACTTTTACAGATATTAGGGATTAGGAAATACTACCATGCTAACTAAAATTCACTTGATCCCACTCAAAAGGGGGACTCGGAATGGTCAAGGGGATTTCCAGCTTATACAACCTGAATCCACACATAGCTCAAGCATCCAGAAAGTCTGACTCAAGGTAAAAATGCCTCTCCTAAATGGCACTTTGCTTTTTCTGTGCACCTTGCATAAGGAATTCTAACTGATCATAGCGGCATATGCCTGCAACTTCAACACTGGAGAGGCAGTAGTCAAAGGATCACAAAAAGCTTCAAGCTAGTCTGGTCTATAAGTGAGTTTCAGGCCTTATAGAGAGACCCTCTCTCAAGAAAGAGATAGTTACACTGATGGTTGATGGATTGGTGGGTTATGATAGACAGACAGACAGATAATATAGTTTAGTAGATAAAATCAAGTTTTCAGTAGAAGGAATCCAAATTTCCAGAGAGATGCAATTCTCAGTACCTAACTCTATAAGATGTACCTAGCAAAATCTGTTGTAGCCAAGCAACCCCACCATGTAGTTTGAGTGGCTCCTCTGACCTGAAGAGATTCAGAGTTTAGACTGAGCAGTCATGAGCGATAGCAGACACCAAGATTTATTTTCTGGAACAGCAATATTAGGTGCCCTGGGCTCCTAACTCTATTGCATTTGGCTGCAGGGTTATATAAATTTAGTTTTCTAAATTTATATCGAATAGACAGTTCAGGTGGTAATGAAATGCTTTGGGTGAGTATAATTTTCTTTTCAAAAGCACGTGACAAAGAATTGCCAAGGTTACAGGGGGATAATAACATATTTTACCTTTAGCTAGTAACAGCCCTCCAAGAAGCTGGAGTTCCTTGGACAAACATTATGGAGACACAGATCATGATGTCCTTGAAAGGAAGGTGGTAACGTTTAGTACCTCTTCATGATGTGATGTTTTGGGAGAATGCTCACTGTTGGACAAGTCTAAGAAGAATGGAAAGACTCAGAAGAGTGGAGCTTTCTCAACATCTGGACTTGGGGGGTGGTCTCATGGATTTGTGGGGTTAGACCATCATCATTATTAATGGTTTTGCATTTACAAGTTCATCATTCATCTCTGAATTGTTGTTGGCTTAGGAAAACTAAATCCTATCTATACTCAGAAGCTTCCAGCTTTTCTATTTGTATACCACTTATATTTAAAGAACTCTCAGGGAACTTATTTGATTCCCAGGACTACTGCAACAAAATGAGAAAAACTGGAGCCTTTATATGACTGAAATGTGTACCTTTGCAAGGCTGCAGCAGAGGATCTCTCCTTGCCCCTCGCAGCTTGCATTACTTGCCAGCAGCCCCCAACACTCCTGGAGCTGAATCACTCTGGTCTGTGCTCCCATCTTCATATCTCAGTTCTCTGTGTATCTCATGTCATGCATTTGCCCATGTACATATGTGTGTATAAATGTTTATGTGCATGTGTGCATTTGTGTGCATATGCATATGTGCGTTCTTGCATGTGAAGGCCTGAGGTTAATCCCTGGTTTCATTCTCAGGTGCTATCAACATTAAGTTTTGAGACAGGATGTCTCAATATCTTGGAACCTTCCAGATAAGCCAGTGACACCAAGGATCCAATTGTCTTTGCTTCCCTCGTGCTGGGTTTTGTGGATGGAACTTTGGTCTTCATGCTAGTGCAGCAAACACATTAATGATTAAGTCATCTCCCCAACTCCTTGTGCCATGTCTTAACGTCCCTTTTTTCCATGTTGACTCAATATGACATTATCTTTATTTCATTTGGGTCTTGGTTACACTACCAAATAAGGTCACCTACACAGGTATTGGAAATTGGGGCATCAGCATGTCATTGTAGGAAACACTTTTCTGTACATTAGAAACTCTTTGATTTACTGACGCTCATATATTTCCTGCTTTCTACTGAGGTACTTTGAAGGAGACATAGATTGCAATTAACGACACAAACTTGAAATCCTGTGTGTGGTTACCAAAGATTCCAGTTCCCCTTCGACGAACGTCCTTCCCAGTGATGCCGTTAGGGATGATATGATGCTTTGACAGAGGAAAGACTAAACACAAGATTTTGGCAAAACAAACAGGCTAGCAGGGGAAGAGGGAAAGGAAAGGGGCTGACAGAGTGAGCTGCATTGGAAAGAGTGTCTAGTTGCTGTTACCCAGATCCTCATCCCCACCGCTGACAAGATAAAAAACAATGTTTGAGATGAGCACCACAGCCTCATCTCTTCTTCAATACCAACAAAGTAATCCCCACAGCAAGTCAGATAAGCAACAGCCTTAGGTCTCAGAGCTATTACTCTTGACTCTGTTAAACTGCCTCTGGAGAATGCTTATTTAAGAGGATATCCTTTCCTTTTATCGAGGGGCCATATAATAAATGACCGAATAAAGCATGTTTCTATATTGTCTATAAAAGTGTGGCCAAAGACAGTCTCCCTTCCATTCTTCCATGTCCCTTAAAGAAAAATCTTCGTAATAATTGCCTCTTAAAAGTGGATGCCAGTAAAAGGTCGGTCTTTCCTGTCAGTCTGGTTTTCTGGTAAACAGTAACAATTTTAGTGTTCTATGGTTGTTTTCTGATGTTTACTTTTGCTGTCCGAAAAGCACTGTGGTTGGCTTTCTATTTTCTTACCAGACATTCTAGATGTTTTCATATTGCAACCTACCTGTCAAAAAAGGAGATTCTTCTTACAATGACAGGGTCTGGGTGGAGGTATGCAGATGGCACATGGCACTACCCTCAGAGCACTGAACTTGACCCCAGCATTTAGACAGGGTCTCAAGCTCAGACACCTGAGTAATCAAATCATGGATATTATGAATATGACTGTGTTGGTGGATGGAAAAGACCTAACCTGTATGTGTGTCAAGTACTATTCTTCTTTACAGCATATCCATAGTTATGAGATTTACAAAGGACTTTAAAATAAATACAATATATGATAGATAGAAAATGAGTGGGCCATGTGAACATGGTATCTCATATCTGTAATTCTCATTCCCGAGGAACTGCAGTAGGAAGTTTTCTGTGACTTTCAGGACAGCCTTGGCTATATAGTGAGTTATAGGACAGCCTGGGCTCACTGTAAGAGCCCATCCCAAAGAAAAACAAAGCAAAATAATGAGTAGGTAACCAAAATTTTGGTCATATACTCTTGTGACATTGCTTTCCAAGAAACTAATATTTTGTCATTTAATCTTGAAGTGTCCTTATGTTCAACATGACCCCAGAGAGTATCAGGGAATTAGCATTTCACAAAGCCCCCTCATGTTTGTAAGTCTTGAGGAAACACCTGGCCAGAGGCTGTCTCTAGAAAAACAGTCCAATGTCTGAGATGTGATGTAAATCAATCACTGGTCCACACTCTGTCCTTCACTGTGTAGGGCAGGGCTTCTCAATCTGTGGGTCATGACTCCTTAGGGGGTCAATTGTCCCTTTCACCTGGGTCACATATCAGATATCCTGCATATCAGATATTTACAGTATGATTCATAACAATATTAAACTTATAGTTATGAGGTAGCAATAAGAATAATTTTATGGTTAAGGGTCACCACAGCATGAGGAACTGTATTAAAGGTCATTAGGAAGGTTGGGAACCACTCGTGTAGAGGAAGTTTGTATCCATGTCATTGAATGTGTACATGTGATGTAAACACTTGTTATGAAACATCTTCAGGGATTACTGGCTATAAATAACTTACTTCCATCTCAGCGGTTACACAATATAATATATAAGTAAAATTTACTCTACTTAGACATGAATGAAGTACATGCCAAGATCTTGTGAGTTTGAAACAATGCAACGTGAATAGAATTCTTTACATAAAATCAGTGGACCATTTCAGAAGGAGATAAAAACAATGAATATATTTATAATTGAATAAATGAAGAAGAACTAGAATATATCTCTTCATTCAAATATAGTTTTATTGAGCACATAGTAGGCATTAGCCATTGTGTTAACTATTGTATTACAAGAGTACCCATCAGTCGATAAGTCAATTGGGTAGTAACTGATCTTATTTAATTACTGGATTAATAAAACTTAATTAATTGAATATTTAAATACGCTACAATTCCTGGTCATTCTATAAATAAAAATATATGCTAATAGGAGCTACTATAGGAGAAATGCCATGCAAAGTGATTTTGAATTTAAGGTTCTCAGAAGGGCAGCTCATCCACATGCTTCTGAAGGCTCACTGTCATCACTAAGCAGGTCCATGAGGAAAGTGGCTACTGCAAGCCTTTCAAAACTCATGGAAAAGGCCAGAAAAGCCACACTACATCAGAAGTGCTTCCCAACACTTCTGAGCTCCCTTCATTTTATTCCCCTGATTTCTGCCACTCTTTAAATATTATTTCTATCATCTATATCTCCATCATCTGTATGTGAAGATACATTTAACAAACACACCACTTATTTGATTGTATATTATTTGTATTTCTTACTAGAAGGTACTTTTCATGAAGAGAGTGTTTTGTTGTCTTTAAGTATTCCCTGTGTTTCTGTCAGCTACAGGAATGATTGGCACATATATGACATGCAGTGATGTTTGCCGAATGCCTAAGATTGCCAGACCGGGCTTATAGTATTGTCTGTCTTCCCTGTGTCATAACATTGCTGAGATGCCAATGTGATACCTTGCATTCCATTCTTGATTACCTGGTTGTTCCAGAGAAGTGAGGGTGGAGGCTTACCAAAGTGTGTCACCTGGATGCTATTGCTAGCATCACCTTTGAGACCAGAAACCAGCTTAGCCAGACATCTGCTGGTTCTGAGACAATGGTGACACCATCATTAAGTCCATAGCATTTGAAGGAGGAGAATGCTCATAGCAGGTTATTTCTGGGGTCACATAAGAGGCTGAATCCCAGATCTGGTATGGGGGCTCTCACCGACTGTATCTAGGTTCTTAGAAATACTGGCTAATATTTGGTCATACTTCCAGGCATGCTTTGACTGCAAGGTGCCAAAAGTCCCAAAGTACACAAAGGTAAAAAAAAAAAAAACAGAAATACTTAGTTATATTGTGGTTGAGTGAGTGAATGGATCCTTCAAATTTGTTTTCCTACTGACCTGGTGGAACCATCCCAATAGATGAGTATTGGCTATCTAAGAAAGTAAACTGAGCATGAACCAGAGAGGGGAGCAGTAAGCAGAATGTCTCCACGGTCTCTGCTTCAGTTCCTGTTTGAGTTCCTGTCGAGGTCCCTTAGTGATGGACTGTGACCTGAAAGAGTAGACCCAATAAGTCCTTTCTTTCCCAGGTTTCCTTTGGTCAGACATATAATAGAAATTATAAAGCAAAGTAGAACAGCCATTATGGGATGGTGGCTTCTTCCCTCATCTACGCTGCCTCATGGCTATAAACTGGCAGTCTGCCTCATGTACCACATCTACATTCTAGACAGGAAGACCTAACAAATGAGCTAAAGGCCCACATCAGATCAATATTCTCCTCTTCAGCAGGAAAACACATTCTAAAAGATCTGTTAGGATCACCTAGAACCCCAAAACTAATCACTAAGTGAGAATGAGAAGACTAAGGTTGGTTTAGTTGATCATGATTCTTCTCCTATAGAGGACGAGGCAAATCTGCTCTCCTAAAAGCTGATGAATCCCCTTGGCCCTTTCAATACATTGTGACTCTCCTAAGGAAAGGGAAGGGTGGGGTGGTGATTAGTGTCGCTTGGCAACACAATAGAATCTGGAATCAAGTAGAAGAAGGGCGTCTAGGCGTGCCTGTGGAGGAGGATTGGGATTGCATTAACTGGGGAGGGAAGACCCAACCAATGGCTGGGACCCAGCACTGTGTAAACCAAGGGAACTGAGCAGCAGGCACGCATGCATCTCTCAATGTTGCCTGACTATAGATGTGATCTGAGCAGCCTCTTCAAGCTCTTGACCCTTTGACTACCTTGCCTGAATGCTAGGATAAACCCTTACTTATTCTTTCAAGTGACATTTCACAAGAGTATTTTATTACAACTTTGGAGGAAGAAACTAAGGCAAGCAGATATTTGATTCTCTATGGCCACTGGTGGTGTCTGTGGGATTAGGCATCAACCCCACAGAGGCACTGTTGCTACCAGGCTCTGTCCCTTAGCATGCTTTCCACATGCTCACAAGACACAAGGACAAATTCCATGTGTTTGTCATAAAGAGAATGTCTGAAGCTGCCAAATGTATGTACTCAACTCCACCGAAGTGTCCCAAGGTGGTTTCTCTCCTAAATCATGCAGAACATGGCACTGAGAACAGGATTAGGGATATGAATAGCTTTGGACTTTGACATCTGAGCCTCAACTTCGTCATCCGTGGAAGGAGAATTATATTTATTCCATAGGTTACTACTTGATAAGAAGGAGGCACTATTTACAAAGCCTACAGTCATTGCTCAGGAAATAGCAGACCATTGAAAATAACTGTTAGTAGTTAGTCACTTTGGGAATTTGAAATAACAGTTATTTTCGATGGTCAGCTTCAGTCTGCCTTTTTTATCATTGGTGAATCAAATCACTCTACTACTGCCCAACCTGAATTAAATCAACCCACCTGCTGATCCTTGACATTTTACAAGGGCTAAGGGAAGACAATCACCACAGAAACAAACTATCATAATTTAGAGAATATTAGAAAAATACAAAACCACTCAGTGGTCCATAAGGATATTATGTAAGATTATGTTTCTAAGATTGAGTTTGCAATAAAAAGAAGCTCTACATAGCGCTGCCAGCCAGAGGCCAGGGTTGGCAGTCTAGAGGAAGAAACACAGAGAGCTTGCAACAAAACTTCAAGTTTCACTTCTATCTGACTGTCGCTGTCAATAACCTTTACGACATCTTTCATTCAAATGTAGTGTGACCAGGAAAAGAGCCCTGTGGTTGTCTGAATGGAAATGGCCCTCAGAGGGTCATATGATTGAATACTTAGTCCCCAGTTGAAGGAACTATTTGGAAGGTGTGTCCTTGTTGGAAGAACTTGGCAGTGTAGGTGGGCATTGAGGCTTACATAGACTCCCAGTTCTCTCTCTCTCTGTCTTTCTTTCTCTCTCTCCTATTTGTGGATTACTGTAAGCTCTCAGATGCTGCCCCAGGACCCACCTGCTGCCATTTTCCCCACTATGATGCCGTGGACACACTTGCTGAAACTGTGAGCATCAATAAAATCTTTTGTAAAAATTGCTTTGGTAATGGTGTCTTATCACCAGAAATACATGGCTGAGATAGCTTCCAACTGAGGTTGTGGCCTTCCATTTATAACTTAGGTGTAAAACTGATGTGTACAGTGTGCACCATGTCTGCTCCAAGAGGACAGCTAAACATGAAAACACCCTGGACACCCTACCACATTTGGAATTTCCTTCAGAGACCCTCTGGGCAACCAAGATGTTTTGTTCCCTTTCCCTACCTATTATGGTAATTGAAACGTTAAATCTAGCCTTGTACCTAATATAATCCTAACCATAAGCTAAACCTTAGCCCCATCCCGGTACAAAAACCCAATAAGAACAGCAGACTTAACACTAAATCTAACCCTAATCCTATCTTTAGACCCATACCTGGGATATTGCATTAAGTCCTTGAACTGTTAACAGATTGCCAGGAGTGCTCATGTCCGGTGATCTCCACATGCACTTAGATTGGCAACTTGGACCAGATTGATTCAGACAAGTCTTTCTCTTTATATTCCTCTCAGCAGCCTATTATCCTTGCCACAGTGATTGCTATGACCGCATCCCTCTCTCTACACAGGCAGGCTCCACCTCGTTCCCTATCTCTTCGAACCTTAATCATGCCTAGCAGATCCTGGGCACTCACAGTTGACCTGTGGTCTGGTAAGACCTCCGTGCCCTTGACTACCGAACTTAGTCTGACTTCTGAATTTAGTCTGTTTTCAAAGATGAGCTGTCTGCACACGTAGCAACTTCTCCACGGATGGTGGTGGAAATTGTCTTCCAAGTCATAAGTGCTTTGCTGTGTTTCACATGTTCTTTATTGTCCCCTGTTTGTTTCAAGAAACTTGCTAAGTTGTATGTATGACCCTACTTCATAAATTGGACACATAATTCTTTCTCTGCCACATCCTTCTATGGGGGCCCAACACATTTTTCCTACTGTATTTAGTTACTAGGGTCTATTTGAGGGTGCTGCTAACATGAGCTGTGTAATGGGAATGAGTTCTTTGTTTACTAAGCATCCAGTCTTAGACACATGTCACTTCTATCTTCCTGAGACAGGGGTCAATAGCCTGGATCCAGCCTTCTTTCTGTCAAGTATATAACTTAGTATAAACCACCCATTCATTTAAAGACTATCTAATCTTTTCTAATTACATCATTGGGGTGTTAGAAATTTCTTTAGAGGCCCGTACCTTGATAGGAATCCCACATGTATGACAGGCATGGAGAGTGGGAGGTGTTAACTAGTGACACTTGATGTGCTCTATGCGGTTTTCTCACTTTATGTTGGCTCTGATCATTTCCATCTTTCTGTCAAGGATGTCATAGTTCTCCCAGCACTAAAAGGTTGCTTTCTTAATTGTGCATAAAACGGACCCCTTTACTGCTTTAAAATGCGTACATTAGAAGGTCAGATCTGGGATTGATCATTTCAGAATGCTCAAATTCTTGTCCCGTTGAGGAGGATAGTACTGTCCCAGACTCCTGTGCCAATACAAGAATGCTAACCACAATGGAGTGGTTAGAATAGCGATCACATCACCCTTGCCATCCACCTATCTGCCCCTGTGTGGAGGGAGAAGAATTGACTCACTAGTGGGATGCTGGGAGACTCACGTTTTGTTGGCTTCTTTTACTTAGACAAAGTTAAGATGGAAAGTAACATGTTCCCTGGGAATTAAATTTACCCAGCTCCTCAGTCTTCCTTGAGGAATTGCCTTGACTGCAATGAAAATTCTTTCTTATTTTTCTTATACGCAGCAAGCCTTACAAGGTTCTGTTTCTTCAAGAAAGGAAGTCAGGACAAGGAGAAAGACACCTACATTTATTTAGGTACATTGCATGTGAGTCAGTAGGTGAGTTCAACTAATTAGGGCATGGAAGAAGAATGTAGTAAAAGATGCATGTGACCAGGCTTGAAGCTATGTTCTCTTATCTGTAGCATCTAGCAATAATACTAGTATTGTTATATCCTTGACTTGTGCCAATCTCAGTTTCTCAGTTTGTTTGGAACTCAGAGAAGGGAAAAAATGTAATTTATCAAACCAACCTGAGGAGTCTTTCCTAGACCAGATAACTCTCCTCTGATTCATCTGTGCTGACAAGGTGTGACCTAAAATGTCTTCTGTTCTATCACTAAAACAAATACCACCAACCATCATCCCCCATTCCCATGCATATTTGGTCTCCTGACACATTTTTGGTACCCGCCACATCCCTTCATCCAAGGAAGTACCTCTTGCCCACTGGCTGGATCACAATGGCACTCAGTTTTTTGTTTCATTGCTTTGAAGGAATGATCTAAGTAAGCCCTTCTTTCTTTATGAGTCAATATTACTCATTGAATCTGTTATTAAGTCTGATTTCTGGATGCTAGAAATGTTCACTTCCATTGGATTTGTTTCTTCTGTCTTAGTTAAAGAGAATTTTACTGTCCTGTACAATAAGGCTCTGTATAATATTTAATAAGCTCTTGGGTGAAAGCAAAGCCAAACCAAACTTAATTTGGAGTAAATTAATTTATTGTTTCAAATATCTGGAAGTCTAGGGAAAAGTCTGAATTTGGAATTTGTGCAACTCGGGATGCAGCTCCCTCTGCCTCTTTTCTCTGCATTTCTTCTGGACTGGCTTCCTTCATAGTCTTTTTCAGTAGTTTGGGTCTTTATAAACACATAAGACAATCTCTAAGTAAATAATACGGTGCTGAGCATTTCCTAATGGTCCCAAGAAGATATCTCTCTCTCTCTCTCTCTCTCTCTCTCTCTCTCTCTCTCTCTCTCTCTCTCTCTCTCTCTCTCTCTCTCTCTCTCCTCTCCGCTCTCATCTCTCCTCTCTCCTCTCATCTCTCTCTCTCTCTCTCTCTCTCTGTGTGTGTGTGTGTGTGTGTGTGTGTGTGTGATTATGAGTAATGGTCAGAGGTCAACATAGAGATCCTCTACCATTTTCTACTTTGATTTTGGACACTGTGTCAGCTCATGAATTTGGAATTCCCTGATTTGGCTAACCCAGCTAATCACCTAGCCCTCTTTTCTATGATTTCCCCAGAGCTGGGATTATAGACATGCACTACTGACTCTGGCTCATATATGGTTTCTGAGTAATTGAACTCAGGTCCTCATGCTTGCACAGTAAACACTTTGCCAGATGAGCCATATCCTCTGTCATGTGTATTAATTCTTATCTTCATTAGTGATCATTAGGAAAAGGACCATGTCCATGCACAGGAAAGGACTTTCCTTTTTCTGAGGCACACAGGGAAAGAAGAAGGTATGGACAATGGGCCATATATACATCACTGATATACTTTTCTATGTTTCTGTGTTTGAACCCACAGTCAGGTCTTTGAAATCCATGATGAGGTACACATGTTATATTCAGGACCAACTGAACACCAAGTAAGGCACCAGTTGCTTCTAGGATCATGGTTTAAACAATCCATGTCCAGGAAGCTTCAGAAGGCCATCATTAACATTGCAAATAGTTAAAAACATAAATATTCCATTTGAAGTTGCCTCTTTGTAGTACTAGTGATCAAAGGTAACATCTTCATGTTCATGGTTAGTAAGTAGCTAACCTAGGTGTTCCTAGCATACAGTCCCAGCTCCATTCACCAGCAAACAAAATACAAAAAAAGAACAACCAAAACCGTCTGTTTGAAAAGAAATCAAATCTCTATGAAAAATCAAGCATTTTTAGTTATCTTTCTTTTATATGTACGAGTGCTTTGACTACATAGATGTATGTGTACCACATCCATTCCTGATGCCCATGGAGGCCAGAGGAGGATGTCAGATACCCTGTAGATGGAGTTATGTATGGCTTTTAGCTATCACAGGGGTGCTGAGAAGTGAACTCAGACCCTCTGCCATAGCAGTGAATTCTCTTAACCACTGAGCCATCTCTCCAGCTCCCCAAATATGGCCATTTCACCTGATGTTTGTAAACATTTGTGCATGTGAACCCCCCCTCTACTGCCACACACACACCCAAGGGCTCGTTTCCTGACACAGGAGTATCTACACCTATGTGGAGAAAGGAAGAAAGAGAGTACTAACCCCATGGGGCAAGAAGCTTGCCAGTCTCTGCTTGGATAAGAAACATTTTCCCTGTCCTGGCATTCTGAGAAGAAAGAATCCGGTTTTATATTAGCCTGAGTTCTCTAGAAAGCACATCCCCAAGCCTGGATTATATGACCTACTTAGGAAAATCAATTCCTTTGGAGATGTGGGTGGATGGGGGTAGGTAAAGAGAACAGTCCAAACACTGGGCCAGTTTGAACTGGAATGAGGTAGATAACGGATAGAGCGAGAATGTTCAGGGCTGTGCTGCTGTCTAGAGAAGGTTCAGCAAATCTGATGGTGCCATGATGGAATTGAGCAGATACACCCTGCATTCGTGCGGGAAGAGTTTACCCACCAAGCCTGCTGTGCTCTCTCATAAGAGGCGGAGCCCTATAGACCCTGTGGCAGCTTGAAAATCAGAAACTCCAATAACAACTTCAGTCATTTGTTCATTTGTTTTTATTTAAAAATAACGAATCAATATTATTTGTACTGATTAATGAATTTTTCTGACACACCTTAAATAGTCTGTCCCTGGCTCAAGCTGTGGTTGGTGCAGAGCACCCCTCCTGAGAAATTCTGGTCTCAGTACACACACTGTGAAGGATTTTAAGGCTCAGTGCCTGGGGCTCCGGATCGATAATGCTCCCCGTGGTTAGAGGCCTGTGAGATGCATTCTCATGGCAACCCTACCTTCTCTCTGAGAAGAAAATGTGAGAACACTAGCAAAAACACCCATGCTAAACAGCTTGCAATAACCAGCAAGTCTCTAAGAAGCAGGAAGGTTTGGTAACAATTTCTCTTTTATGAGCTAGGACAGTAATGCAAGAGACACTGAGAAGTGCCATGGGTGGATGGCAGCCTGAGAAACTTTAAGAGGAATAAAATGACATCAAATGCACTGCTGTTTGATAGAGCTTTTATTTTTGGACTTACAGGGGGGAAAAGCATATCATTAAAAGCAGGTGCTTGGATAAATAGAATCAATTATTGCTTAGTATGTCTTTGTCAGCTGTTACACATCTCTGAGAGAGAACTCGCTGATTCTTCCCCATATGCAATACCTGGTGTTAAAGCAAAAGTTGAACTCTGAAACTACAGAAGAGACTAAACAGCCAAAGATGACATCAGGAGTAACAAGCGTTTGTAGAGTGTGGTGAATTCAGTGTGTATGACCTTAAATAAAGCACTATGACTTCCAGAAATCATGGAAGCCAGCAGCATTTTCTTAAGGAACCCACAGTTTATCTTCTATAGCTCTCTCTACTGTAAAGTTCTTTCATTTCTAATTAACATCTACACCCCAGCTGCCAAGGAAAACAGACAGTGGCATACATTAGACAAACAAACATTTATTGAATGAGTAACTGGTCGAAAGAACTTGTGAAATGGAATTTTTCCTTCTATAAAAATTTTAATTCTAATTCAATTTGTTATTATTAGTTAACATGACTTCTTCCTTTTTTTTCATGTTTTTTTTTATATTTAAAAATTTCCATCTCCTCCCCTCCTCCTCCCCCGTCCCTCCCCTCCTCCTCCCCCTCCCCCCCCCTCATCCTCCCACTTCCCTACCCTCCTCCTCCTCCTTCCCTCCCCGCCCCTCCACCCGTACCTCCCCTCCCTCCCTCTCCAGGCCAAGGAGCCATCAGGGTTCCCTACTCTATGTTAAGACCAAGGTCCTCCCAACTCCCCCCAGGTCCAGGAAGGTGATCGACCAAGCTGAGAAGGCTCCCACAGAGCCCGTCCATGCAGAAGAATCAGAGCCCAGCGCCATTGTCCTTTGCTTCTCAGTCAGCCCCCACTGTTGGCCACATTCAGAGAGACAGGTTTGGTCGCATTATCCATCAGTCCCATTCCAACTGGAGTTGGTGATCTCCCATTAGTTCTGTCCCACTGTCTCCATGAGTGAACGCACCCCTCACGTTCCTAACTTTCTTTCTCATGTTCTCTCTCCTTCTGCTCCTCATCAGGACCTTGGGAGCTCAGTCCAGTGCTCCAATGTGGGGCTCAGTCATTTTCTTCATCTATCGCCAGGTGGAGGTTCTATGGTGATATGCAAGAAATTCATCAGTATGGCTATAGGAGCTGGCCTTTTCAGGCTCCCTCTCCTCAGCTGCCCAAGGAACTAACTGGCGGCGTCTCCCTAGAAACCTGGGAATCCCTCTAGGGTCAAGTCTCTTGACAACCCTCAGAGGGCTCCCTAAATTAACATATATGCTTCCCTGCTCCCATATCCACCCTTCCTGTATCTCAAGCATCCCATTCCTCCGAGCTCCCCCCATTCTCCCCTTCACGCTTTTCTCTCCCCATCTTCCCTTGGCCGCGTCTCGCCCAACCCTCAAGTTCCCAATTTTTGCCTGGCGATTGTGTCTACTTCCAATATCCAGGAGGATTACTATATCTTTTTTGGGGGGTTCACCTTCTTATTATCTTCTCAAGGATCCCCAATTATAGGCTCGATGTCCTTTAATTATGGCTAGAAACCGATTATGAGTGAGTACATCCCATGTTCATCTTTTTGGGTCTAGGTTACCTCACTCAGAATAGTGTTTTCTATTTCCATCCATTTGCATGCACCTTTTTTTTTTTAAAAAAAAAAATAAAACTTGAAGTCAAAGAAAAACAGTGATTTGCTTTCTACTTGAAAAAGTAAATGTTGAAAGGAAGCCTATAGCAAAGTCTTCAGTATTGTCACGCCAGGGTCATTGTCTGTTCTCTGAGATCGTGTTCGGGGGGCCTAAAATAAAGTCTCTGAAGCTGTCTGTTTAGCTTCTGCCTCCTTTGTCCCAGTATTCAGGCACTTTTATTCGTCTGTCTATCTTCTCTGTTTCTGAATGGTTGCTTCTAATATTTACCCACTAACACACTGAGGAAGCCGTGTTTATTTGTGTGTGTGTGGCAGGGGGAGGGGTGATGGAGGAGTGTCTATGTGTTACTTTCATTATTAATAAAGATACTGCCTTGGCCCTTTAAGAGACAGAAAATTAGGTAGGCGGAGTAGACAGAACAGAATTGTGGGAAAAGGGGTAGCAGGCAGTGGGGAGACGCTTCAGGCAGTCACCATATGCAGTCTCCATGCTTCTCCTCTCCGAGATGGACGCAGGTTAAGATCTCTCCTGGTAAGCCACACATCGTGGTGCTACACAGATTACTAAATATGGGTTAAAGGAAGATGTGAGAATTAGCCAATAAGAGGCTAAAACTATGGGCCAGGCAGTGTTTTAAAAGAATACAGTTTCCGTGTAATTATTTTGGGCAAAGCTAGCCGGGTGGCGGGACACAGCCCGCCGCTTACTTCTACAGAAGTAGAATAAAATCTACTGGGGATTTTGTTTCCAGATCACTCACTTGGTTTTTCAGAGACACTGAGCAGACCCTGTGTGGCCCTCCATGGTTTTTGACACCCGAGATGTAATGTTAGCTTAGTTCTGGAGGATCTGACTTGCTTCACCTAGAGAAAGATGTTAAAGCCAGATGCAGGAACCCATGCCTGCAACCTGAGCATTTAAAGATTAGAGGCCATCCTCAGCTATACAAGTCTGAGGCCAGCCTGTGCTCTATGTCTCCCTGTCTTAAAAAAGGAAGGAAAGAAGGAAGGAAGGAAGGAAGGAAGGAAGGAAGGAAGGAAGGAAGGAAGGAAGGAAGGAAAAGGAAGGAAGAAATTGGAGGGAGATTTTAACCATGAAATGGGAATTTTAAAACATCAAAGAAAGAGTTAAAGGGCTTAGGGCTTCTTTCAAAATAACATTTTGGTGAGGGTCCAGTTTAGATGATGTACCAAAAGCCAGTGGTCTTTAACCCGACTAACGACTCACTGCAGTGGACACTTGCAGGTAAAGCTGAGTGGACAAAATGGTGACTGTATACCTAAAAGTGATATTGCTGGGTCTTGAGGTAGGTTGTTTTCTAATTTGCTGAGAAAATCACCATACTGATTTCCAAAGCATCTTTACTAGTTTGCACTCCCACCAGCAATAGAGGAATATTCCACTTACCCAACATCCTCTCCAGCATAAGCTGTCAAGAACAAATAATCCAATAAAATAATGAGGTACAGACCTAAGCAGAGAAATCTCAACAGACGAATCTCAAATGGCTAATAGACACCCAAGAAAATGCTCAACATCCTTTGCCATCAGAGAAATGCAAATCAAAACAACTCTGAGATTTTATCTAACACCTGTAAAAATGGCCAAGATCAAGGGTCAACATCTGAACCACAGGATGAGCTATCTAGATCCAACTCTTCCTTTTACAAGTTGCTTTTGTCAGCCATTTTTGTCAGAGAGAAAAGCAACTAAAAAAAAAAATGGCAGTGGGGCTGTGGCTGTGGTCCACCTGAACACATGGTTCTTAGGGCTTCAGAACTGGTTGGTGGAAGGACTATCAACTTTATCCCAACAAAATGTGATCCAAATAGACTTTCCCTTTCTACACTTTCTTTTGTTGGAAGTTTTGTTGCAGCATTGACAGAAATAAGTCATTTGTGAGAAGCCTAAGTAGTTCACCCGGTAAGTGGCAGTTTTCCAATCCCAGGCTGTTTGTCTGACGTGTGCTGCTGGCTCTTTGCTCTCTTCTGTCTCAGTCTGGTCATCAACAGTGAAAGCCTTACTTACAGGGACACTGATGCTATGTGTAAGATTATGTGCACCTGTCTTTGGATTGATGACGGTCCCTGTCCCAGGCCTGTCTAAATAGTATCAGGGACAGGGTCCACCAGTACGGAATAGTGTTTACTACAAGTATATTGAGCAGAACACTCCATCAAATATAATAATAAATTCCAGTTAGCACTCCTGTATCTAGGTGATACTTCCCTCATTTTGCTTTTTGAACCTTCTGCTGAACATCAGTAAAAAAGATTCAAAGCTTCCTAATTTCCTGAGAATCAAAGAAAGATATTTCCAAGTCTTCATGGAAAGAGACCCTGGATGACACCTAGGAAAACCATTTTGTATGTGTGTGTTTGTGTGTGTGTCTTAAACCGAGTCTATACCTCTTGTGACAAGAGATGACAGCACACATTTTGAGCTAAAGCTGTTAACACTGGGAACTTTCATCACAAACTTTAACTTTCCGTTTCAAAATGTCACTCTCATGATCATTCTACATGCAAAAAATGCCATTCTTCCTTGGGCTCATGAACCTGGAGAAGAACGCAATTTACACTAGGAGACTGCTGTGTAATAGCTTGTGCTATTAAAAATGATACACCCTTAAATATTTATAATGGGAAAAGTAATATTCAGCATCTTACATGTATTATTAACAATCTCTAAATACATCCTCTAAATCAATTACAGTGTGTATTGTGATCCTGCCACTGAAATCTACCTTCTTGTTTTTTTGGTTATTGGATTGAGGACAAGAAATGATGATTCCCCCAGGAACGCTGTGACCTAGATTCAGTTTCCATATGTTCAATGATTCCTGAGGTGTTCATATCTGTTCAGATACCGACTATTCGTTATGTGTCTTCATAGTCATATGAAATTTAAATTTCCCATTATGGGATTTTCAGAAATACAATAGAAGAATGAGATGGGGTTTGAGCAACCTACATTCTAGTCCTGGCTTTGACGTTGATTTACAGTGAACCTTGGCCATGTGGCTTTTGTGTTTCATTTTCCTTAGCTGGAAATAGGTAGCCTGTCCCTCCTGGAGCGTGGTGGAACTGGGACCCCAAGCTGCCTGGCTTCAGGCAATGTACCTACTAGGGACTGGAGGGTGGTTTGCTGACACAGCCTGTCTATGGGACCAAACAATCAAAACATTAGAAAACAAATCTCAGACAGGTGAATATTTTTGTTTGTTTGTTTGTTTGTTTGAAGCAAGGGCCATGATTGAATTACAACTTCATGTTCTGGAGACTCAGAAGAAGCAGATTGTCTTACTATTGGTCACTCTGGAATGAGAAATGATGTGGTTCATAGAAGTAAAGAGGAAGAGTATGCAATCTGCATGGTGAAATAATAGGACCCATATTCATGGTGTGGAGATGCCTATAATGACTGCTGTGTACTGAGATGGCTCCATATGGGAAGGCAGTGGTATTTGGCAGGGACTTTAGTTTGGCTCAGGTCTCTGAATCTAAGATAAACTGCTTCTTAAAATCTTTAATGTCATTCTCCTGGCTTATTTAGATTATCCTTATCATCTCCTCGGGCATAACTAAAGTCGGAGTTTTGCTGTGGAGTAGCAGACAACAGTGTCCCCGTCTCCTATTCAGGCTGATACTGGACGCTAGTGACTGTGGAGAAGGAAGACAAATGCAGTGCTGGGGCTACCAGGAAATAACCAGGGGACTTGCTCCATGACCAGCAGGCTTTGGGGAAGATCTGAGACATGATGTCAAGAGAAGATACAAGTCTTTGGAAAGTAAGAACCGCACATGTATGCTACTGGAAATCTTTTGTAACTTGGGGAAATGGGAGGCTACTCAAGTCTCTTGAGTCTCATGTTTCACTGAAGTAACCTTAGAGACAGCAAAGGACACATTAAACATGAGTGGCCTAAAGCAGCCTATTGTCACCCTGCATCCTATGCTGGGTATAAAAATGTCAGGACCTCAGTTGGGGGCTTTAAATGCCTGGAAGACAACTGATCTTTTCATCTTGGACTCTAAAGAGTTCAAAGCCTCCATTCTAGCACTCCCCCATAGAGCACAGAACAATGAAGTCATTTAACATATTGGCAATGATTGCTACTTGAGCCTTCAAAAACATGGAGAGGGAAAATTCAATTCAAAATTTCTATGTATGCAAGTGCACATGTAGATGAAGTTTTCTTGTCCTGCAACTGCTTTCAAACAAACACTCAGAGGCTTAATATAAATTGTAAATGCTTGGTCGATAGCTCAGGCATATTACTAATTAACTCTTACATTTAAATTAACCCATTTTCTTATCTATGCTTTGCCATGTGTCTCATGGCTTGTTACTTCACTTTTTGCACATCCTGCTTCCTTGGCAGCTGGCTGGAGTCTCCTCTGACTTGGCCCTTCCTCATCCTGTCTTTCTCAATTTGACTTTCCTGCCTAACTTTATCCTGTTCAGCTATTGGCCAGTCAGTTTGTTTATTAAACCAATCATAGTGAAATATATTCACACAGTGTATACAAGGAGTATTCCACAGCACACACATGTGTGTCTGTCTACACATCTGTGTGGAATAGCATGTATTTTGTGATTGGACTTTAGAGCAGGGGATCTCAGGTTCATGACAGAGAAATCACCAGGCAGGTGTTAGATTTTTGTTTCTGCCCTTGGACCAGAACTGTGGCAATTCACTGTTTAACTCTAGATAGAGGATGGTTCACCTGAACTTCCACTCCCCTTTCTCCCATGTGGAGGTGGAAACTAGACCTCTAAGAGCTTTCCCACATCTAATACTTCTAGCTTATAAATGATCCTGTCCAAAATCACATCTTAGGGCTAGTATACATTGAACAGATATCAGGAGTTAAGTTAAATGGTAGGCTCTATCTTCATTTTGTAGGAAAAAATAAGAGAAAAAAAGAAAGAATATATTGAAGCTGACCTTGGAGTTTTCATTTTTGAAAAAAAAATATTTTCATAATAGTATGAACTAGCAAAAAAATAATCCAAGCAAATAATAGATAGATGCTTTGCCATGGAAACAAAAAACAATAGAGACTGTTCTAGGGAAGCAAACGGAGCTGACAGTTTGAACATGTAGCACATTTTGGAGGAATTTCTGCCTCACCCAAGAATAGGAAAAAATCTGATCTTTTGGCATCTGTGTATCTATAAGAAATAAAGGTCTGAATTCAAAAAATATAATGGTGTTATATTCACTTATATTAAAAGTAGGCATATTTTGATAAGCCTTTATTGTGAGAGCCTCATCTGTGCTGTGTGGCAGGTTTAGTGGTATCCTGGCCACTTAGATGCCAGCGACAGACAGTGGGCTCATCTCCTCTTTATGAAGATGTAAAACATGTTGACTATTGAGTATCCTCTGGGCATAAAATTGCCTTCTCTGCTGGAAGGGAGCTTTCTGTCAAGTCTGTGCGATTAAACTACAGAGCTAGTCAGTGTTGGTGTGAGGCTTGGCTGTTCTGTTTAGCATTGGTAGAAGTTTGTAAGTGGTTTGTAAGCCTTCTTTCTTCATCTCTGCAGTGAAGGAATGATGCCGACAAACTCCTAGGGTGGTGCTAGGATGGGATTCAAGAAGATTATATATGGGAAATGCCTAGAAAGCAACTGTGTATGAACAAATGTCTGAGAAGCGGAGAGTAGGGGAGGGTTTGAACCTACCCTAGTCCAAAGAAACAAGTCAAGGAAGATGGTTTGCATTCATATTTGGGTGAGGAAATCAACATTACACCACAAAATAATTCTCATTGTGCTTTTAATCAGAGAGTAAAGGGTGAGCCGAGGTGTGTCTCTGAGCACTAACAGGCATCAGACACTGTAGTGACTCCTTTGTGAGCAGAGCCTCATTTGATCTCAGTACTCATGTGAAGGATTTGTGTAGAGCCAGTTTTCGGAGGCTGTAATGGAGGCTAAGAGAAGAAATTCTATCTGGTGCCTTATGGAGGTGGAGGATTTGTTCATGTTTAAAACTCATGTTTTTTCCACTTTCCCAAAGATAAGACTAGTACCCAATCTACTAAAATTGAAAATAATACATTCATATCAAAGGCCAACTAACATGAATTTAAAGGAAAAAAAAGACTTATTCAGCATTGTGTTTGCCTAGCTGCAAATAATTGTAGCGGAAGTGAATTTGTTTCATGAAACTGAGTTTCAGGGATCATTATAATGGCCCAGAGAGGCCTGTGGCTCAGACTTCAAGACACGCATTTGCTGGCAAATACAGCACAGGACAAGAGAATGCTAGAAATCTAAGTTATTCTAATATTCACCTAAAAACGAAGCGATGGTGGTAATTCTTTGTCAGCTCTCTTCTGCTAAATCCATGTGTTTGAGAGCTCTTCCTTTTGGTCCTTTCTGTCCCCAATCTTTCATGCTGGTGGAGGGGAAAACCCTGATTCATGGCTCAGGGAATTGGGTTGCATTGCTTTTGAAATATTAGCGATGATAGAAATGGTTTCCAATTACAGTGAACTGAGTGTACAATCCCCACACTGTTCTATTTAAATAACTGCTGATTCGCCAGGTCTGCCTTCCTGTTTGTAGCTCCCCTGAACAAGTAAATAATGGAAAGCAAAAAGAAAAGCAGCACCCGCAATAAATAACCACACAACCTGGTGGTGGACTCTCCTCCTCCACCTGCATTTCTTCCCCTCCGCCATGATTTCCGATTCGTAACTGAAAATAAAAAGTGGCCTTTTCTATGGAGATTGAAGAATCCAAAGTTCTCTTGGGGTTGTGAGGTTAAGAATGTTTATAGCAGTTTGTTGCCGTGGGAAAAAGCATAGACTCCAGAGTCAGCGAGAATCGGTGTTGATTTCCAGCAATATTGTCAGCCAGGATGTTCCGTGGAAGTAACTCTCACGTTTGAAGTTTGCCTTCCACAGAAACTGAGAACCCTGGAACTTGATCTTTGCGTCTCATCATAGGCAGATGGTGCCCGGGATAGTGTGTGCACAGCCCCCAGCAGAGTTGCTAATGTGCCACGGGCCGGTAGTGCGGGATGAGAGTTGCGCACTCTTCCTGTCAGTTTCTTTGCTAGATGGAGATGCAATCCTCAGATCGTGCAAGCTACAAAGCACACAGAGCTGGCAGTACGCAAGCCACAGTAGGCATTCAGAGAATATGCTGCATGGTGAGAATGCCAAGCAGACTGGAGGTTTACCTTGTTCTGGGGATGATATATCGACTTTGTGAGATCTCTTATGACAAGTGGGTGACAGGACCTGTTGGTGCCTACAACTCAACACTTCATTAATGAATGGGAGAGGTAGTTTGTGTATGTGCACTTGTGCACGAGCAATCTCGCACACGCGCATGCGTGTGTGTGGTAGAGTTAGGTAGAATAGTAGGAAAGGAACTCACTACTCCATTCCTGCCCGAGTCATCTGTAATGAGGGGTAATTTTTTGAAATGATTTTTTTTTTCAGAGAGACAGAATTTCATGTTTCCCATAGTGGTCCCTCAGGATCTGAGGATGATCTTGTATCCCAGATTCTACCTGCCTCTACTTCCCAAGTGGCGGGGTTACAAATGTGCATTACAATGCCAATTTTATGGGGTCCTCAGGCCCAAACTCAGCATCTTACACATTCTAACTAATTATTCAACCAACTAAGCCACATGCTCATTGATTTGTGAACTTTGAAGACAGTCCCTCTGGCAGGCCCCGGGAAGCAGAGGCAGATATGCTCACGGGGCAGCAGGATATAGCAACAGACCTCTGAATCACAGTAGATAACAGGGTTTGCAAGGAGCCACTGACTTTACTGCCCATTACAGTTGTCCAGAGGGATGTCCCTAGTCCTTCTGGTACCTTGGTGCCTGGGAGATCACAGTATCTCGAGGTGAGCAGTTGTAAAGACTAGTAAAGAGTGTTCCTCTCTAGGTAGACTCTGGCCTTGTCCACCTATGGCTCATTTATGGGTCCTCATCCTTATGACTGGGCAATCTGTTCTTCTCATGTATGTGAGTACTTCTGGATTTTGAAGGCATATCTTATCTCCTCAACTGCAACGTCCCTGCTCTCTGTATGGCTTGTCAGGAACAGAATTGGATGGAAACTGCTTCTTGGAGTTTGCAGTGTAAGACTAGCCATACCTTGTATGATACCATAAATCACTGGAGCTGAGGGATCTAACACCTATTTACCTCACTGAAAGAGCCTGGCTGCTCACCCAGTCCTTGACCTGAGGAATCTACCACCTATTTACATCACAGAAAGAGCCTGGCTGCTCACCCAGTCCTTGACCTGAGGGATCTACCACCTATTTACAGCACAGAAAGAGCCTGGCTGCTCACCCAGTCCTTGACCTGAGGGATCTACCACCTATTTGCAGCACAGAAAGAACATGACTGTTCACCCAGTCCTTGACTTGATCTACCACTTATTTGCCTCACAGAAAGAGCCTGGCCGCTCACCCACTCCTTGATCAGGTTATGCATTCCTACCCATGAAATAGGAAGAACGCTTGTTAAATTTGTGAGGTTTAAACCAAATCATTAAGTGGAAATCCACTGTAAATAATGAACCACTGTACGATTATGTTGTTCGCCCGTAAAAGCATCAACGGAAATAGTTTTATGCTTGTTTCACTTCAATTTTAATTGGTCCTGGAAGCATTTCGCCGGCAGGTTATTAGCTTGAGGAGCGAGTCCTCCTGCAGGTTTGCCTTTTGTTGTTCTGTTGCTAAAGTGCGTGTGTCTGCACACATCTCTGGCCCTTGCTGTCACTGGACACAGATGTGTACAGATAGCTTTATCACTGGCCTGGTCAAATGTGGTGTGAAGAGATCCAAGTCAAAATGTAGGCCAGTCTTCTTCCTTAATGGTGAAAACAACAGATCTGCTTTTTGAAACAGAATAAAGTGTTCCCATCTTAGAGGTCAGCTCTGTCTGAAAGATTTGTTCATTCAAGTGTGACAGCATTTATGTTGACATGGAGCGTCACTGTTGGCTAGCCATTTTGTCACTAGGGGTCTTTTTGACTACTACAAATCCAATATTCTTCCCTCTTTGACACTGGTTTAGTCTTAGGCCTTAGCTGTGGGTCTAGGGTACAGAAGAGTGGACTCAGGGTACCTCCTCCTCTGTAAAAACAAGCACATGGTCACAGTCACCAGGCAAGTGACGAAAGAGTTTGCAACATGAACTGGGGAGATGGCTTTATTTGTTAAGTGCCTGCTATGCAAGCAGGAGGATCCGAGTTCAAATCCTCACCACCCATACAAAAGAGTCAAGCATGGGTATGCCTGTAGCCCCAAGTGGTAGATTTGGCAAGGTCAGTCCTCAGAGGTTGCTGATAAGCCAGTTGATGAAGGGTAGTCATTGGGTTCAGTGAGATACCCTGTCCCAAAAGCTAAGTTGGCGAGCCACTGAAAAGACAATAGACATCAGCTTACATTCTCCACATGTGCAGACACACACACACACACACACACACACACACACACACACAGTTTGCAAGATGCCGTGGAAAAGGACTGAGCTTCCAAAGCAGTCTAGGCAAGTTTTTCGTCTTTTCTCTTTTTGGCTCCACCTTCACAATCTGAGGCTGCGTTTGCCACATGACAGTTAATGAGTAACCACTCTCTCCTGTTTTCCATCAGCCTGAGCATCTCAAATGCCAGGAATGATGGCCAATTTTTATCTTCCTTATTTTTAACTTCTTCTAATTAGCCAGCATGGTTTCTGACACAGCAGAGAGCGAACCAATGTGTAGTAAATGAATGACAAATGGAGGAATGAGGTGACAATCTAGCTTGAAGGAATCTTACTTGAAGAAATATTTGAAGCTGTCCCTTGTAAAAATACAATTCCCATTGGCTTAAAGGACAGCAGTATATCTCCGGGTTCTTTGAGCCAAGGCTGGGAAGTAGGGTGGACTGGTGCCCCTGGGAGTAGCAGGTAGAAAATGGAAAATAGGTGACTATAGGGGTTGTCATGAGGTCTCTAAGGTTCTCAAGTGACTTTATCATACAATACAATGAGGCAAACTTTATACTGAAATTTATCTCTTATTCTGTGGAAAGCTAGTAAAACGTTTTAAGCAATAAGGTATGTTTTAGGGAGAATGTCACTGAGAATAGATTGCGTTAGGAGAGAGCTTGAAGTTAGAAGTCTAACTAGAAGAATCATAATGCCGTAATCCAGGTAAAATGTCATGGGATTCAGGACTGAGGGTCTAAGAACAGAGCAGAGTAGCATCTGACTTATTGTCAAAGTTATCACTGTCATTGTTGAGGGCTTGCCCTACGACATTAGCCACCTTTCTTTCTTTTATTTTAAAGATTTATTTTACTTTTTAAAATTTTATTTAAATAGCATTTATTTCACAGACTGACTGCAGCTTTCCCTACCTTCTCTCCTCCTGTTCCCCTTCTCCCCATCCATTCCTCCACTGTCTCCATTCAGAAAGGAACAGTCCTCCCAGGGACAAAGCATGCCATGAAGTTGAGTCAGGACCAAGCTCCTCTCTTTGCATCAAGGCTGGGCAAGGTAATCCAGCATGAGGAATAGGTTCCCTAACCAACGAAGCACCAGGGACAGGTCCTGATCTCATTAGACATTAGCTATCTTTAAAAACCAGCCTGGTCTACAAAAACAAAAACAAAAACAAAAACAAAAACAAAAAAAAAAAAAAAAAAAAAAAAAAACTCATTGAGGGGGCTGATGGGATGGCTTGGCCATTAAAGGCAAGGCTCACAAACAAAATAAAAACTCATTGAGGATGACAAAAATCATGGGAAGGATGTCTATGTCGTGTGTTGTGCCCATTTTTAAGATGTGTTAGCTAAATCCTGGGGAGATAAAATAAATTTCTAAACTTCACAAGTTTACGTGGCTGTGTAGGATCTGTGGTCCAGATTTGCTGAGCTGTGAGCTGAGCTCATTGTACCTAAGGTATACAAAGGCATCTGAGCTACATCCCTTGGAAGCCCACCCCCTCTCTAATGCCTTGCTGTGAGACTGGTGCTGACTTACTTCTTAGCTGTGAGGTTCAGCTGTGCCCATTTGCATTCTTCTGATCTCTGCCCCTCACCTTGTTGCCCCATGACTCTCTGTCCACCTCTCTCCACCGGGTCAAGCACGACAGGACCAGTCTGAGGAGTTCTTTTCTCAAAACCCTTGTCTTCATCCTGCCATGTATAGCAGTCTTACCCGGGGTGTCAATCAAGTGGGGTGAGGTCTGAAGTAGAGCCTTGGGACAGCGAGCACCAGTCCTCTCCCAGCTTAATTCCTGCTGACTTTCAAAGAGGACATTTTCCCTTAAAAGTTGTCACAGAAGAGAGTTTAACATATGTCAGGTAGTTTAATTAAAGAAAACGGGGCCACTATCCTTGGATGGGGAAACTCACTTTGGAAAAGCGATTTCTATGTTGACAAAATATCTAACTCCTTACATCTGCTGCTCCGTGTATTTGCAAAATACCCGCCGTGCCTGTGTCTGTCTGCACTCTGGTTCATCTTAGGCAAGAGTAGGATCAATCCTGAACCAGGCTATAGGTGCAGAAAAACAACAACAAACAAACTACGAACACATGAATAATTCATGAGCATCTCTCTGTGGGGGCTTAAGGTCAAGGGCTATGAAAGGTGCATAATTCATCCTGGCATCTATGCTACCTTTTAGGACCACACTGCATGTATGGACTATCTACTATAGGCTAGATATTGCACTTATGAACTGTCTCAAACTTTAAACTAACATAGTTATCTGAGAGACTTTGTGGGAAATTAGTTCCTCTATTTCAGATGAGCACAGAGCACTCAAAGAAGCAGAGATACATGCTCCAAGTGGAAAATCTAGTATCTAATACCTTTGAACCGAAAGAGGCTGAGCAGAAGGCAAAAGGCATGCAAATGGAACAGAAAATATAGGAAGATGTAGGCATGGGGTAAATGCAATTTCTTTGAGATAGACTATCGAGCTGCTTCCTGGTATATATGTTTCTGCTACCCGTCAGGACCACACTGCATGGGTCACGTATCTAGTGGAGATTATATACTACCTCGATGAACTGTGTCAAACTGGTTATCTGTTAGAGATAGTCAATCGACTCTGGAATAAACATTAGTTTCTCGATTTCAGATGTGTACTTCCTGATAGAGGAACGAGGAATATCATTTTCGTGGCAGTTCAATTTCTAGTAAAGTTTGAAAGAGTGGAAAGGATGGTCCTGTGTGGTACAGGGGCCAAAGGGAAGAGGAAGCTGGAAGTTTCATTGTTGGCATTTATTCAATGTATATGCCTTCACAGGGTTCTACACCTTGACTTTAGGGGCCAGAACACAGACTTCCTGGTACTTCCGTGCACACCTAATGCTTGAGGCTAAATACCCACTGATGTATTCCAAGCAGTATATGAAACAGGCATTTACTTTAAATGGACAATCAGACATGTCTTTTTCCAAGCAAAAAGATAATAAGATGATTGTATCCTCAATAAAAAAAAAATACTTTTTCTGTTCAACATTAAGACAGTCTAGGAACTGTGATCAGATAAATCTGATAAACTTAGTATTAAATGATTTTTTTTTCAGGGCAAGTGTTAGAAACATATGGACTCCAGGCTAAATCTGATCACCTTATACCTGTATTTATAAATAAAGTTTTATTGGAACACAGCCATATTCAATTAAAAAAAAAGACGTCCTTCGTTGCCTTTATGTTCCAGTAACAGAGCTGGGTAATTGCAGACTATACAGCTTACAAAGCTTTAAATATTTATGCTCTTGCTTTTTACAAAGATTGCTTTTAACAATCTTTGATATACACTATATTAAACTTGATTCCCCTCACTTTTTGTTTCTCCATTTCATAGTTTCATTTTTTGCAAGTCTCCCTGTCTTTTCTCTCTTCCTTTGAGTTACAATGATTCATTTAACCTCAGAAACTTGCAAATGATTCAACTTCAAAAAAAAACTTACCTAAAATGAAAAGAGGGTTATTGACCCATATGTTCAAGTCTGAGTTGCCTTTATAAACATCTGGAATTGTAGAATATGTAATCAAAACATTTGTGTTCAATCTCTATCTGTGTACATGCATGTAAATGTGTGTGTGTATGCGCACACACGCGTTATTTTCAATTTTGGTACAAAAAATGACTGCTAGGTGCTATGATTCTTGGTAGGTAGAGTGTTTCTTTACCCTTGCCCAAAGTTGAAAAATTTCAGAAGACTTTCTTTGGTGTTAGGCTCATGCTTGTTTCTGTAACCAGTCACTAAGGTCGACAGTGAAAGATCCTGAGACATAAGCATGGGTCACTTTGGCTCCCGGGTTTGTGATCTGTTAGAAATGGAAGGAACATAGCAAGCACAGACTTTCTGGGATGGAGGGTTTTCTTGCGCTGTGTGCCACCCAGAACGACCCTGCTGCATTATTAGCAGAACCTGCTGACTCCAGTTCTTTGCATGTGTCTTTATTATTTATTTATTTATTTTATTTCCATTCAAAAATTCTGCTCCCCCCACTCACCCTCCTCCCTGCACCTCCCTCCTTAAGGGAGGGCAGGGAACCCTGCCCTATGGGAAGTCCAAGGCCCTCCCCCCTACATACAGGTCTAAGAAGCTTTGTGTCCCAAATAGTCTAGGGTTCCAAAAAGCCAGTACATGCAGTAGAAACAAGTCCCAGTGCCTTTATCAATGGCTTCTCAGTCAGCCCCTATTGTTAGCCATATCAGAGAGTTTGGTTTGATCACATGCTTGTTCAATCCCGGTCCAGCTGGATTTGGTGAGCTCCCATTAGAACAGGCACACTGTCTCAGTGGGTGGACCAGCCCCTCAAGATCCTGACTTCCTTGCTCATCTTTTCCCTCCTTCTGCTCTTCAACTGGACCTTGGGAGCTCAGTCCATTGCTCTGATGAGGGTCTCTGTCTCTATCTCCATCTTTTGCCAGATGAAGATTCTATGGTGATATTCGAGATAAACATCAGTGTGATAGTGGTGCAAGGCCAGTTCAGGTACCCTCTGCTCTGCTGCCAAGGACCTAGCTGGGGACATCCCCGTGGACACCTCGGATCCCCTCTAGAGCAAAGCCTTTTGCCAACCCTAAAATGGTAGACTGGCATCTCCTAAACCCATCAATTTTACTACCTCTTGGTGTGATTGCTAGAATCTTCTGAAGTACAATTGAAACAAATCTCTTTTTTTATTAATTTTTGTTGAGCTCTACATTTTTCTCTGCTCCCCTCCCTGTTTCCCCTCTCCCCTTCAATTCTCTCCCAAGGTCCCATGCTCCCAATTTCCTCAGGAGATCTTGTCTTTTCCTACTACCCATGCAGATTAGATCTATGTATGTCTCTCTTGGGGACCTCATTGTCTCTTACACAGTTCACACTTTCCACTCTTGGTTCTTCTTCCATGAGTTAGTCATAAGCAAAATAATCTCACGACTGTTCCCATATGTCTCAAACCTCTTAGCACCTTTTTAATGTGTGTTTTGCTCCATACAGATGCATTAGATCTTTGGTGGTTCGTTCTGACTTTTTACAAGACTTCCATGAAAGACATACTGCTCAGAATACTTTCGCATCCTACTATTACAGATAACTTGCAGTTCCTCCTGCATTTCCTTTGACCTCAGAGCCATCCCCATGACTTCAAAACAGTCTGTGGGTTCTTCTTTACCATCCCTGAGCTCCAGACATGCATCTCTGTGTACCCCTATGCAGCACCAGGCAATATGATCACTACTTGTAAGTTGAACCATGCACCATTTTTTTCCTCCCTCAGAACAGCCTGGGTCCTGTCCCTACCATCATTACTGCCCCAAGCATTGCAGCAGCTCTCTCCTCAATTCATTTTTTCTAGGTTTCATCATTTGTTTTTAAATAAGACACACTTCACTGGATCTGGGACAATCCCTGAAGAAAGTCTGATCCTCAGCTGGTGTTTTCTAACAGGTATTGGCCCTGTCTCCTAGATCTTCGAGCCAAACATTCCTCACCTGTGTTCTCAAGTATCACTCAGATTGCTGTAGGAAATCATACAGCCAATAGCCTTTAAGTTAACTGCCCACTGGAGCGTGGCCTCTTACACTATTTATGCCTATCCACTCTCCTTTGCGGCTGCGGGATTCAGTTTCTGTTCTCGGTAACAGCAGAGGACTCTGATTTGTGAGTCTACCCCTAAATAAATAACTGTCTATTATTTTCTCCATTCTGAGCTAGTGTGGGATTTCTTTTAATCGTCCTTCTTCATCAGAATCCTCATCCTATGGAGAAAATGTTTGCAGTAGTTTGCATGTAATTGGACCCCCATGAGCTCATAGGGAGTGGCATTATTAGAGGAGTGGACTTGTTGGAGTGGATGTGGCCTTGTTGGAGGAAGTATGTCACTCTGGGGGTGGGCTTTGAGGTCTCCTTTGTTCAAGCTACACACAGTGTGACACTCAGTTCACTTCCTGTTGCCTGTGGATCAATATGTAGGACTCTCAGCTCCTTCTCTACCACTGTGTCTGCATTCCACTGTCTCCTGCCATGATGACAATGGACTAAACTCTAAGCCACCCCAATTTAATGTTTTCTTTTATAAGCATTGTTGTGGTCATTGTGTTTCTTCACAGCAATAGAAGCCTTGACTAATGCAATGTCTGTTATACTTTTTAGAGAGGGAAATTTTTTAAATACAGTATTTTAATATATACATCCATGTTGAAATGGGCATCTATTAGAATACAAATTATGGAGACTTTTTTAATCCTATGTTTCTAGCATCCTAATTAGACATTCGAAGCTCATTTTCACGGCACAAGACCTAGCAAAGACGTTTTGATCTTGAGAGCCCCAGTTACTTAGTTGTATTTTCTACTTATTTAAACTTTATATTTCATGATAAGATTTAGAAGTAGAAACCCCAGATTTAGGCCTTGCTTCTTCCATTTATGACTAATCATGGAGAATTTTTAATTTAGTTTCTTGAACTTGTCTTTCTATATCTATATATAACCACCTTTTGTGGTTATATATAGATATAGAAACCTTTTGTTTCTATATCTATATATATATATATATATAGATATATAACCTTTTGTTGGTTATTGACTAAAGTTAAGACCATGCATAAGGGCATAATTTTAAATCCAAAATGCAATAAAAGTACCCAATTATTACTAAAAATAAAAATCAAATCCTTCACACTTATGCTATTTGATAGATGACTTTCATGGGAAAATATACTTCATTGCTCCCTGCCACAGTTTAATATTTTCTCTGATGAGGTGTGGTGTGGAGAATCACGGGCACTTTAATTACGTGCCCGAAAAACAGCTTTGGCAGCACTTAACAACTGCTGGAGGAGGATTCTGACAGGTTTGCTATAGAAACCAAACCAGCATTAACAGATGTGCCTGGCACTCCTGGTCCAACACCGGAGAGGTACAGCTGCCTCTCTGTCTTTATGTCCAGTAGTTTGACTTCTGCCTGCCATTTCCTGATGACCCCCCCTGGCCCCTGCAAGCTTTATTATCTTTTCTTTTCCTAAGAATGGCCATTTTCTTGACAACTCCATGCTGGTGCACAATCACAAAGATGCTCTGCAGACGATTATAGGTACCGAGGGAATGACAGGAAGGAAGAAGGCGCAAGCTCCACAGCCAGGCATGCATCTGCGATGCCGAGAGCTGACTGACAGATGCTCACAGTGAAGGCAGCAGTTGTCAACATGGTGATGGGACAGTTAGTCACCAGATTCTGTGAGATGCTTGCATATTTGCTGATGTGCCCCACAGTTCCCTCCCCTTCTCTTGGAACAGAGCCAATTCAAGCATTATTTGGAAGAAGACAGTGCTTAAAGGTGGCAGGTGAGAAAGTCTAAGCTTCCCAGACATTTTCAGTCCTTACATTCACTCTCTGGCCTTGATCACACGGTATCAATATTTCGAGAAGGCTGGTGTTTTTATTTCAGGTTTTCATCGCTCTTCCCAGCTGACTACACACAGAGTGGTATTTGGAGATAACGGCTTGCTAGGTGTTTGGGGCGAAATGTTTATTCTGCTTTTTGCAAACTAGACATTTTTCAAATAGAACTCATTTCACATTCTGAGCCCCAACAAGTGATAAACAGTAAACCAAGCACAGGCAGATGGCCAGTGCCCCATCAATATTAAAAATGCATTAGTAACTCTAAGTTTTTCTTCTGCGTTTCCCAAGAATTGTCAATCACGAATGAATAGGTCCTATTTGTAGAAAAAGGACAGATTTAAAATGACAAAATCAGAACATTTCTCAGAATCCTGGGAAGGATGGCACTTAAAAAAAATCAATGTCACCAAAACTTCAAGTGAGTTGTCTTGGGTGTCTGTCAGATTTAAGATGCATTGCTCTCTCGGAGCCCATGTATTCCGGATGAAGTGGTTGCTGAAGAAAAACAATGATGGTGATAGTCATGAGAGTTTCCTTGGCAAGAAAATTAGGATTGAACTCAGGCTATTATGACATAACGTAGGAGTTTATAATTGCGATTTGTTATGCAACAATTGGATTAGCTCCCAAGGATCAATGTTTTAATGCTCCATGGAGACATTGGGAAGAAATACACCATCATCAGGATGGATATGACGACAGAGTACAGGCTCTCTTAGCATTAGCAAGCCCACTGACGCCCCATGTGTGGCCCTTCATCATCCAGGTCAAGAAACTCAATCTTACTACTGTTGTAGGATTGACTACTTGTAAAAGTCAACTCCTGTCTTATCATCTCAGATATTGAAGCTCAAAACAATGGGACTGGTTAGCCAAGACGGATAAAACTCTTAGCAAAGCCAGACATTCATCCTTCTTTCCTTTGTATCTCTCTGTCTCTGTCTCTTTTCTTCCTTTGTGTGTACATGCATGTGCATGTAGAAGCCAGAGGCCAATTTGGATGTTGTTTTTCAGGAACCCTTAACCTCATAGTGTCTCACTAGCTTGGATCTCAGTACTCCCGTGTAGACACCAGTGAGCCCCAGGATGCTGTCCATCCCTCTGTGACCAGCACTGTGATTACGAGCATGTGGCACAATCCCTATTTTGCTGTTGTTCTGTTTGTTTATAATGTAGGTTCTGGAGCTGGAGCTTAAGCCCTCATCCCTGCATCACCTGATTAAGCTACCTTCCAGGCTTTCTTTTGGTGTAACCAGTCTCCTGCCTGTACGCCAACTCCAGCAGAAGTCACTATTGCCCAGGGATTCAGTATCACAAAAGCTAAGCAGCTATGTAAACAACGCATAACTGGCATTACGAACGCACCTTAAGCATAATGCCCATTAAGAAAATGGAGTACTGGAGGCTCCACCTGGTCACCTTCTGCCTAAGGGAGCTCTTGCGTTTCTACTCCAGCATCCCCAGAGCAGTGCCCCTTTCTTTATTTCTCTGTTGTTAACGATCCTCAAACACAACCTTTGCATCTTTTCTTACCTTAATAGTGATGTTTTTCAACTAAAATTAGGACCATGCTGGATGCCTTGCTCTCTGTTCAAACAGACATTCTTTAAATACTTGTTCAGCACTGTGAGCTCTGTGAGTGCTGCGCAGAGGGAGCTTAAAAGTGGAGCCCGGTGGTTGCCCTCGGCCTCCGCTGCTCCAGATAGCCCCTGCCTGGCCCAGTTTTGCATTTCCCACTCAGCAGAAAACGCTCTGCGGGGCACAGGATAGACTGTCCTAAAACAGTAGCTTAAAATGACGGTATTACTTGAACTAGGTTTTCTGATCAGAAATTTCTCTGGGAAATAGAATCTCGTATATTAATTTTTGATTCACGTGTGATTTTTAACTCGGGATGTTTCACAGGCGTTGCAGATCTGATGCGGTGTCGGTCACCTGCAGGCATGCTCCTTGTCCAGCTAAATCCAGACCCTTCTGTTCCTCTCATCTTGCAAAGACTGACTCTAGTTATGACGTAAAGTAAGCAAAATCTGTAGCCTTCTCAAACGCTCCCTTTCTAAAACCATTCTATCGCTAATATATTCAATCTAGGCGATGAACTATAACCATCGTATATAGATACGTGCTAAAGTCCCTGTGTAGGAGGGAGATGGGTCTGTAAGCAGACTAATGTAAATGCGTTGGTGAGGAAGAGACATGCTGGGAACATAGGGGAGGAGCAACCTACTGCAGATCAGAGTGTGAAATTCAAAAAGGCTTCCCTGGTGTGGGGTTACTTAGGGGATGAGAAAGAGACAGGGGATGGTGTACAGACAGAGGAAAAATCATCTCACTTTTGTCGAGCTGAGTTCATAGCTTCCATACAAAGGTGTTTTCCCTCCTCCATCCTGGGCTTTTCTCTGACAGTAATACTTGCTATAAGAGTAGATACCAGAGTCTTTTTTTTTTTTTTTTTGGTTTGTCTTATATTTGTTTGTTTTATTTTATCTTAAATAGATTTATTTATTATTTATTTTGGATGCTTATTTGTTTCCTAATGAAACAGAGCAAGAAACAGTGTGCATTTGGATGGGTGGGGATATGGAAAGGGTCTGTCATAGTTTGGGGAGGGGAAACAACAATCAGATTATATTGTATAAAAATTTTATTAAAAGGGGATCAACCCACAGTCAACCAGTAGACTGTGCTCAGGACACCCTGAATAAGAGAGTGAGGAAGGATTGAAGGAGCCAAAGACACCAGGAGAACATGACCTACAGAATGAACTAACCAGAACTGAACTAACCAGAACTCATGGGGAATTACAGAGTCTGAAGCAACAGTTAGAGAGTCAGCATGGGTTTGGCTTAGATTGTCTACATGTATGTTATGGTCTTTTTTATTAAATTACAAACACTGGTGATGTTGGCATTTGCTTTTCACTAAGCAACAGTTCGTTATTAAACATATTCATAACTTCCTTTTGGTTTTCTAAATAAGCTACAAAAATAGAGGTTCTCAATTGGAGTGATGTCATTTGCAGACAGCATATAGAGATATTCCTGACTTCCAAACTGGGAAGGTTGTTATTGGCAACCACTGAGTGTGGAGGTGCTGCTAAGAATTCTACAGTGTGCCCACTATCTCTCCTCACAACAAAGAATTATCCATCCTGTATTCCTGTGGGACCAAGATTTAAAAAAACCCAAAACCCCAAACAGACAAAAATGTCTTCATATCTTCTCTATGTAGAAAAGGAACCTAATTTTTATATCTCTCTTTGTCTAATGAAATATGATTATTTTTGACAAACCAGTTTACTGTGAGTTATAGTTGATTTTCCTATAAAATGAATATAGGGTAAATGACTTTTTGATGTGATTCTTAACCTGCCTAATGGTGAGACTCTTTAATACAGTTCCTCAAGTTATGATGACCCCCAACCATAAAATTATTGATGTTGCTACTTCTTAACTATAGTTTTGCTACTATATGAATTATAATGTAAATATTTTGAGACACAGGGGCTTGCTGAAGGGGTTGTGACCAATAGGTTACCAGCTCTTTTCCAGTTCATGGTTCAAAACTGACAGCAAATAATTTTCTCATTGCAGATATTGTTGTGGTATATATTGCCAGTTCTAGCTGAAGCTTTATCTATGTGTTAAGAAGGACTCTCTCAGCTAGATCCTGGGATGCTTTCAAGGTGTGTGGCTGGGATCCTGCTGTCTGTCTCCAGAAAGGTTCCCTCTCTGGTCCTGCAGCTGTAGCTATAAGTTCCCCATTATCCTCAACCACTTTCAGAAATGCAAGTATCATACAAGAATAATTGCTATAGTAATAATGTGACTGCCATAACTGCAGATTGCCAGTGGTCCTCAGCCCCTCCTCTCTCATCCACAGCACCCCTTCCCCTGACTCCCTGCACACTCTGATCAGAGCCAGGAGACAGAAATTGAGGGTGAGAACAGTACTCTGCTAAAGAGTACTCCAGTTATATTCCAGGAAGAATAATGTCACCCGGCAGAGCTTGCTAGACTAATTATTTGTACCATCCTGAAGAGAAATGTTACAGTTTTCACTGGGAAAGGGAGAAACTGAGGCTCAGAAAAGCTGAGTAATTTGCTTTGACTGTTTTAAAACGAACTAACATAAAGCTAATGAGTGCCACGGTGCTTCGTTGGTTGTTGTCTGGCTCATAGTACTGATGAGGAAGCAGTAGCTCCACACTTGTCCTGGGATGCTGAAGCAGGGAAGCATGAGAGAGAAAGCACACCTTCTGTAACCCCAACTTTCTTCCCTTAAAGCACCAATGCACAGATTTTTGATTCGTGAGTTGTGTGTAAGAATGTAAGAGTAATTGTTGAATATAAATCACAGTGGCCACAGAATAGCATTATGCTCAATAAATAATGACAGTTATCAGGACTACTCTTTTCTCATTGGAACATATGCGATCTCTAATATTTTCAAATTTGAAAGATGTGGTCAACTCGAAGGATTTGGAATTATAGGACATGAAGCAATTAGATATTAGCATATTTTATAAACCGGATTAATTCCTTGTACATCCATCACAGACAAACAATTGTCTACCCTATAAAACCCATGATAGCTGTTTGGCAAAGTCTTGTTAAACTGAATTAAACAATGGAAACTGTTTAAAAAACTATATTATATGCCAATCTATTCAACTATTCTTTCCCATTCTGAATATACTATTGAAGGAAATATTTCATGTTTAGATTTAATGGAAAATAACTGTAGTTCTTTTTTTATATGCTATGTGAAGCAGCAGCATTCATTGCTTTGGTTCCCATGGAGATACTTACAGTGGGACTATCAATGAGGACTCTTAGTGATCCCCAGCAATCTAATGCTGCTGTTGAGAACGAGTCTGATACAAGTCTCTCTCTCTCTCTCTCTCTCTCCTCTCTCTCTCTCTCTCTCTCTCTCTCTCTCTCTCTCTCTGTGTGTGTGTGTGTGTGTGTGTGTGTGTGTGTGTGTTTCTCTCTCTCTCCTTTATGATTTCTAAAGAAAACGGGCAGACTAGTAGAGACAATGGGAGAGATGCTTCCTAGTATTAGAAATCATTGAATAAGGTCAACATGAAGAGTCCACAAAATGATTACACTCAGCAGTTTCCAGTCACAGAGCAGAAGTCTTTTTATTGGAGACATAATAAAGGATTAAAGAATCACAGTCAATATAACTATGTTGACCATATCTTTCAGACAAGTGTTTTCATTTTTCTCAGGAAAAGCAGTACTGAATTGAACCATGTTTCACACAAATCAGTGTCCACCATGAATATTAGACTTTGACTTCCTTTGGAGTTAAGGTGTTTGGATATATGATTTAAGATGAGTTTTTTTTTTTTTCTGGGAGAAGAAGAATGGAACCTAAATCCAGAAAAAAAAGAAAAGAAGGAAGGAAGAGAGAAAGAAAGAAAGAAAGAAAGAAAGAAAGAAAGAAAGAAGGAAAGAAAGAAAGAAAGGGAAAAGGCACACGGACTATAAGACTATAAGAGACACATAGGTGGAAGCTGGTACATTAGAAACCATTGCACGAGGAAACATTCCACTCAACAGTAGGCTAACAGGTGACACAATTTTTCACAGAAGCTTGGGAAAACTAATATGGAAAGATAGTTTTAAACTATATCAGTAAATTACCTTTTTGAGATGATTTTGAAACAGAAATGCTTGGTTCTAGACTGCATAGACCAAATCAATCACTCAGAATTGATTGGGGTTGTCTACTGGGAGCACTACTTACCCTTAACCTTCAAGGGTACCTGAAATATAAAACAGTCCCTCAGACATTCTTTGATACAGACAAAAACCTGGATGGAAATAGCCAGGCCCTTGAAAGTTAACACAACGTGCCTTCCCAGCTTAGAATTCTCCTCTATTTTTCATTTTGCTTTTCAATTGACCTTTGTTTTAAATTGAACTTGAGCAAAAATAATGGGATTTGATATGACAATATGATTTTGGTTCAGTTTTCTATTACCGGGAGAATTCAATTCATAGCGTGCTGGGTGTCAAGGGGGTCTTGCTGAAGGTGCTCAATGTTTGATTAGTATTTTAAAGGAGGTATGTTAGATATGAATCCTATCCACCCTGAAAGAAGCCTAGAAAAAGGCAAAGTCACTCTCTCCCTGTCAGAACCACCATCCTAACGCAGGACTCAAATTTTTGACCTATTTTATGGTATAGGAGTCACAAAAGAAAATATATAACTTAAAATTCAGTACTTACGAGACTGAAGGGATGGGACAGTGGTTAAGAGCACTGGCTTCTCTTTCAGAGGACCCGAGTTTGATTTCCAGTACCCAAAAGACAGATCTTAATGTTTTATATCTTTGGTTTATATCAAGGCTCTCCTGGTTTTCATGGGTAGTATTGCATGCACATGACACACAGAGATACATGCATATGAAAATACCTCACAAAATTAAAAATGAAATAAAATAAAACCAAAGCAAATCAGAACATAGTACTTAGGTTAGTAGTGAATGCCTGCAACTATTAAGTATGTGGAAGGATGGTCTTGCTGGCAACTAGTAAGAATGTGACAGTTTAGGAACTCCCGTTTGGCTAGGGTGAGAAGTCTTGGGGTCAGGCCATTCATTTCTATGGTCATGGCCATTTGATATTTCTATAAGGATCTGCAAAAGTAAGAAATATAGGGAAGTGGAGAAGAAGTATGGTAGATTATTATGGATATCTGTCTGATTCTTATCTGGGAGTAAATGTGGACCAAAGATGAGAAGGATCCAACAGGTCTACATGCCTTCCCTCCTCCCTGAAGTACATCTGAACTTGACAATCTTCTGTATAGGTATTTCATTACCAGAGCTAGCCAATAGACAGTGAGTGCTTATAGCTTTATGCTCACTATTTCACATCACACATTCAGAGAACTGCAGGGATATAGCTGTATTCCTGCCTTACCTTAGGCTCAGAGGCTAGAGATGTACCCCTATGTCTCACACCTAGGAAGGAAATGATCTGGGATTAGACTAGTAACACAATTACAAGTCTCAGATTTTCTCTAATATGTAGTCTGAATACATTTTGAAAACTTCCATTGACTGCTTGAAAGACTGTTTAGTCTTAATCCAATCCCAGAGCTAGTCATCAATGCCATACTACTAGGAAATAGACTAGGAATGGAATCTGTCACTTTGCTAATCTTTTTTATTATCTATACATAAATATATATTCCTATTTAATAAAAAACATATTTTAATTTTCAAGAATGACACTTTGGGCAGATGAGCTTATTTCTTTTAAAAAACAAGTTAGGAAATACAGAGTAATTTCTGGACTATTTTCTCTGAGCTTGTTCTTAAGGGAAAGAACCACATAACTGCATACCTAGACCTGGAGCTTGGTATGTTCCTCAGTGTTGTTCAATTCAACATGGAAGCAATGTTATCAAAATCTTGAAAGTTTGTATAGAAATTGTTCTAGAGTCATTTAATTGGTTTAAATAAAATGCCATTTATGGTTTGGGAAGAATGAATTCAGGCTTTCTTCTGTAAACTGGTCACATATTCCTCTGGTAGAAGATCAATTCCAGTAGCAACCAATGAATGCACTTCAAAGTGAAGGGGTCATAGTTATAACCCAAAGTAATAATGTTATTATATGTGAGTCCTCTATGTGTTTAGCAGCCTTGAGCTTGCACAAAACTTGTAATTGTGTTTCATTTTGCTTTTTTGGTTTTGTAAATCGGAGATATTTTTGACATTTTAGATAAGAAACTATGTAGGAAAGTTAAAACATGTGCCTGAGATCACATAATTCAACTGAGGTCTGAAGTTATCATTTCCCTGACACACAGTACATGCTCTTAACCCTGCTATAAATCAAAACACAAAAGACTCAGTGTTTGTATCCCCCATAGTGGCCCAAGTACCAGGTTGTAGAACCATGTGTGATGTTAGAGAGACCAAGTGATGTGCCAAGGATTAATTAATTGCCTACTGTCCTATGTATGTGATGAAGAACCTGTGGTGTAATAATAAATATCAGATATAAAACCTGATGACTTACAGTCAATATCCTCAAAATGAACTACCAGTGATGGTAAATGTCACCAAAGATTAACATTGAAATTGGAGTTGGCCTATGATATCTCTGTGTAGTAATTTTCCTCCAATTAAAGCATTCTTTCCAAGGACCGAGAACATTTACCAGCCTCAGACAGCAAATGACTCACTCACAAGTCTTAAAAAGCTCCTGAAACTCACAAGATTCACAAGGTGTCATCTTTCTCAAAGTTACATAAGCAGTAAAGACTGTGGGGAAAGGGGAGAGACTCTTCAACCAGGTGAGCTGCCTTCAAGATGTGCAGAGAGTTCCAGGAATGTGGCCCTGGTGAGATGTCACACAGGCTGAGGTGGAGTTTTGATGACAGAGCTGTCTTAGAGTTGTCCCTGTTCCTATAAGTAACTCTCCACCTATACTGCTCTAAGCAACTGCAGTAAACTCATTGGTTCGCCAAGCTGGATTCTAGTGTGATTGTTACTTCGTCTGCTGTTGCATCTCTAGCTGAGGTGGGCAGATGTTTATTCAGGAAAAGTCTCACATAACAGATAGGCTACTGTCCCTGAGAAAAGGACAGGAGGACTTGACTTATCTGGCATGGTGGCTCAAGCCTAATATCATAGCACTTGCAGGAGGATTGCCACAAATATGAGACATGCTTGGGCTTTAAGAGGACCCATTAATAACTGAGAGTAGATATTTTCTATAAGACACGAAATGTAGTCTGTGCAAAAGATCCAGGCAAAAGAGAGTTGAGAGGCAGAATAGTGCCAAGAAAGACTAAACAGAAAAGGCAGAGAGAAGATGTCTAAAGAGCCACATTCTGTTGCTTTCTGTAATGTGCGGACAGGTCATGGGTTTCCTTCTGCTGAGCTCATGAAGGCTCCTTAATTCTTCTCCTCACTGAAGCTTCATCTCTAACCACTTCCCAGGATACTCTGCTAAATCAACATCACTAGCTTTTTTCCCAGTAGCTTACGTAGGATATTCCACATTAAAAACATGTAATTTGCTAACATGGGCACTTTTGCTTCCTTTTTGTATGCCAATTATTCTGTTAGAAATTTGTTTTTGCCTTTTTACACTTTTTCTAGTACTGCCAGCAGAATACTGAATAGAAATGATGAGCTCTTATTTCTTTGGTTTTTTTCATTAAGTCTTGATACAAAGTTTTCCAAATTTTTTTCATTATAAGGTTATAAATAAGCTTTCCCAGTATGTATTATCATAATTTTAAAAAGTTTCCATTTATTCTTAGTTATAATAAATTTTATGCTGTTATTACTTCTTATATTTTGAGTAGGTGATAGGTTTTTGTCAGTATTTTATACATTGATTGATAATGTCTATTTTCTTTCCTTCTATAGATTGTTACACCAACTTTCATTCCTAGGATAAAACCGATTTGGTAATGATATATCATGCAATTGGAATTTTAAGTATTTTATACAATTTTGCATAATACTCACAAAAATATTTGTTTATAGTTTTTATAAGTTCTTTGACAAATTTCACCAAAAAAAAAGGAGTAGAGACAAACTTCTCCCACCTCCTAAGTTTGTGTGACATAGGGTCTTATTTCTTCCTTCAGTGTTTGCTAGAACTTACCAATCAAACTGTGTGGCTTTGAATTATTTTCATGAAAAGATTTTGATAAATGTAATTCATGTCTTAAATTGATGTGGTGGCTTTAAATTCTTCTGTTTCATCCTCTCAAAGTTTTGAGATTCATCCAATTCAGAAGTCTACTTAAAATTAATTTTGTACCACTTCATGTAGGATGTAGAAACCATCATCAGTAGTATTTGGGCTATTTTATTCAAGTGCACTAGTGCCCTCAAAGACAATGTAATCTTTTGATTAACAGTCTCATGTATCTGAGATGAAGTAAGAAAGAAAAGTGATGTTTGTCATTTATGTCTTTCCTTGGTTTGGAACTCCACATTCCTCTCCAATGTTTACATTTCCATTTAGCATTTGGTTCTTTCAACTGAAGAACTCCACTTAGTGTTGCTGTAATTCACTTCCGGTGGCAGACAAAGCCCTGAGCTGTTCTTTCCATTTACCTTGTTCTTTCTATACTTGCAGTATATTTTGCCTAAATGTGGGCTTCAGAGTAAAAATTTCTTCTGCTCTTTAGTGATTATGATTGATCTATTCTCTTTATTTTGTTGTTCCTGATAAAAAGTCATTGATAAATGCAAACATTATTTCCATATGCTTAATTCCTCTTTCCTCTGGATACTCCTGATATTGTCTTTCCTTTTGTCTTCCACTGGTTTGTGCAGAATAAGCAAAGGCTCATTTGTCTTTACCTTTGTCCATCTTGTGAGTCATCTTGACTCTATAGCTATACCTTTCTCTGATGTGTGTGGCCACAGAATTGTCTCTTGATGCTCTGTCCTCTCCTTGGAAACTTCAATTGTTTTTTAAAATTTTTTGAAATATAAAAACATCAGAAGGTTTGTTGATATTTTTCCCACTCTTTTGTCCCCTATATGTTGCAAGGAGAGGGCTGCTTGTTTGTCCCAGCTGCCCAGCTAGCATAGCCCCAAAATAACCACACAGAAAACTGTATTAATTAAATCATTGCTTGGCCCATTAGATCTAGTTTCTTATTGGTTAATTCTTACATCTTAATTTAACCCATTTCTATTTATCTGTATATCGCCATGTGACAGTGGCTTACTGGGTAAAATTCAGCACATCTATCTCCAGTGGCAGATCCATGGTATCTCCTCGACTCCGCCCTTCTTTCTCCTGGCATTCAGTTCTGTCTTCCCTGCCTACCTAAGTTCTGCCCTATCAACAGGCCCAAAGCAGTTTCTTTATTAACCAATGAAAGCAACACAAAGACAGAAGGACCTCCCACACTACCTATATGTCTATGTTGGGTAATTTCTGTTGATCTACTTTTAAATTCTATGACTCTTCTGTTGAACCTGTTAAACCCATTCAGAAAATGTTTTGTTTCAGTTCTCAAGGTAGTTTTTCAGTAGTTTTTCCTATTGTTACAGTTCTCATATGTATTTCTCATATATATATATATATATTATGTAACATAATTATGTTTTACATATAACATAATTAATTATAACTGATATAAAATCTTTGTCTGCAGATTCTAATGTCTTGGCTATTCAGTGATTAATCTTCACTGGAAAAATTTGTTTAGAAAGAGCCAGATTATAGTGAGCTCATATGCTATGAGCCAGACTTATACTTCCTCATTTCTTACTGTATAGCAACCATTTACAATAGAGATTTTACTGTGACAACTTAATGCATGTATTTAAGTTCACTTATTCCTGTTATTCACATTTCTTCCTACATACTGATCCCCTTTACTTCCATGTCTTTCCTTTAATATTCCACTTAGAAGTGAAAAAATATGTGTCTTAAATGTGTTTCTCTCTACTTGTGTCTCTCTTCCGGAAAATGGCATTTCAGTCTTCACAATATCTGAACACTTTCCTGTTTCACTGCTGTGTTGATGGAAGCCGAGACTGACCCCATGACTCGGAAATATGAATAGTGCAGCAATTAATAGTGCAGGTCTCTCTGCTGTGCTGCAGCTGATTCTTTGGAGTATTGTCTGGTTCCTTTTCTATTGCTGTGATAAAACTCCATAACCAAGACAACTTAGAGAAGTCAAGGTTTATTTAACTTAAGGTTCCAGATGGGTAATAGTCCATGATGGTGCAGCAAAGGAAACAGGCTGCCTAGCAGGCAGCTGGGGTGAGAGTAGTGTGCTCACATTTTGAACCACAGACAGGAAACAGGGGACTCGTGATGCAAGTCTTTAAGCTTTCGACTCAAGCCCCTGGTCATATACTTCCTTCAGTAAGGCCACTCCTCCTAAGCTTCCCCAAATGGAGCCACCAACAGAGCTCTATTCTATTATGGAGGACAGCTCACTCAACCATCATTAATACATACCCAAGAGGAGCTGAGTTTGATCACGTGACTGTTCCACTTTTTCATTTTTGACAAAACACCATACTGATTTCCCATCAACGGTGTATCAGAAATCCTTAATCTTATTTTTTCTTTCATTTATTATTTTTTCTACAACTGTTAAGAAATGTTAAACATACCCATAACTTAAAGGCTATATATAATCAAGACAGCCCTGGCTTTGGTTTGCATACTTTACTGACTTACTTTCTAGAAGATGGACCATGTTTCCCTTTTCCTTTGTGTGCCAGATAATTTACTATTATAACCAGGAAATGGCTTGTTCTGGATGATGAAACATCCATATTATGCCATATTGTAGTTCAAATAATTTTTTTTCTGTGTTAGTTTTGAAGTTTTGGGGGCTAGAGATTAGATGGAAGTTTACTTGGTTAGGCTTAGACCCTCTGTTGGCAGCTCTGCTTCAGGTCAACTCTCTCATCCTCAGCCCAGCTGTTGGAGTGATCTCTGTCTAAAGCAAAGATTAGGGTTCATCCATGAATCTGGCACAGGCCCTACACTTAAAATTAGGATTGTGTCTCTCATCTTCTTTTTAAAAACTGATTGGACTATTTCAAGAGGAGGATGGGCATCGAAGAGGCTCCTTATGGAGTTTGATAGCCATTTGGGCAAGAAACTGCTCTTGCCTGGACTGTTGCATAAACTGGACACAAAGAACCCGCAGAGAAAGGACTGCTGAACTTGCCTAGAGGTGAGATGATCTTTTGAGGTTCCTGATTCGTGAAAGAGTCTGTGAGACATTCTGCAGGACACAGCAGAAAGTGACTAAACTGTCTTTGGAATTTCCTGCTTCATGGAAATGTCTGCTGGACATACTATGGACCTGAAGGCCGAAGATGGATGCCCCAACGGTACAGAGGAACTTTGGGTGACTGTCCAGGCAGCGAGTTGTCTCTGTCATTTCTAGAGTTTGAAAGCTGCATATTTCTTATTTACTTAGGTAGTATTATATCCTTCTGGAGTCTTTGATGGAGTTGAAGAATTGATAGATAGTTATAGTTGTTTTCCTTTGTTATGATGAAAGATAAAATGGATATAAATATTGTAACTGTAATTATTACTTGATAACTGTTTTGTTATATGTAATTTTACTATGTTAAAGTTAAAGCCTTTCTTTTTTGTTTAAACAGAAAAAGGGGAAATGATGAAGGAGTGTCTATGTGTTACTTTTATTAATAAAAAACTGCCTTGGCCCTTTAAGAGAACAGAAAATTAGGTAGGCGGAGTAGACAGAACAGAATGCTGGGTAGGGGGCAGTGGGGAGACGCTTCAGGCAGTCACCATAAGCAGTCGCCATGCATCTCCTCTCCAAGATAGACGCAGGTTAAGATCTCTCCTGGTCAGCTACCACCTCGTGGTGCTACACGGATTAGCCAATAAGAGGCTGAAACTATGGGCCAGACAGTGTTTTAAAAGAAAAAAAAAATAAAAAAAAAATAAAATAAAAAAAATAAAAACTGATTGGAGCCGGGTGGTGGTGGCGCACGCCTTTAATCCCAGCATTCAGGAGGCAGAGGCAGGTGGATCTCTGTGAATTCGAGGCCAGCCTGGTCTACAAGAGCTAGTTCCAGGACAGGCTCTAAAAAAGCTGCAGAGAAACCCTGTCTCGAAAAACAAAAAAAAAAAAAAAAAAAAAAAAAAAAAAAAAAAAAAAAAACAAAAAAAAAAAAAAAACCTGATTGGGCTCCTGCAAATCATTAGCTTTCATTCTTTCCAATCCTGGAGTGGGGGCATGAGGCACACTACTTTTAGGTCTAGGACAAGGAAGCCAAGGCCTTCCCTTAGGCAAAACTACAAAACAGAGAGATTCACTCTGTTATTAGGCTCTTTAAATGTCAGCACCTCTCTAAAACACACTCGCTTTTGACTGTTCTCCAAGTGTGTTTGTTAATACTGTTTGTATTTTCTCTGATGTTTCCTAGGAACTCCATGCCCCTGTCCCCTGCAAGCTTGCTGGTGCTGAGCCTTGTTTAGTTGGGTTGCAGAAGAAGCCAAAACATGTATTTTATATGACACATCATTTTATATTGATTTTTTTTTAGCTCTCCATTTTTTTTTCTGCTCCACTTCTTGCCTCTCTCCTCCCCTTCAACCCTCTTTCAAGTTCCTTATGCTCCCAATTTACTCAGGACATCTTGTCTTTTTCTACTACCCATGTAGATTAGATCTATGTATGTCTCTGTTAAGGTTCTCATTGTTGTCTAGCTTCTCTGGAATTGTTATTTGTGGTCTGGTTTTCTTTGCTTTATGTTTTAAAATCACTTATGAGTGAGTACATGTGGTAATTGTCTTTCTGGGTCTGAGTTACCTCACTCAAAATTATGTTTTCTTGCTCCATCCGTTTGCTTGTAAAATTCAGATGTTGTTATTTTTTCTGCTGTGTAGTACACCATTGTGTAAATATACCACATTTTACTTATCCATTCTTTGGTCAAAGGGCATTTAGGTTGTTTCCAAGCTCTGGCTATGACTAGCAATGCTGCTATGAACATAGTTAAGCACATGTCTTTGTGGCATGATCGAGCCCTTCTTTGGATACCCAAAAGTGGTATTACTGGATCTTGAGGAAGGTTGTTTCCTAATTTTCTGAGAAATTTCCACACTGACATCCAAAGGGGCTGTACCAGCTTGCATTCTGACCAGCAGTTCATGAGTGTTCCCTTTCCCCCACAACTTCTCCAGCATAAGTTGTCAACAGTGTTTTTCATCTTTTATACAAACACAACTTGTAACATGAAGTCAAGTTAATTGGTTAAATCATTTCAGAGCTGCTTCATGCTCAAAGTTGTTTTTTTTTTTTATCAATTTATGACTCGTGTGAATGTCTGCTTTTTCTGTTTTGTTTTTCCACGAAATAGCTTTTGTGCCATCAAAAATATCAGTAGTCTGACATTTCATTAAAACCACTAATGCACTGTCATCTTTAAGACTTTCTTCCATATGAAATCTTTTGTTAGTTTTGGAGTCTCATCTTATAGAAGGCTTGTCTCTCTGTGGATAAAAACTTCTAGAATGACAGTGTTTTCTACATGCTATGTCGTCAAGTTGTGATTAATGGTCTTCTAACTGAAACATTAACTAGGTACTATTATCTCCTGACAAAGAGATGTAATTATCAAGCTTGCAGGTACATGTCCTGAGGATGTAATAAGGGTCACCTGGGCAACAGCATCTATGAGATAACATGATATTTCAAAACTGATGAAGCTGGCTTTTCCAACTCTTAAATATCTCTACATCACTGGGGAATCTTCATGTCTCCCCTACTTTTAGACTGCTCGGTTTTGACTTGGGTTCACTGGTTCACCCTTTTGAGCTATATTTCACACTAACTAACACCAGCTACCTCTCAGACTCAGCCACTTCTTTGAGAGTCACAGCATACTTTACTTCTTGCCAGACATTGACGTGAACCCAGTCACATGGCCAATCCTCACTGCAGTGAAGACTGGGAAATGGCCATCATGTGCTCAGGGATAGTACAAGCAAATGATGTCAATGGTTCAGAGAGGCTAAAATTTGCCTAAGTTGTTAAGCAAGTAAATATCAGAGCTGAGAATAAAATAGTGATTGAAACAGTATTCTTTGGAGTTAGACTTTTTCTTCAGTCTTAGCCTCTTTTTGTTTAAAGATTTATCTAATTTCATGTATATGTGGGTATATGTCTTTTTGCATGTATGCACATCTACCTATAGATCCAAGAAGAGAATGGTTTTTTGTATGAAACTTGAGATGTCAGTATTTGTGCCACCAAGCAGACTTGAATTCAATCCCTGGAACTCATATGATGGAAGGAGAGAACTAACTTCTACATGTTGTCCTCTGATCTCCACACATGTACTATACAATGGCACATACCCTTCTATACAATACATACACCCACAGATACATGAATTGAAAATATAATTAATTTTTTAAAGAAGTAAGGGCTGGAGAGAGAGATGGCTTGATAGTCCAGAGTGCCCGATGCTCTACCAGGGGAACAGAGTTCACCCATATGGGTGAACTTTGCACCCACATGGGGTGAATTACAAATAAAGAAACTATACCAGCAAATAAAGCAAAGTACTGGTTCACGGATTGTATACTCCACCAAAATGTATAAAATACACTTTGTAACATGTCCTGCACATAATACGTCCTATACAATATTATTTCAAAGCTCTACAGCTTTCCAGTACGTTACAAATGTACTTTTTTTCCTGTCTGATGGATTCTGTTGATTAAGACTTCACTGTGAGCTATGTACTTGGTTACATTTTACATGTTTTCCTAATAATCACATAAGATGAGCTTTCGGACCGTCTGCATGGCATAGATAAGGAATTGAGTTTGGAAAGGTTAAATATTCAGATTTCTTCCCAATTCCTTTGAGGATTCTGCACAGCTCAACTTAGTCTTTTCTTGAGGAGCATAAGCTGACCTCCACATACCATACCGGCCCTGGAGAAATAACTTCTGTGCATAATCCTTACCCCTGCACAGGATACTTGAAGAACTCAAAGGTATTCTAAATATCCATTGTTTTACTAATTAACAAAGCAGGATAGAACACCTACTGCCTTCATCTCCTACAGTCTTTCTCAAACATAAATATGCTTAAAGCCATCTTATCGCCTTCCTACAGAAGCCCATCCACATTCCTGCTTAGAGAGCACCCTGCCACCCCCACCAATCTCATCTCCTTTCCTTTGCCTCATTCGGCAAAGTCATAGGTTGCAATTAACACGGTACCCTATCTCTTTGCTCCTGCTGAGGCCATCTTCCTCCCTCTACCACAAAGTAGACCTTTCAGGACTCATAACAGGAACCCTTATCTCTACAAGGTTCAGCTAATACCTCAAAAGCACTCCTAAAGTCCCCTACCATGTCCCACTCAATCACGTGCAGAATTTTATCGCAGAAATAACAGATGCACATATTGGTTTTCTTGCCTATCTTGGTAATGTGGCAAATTTGAATATACTCACTTATGTAACATTAAAAACTAGTGACTAGTTAAGACTCTAGTTTTAATTAATAAAGGGTTTGTTTTTGAGAGCTTCACTCTGTCTACTACACAATTTGGATAATCAATTCATGTTCTCCATGTTGTCCAGATAGAATTCCTGTGAGCATTCCTGGCTCTAGACCACTATGTATTGAATTTCACCTGCAGAGACTCTCTGCTGAGTTCACCACCAGTTCCCCATCTGCCAGGGTTGCTTAATCAGCATAACAGTGGGCTACTGGTGGCTGGTGTTCAACCCAGCTCTGTGGCAGTTCAGCGGGACTTCTTGCTGCCTTTCCCTGTGGCACAGAGAAACCAATGCACATGCTAACTTCAACCACCCAATTCCCTCACATACTCTCCTACCCCTCTCTTTGAGCATGCTCATTTCCTCAGATCTCTTCCAAAGAGCTTGCTTTTTCTAAAGAATGTTGAACATTTTATAGTGCTTTTCAATTTATAAAGATTATTCTGTTTTATCCAAAAGAAATCCTGTGAATTATCATGATTAGTATCTTGATTATGGGGATTGGCACCTTCCAAACTGTGCTAAGCAACATATCACAGTGGCAAAGTTCTTGGAAGAGGATCTTAAAAGAATTTATTGAATGTTTGTGGTATGGTAAGCTTTGGAAATCACTGGCCTTGGGGCAATAGGGACTAGAAAGCTGTTCAAGATATAATCCTCACGATCTAAGGGCTAATATTCTAGTAGTAGGTAATAAACATACAGTACAGGATTAATAGTAATAACAATGACAGACAGTATCGGGTGTCTGCAGTGTCACCCACTTACATATATCTAATACGTTTTATATAATTTGATTATTATGTTTCTTTGAGATAGGCATTGCCATTCCATTCTTAGGCTTAAAGGATCCAATTTAGGCCTAAGAATTTAATTGCAGAGTTTAGAGATGTTTGTAGACTTTTTCCAACTTCTCTAGCTAAGTTCATGACTATGACCATCTAGCTTCCAAGCACCTGCTGTTTCTATTGTACCACACAGTTTGGCATGACGTCAAACATGTTACAGTGTACATGCATGATGGATGGCAGAGAACAAAATGTTTAGTTCCCAAGAAAAGAATTTAGCATTTGTATTGGGTTGATGCAAGGGTAGCATTAACTGGGAGAAGATGGGACAAGAATTGGAAATTAAAGTACCCAGGTAAAGGAAGCAGCCTGTGCTGCGATGTGGGTGTGCAGGGGAAGAAATGACTGATTGCCTATGAAATAAATCCAGAAAGGTAGATAGGAGCTGGACCCATGAGAGGATAAATACAGACCTTAGAAACTCTGGGTGATGATGCAGAGCAGGGGTTTTCAACCTTCCTAGTGCTGCAACCTTTAATACAGTTCATCTTGGGGTGACGCCCAACCATAAAGTTATTTTGGTTGCTGCTTCACAAATATAGTTTTGTGTTATGAATCATGATGTAAACATGGTCTTATGTGACCCCTTTGGGATCAGGTTGATATCCACTGATGTAGAGCCCATTAGAAAAGGAACTGATTGAGTTCTGGGAGTGGTGAAGTGCAAGGAGTCATGCAGTGGTTCTGTGATGTTTTTATGTCTGGAAAGCTCAGAAAAAAATACAGACAGACACTAATATACCCCCTCTCATACTTCATATGAACGGGCATACATGAAAATATACATCTGGGGAAGAAAAGACAAAGAGTTTTGTTCAGAGCATAAATACTGATTGGTTAATTTTTCATTGATTATACATGGGAATTGGCTAACATTAGGGACTCATTAAGGCCAATGCCCAAGTTGCTTGCAATGTGTAATTCAGTGTGTACCACGGTGCTCTGGTCTGCTCTACTCCTCCTTTGCTTTGACCAGAACAAGAAGGAAATTTTACAGCAGCATTGTCAGCTCAAGTTTGATAGATGACTTGGCCCTTCTCCTCCCCCAGTGTTTTAATAATGGTACGAGGCTGTCCAGAGATTAGAATCATGCTAAGCAGGCCTGCGGCTGCCCTTAACTCTATAGAAGTAATTGAGATTTATGAACTCCTTATTAGGTCCTTAAAGCAAAATGAGGAACCTGAAATTCCCATCTGTCAAGATTAAGGCAGGAAGGTTTTATGTTTGCTCTTCAAATCTGTAATGATTCCTCTTCACCTTTCCCCTCATGTCGCTGGAGAGTGATAATCCCACGATGAGTTAAAGATGGGTCAGGCACAGAGAAGTGGAGGCTTGGCTCTTGTTTGCAATTCTGCATTTAAAGGTTGAACCTTCAGTCCCTCTCTAAGGCTGCCTGATGCTTCAAGGATGAACAAGCAGTGTCGGTGTCTCAGATTTGTGTTGACTTAAATCATTATGATTTGTCCCTACTATGCATCGGGACATTCAGAGTTTCTCACAAAGTTTGGAAAATTCTCCTTCAAGGTTATGCTAACAAAGAAAGAAAGAGGAACCAACTGGCCAGACTTAAACAGTGAAAGTTGGGACTCCATCCCAGATCCGATGCCAGATTTTTAGAAATCTGGACTGTTCTTTTGTTCAGTGTATACATTCACAGATGGCTACTGAGAACCTTTGGGCTCTGGCTTCCAGTCAAACCAAGTATTTCTGGCTGACTACCCAGAGGCCAGTGCCAGGATTTTGCCTAGGGGATAAAGTGCCCAGTCAGCACAACAAAAGGTATGTGGGTGTGCGTGTGGGTGCATATGGAGAAGGTTTTGCTATACTCTCATCCTGCAGTGGGCTGTGGTCCTGCTTGTACAGTTTTCCCCAGAGTCTATTTTGTGAGCTATAATTGAAATCGAAACACCAGTGATTTTTAATCATACTCTCAATTTATATCTCATGTAACCATATGCCAGTGTTCTCCAAGTGTTACAGGGATATGAATTATGTTGAAATTGGATTAGGCAAATACACATTTTCCTTAAAAAATAGATACCCAGAGCAGTAATTTAATTCCGCCAACTCTAAAGATTCTCTCCGAAATACCCTGTGTGTCTTATCAGCAACTCATTGTGAAATTTCTTCTGGGCTACTTTCTCTGCCTTTTCATTTTCTTCTAGAATGCGATGTATTTAACAAACATTAGTAGCCATACGAAGTCAATTTATATCAAAACGATCCCTAAATGTAAGGAAATCAGGTACTTCAAAGGAAGCCATTAGGATTCTTCTTCCAATTCTTTAGTCTGGGGGAAAGAAAATAAAATGCAATTAAGGGCTCTTTCTCTTCTCAGTAGATACATTAAGCTGCATTATGACCTGAGTATTTAAAGTTATTAGGTAAACCAGAGCTGCAGAGTTCAGTAGGTTGTAAAACAGGCATTATCTTAGTGTCTAGAATAGCCTTGTACATTGCTGAGGATACAATTGTCTCAAACCATACATTCTCCTAGAATGATTCCCTGATACTAATAAAGGCAGATATTTAAACATATATCTGGAAAAAAAGCCCTTTTTTGTAAAGATTAGATTACAGTTCTCTTGCAAAAGCAATCCCCCAGATTGCTTCTATACAACCTCTGAAGTGGGAGCATGGTACAACTGTGGCTTCTGGCACCACATGGCCCTATTGTATCTTAGCCCAAGGAATGGCTCTCTCCACAGTGGGCAGGACTTCTCCCCTCAATTAAGCTTATTGGAATCCCCTACAGGCATGCCTAGAAGCCTATCTCCTGGAACAGTCTGAAGTTCATCCTTGACAATCAAGATGAGCCATCACAGAAACTACATACGGACTCAGGATTTGACCCAAGTCATTTTATTTTGCTCCTTACATAAAAACTTTTTTATCCCTTCAATTCTTCCAAATGGCTCCACAGGATTCTTGTCTTCCCTGGTCTTTTCTAATAATTCAGAAATCTGTCACAGTCTCACAAGAGACCTGTGCCATGGAAAATGTCCACATAGTCAAAGCCCAAATGTATTAAACACCTCATCCCTGCCTTTGCCAACCTTTAGATGGACCTCACTGTTGGACTCAAATGCCTGAGTGTTCTCTAATCCCCACAGTCTAAGGGCCGAATCAACATATAATAAGTGCATCTTCTTTATGGAGGCTAGTCTTGCTGGGGTGGACCTCTTTCATCTTTTTGTAGGCTGGCAGGATATGAAATTTGCTTCCTTATTCACAAGTTCCACCCCCAACTTCTTTACAACCCCCAAAGAGCTCATCTTCTACACTTGAAAAGCTTCAAGCATGCAGGATCATATTTATTCCTATTAGTCAGTCAGTCCTCTTATTTCAAAATCCATCTCCTTTCCACATTTTCCTTTCTCTCTTTTTCCCCTCATACCTAAGAGCCATGTGAAGGTTCCTATCTGTACATTTTCACATAAAAATCATGACAGTTTGGTGAGCCAGGAAGTGATCACACTGGATAGAAGCCACCTGAGTTTGTTGTTTTGTTCTGAATCTCTTCTGGGTGGAGAAGCTCAGTCTAGCATAGAGAATGTGATGGCCTGGGTTTCTCAGTCAAGCTGTAGTTGTAGTAGGCACAGGTGGCCCAAGACAGGCAGCTCATTTCGGAGATCAGACATAGAGGAGCTAAAGAACGAGGAAAGAATTTACCTGCATCATGCAAGAAACACCCAACATGGGCCACAGTCTTGGCTCTGTACTCCCTTGTCATTCTTCCTCCTTCCTTTCCATCTCTCCTCTTCTTTATCCCCACCCCTTTTCCTTCTCGTGTCTTTCCTTATCCCATATCTTTTCCCCCACCTCCCTTTAGTACTGAAAATATAGATTTATTGAAATGAAAGCAGAAGCTTAACAGTCATTCCACAGGATGAGAACAGGCTCCAGAAAACACGTGGCTGAGGTCTAGCTTTGATTTCTGGTAGTACATAGCGCTCCTCTTAGCTATTTTGCTTCCATTTGATTCTACCAACTTTTGTAAAAATGTGGCCAGGAAATATGTAATAATACAGTTTTGTATACTTCAAATCCTGAACTGGAATGTTGTAGAGAAATTATATACTGTAAATAGGATCAGGCAACTACTCAAAATTATAAACCATGTTGATTAAAGAATAAGACTTTTGTACCTATATAGAAAATCCTTTCAAGTTACTACCATAAATATAACTACTAAGTGTATGCTATTTTTCAGTGAAAAAGAGGTAGAAACATATTGCTTCTACATGTAAAGTATAACCCCACATATTCACCCATAGACCACATGCGTTGAAAGCAATGAAAACGATTAAGTGATTTCCTCCACTAATATGAACTCTCTCTCTCTCTCTCTCTCTCTCTCTCTCTCTCTCTCTCTCTCTGTGTGTGTGTGTGTGTGTGTGTGTGTGTGGTATAAAGAAGGAGAATATTCTCTGAGGAGAAAATACATGATATGATAGTTACCCAGAAAGTTGAATGACATCAGACTGTTGGGACTTAGGTCTTGATGAGGTTCAACACACATGAGACTTACAAGTTTGACCCACTGTCAAAGTCTTCCCTCTTCTCGAAATGCAGACTGATTGCATAAAGAGAAATGAACTATTCAGATGATCAAGTCTTTTCTTCATTAATATGGATGAAGATAAAATGATATATCACTAACCCATGTCCATCGCATCTTTAGTGAGATACCTACAGACTACAATGGGGGAAAGAAGAACTTACAGGAAGGGGGGACAAGAGAGAGTAATGGAATATAGGTGACATGAAATCATAAGTGTGAACTATTTAGGGGGACCATGCAATAAGGGAGAAAGGGAGATGGGAAAGGGGAATGGAGAATTGTCTAAGAACTAGGCATCATGATGCAGATATGTTTAAAAATTTGACAGTGGAACTCAGCTTGTTTTGAATGATAACTGAAATTTTAATAATGATATCTACCAAGAAATATTTAAAAGGCACACTAATACAAAAATATTATATTCATAATCCCTTTCCCACATAGTTATGAAGTTATATTTGAGGAAGTTTTGACACCCAGCAAATTTCCATCCTGACATTATCTGACTGCAGAGTCAATGGCAGCCATATTACAGAATGGCAAACAGAGACGGCAAAAGAAAAATTTAGCTTTTCAAATATTTACTAATACCTCCCAGGAAGTAGGGCCTAAGGAAAGTCTTGAAGAGACCAAGAAAAGCAAGTTGGATTTGGTGTTATCTGTACTGTGGCTTGCCGTGAGCTTCATGTCTGTGTACGTTGATTCTCTCCAGGAAGAGTTTTGTCACACCACACAAGCATGTCACCCTACTTGACGGTTTTGAAATATGGGTTATGGGCATCAAACTCAAGTTCTCATGCTTGCAAGGCAAGCGTGTTAGTGACTGAGCCATTTCTCCAGCCCTTACTTATTTTCTTTTAATATTTAACAATGCTTTCTGGAATTAAATGCTTATACTTCTTTGAGTTTACCTCAAAGATCTTATTTTAGTCCTGCCTTTTTGAAATTTTGATACCTCATCATACTCATAACCCTTTTTATTCTTGTACTTCATTTAAGAATATCAAATATGAATATAGCAATCAGTGGGCTAGCCTTAGTTTTATAATTAAATAGAGCTACCATCCCCAAAAGACTATTATCTGAATGAGGTATCACTGAATTATCCCTAGGTGACTTCCCACAATGATGTAAGTCTCATGCTACTGTTGAGTTTCATTAAATAGATTAAAATAGTAGTTTTATTTTCTTCAAGATGTATTTTTTTTTGCTTTGCTTCAGTTAAGTTTTTTTTTTAACCAATCTTTTGCTAATTGTGACTGAGAAATATTCAGCAACATTTGTTCTCAAATTCCAGATCTTGACCTCGACTGATGATGTTACATCAAATGTAGTTTTAAAAGAAGTATGTTATTCAGTAAGGAAGAGGGTAAGTCAATTTTCTTTTTTAATATGTTGATTATTTATTGTAATATTGATGGATACATTTGGGCAAAAAGCAAGCTCCTTAAGATAGCTAGTGGTAGAGCGTTCCTGTTATGACTATGGTTTGAAATGGTTTTCAAGCAATCTTAGGGGATTAGGAAAGTGAGTCACCCTCCCGGGTGCATAAAAGTGAAAGTTCTTTACAATGCAAATGAATGTACAGAAAATGAGGGTGTAGTTTTAAGTCCATGGCACAAACTGAAAGCTCAGGAAATCTATCCATTTTGTCGTGTAAGTTTTGTGAATGGGCTGAAAGGTCTTTATCCCGGAAGTGCAACCCGTGGGTGCCCCTGCAATCACGTCAAAATCAGAGAGAGGGGCCCTGCCCTCAGACAAAGAGAAGGGCCTGGATCAGAGGGCTGGGGGAGCTGCATGGGAGAGAGGCAGTTACAAACCCAGTTGTCTGATCACTCTGAAGAACATTAGCAGGGAAGGCAGCCTGCCTGCTTTGCGTTTTGAATTTTCAAATTAGAATATGTTCATTTATGCTCAGATATTTTAAAAGTCAGCGTTTAAGTTCCCGACATACTTTTAATTTCCCACTCTTTCTCAGAAGAAATTGCCTTTCAGAGCACTTTAAAAACAAACCCAAACCAAAACCAAAAGAAGCTCTTGTCATCCTAGGAGACTCTTCTTCTGGCAAGCTTTTTGAAATTCATGTTCTTAAGTCATGGGTCGCACAAGAACCAGAGTCTGGCTTTAGTTTAGTTGGTTTGTCTGGGAAGAAACACCTTGGTATGTTACACACCAGTGTGGGAAACAGCCAAGGCTGGTTTTAATTGGTACCCTTTGCTGTTGTCTTGTCCATAGATCCTGGGCCACTGCTTATATTTCACAAAGATTTTCTTGCTTTGTTCTTATTGCCTTTAATTTGAAGAAAGAATAGTAGTTGATGAGCAATTTCCAGAATCAGTCACTCTGCCTTCCTTCCAGGATAAAATCCTCAGAGAATCGAAACTTAATGAGATAGCTCTGTGCCTAACAGAGTTGTCACCTGATTTTTAATCTAAGATTTTTGACAATTTCAGGGAAATGTTAAACCTTCTCTTCTGAACAACAGACATTTGAAATCATACTCAGAATTTAAAGGACTTTGGCTTCCTCTGAAACCCATTCAGGGACTCCTTTAGGGTTCTCAAGGGACCCAGGTGAAGTTTAGTACCTAAATTCTATGACATGCTCACCCAGTGTTCCCTATTTCTTTAGAAAAACTCTATGACTTCCTTTTAGCCTAAGTTTAGTCCATTGTAACATACTAAATTCTTCTTTTTATTGAGCCAAAATGTGCGTATCATCAATTTTATTTAACTATTTATTTTATTTAATTGTATAAATAATTGTTTGATAATTTATTTATTTAATGTGCCATGATCCTTTTATTTCTTCTTCCTGAATTCATTCAGAACAATCAATTCCTCTTCCTTAGGCTGCTTTTTCTTGGGTCATGTTTTAAATTCACTCTGAATTTTACCAGCCTTCATTTTACCTGATTTCCAACTTTTCTTAGCAACCTTAATATTCAGTATAGAAAGGACTGTGAATTCCATATGCTTTTGATGAGCTGGTGGGAGGTAAACCTCACAGATGATAGTTTCTATGCAAAGAAAAGGTTTGCACAAGTCAGGCAACTTAAAATAAGCAGCGATCTGATGTCTTCAGAAAATGCTTCAAGATTTCCTGCCAGGGCACCGAATAAGAAGTGAGGGTTGGCACAGGCAAAATTTGTAAACAGGTGTCCTGGGAGATTAAGACAAATTTGTAACAACAGGCAAGCAAAAGGTGAAAAGCAAAGATAACCCCCATGTATTTGTACGTATTCTCATGGAGATCCAGTGCACAGCCCACTGCTGCTTGCCAGTTGTTCCATAAAAAACTCAAAATGATGTCTTTTGGAGGCAAAACAGAAGAATAAATTTTGGTTTAAGGAGGATGTTTTCCAATGAAGCATCTTGACATCAGATTCCGAGCTCAGCTCTGTTCCTTTAGTGTCTTTGTAAAATAAAGCAAGTTGCTTCTCATTTCACGTTCTTGCCTGTCCTATCATGAGCAAACAAACACAAATGGGGAACACAGGCAGTTCCTAAGGTAGTCGCAAAGGGCATTGCATAATATGTTAATCGTTGGCAATATGTAGAGACATGGGGATGGTTACAATTCCTTCCTGATCCAACTATTATGTCATCTTTGTTTTTACTGATCTGTATCCGTGGCACGGGTAGGGCAGGCATAACTATCAATATTTCATGAGAGGTGATAGGCTGCCCCAGCCACAGAAACCAGAAGTCCTGACTGAGGCTGTCTGTCCTCGCCTCACGGCTATCATTCCACTAGGTCCCGCCTGCTAGGTCCAGCAGTTTCTAAAGATAAAATTACTCTGCCAGGACAGACAAGCTGAGGAGGAGGAGGAAGCCTTTGCAAACTACTCATACACCCACTATATCAACTTCCCATACTCAAGTTCCCTTTAACCCCTATAAGCGCCCAGCCCAGTTGCCTTTCCTTAGCAGACATTTCATTCCTATGGGAGAGAGGCTGCTTTTGCTGTGTGTGCTAATAAATGCAGGCTCTTCTGTTGCGATCAGACTCTGTCCTCTTTCTGGACTTCGGTTCCTTTATTCCGCACTCCTAAATCCAACAGTAACTGTGTACATTCGAAATTTTATTATTATCCGGGTGCTAGGAAATGAAGCAGCTCTCCCTTCGAAAGTCTTACAGTCTTGTCAGAGAAGCGGTCATCTCAGCAGACTTGGGATACTGGTCATGTGGGAAATGAAAATATATTATTTAGAGGACTGGATTTTCGGACCCTACAATATGTGTCCCTTCTGTATGACAATGAATCAGACTTCACCACGGGAAAAGAAGTAAGAAAAGAGTATAGTTTCTCTTTTTTCGCATTTTAAACTTAACAAAGATATTGACACACATCATACCCTCCCACCCTCCCCACTGCAAGTAGGGAGGACTAATCCTTAGAGAAAAGTATAAGCCAGTTTGATAAGGAGCAAAACAATCCAACAAGAGAGAGGAAATTGCCACTCCATTTTCTGTCCCTCTTGTCACGCAGCGTGAACCCTAGAGTTCTGGCGTGGTCAATGAGTGGCGGTGAGAAGAGAACAAGCAACAAGGGTATGAAAACCTTAAGTGGAAGACTTGTTTTTTTTTGTTTGTTTGTTTTTTTTTTTTCTGAAGCAAGAGACTTATGTGAATCATGAGAAAAACACTTCACTGTGCCTTATTCCTTGCTTATTCCTTGACTCTGGATGTCAAGATTGTTTCTGCTGTAAGCTGAAGAACATGGGAAAACTAAAGATCGTCTGTGGGCTCACTCCCTTCAACACATTTATGGTCGGGAGGCAATAATTAGCTTGTATGCTTCCTGAAGGCAATGCATAGAGCAAGCCCTGATGCTCCGCACAAGAGTGTTGGAAGACATTGCTGTCTGGTCAAAGGCCGCAGCCTCCTGATGGCCTAACTAGCTTATCTCAATAAACTCAGCAAAATGGAGCTCTGGAACTCCCTCCCTCCAGCAAAGCTTCCGGCTCTCTACCTGCCCTTATCTAGAGAATGTCCCTGGGCCTGCAGGACTGACTGACCTATCTCTAAAACCAGATGCCTGATCCATCTTTAGTTTAACCCTTGGCACAGATCCCTGCTGAGAAGACGTGTGCCAGGGCCTCTGCTATAGGATCCTACTACCATGTACGAAGTCTTGAGATAGCAGTGTGCCCCTTATTGCAAATTAGGGCTTGTCCCCAGGCTTCTCAATCCTATATATTCCTTATAAACTGGAATAAATTAAGCTGATTCACTGAAATCTGTCTCCCGGATGGCTGTCTCCATGCTCACAGGCCACCAAAGCTTTCTGTTGCCCCTTCTGCCTTCTTCCCTCCTTGGCCTTGTGGCCAACAGACCCAGAGGGAATGAGGACTTACACGGATATTTTGATTTGATAGGAATTTGAAGGACAAATTTGGAGATTGTGTGGTTAAGAGAAACCCATTCACGCCAATGTTTCTATAGTGATTCTTAAAGTTGTCTGCTAGGTTGAAAGTAGAGTGAGAGCTGGGTGAAAAGCTGGGGGACAATTTGGGAATCTAGTGCAGAATTTTTGGTAAAAACAAATAAGGGGTTGCAGAATTGGGCTATATTTTACAGGAATCCTCCATGAGTTTTTGATGAGTTAGGTTTAGAGAGGGAGAGAAGATCGAGCCAGACTGAGCAATGGGAGAATGGGGAGATAATCAGCCTGAACTGGAAAGCTATGGTAGACAGCAGGTTCATAGGGGAAACTAGATGACTTCATTTTACCAAAGACAACGATTTTAGGATGGTAAGTAGATAAGCAAATGCAGGCAGCTGTTTGATATATGTATCCTGAACTCAAAGGAGAAATCTAGTGGGGGATATACAATTGAGAATAACCAGGATATATATATATATATATATATATATATATATATATATATATATATATATATATACTTTAAGTCCTAAGTCTGGATGAGGTCATCTAAGGGGTACTAGATAGACTGGAAACAAAAGAGCAATAACAGTGTTCCCGGAACATGCCAGTATTTAGAGGCTAGGCTGATAAGAATAAGGAGATATGGAACTAACAATTAGAAGACTATGTAAGTACTGTATCAATTACTTCCTTATACTGTAAAGCAGTGATTCTCAACCTGTGGGCCTTGACTCCTTTGGGGGTTAAATGATGCTTTCACGGGGGTTGCCTAAGACAATCAGAACACACATATATTTACATTACAATTCAGAACAGTAGCAAAATTACAGCTATGAAGTAGAAACAAGAGTAATTTTCTGTTTGGGGATCACCACATGAGGAAATGTATTGAAGGCTCACAGCACTGGGGAGGTTGAGAACCTCTTCTCTAAAGAAACATCTGGTAAGAAATAACTTAAGGTAAGGAGAGTTTAGTTTGACTCATGATTTGGAAGAATAGTTTATTCTGGTGGAGAAGGCATGATGGTAGTGGGTAGAAGGCAAACAAAGTGAGTAAAGGGGACAGGAAGCAGGGCCAGGCCATAAAAGTTCAAGCCTCCTACCCTAGAGATCCATTCCTTGAGACAGACCTGTTGGCTAAGGTTCCATGGGCTCCTAAAACAGTGCTACTATCTGGAGACAAAGCGTCTACGTGGATGAGCTTAGAGTGGTAATTTTTCATCATATGTATATCCAGAAACTCAATGAAGTGCTTGAGTGGGGGGAGTGATTAGCTGTCTTCATAAAGTCAGATGTGATCAGCTGTGTCAAACACTAAGACAGAGAACTGGACCCAGAGTTCAGCAATACAAAGATATCGACAGCAGCTGTCTCCATGCTGTGATAGATAGGAAAGCCTAATGACAATGGCTTTCAAAGGAGAAGGCAGAAAAACAAAGGAAGCTGATGAAGATAGTGACAAAATACAGATGTGTCAGGAGGAGCAGAAAACTCAAGAGACGGAGAATGTGGAAACATAGATTAGTTTTATGTCTAAAATCCCTGACTGCATTCTAGCATATTGACAAAGACAACCAACTTCATATGAGAAATGGGGTCTATACAAGACCAATGAGAATATGGAAGAGAATTGCGTAGACCCCCTGAAGTAGAAAATACAGGGTGATTCCTGTGCTAAAGAATGAGAAAGTCCTAAGCTAGAATAGACAGCTTGCTTGTTACTAAATAAAGGGAGGGGACATTTTAGTAGGTCTATAACATGCACTGGTATTTTAGTCCTCGGATGGCATTAGTGCTTAATGTAGTGATTGGGAGTGGTGGGCTGCGTTCCTGCTGCCCAGGTAGCTTTACACCCGAAATAATTACGCAGAAACTGTATTCTTTTAAACACTGCCTGGCCCATTAGTTTCAGCTTCTTACTGGCTAACTCCATCTTGCTTTAACCCATATTTAGTAATCTGTGTAGCACCACGAAATGGTGCCTTACTGGGAAGATTCTAGCATACGTCCATCTTAGGCTGGAGCTTCATCGCGTCTGCCTCCCTGAGGAGAGGCACGGCATCTTCCCCATAGAGGTGAGGCATGGCGATTGCCTGAGGCATCTGCCTGAGCCATCTACCTCACTTCCTTCTTCCTGTTCTGTCTACTCCACCCACCTATGTTCTAACCTATGAGGCCAAGCAGTTTCTTAATTAGTTAACCAATGAAATCATCAGATAGATAGAAGACACATCTACATCAGCTTAAAACTGTGGTCTGTCCAGGTCTATTTAATCTTTATGCCATACTACGTGTTAAGATCCTGTGACATCTATAACTAAGTACTGAGATTGGGCTGATTTATACATGTGCATAATGCAGTAATTCTTGTGGTTATTTTAGTATTTTGAAGAAGCAAGCAATGCATGTCAATGGCTAAGGTATTTTGAAGTTTGAGGAGAAGCATAAAGGGTAAAGTCATTATCCTGGAGAACAAGAATATAAATGGAAATGTATCTGCATCTGGGGGCACCATCTTTGATGCCATGTTTGAAGCTTGTGACCATGAATTAAATTGCAACGGAAAGATTTGAATGTGTTCATATTTACCCCTGACCTCAGTCTAGTCTTATGTGGCTATTTAAATGTGCGTATAAAATAGATTGAGAGTTAGATTAGGCAAGTGGAGTGTTTGTGCAGCAAGGTATTACAATGGCGGGGCAAAGGTCAAATGGCCAGTAAGACAATAGGTATGAGGATAGAAGGAGAGAGAAAAGGTGTTGGCTTGGAGCTTTTGCTGGGTCATAGAGTTTTTGGAGTCACACCATTAAAGAAAGTGTGGGGTAAAGATATGTAGGCAGAGACTGAACAGCTTACAATAGGAATTTGGGGAGAAGTATGCTATTGACCATTAGAAGGCCTAAGGGTGTACCAATGAAAGTGAGTGATAAATGAATAAAAGTGATGATTTGGTTAAGACATTGAGAGAAGGGTTATTCATTGGCTTGATTACATACTTGGATTGCAAATGATCATAGATGAAGATGGGAACAGAGACAAAGAGGTGAATACCAACCAAGAAGTCTTGAGTGCATTTGAAAGATGCTGAGTCCATGGATGACCTCACAGGGAGGTGTAATAGCTGATGGATGTGTCACAAAAGGCACAAGTGTTTCTTTTACTTTTTCCAGGGAAAATGAAAATAATAATACCAAAAAGTGTTTGTGGACTGTCTAAGCACTGCTGCATCCCAACTCCAAAGCCTATAATAAGAGAATGTGGGAGACATTGCCTGAGTAGCTGGTTGGTGGTATGAATCTGCTGTTCCTTGCTCCATGTGTTCAGTGAATTCCAGAAAATTAATTAAAGAGTCGACACTGCACTAACCCGGGTTCACATCTCATCTCTTGTAGTCACCGAGTGTAGGTGGTTAGGTTGTAAGTATCACAGAGCTCTGGGCAGCTACTCTGCACGTGGTGTGCCCTTTATGTAGGTGAGATATTATAAAGAGAATATTCTCACCTGCTGGCCTTTGTTCTCTCTGGACCCTCTCACCAGTCGATGTGCATGTTTTTGTGCACTTGATCATTTATTCAAAATTTTGTCTTGTCTGCTTTATGCTGGGTCTTGTGGAGATCAATAAAATATAAGACTTCAAAGGCCCTGAAGTCAGTGGCCTTGTTTTTGATGGTTTTTATCCCCTGGGATGTGTAGAGGCATTTACAAAACGTAAGTCACAACTATCACTGTGTCTGATCTCTATGAACAAAGTTTTGAGAGTGACTTATCTGTGGTGACAAGTAAACCTGTCTTGACCCCAGGTTCTGAGTCCCCAGCCATGGCCCTTGCCTCAGACCACATGACTAATCCTATGTGTTCTAGAGCTGCAAACTTCTGCCTCATGTATTTTTCTTCCATTGTGGAAGAGTCTCATTAATTTAAGAAGCCAGTTTGGTCTAAGAAATTTTTGGACACAAGTAGAACTGCTACTCAATTGCACGGTAGGTGAAGTTATGTGTAGAAAGCTTTATCATCTGGATTATCTTACAGAAACACAGGGTGGATCTCTTTTATAGACTGGAACTATAGTAAAGGTTAGAGAAATCAAATTTTTTAAAAAATCCTGTCAAATGCAATCTAGTTACACTGTTCAAGGAGATCCTGTATGACTCAGGTGATGGACCAGAAATCTTATATTCTGTTATCACTACTATGATATGTGTGGGGACATGCTTGTGTGCAGACGTTAGAGGAAAAGTTGGTGGGGTCTGCTCTCTCTTCATTCCTTGACTACAGGGATCAAACTCAGTTTCCAAGTCTTGTACAGCAATGGTAGCCTAAGAGTCCAGTTCTTCAAGGCCACCTCCAGGGTTCGAGGAAGAAGATCACAATGAAGCACAACTGAGCTTACCTTCCTATCTAAGGAGTCATAGACAAAATCGAGGGTTGTGCTTTTTATTGCTCTCTAGGTTGAAATCTACCTCCACAGCTTCTAGCTCTCTGTTGTTTCAATTCTCTGTTCCAATTCTCTCTCACTTCCTTGTTCACCTGGCCTAAATACATTTTTTCTGAACAGGAGACTCAGGCCATAGGAAAAAAGTTACAAGAAAATTACAAGTTATCTTATTAGTCATATCACATTCCTTGGGTAAATAATAAGGAGCTGAGCCATTTACCATGGCAACGAAAGATTTCAAGGTTCCAGGTGTAAGACCAGATGCCAGGGACACAGTGCACAGGTGAGACAAGCTACAGAGAGATCTGCAGAGAGTCAGATCTTTACCAGCCAGACTCGGCAAGCAAAGAACTGGCCTGATGCTTTTAGGTTGCTTTGTGTTAGTAACCTTGTGTTAGATATCTGCACCTCTGACCTTGAGCATATCTGTAGAGTTTTTAATTTATGATCTACATACAGAAACATCTAGTCTCGTTTGAATTTGCTCTGAGGTGAAAATGAGTTAATTGTGTGTGGCTTGTCTTAGACTGGGGAGAAATTATTGTTTTCTCGTGTTAATCTCAGTAAAGGGATCAAAGCAGGCTTTTAAGTGTCTTACAGTACTCATGTAGCAATAGATTTAGTTAATCAGCATATCCTAGTATATTATTTCTATATTAAAAGTATACAGCTTAATGAGAAGTCATCTTCCTGATCATTCACAGATGTATATGCCCTTAATATTGTAGTGGCATTTTACTTGTATTTTAATAAGCAAAACCAACCTGAAGACCAGAAAAGAAAAAAAAGCCATTCACTGGCTTTTACCTTGACCTCAGTCTGAAGATCCTGCCTCCAGAGATTTCAGAATGAGCCTGAGCCTGAGCCTGAGAACTGTCTCTTCCCATTTTATAATAATCTCTAGTTCTAGGATTAAAGGCATGTACCGCTCCCTCTGGGTTTCTATGGCAAGCTAGCCTGTCTTCTGGGATTAAAGGTGTGTGTTATTGCTGCCTGGTCTATAAGGCTGGAGAGTGTAGCTGTCTTACTTTTTTGATCCTCAGGCAAGTTTAATTTATTAAAATACAAATGAAATGCTAATATATAATATTGAGATACAATTTTGAGATTACGCATACATATCATATGAAATTGCACACTACAGTGCAGGTATTGGGGAGCATCATAACTGCTTCAAAAATGTGAAATTACAGACATGAACAGCAGTTTTCAGAGTTGGTGATCCTGTAGGCCCTACTTGGATGAGACACTCCTCCATTAGGGAAGCATTTCTCTGGCAGGTTGGCATCTAAACACTGGTTGTCACCTGTTTGAACTCTCATGGCCTCCAACAGTGCAGTAGGTATCTGGATAGATGAGCCATATTGCTAGTCTAGGATAGAATAATTTTAATTGAATAGTAATCTGCTAAGTGTAGGTCTCAATATTCCTACACTTTAGGGAAAACTATCTTCAAAGAATCAGCCCCTGCCCAGCACTCTTGGTATGAGGAACTCTTTGCAGGATTTCTTTGAGGAATTCTTTGCAGGCAAACTCAGGGAGAGCTTTTAAGCTGGTATCCTCCCATTTGACCACTGTAGATGTATTATAATGATTACCAGGTAGAGAATTATTTCTCCTGAAGACTGGCTGGTGAAAGTGCAAGGCTCATCTCTTATCTCTAGGAAGCCCTAGTGGATATACAACAAAGCAATTGTAAAGACTGACAAGATGTCAGAGCCCCAAATGAGGACCTTAGTATGAAGATATGCAGGCAGCTTAAAGGTGATGCGCCAGGTACTGCTCTCTTCTGCATACAGCCTTGCTATATAGCACCTCTCCACAGGAGGATTTGAGATTTGGAATACTAAAGTCTGGGGAGTCACTCATCAGAGAGGGTGGGAGAAGAGACTACCAGGACCTGGCTTTTGCCCCTGTTCTCTCTTCATCACCCCATCTGGATTCTTTGGGAAGCCTCCACTGTTGGCTGATTAAAAGATTATCACAACAAAGCTCCCCTCACAAGCGCATTGAAAATCATTCTTTATAGGATCTGGGATATAATTCAAGGTTACAAATTTTTAGAACAGGTCACTTCGCATACTGTTACCTATATCCTTTAATAAAGGTGTCATTTTTGTTTCCTTTATAGATAATTTAAACGTTTTCAGCTCATTAATTGCATATATTTAAAAATGCCTTTTGCATTTATCTTTGTGTTGTTGTTGTTCATTTTTTTTTCTGACCACCTTCATGGCTAAGCATAGACCACCAAGACATGGATGCAAAATGCTGGACAGCAAGGTTTTTCTCCCTTCTTTCTTTCTGCATGGAGAGGATAAATTTAGCTTTCTCTTCCAAATACTGTGCTGTGCACAGTTGAGCTTGGCACTTTTGCTGAAAACTATGAGTCATTTTTCATAAACAGAGATTGTCGAAAGTGCTTGATTCACATTCTATCAACAAATACAGAAAAAAAGTCCCAAACTGAATGAGCTCCAAATTTTTCAGATGTTCTGCAAAGAGAATGGGGTGGGGAAATAATGGTCTTTGAAGATGTGTCTTGGCTTTTTAGTCGCGATTATTTTCCACATTTAAAATTAGGAGGATAACAGGCATTTAAAGCCATATAGTCAGCCTCACAGAAACCATCTCAAGGTCATTGTGGGATATTAGTTGCAGGATTGCCTTATTTTCTGTGACTTCTGAAGATTACACATGTAACTGACAGTGCAGTCTGTTGCATTTTATAGGTTATTAAAGTCTAGTACTTCAAACTAAATTAATTTTTAGGGAGGAATACTTATATACAGCAGCGAACTCTGAATATTTCAAATATTTAAATCAGTAGAATGGCATCCGGCAGGGCAGGCAATTTAATAAAGCAGACAGACCACATCCAATGTAGTCTGTGATGGGCAATTACTTTTCTACCTGGAAGGTGTGATTTCCACATAAAGGTAACTTGAGTTCATTGTGTTCCATCAGTGAAATGAATCCAAGTAGACAGTGCATGATAGCTACTTAGAAAGAAATAAAAATTATGTACTATATGAGTGCTAAGTTAAGACTCTTGCATGTCTGTGACAAGCAGAAAGCATATATAATGCAGCTTACTAACTGGCATGCCACTCAGTAGAACCAGTTTTCAACGAATACGACAGACCAGAATTCAACTGATATCCTAAGAGATTTGAGTACAGAGTACTGCAGTGACAGAAAGATGCTCTGTGGCATTGTAAGAGTAAATGCGGTAAACACTGGGGGCAGATTTTTCTGTGGAAAGTCTTTGATAATGGATTCATAAAGCTATATTATGAAGAAGCCTATAACCCTATAACTGCTGGGTTATACACTCTCTGTTTTCCTGTATTCATTGAAACAGAACCATCACACACCCATCAGCATACCCAAATAAAATGTCTTCTATCTGAGTCAAGTTCTTTTAAAGTGATATTCACATGCCCTATTTTTTTTTTTGTCTCTCACAGAGCAATATCTCAGTTACAAGAGACGAATAAACAACTCAAAGAGGAAATAGAGCATTAACTCATGTCCAATAAACTGGAAGGGGAAATAGACTTTTACAAAGTCAAATGTTTCATTTTAAAGTTAAGAGATAGATGCAGAGGAAACGTCTACATTTCCAGATTGCTTTGCAGCTACAGAAATGCAAAGTTATGTACTTGGTACTATGAAGATAGCCTTTGGCGCAATCTTCCCGCTACCCAGTCCTTCATTGTGAAATCAAGATTACGGTTGTTAGAGCTCCTGTGGCTAGTTGGTTACCATGAGGTATCCTTTAGGACAGAAATCATGTATCCATATATTACACTCAGAAAGACAATAGGGTAAATTGCTTTTGAGAACACAGTCTTTATCAGTCAGGAGATACCTGGGCCTTGAATCGCTGTATATTTATTTCCTTTTTTCCCCTTATTTTACTGGGTATGACTGCAGCTGTAGTGAGGAGCTGCGGGCCGGCTTCCCGCCGCCCTGCTCTCGGCCACCGGCTAGCTTAAAACCCAAAATAACAACACACAAATTGTATTCTTTTAAACACTGCCTGGCCCATTATTTTCAGCCTCTTACTCACATCTTGACTAACCCATATCGAATAATCTGTGTAACACCACAAAGTGGTGTCTTACCAGGAAAGATTCAACATGTCTGTCCTGGTGGCTGGCTTCATGGCATCTCTCACTGAGGAGAGTCATGGCGACTGTCCCAGAGAGGAGAGGCGGGGCAATTCTTTGAGCCATCTACCTCACTTCCTTTTTCCTGTTCTGTCTACTCCGCCCACCTAAAGGTTGGCCAATCCAATGGGCCAGGCAGTTTCTTTATTAGCCAATGGGAGTCCTCCATTATGCAGCATCAGAACTGATGCTTAGTAACGCATCCAGAAAGTGTGAGGAGAAGATAATGCAACATTTTCAAATACATTGATGAGAGAGAGAGGAAGAGTGAGGGGAAGGAAAGAGGGCTTAAATCAACTCTAGTTCTTCAAGAGGAAGTCTGTATGAGCATTAGCTATGCTAATGTTCAAACAACAAAGAGCTCAACTTTTCATGGTTGTGATCCAAGAATTTGAATTTAGGAATTTAAGTATTGGTGTTTACTTGGTATTTTATGCTTTCAGTGAGTACTTTCTCCATGGGAATCCCTTAAGGAAGAGAGTTTGTCAACAGCAAAATCAGAGCATTAAATTCTAACTTACTACTATCTTGTTAGAATATTGCTAATGAGAGTTATAGTATTGACCATAAGTCCTGTAGCAACTCCAACAAATGATCTTGTAGAATGAAGACTTTACCTTCACATCAAAGACAAACTGATTCCTAGGGAATGTACACTGATCATGGTTGAACTGTTAGTAAACAATAGATCTCTAGAATTCAAATTCATAGCGACACGACTATGAAATCTGTAGATTAGTTATCTCAACACTTCATTGTTAAGCAACAAGATCTGTCAATTATTACAAAACAACTATAGCCCAATAATATGTCACATATTATAATGATGTTTTCGTTCTAAGAACAGTGTTATAGATAATAAAAGTAAGTGCTACAGAGACTGGGCCATTGGACCAATGTTCAATGGCTAATGTTTTGCGGTTATGCTTCAAGCTCACCACTGACTTAGAACAAGATGCATCTGTTTATACTACAGAATATCAGTCTTCGGACAGAAATCTTGGCAGTGCACATTCTGAGCACCGGTGACTAATCATTAGAATTGAAACAGACACCAAGATATGCAGGGGCAGATGGCATTGAATTTGAGTATGAGGTCCTTGGGTTTGTGATGGGCAGCTGTCTGTGCATCTGCCTGGTACAGTGTGCCATAAGAGGGGAAAGTGATACAGGTTTGAGGGGAAAGGGGAGCTTGCTTTCCCCTCTATTTATGTTGCTTGGCGCAGAGCTCTGTAATTTCCTAGGTCTGGAAGCATTAGAAAAGATTCACTCTGATGTGCAGAGAAGGGTTGTGCATTTTTGGCGTTGGCAAGCTGCTTTTAGGAAAAGGACCTTTCAAGTCTCCCATTTTGCAGTACACTTCTCAGGCTATTCAAGTAGTTCAAAGTAAATTTGAAAGCCTGCTTGAATAGTGCAAATAAATAGACACTTAGGATAGATAAAATTTTGTGTTAAACTTCAAGAGAACACTAGGCTGGGAGGTAAAAAACCTCCATGTGCTGCCAGTTTGACACTTATTTTGGTGGTGACCTTGGAGAACTCATTTCTCTCAGGGACTCACTTTCCCCCTTCTTTTGTAAACGGAAGTATTAGATACAATAACACCTTCTGACAGTCCCCTCAGTACTGTCTACACTTTCAGATAGAAGGTCCTACATCCTTGGAACACTTCAATGTTAGTAAAACCAGCTTGGGCTTGGTTGGTCTGTGTCACAATAAGCTTTACATAATGTTAATTTGCAGGTCTCTGACTTTATATAGTGCCCCTGTCTTTTGGGGCTTCCTATATAAACACTTTATATTTCGACTCAATGAACAGATTGTGGCTGGGGTAATCAGTGACTCTTCTTTTCCCAGGCTTGAAATATGTCTTCAGAAATCCCTCAATCCCAGACAAACAGAGAAAGTTGGTACTCTTTGAAGCCAGGCCCTGCCCTTCAATTTCTACAGGTGCTGCAACACAAGCCTTGCTTGTAGAAGGCTTGACCTATGTTGGCCTGGCATGGTAACCCCTGGATCTCACAAAGTTATAAACAGGGAGTAGAGTTGGCATCACTAAAATTCTGATGACAAACTACTAGGCCAAAAGGAGCAAACCTGGAGTCTTCCTGGTGCTGTCAGAGATCCTGGTCTTGCCTAATCAATGAGGGTGGACTAAGCAATGTTGCCTGAGGGCCTAGAAACAGGTGCTGTTGGAGGTCCTGACCATGCCTGGCCAATAAAGCATGGCCACCATGTAATGTCAACTGTCAGTGGATCAGATCACCAAGGTGCCAGGAACTCATTCCTGGAGTCTGAGATGTTGACACTGCACCTTCTCACCCCTCCCCCCAAAAAAGATGTTAGGGCCCAGCAACAAAGATCTTTAAACTTTTCCCATCTTAAGTTTATTCAAAAATATTTAATACAGAACAGCACTCAGACATGTGTTGAGTTCATATATTTTCACACCATGAAAAGATCACTTAAAACCATAAGAATCTATAAATCTTCAAAAGAGGACTGTGTGTTTATAATGGTGTAAATTCAAATATTTCCTTAACTTTTGAAAGAATTTTATGCTCTCTCACCAAGTGTCTGATAAGAAGGAGAATCCCTTAGCACTTTTCAGAATGACAGTTTTGACTAGTAGGGATGGTTACCCTTGAAATTCCAAGTTCAGGTAGAAATAGCTTAAGTTTGAGGCTGAAAATCTGGGGTCACACACTAGTTCTGCTGGAGTGGTTCTCAAACCTGACAGTCACATATCAAATATCCTATATATCAGCTATTAACATTTCAATTCATAGCAGTATTTAAACTACAGTTATACAGTAGCAAAGAAAATATTTTTTTTGGTTGGGGGTCACCACAGCACAAGGAGCTGTATTAAAGATCACAGCATTGGGAAGTCTTAGTTATCACTATAGTGTTTCAGGGCAAGAAACCCCAAATAGTCACCTGTCTGCCATCATGACATTGCTGTGGCACATTTAACTATGGCTCAAAATTTTGCTCCTGTTGGATTGTACCTCCCTGTGGAGATACTTGTTGTATTAGAAAGAGCCTGTCTGCCCCATTGACATCTGGAGAAGTTCAGTTGTTTGCTTTGGTCCATCAGGTATAGGCAGATTTGGAAGATACCATGTACTTCAGCTTTGCCTTAATCTCTTCATTTTTTTCTGCAATAAGGCCAGTATGTGAGTGAGCCTATGTGGGCATCTTAACAAAGTATCATACACAAGGAAACTTAACACTAGACATTTATTACCTCACAGTTTAGGAAGCTGGAAGACCAATATTAAAATATTGTATATACCTTGGAACACTGAGCCCTTAATGGAATTTCTCCATCAAATCCCTCCCTTCATGGCTCGTTGAATCCAATGGAAGAGGAGGAGGAAAGAGCAAAATGTTTCCTTTTCCTTATATCATGGCTTCCAGTTTAGTGTTTTCATGGAATTCTTGAGCGTGTGAACAACTGTGTCTCTGTTTCGTGTGCCTTTTCCTTTCGTCTGTTTGTTTTGTCCAATTCAGATGTGTTAGTTTTTGTTTTATCTTACTTTATTTCATTATTATTCTACAAAAGCCTGCTTGTTTTCTAATGATACAGAGTGGGATCTGGTTGGGAGAGAGCCAGGAGGAGATGGGAGGAGAAGGGGGAGGGGACAGCATAATCAGGATATATTATGTGAGAATTCTATTTTCAATAAAAAATTCTTTTTTTCAATAAAAAGAAAAAATGTAAAAAACAAATAAGTGATTTGAAATGTTTTCCAACTGGGGGAAAATGACATTGTCTACAGGACTACTGCTTTTGCTCAAGGCTGAGAGGTCAGTATCTATTTCATGCTTCTTTCCTGAATTCCAACATTTGACCAGAAGCCTTTGGTATTCCCAGGCACTCATCAGCAGAAACCTTGTCTCTTTCTTCATTTGGTGTTCCCCTTGCATGTGTATCTGCCTGTAGGTTCATACTCTCTCTCTCTCTCTCTCTCTCTCTCTCTCTCTCTCTCTCTCTCTCTCTCTCTCTCTCTCTCTCTCTCTCTCTCTCTCTTTCTCTCTCTCTATCAATATCAGGCCAGTTGCATTGAACTTCTACCCTAGTGACCTTGCCTGGATTTTCTGAACAGATTGCATTTCTAAATTAGATAATAGATGTTCAGAGGTTAGGACTTTATAACCAGCTACATCTTGGATCCTTGAGTGAAAATAGTTTGGAAGTCGGAGGATAGTGACGCAGCTGGCTGGTGGTGACGCAGCTGGGTGGTAGTGATGCAGTTGGGTGGTGATGGCATAGTCGGGTGGTGGAGGCGCACGCCTTTAATCCCAGTACCCAGGAGGCAGAGGCAGACAGATCTCTGTGAGGCCAGCCTGGTCAACAGAGTGAGTTCCGGGACAGCCAGGGCTATTACACAGATAAACCTGTCTCAAAAACAAAAAACTCTGTGAAATATGACCACACTCGACCTAGTCTGCATATGAACATGAACAAAACTGGAAATCTTTGCTGTTGAATTGGGCATTGTTTATTGCCCCAAGTAAACAAATCAAAAGACTCCTGTGGTATGGTTATGAACATGAACTAGATCAGGTGCTTGTTAGAACCTTATGACTTACATATCTTTATTTGGAATGGAGGAACGGGGTGGGTTCCTTTTCCAGTAAATCCTGTATCCCAATGGAATCAGACATATTGTTGCTGAGATCTCCAGATGACTGAATAGGAAAAGCACCGATCTGTGAGCCAGAAGATCCTTCCTATTCTGGATCCACCTATAGTGGTGTATTATTTGTGTCTTAGTAAATAAAGCCTGCCTGAAGACAAAAGGGCAAAGTAGCCACACTAGTCAGCCATACAGATCAGACAGTGGTGGCACACACCTGTAATCTCAGAATTTGGGAGATAGATGTTGATGGATCCCTGTGCGTTCAAGGCTACCCCGGGTTACACAGATCGATCCAGAAACAGGTCTCGGTGGTGGTGGTTCACGCCATTAATCCCAGTGTTTGGGAGTCACACAGCTTTAATCCCAGCACTAAGGAGGTGGATATAGGAACTGTATGGCTGGGCAGAGAGAGGAATATAAAGGGGAAGACACAGGAACTCACTGGAGTGTGGAGTCTGAGGATGCGGGAAGACAGGATCTTGCCCTTTCAGTCTGAAGATTTGGCAGAGGTAAAAGGTCTCTCTAGTGGTTGGCTGCTTGGCTTCTCTGATTTTTCATCTTGAACCCCAATATCTGTCTCTGGGTTATTATTATTTGTGCTACGTCCACCACTGCTTGATTTTAAACTTTTGCTTTCCTCCCTCTACTTCAAGTTCCCCATCCCCAAGATAAGAACCCGTGGCACTCAGTCATTCATTGCTCTCACCCACCACTGTTGGTTGGGTTAGAGCCGCCCGATGTGTGGTTCTCCTGGGCATGTTGCTTTCCGAAGGGCAGCTGTGTCTGAATAGCTAATGGATGTAATCAAAGAGACAGTAAATACCGCCTCTTGAAGACAGGACTGTGTCAAAGGCACGGCGTTATTTTAGAAATCTCCATCCCAGGAAATGAGTGGAATTGTCTGGTTTGAGTCAGAAGTAGCCCCAGTGATTGGCATTTATCTGAGGAACAACGTGCTGTGGTGGAAGTGCCCAAATGTGGGCTGCCTCCGAGAAGATGGGCAGCCTTGGAGCATTCACCCAAGAGCCACCTGGAGCTAGGGCAGCCCCGATTCCCATGACATTTATGACCTTCGCAACAACCTCACATCCGGAAGCTGCAATTTGCCCATTTAAAAAGAGACCTTTGAAACAGTTGGTAGTAGGGATCACAGCAGTCCAGTTACATAGCATGGCTGTGAAACTTTAAATAGTGCACAGGTTATTTTTAGAGGGGTGTCAGTGCCCTGAAAAGTTACCTTTGAAGTTACAGTTTTAACCCCAGCTCCACACACTCTGCAAAAATCACTTCATCCCTAAGAGAGCAAGTTTACTCGTTTATAAAATGGGCCCACTCGGTAATAAGTGAGCTTGCACAAATAATGTTATCAGAGCTCTTTACACCTAACAGATACCTACCTTCCACATCCGGCCGCTTGTTTAGACTGGATCTAAGAGACACACAAAACTAAATCTCAGACATTTTCAAGCCTCTGGCTTTATGGATAAGTAAACTGGCATGTAAAGAAAAATGAAATGTCTTATTCAAGGTGTTGTAGGCAAAAATGAAAGAGACATTTGAAGCCCGGTGTCCTGTTACCTCTGTTGATAGTCTTTCCACCCCACTAACCTTCCTGTAAACATACATTGTTCTAAAAGAGTGAAACAAGTGTCATCATTGGACATAAAACTCATCTCCTCTCCCCCCCCCCAAGCTCATTTGTATGAATACTTGGCACTTAGATGGCCATGGTCCTGTGGGTGGCTCTGGAATCTTTAAGAGGTTTAGTGTAGCTAGGAGAAATCATTAGGAGCCAGGACTTGAGGGTTAGAGCATAGCCCTGCTTCAGGCCTTAGTCTCTCTTCTTGTGTACCTGCTGAAAGGTGAGCAAGCAACTTTACACGCTTACTGCCGCAGCCATAGGTTGTTCCCCTGTCATACGGTTCCTGCTATAATGTCCTATGCCCTCCACCCTTCAGCTGAGATAATCATCCCTCCCTTATGTTCCCTCTTGTCAATTATTTTGTCGCACCAATGAGAAAATTATTCTTCATGTTATATTATATCTTACATATAATACCTTAACTAGGTTCATCATCTCCTTATAAACATTTCTATTTCAATCCAGTAGTTGGCACAAAAGGAGTCTGGCAACATGGCAATAGTAGAACTCCTCCTAGGTTGTATGGAGAATTTGTCTTGGTTCTCATTTTAGTCTTGACAAATAGGATACACATACTTTATCCCAGAGAAAATAGCTTCTGATTTGTGTTCCTTCCCAGTTGGAGTTGATCTCTGGGACTTTGAAACAATGAATAGACAGGCATTGCCTTGATATTTGGGTATGAGATTAAGGTGGGAGAAGGAGGATGTTTTCCCTGACTGGGGAATGTTTTACCAGGGACTACCACCATTATTTTATTATTTTATACTCCCTAGAGTCTCTGCTAGTCATTTTACCCCTATTGAACTCATTACATCCTGAAAAATTCAAGAGTTTTTATGGAACACTCCAGAATTCGCCACGGAGTCTTTAATGTAGAGGTGTGTGTCAAAAGACGGGTGAAAGACAATAATAGTATATTCACTTATTCTTCTCTAGCATGTCCTGCTGGCTCGTGTGCAAAGATCCTCCAGTTTGGGGAGCCTGGGGACAAGATAGCTATCATTTTATACACTTTACTCTTTTATCCCCAGAGGAAACGAGGCTGATCTGATTAACCCAACTTAGAAACAGGTCACCACCACATAAAAAATTCTTTCATTTCTCTCCTCCCTGTGGAATGTATAGGTTTCCAGCTTCTCTTCCACGTGATTAGTCATCCTGAAAAGCTCTTCGCTAGGTGGAGGACCCTAGATTCTCTGACAGGTGCCTGTGGGAGCAAGTAAGTAAATTTAGTTGTAAGGATGGAATGAAGAGGAGCTCCCAGGGGAAAACAAAAAATTTAAAAAAAAAAACAACAAACAACCCCCCCCCCAAAACAAACAGGCTATAACATATGTCCAGATAAATTTCTCTGGTTCAGTTTGATCAGTAATTGAACTTACATTTTTATCCCGACTCCTCTTTAAGTTTTTGGTTGGTTCCAGTGAATGTAGATGTGCCTACATTTATCCTTCCCTTTTGCATGGAAATATGGGAGAAGGGAGAAAGCTTTCTAAGCCTACTGAGGTTGATTCATGAATGGTTTCCCATGCATTCAAATCATCTATGTTAGGAAGTTATGATATTCTGTCACCAGAAGTGTAGGTGGACAGGATGAGCAGCCTATATGGTTTAGCAATGCATCTTGAAGTATCTGTTCTGGTTCAGCTATCAGTTTTGCACAGTCTTATCTCATGTCTCAGGTGACACAAGACTGAGCTGCAGGCCCCACAGAGCCTTGTGTACTTATCCTCCACAGCTCTAGGCACTTTAGTGTAATGGAAAACTGGTGGGTCTCCCCCCCTTCCAAACTTCCTTTCCCCTGCATTCTGTGCAAAATGTAATGTGTTTCCTTCTAAATCTAATCACTGCAACAAAGTGCAGGGGCAATTGTATTAATAAGTAGAGAATGAGTAGAGAGGACAAATGTTATGAAAGGGACCACTAAGGCATAAATTTCTTACTTAATGAGAAAAAAATTATAGCCCAATGATCCAATAAAGATTACAATACGGAACTCAAGAGGCATTGTTCTCATTTGCTTAAACAATGTTAGACTTTTTTGTTATATTATCATTTGGGATCTAGTCGTGGTAATTCAACCTTTACGCTTTCTTGTCAACTTCAGTCTTTCCTACTTCCTGCATCTTACAATTTCTTCCATTACAAGCAGAATAAGTGATTTTAGAATGTGTTAAAGAATAAAGCTTTAAAACTGGGATTATTGTCAACTACTTAGAAAAACTAAGACCTAGGAGAACGTGGTAACACCAGAAAGCACCAGGTTATTATCTAGAATTTTTATATATGTTATTATTTTCTACAATTAGCCATGAACTAGAGCCCCTCTTGCTGGCTGTGTGCTCATTCCTGTTTTGGGTTGTTTTATTGTACAGATGTGACTGGAACACCACAGCCATATTTTTTTGTCCTATCTTGCCTAAGAACAAGCCTGTAAATCTTTGGATAGACTACCCTAGATAACCAAGTTTCCACCAGTCCATGAATTTTCTGTCCATATTCGTCTCTTAGCTGTTCTGTCAATTTACACAGGTCATTTGCTAAGTCTAGTCAGATTCACAGGGAAGCCAGATACCATCACTGAAGTTTCTAGGATAGTAAGGAAATATAAAACTGTATTGGATATAGGGAAGTGACATTGGGTGCCATCAGACACAAAGTGTGGGATAATTAGGGGAAGTCTGGACCTAAGAAGTATAATCAAAATAGCACAGACTAAAGCAGGGTTACAAGTGGAGCCTGGGCTCTTTCAAAGGTATGACTCTACAGGCTTACAAGCGAAGTCCACGGATATTTATTTATTTACTATTTTGTTTCTGCTGCATTATCTTTGTGAAGTTATGGAATTTGCTCTTTGATTCTTACTTTGCCATGCTATCTGATGCTTCCTCCTTACCAAATGAATTAGATCCTATCCAACTGCACCGATCCCTTAGAGTTGCCTTTTCCCAAATCTCTCAAAAGTATAAAACTGTAAAGATGATTTATTTTTATAAATTTAGAAACTATTTAGGCATAATTTACAAAGTCCAGTTTTAAATAATAACATTTCACATTAATGTAGGACTAAACTTTTGACAGCATATTTGCAACTGCTCATTCATTTTTGTCTAATTGAAGTCCATGAAAGGGTCCAATAGTCATGGCTGTAGTAGCTTCAGGAGACTGCTTCTACTCTTTCTCTTGAAGACTGACAAGGACCTCTCCAGACGAGGGAAACAGCTGATAAATTGTCACTTCTCATTCTTTGGTGAAGTGAAGTTCACTAGCCATCTCTAGTCAGCCATGGCAGTCGTGCCTACATGGTGAATATTGGGTGCTCACACGATGAGTGTTGGGTACTCACTCAGTGAGTGCTGGACACGTTCATAGTGAGTTTTGGGTACTCACACGGTGAGTGTTAGATGCTCAAACTGTGAGTGTTGGGTGTTCACATGGTGGGTGTTAAGTGATCACAGGGTGAGTGTTGGATGCTTTCATAGTGAGTGTTGGGTGCTGACATAATCAGTGTTAGGTGCTCACACGGTGAGTGTTAGGTGCTTACACGGTGAGTGTTAGGTGCTCACACGGTGAGTGTTAGGTGCTCACACGGTGAGTGTTAGGTGCTCACACGGTGAGTGTTAGGTGCTCACACGGTGAGTGTTAGGTGCTCGTACGGTGAGTGTTGGGTGCTCACATGATGAGTGTGTTGGGTACTCAGACAGTGTTAGGGGTAGAGAAAGGAAGATATGATTAGTAAGGTGAATTGTCCATTACTGAGTCTTTGCTTCTTTTCAAAAAATTAAAGACATAAATATATTTATCAAAGGTCTTTCTTAAGTTTTCTCACTCTAAGTCATTAAATGGCCTATAGGTAATCAATTATGAAAACTTAGGAAGTTGCAAATAAATTTTGTCAAAAATTGTATTTACATTTATTTATTTAGTGCCTGTTTCTCTCTGTGTGTATGTGTATGTATGTCATGACATGCATATGAAAGCTTGTGTATGTGTGTGTATCTGTGCATGCCTTGGCATGTATGTGAGGATCAGAGGACAGCTACCAGAAGTGGCTTCTCTCCTGTCACCATGTGTATTCTAGGGAACCAACACACATGCCTTGGGATAAACACTTCTAGTTGCAGAGCCAGCTTTCTGGCCTAATAAATTCTTTTTGAAAAATAATTAGCATTTTTATTCATTTTACATATAGACCACAGTTTCCCCTCCCTTCTCTCTTGCTGCTCACTCCCATCTAACCCTTCCCCATTCACCTCTCCTGTACCTATACTCCTCTTGTGTACTCTATCTTGTACCTGTCAGGATGACTAAGATCAAAATCACTGATGACCTTCCATATTGTAGAGAAAGTGGACCAAGGAGAACACTCCTCCATTGCTAGTGGGAGTGAAAACTTGTACAGCCACTTTGGAAATTGATATGGTGGTTTCTCAGAAAACTAGGAATCAATCTACCTCAAGACCCAGATACACCAATCTTGGGCATATACCCAAAGGATGCTCAGTCATACCACAAGAACACTTGCTCACCTATGTTCATAGCAGCATTGTTGTTAACAGCCAGAATCTGAAAACAACCTAGATGTCCCTCAACCAAAGAATGGATAAAGAAACTGTGGCACATTTCTCAGCTATAAAAACAATGACCTCATCAAATTTGCAGGCAAATGGATGAAAGTAGAAAAAATTATTCTGAATGATTTACCCTTGACCCAGAAAGACAAACATGGTATATACTCGCTGATAAGTGGATATTAGGAGTAGAGTATAGGATAACCAACCTATAATCTACAGCCCCAGAGGGGCGAGATAACAAGGAGGACCATAAGAGAGATGTGTAGATTTCCCTATAAGGGGAAATAGAACATCTTCCAGGGTAAACTGGGCATAGGGGTTGGGGGATGGGAACTTGACAGAGTGGGTTAGGTGGGCTAGGTGTGGGAGGCCGTTTGGAGATGGGATGGGGGAAGTAATAAAAAAGGTCTCTTGATAAGGGGCCCATTTGGGGATTAGGGAGAAACTTAATAAATTCTTAATAAGCTCTCCCCAGAAGAAATTATGTTGCTTATTATCTCTTCGCCTGATGGTTTAAATCTAGTCATAAACGAAAATTAGCAATAACAAATGAAAAGATAACACTACTTAAAAGTAAAACCCTAGTAGTTCCTACTTAAATGGAAACAAAAATGCAACAAGCTTATTTAAAACACATTAAAAACTCCTAGGCAAAGTAGAGAATATGGAAAAGACTATATTTAAAATGAAAAGAATAATACAGAATATTTTCCTTACTGAAAAGATCAAGCACAATGAAAACAAATTGAGTTAATTAAGCACAAAATTTAGAAAGTTTTATTATGGGTAGCAACAATAAAAGAATAAAGAAATGCAAGAAAAAAGGCAGCATACATGGAAGTCAAAGAATTTATAAGCCAAAGAGAAGAATGGATAAATTAAAAATAATTTTTTTTATTGAGAAAACCAAAATGGTACTTTGTTAATGCATGTGGGAATCAAATATATACAAAAATTGTGTGTATGTGTGTGTGTGTATATGTGTGTGTGTGTGTGTGTGTGTGTGTGTGTGTAAACAGGAGAGATCAAATGTATTCCAAGAATGAAAAAATGAATAAAAATGGAATAAAAAAGACGGAGAAATTGTGCTGCTGATTGACACCAGGTTCTGACAATTCTGTACATTTCATATTTTTATGGAATGATTCTGTGACTTATGGGTCTTGACGGGGATTGTCTTCTTAGCTAGTTAAAAAATTAATTGACAGGAAAATCTCAAGGGTGACAGGTAGCAGAGGGGAAATTCTCAAGTGTAACAGGAAGAATCCACCAGCAAAGGAAGGCTTTTATTAGGAGTGAGGAAATGTACACACACACACACACACACACACACACACACACACACGGAGGCAATTAGGGAGAGAGAGACAGAGATAGACAGACAGACCAACCATCTCTGTTAAGCAGAGCCTGGACACAGGATGCTGAAACACCTACATTCTCCTTGAGGGCTGAAGGTTTTACAGTCTTTCAGGGGTCTTCCTTCCTAATTTAGAGACGATCGGTCGGAGATGGTTAGTTCAAACAAAGACAGTATGGCTCTTTTGCCTACAGCTGTTGTATAAATGCAACCTGAACAGACCTTGAGTTTGGCAGCCTGGTCAATCAGCATGGTGTTGAAAATGAGAGCGGTTGGGGGGGGGGGAGCTTTGTTTGTCCTGCCCAGCTAGCTTACATCCAAAATAACCACACAGAAACTGTATTCATTTAAATACTGCCTGGCCCATTAGTTCTAGCCTCTTATTGGCTAACTCTCACATCTTGATCTAATCCATTTCTAATAATCTGTGAAGTACCATGAGGTTGTGGCTTACGAGAAAAGATTCTAACCAGCGTCAGTCTCAAACAGGAACTTCATGGCATCTGCCGCACTGCCTTCTGCCTCCCAGAATTCAGTTAGCTTTTCCATGCCTACCTAAGCTCTTCCCTATCAAAAGGCCAAGGCAGTTTCTTTATTTAACCAATGAAAGCAGCACAAATACAGAAGGGTCTTCTACACCAGCATGGTGTTGGTGCTGCCCATGGGAGGTCTTTGTTTCAGTAACCCAGCTTGTGTCTAAGATGAGGGTGAGAAAGAAGATTGCCATCTTGGAAACCGGCCATCATTATTACCTGGTTACAGCCCTTCTTCCTAGGTGGCTGTCCATCCACAATCTGTCTAGTCCTTCTCCCCCAACTTCCATGCTATTGAAATTATTCCTGGGCACAGGAAAGCTCGAAATATCACACATCAATTTCACCTAAGCCTGACAAGTGCAGAACAATGAAGCCATGAGTCACCTGTATTTTTGGAAATAAACAAGAAAGAAAAGAAATGGAAAAACCTTTAAGTAATGCCAAGAATATGACACCTAAAATTGCCTTTAAAGATTGATATAATGTGACCACATGGGTTGTATGATTATAATAAAATTCTTCCATGAAATTCCCTGTATTATTTTTAGTATATCTAATTCATGGATCAAAAGAGAAATATTTGCCAGTCATTTCAAAGGGGGCTAAGATGTCATTTAATGACATTAATGTCCCATTTCAGATGAATGAGTAAAAGTAACAGCCCCTCCCAACAATGTGGAGCAAACTGGGACTCTAAGGGCATTTCTGCGGTATTATAGAGAACATATAAAAATCAAAAAACAATTGCATATCACTTGATACATTAGAGGCTTTTCCATTAAAACTGAGAGTAGGTCAAGGCTACACAAGCTCATTATCACAGGATTTCAAGGAGCCACTAAGGTAAAAGAAATGGTCCCCTTAAGTCCTATCAGGCCTAAGGGGTCTGTATGTGGGACAATGGTCATGCTGTCCCTGATTCCCAATGTCTCATTATTCAGTTAATTTAACCTTTAACCACTTCAATTTAGTTCTTTGTAGACACCCCAATGCCATCAGAATAATAAATAACTTGATAAAGTCCTGTCCCTGTTTATTGCTATTCTGACCTGGAATACAAGACATGAGTATCTGATGGCCGATCAACGTTCTGTGCTATTCTTTTAGGCCAGTGCAGTTATAAGCAGTCTGCTCTAAACCTTTTGTTTTGCAAAATTTGTAAAATGAGAGTATGGGTCACTGTCTGTGTGTTCTTAATCTGGGTGACTACAATTATCATTTTATCTGTAAAAGCCCTTTATTTTCATAGGTGGCTTGTCCCAACATGCCTCTTAGTTTGACAAATTTTAGATAATCCAGTAACATATGATGAATAAGCATTTCAGTGATCAAAGAAGGGCCCAGTATCTGGAATATTCCAGAGACTCCACAATGTTAGAATAAAAAATATAATTTTAGCAATATGGCTTGATTTTTGAAAAGTTATACTGCTTGTATAGCTATTAGATATTACTAGGTAATGTGGGATTCCCCTCTCTAGGCTGTGAATACCATTGGTGAATAAAGAAACTGCCTTGGCCTGTTGATAGGGCAGAACTTAGGTAAGTGGGGAAAACTAAACTGAATTCTGGGAGAAAGAAGACAGAGTCATAGAGAAGCCATGGAGCCCTGCCAGAGACCGATGCTGGAACTTTAGTCATTAAGCCACAGGCACATGGTGATACACAGATTAATAGAAATGGGTTAAATTAATATGTAAGATTTAGCCAATAAGAAGCTAGAGCTAATGGGCCAAGCAGTGATTTAATTAATACAGTTTCTGTGTGGCTATTTCAGGTCTGAGCTGCCAGGTGGTCAGGGAACAAAACAAGCAGCCTCCTCTAACAACTAGGTAAAAGTTACAGGGTTGCCTCGCCCAACCTTGATATGAGGGTTTGTGCCTAGCTTATTGTATCTTTTTATGCCATGTTCTGTTGCTAATCCTTGGAAGGCCTGCTTCATCAGAATGGAAATGGAGAAGGAGGAGATATGGGGGAGAGGGGAAGCTGGGGAGAACTGGCAGGAGTAAAAGGAAGGGAAACTGGGGTCAGGGTGTATTGTATAAGAGAAGAATAAAAAATGTTACAGGAGAGAAAATTAAACTACAACACATCAGACAACAACAACAAACTGATGTTCTGGAGCTGGAGAGATGATTCAGTGGTTACAAGCACTGGCTGTTCTTCCAGAGGCCCCAGTTTCAGTTCCCAGAACCTGTATCGCAGCTCACAACCATCTATAGCTCCAGTTCCAGGGCACCTGACACCTTCACACCAATGTACATAATATAAATTTAAATAGATTATTTAGAAAAACTAATTTTAGGGAAACTGAAATACCCAGAAATAATAGGAAATATGTAGAAAGATGAGAAGACTAGATGTTTCCTTGAGGATGCAGAACACATAGAGATGACTATACAGTCACTTCATTCCCTTGGTTGGGAAAATAAAATGTTGAAATTAGTTTTTGCTTTAATTGTATTCCAACTTTAAAAATTCAATGCAATGTGTTTTATACCTCAGAATTGTTCTAACTCAGAAGACTAAGAGCAAAGAGAGTTTCAAGTCTGAAGACATCTTGATTATTTCTTGACATAATAGCCCAGACTATGCATGTTATTGACTCACAATGGCAGAAAAGAGGTGGCTAAATTGAGGAGACTTTGTTAAAGGGTCTTTTAAGAAAGTATGGACAGATTTTGGAGATCCTATCATGGAATTATATAGAAAGTTCATGGAAAAGGCCATGGGCAGTGGGGCATCCTTCTACAAGAAAGAACAGTGAGAGAGCATCCATAAGTGAGAGTTAGAGGAGGGGGAAGAAAAGGAATACCCACAGAAACCAAATTCTTATAGGGGACAAACTAATCCAAAACCATGTGGTTGAAAAGCAGAGACAATAAATACTGCCAGTTGATGCTCCTCCCTCCTCTATTCCCTAAACATAACCAGACACTAAAAAAAGAAATAGCCCCTTCCAGGACCTTAGGAGATGCCTACTGGAGACAGATCATATTGAGCAAAGTAGCTAGATTCTGAGACTAATTCCTGCATAGCAACAGACATTATCTCACTACATGCCAAAGCTGACAATGGACCTGAACACAGTCTACAAATACCCTTGCACAGCTATTGATCCAACCAATATTCATTGAGTATCTAGTTGATGCACAGAGGCATTAGTATGGTATAAATCAATAAGGAAGGCAAGATTATTGGATAAATGGCATTAGAAAATTGAGTAGCACTTTAGAAAAATTAGATTAGAGCCTTTTCAGGGACTGGGCAAATGGACTCATTCAGCACATAGCTTGGCTTATGGTTTATGTCACAGAGAATGGAAGCCTAAGCCCATGGGCTGTGCAGCCCGGGGCTTCAAAGCACAGACCTCTTCAGCCTGACAGTTTGGGTAGCAATTCTGCAGTCGTCCGTCAGCCCTGGGATATAAGGGAATGACTTAGCCTCTCTGGTACCCACTGTTCTTATATGTAAAGTAGTAATGATATTATTATATATCTCATAAGATGTTGTGAAAATTCAATTAGATGTGTCTAAAGCACAAGCACTTAAAGCAGTGTATCACATAGTTTCGACTGTCATTAGAAACTTAGCCTTCAGTTTTGTCCTGCAGATACAATTTTTATCAAAGAGTGGAGTGGTGTCCTGGGGAAGGAGCTGCTGTTGTGGGGGGTCTATGTCACATACCCCAGCTGGGGCAGTGGAAGATTTTCTCAGAACACACCCACAGTGTGATTGCAGATACCTTGTTCTTGGTTATGTCGCATTCAAAATGGCACCTTGGTTCTTTCGCTGAGTTTGCAATGTAGTTTAAACTCTGGAAAAAGAGTCCTGTTAGCACAAACCAGTTAAAATGAATGGGCTGTTTGACTAGTGTAGATCCCTGTCTTCTGCCAAAATAAAATGGCACACCCAGACAGAGAAGTACCTGATTATCAAAAACTAAGTAATTTAAGTCAAAAACAAAACAAAAACCCCCAACAGTCAAAGAAAGAAAGAAATGAACATGACTAAAGGACACATGTGTAGTGCATTCCTGCATAGCCCCAGCATGGGAAAAGAAAAAAGAACTGTCAATTCAGGGACAGAAAATCCTAAAACATGTGACTTCATTGTTTCTATGTTAAGTATCATTTCAGGAATCAAAATGTACACAGCCATTCAAAAAGAGAATTTCAACAAGGAAATAGCTGCACTCTTAAAAATTAGAATCTATAGAAATTATTAAGAAGTGCAAAGCAGCAATAGAATGAGTCTGAAAGATACCAACAGATACTATTTGTAAAGTAAGGATATAGAGCTAGGTATGCTATAATAATAATAATTCAACAAAAAACAAATTAAAAACAAAGAATCAATTTTTTCTTTGCCAGGCTTTGGCCAAAAATAAAATAAAGACATTAAAAGGTTTATCTTCAAGCCAGGAGTGAAGGTAGTGGTTAACTGTGCTCATTCCCTGTTGGTGTGAATATTGGCAAAGTCAGCCTGGCAGAAGATTTGGTAATATTTACTGAAGCTTTATGCAACCCATTCCTGGCTCTGAAAGCTTGCTTCAATCTGTGGCTGGAACATGGAAAACAGCTTGAAAACCCATCCTATTTCAGGCAATTGCCCTCAGCCACTCCCTGACTATTCCTGACTCTGCGGCTCCCTGCAAATCTCTCCAGCCACCAATCCTCAGCTCCAAGCTCCGATTTTGGATTTGAGAGGGTTTGCAACCTCGCTCATGTCAAACTGTTCAAACTTTGGCTGTCAAATTGTGCCTGCCATTTGTTTAACCCAGACATTGTAGCTTTCCCAGGTCACTTATATACTTCGAACCATTCATGCCACTCCAGCCCACCCTGGACATGCCCATAGTCAGCCCTGACTAGCTCCAGCCAGACTGCTCCCTTGCGTCTCTCCTCATTCTACTATGCTAAAGAGAAATAGTTGAGTATCCCTCAACTACACTCAAAGTTAATTCAGTTTCCTTTAACACAGAAACTAACACACAAAACTTTACAATCAGCACCATCAAAGGTTACTTAATGTTAAACTGTGTTTTTTATTTGATACTATTGCTGTGGCTGAACCTGTAAGGTGCTATCTCTTGATAACCACTTTCAAAAAATGTAATTTCTCTGACTCCATCCTCTGGAGCTTTGAGATAAACCTTTTATGTGGTTACTATTCTCCTTCAACAGTTTTGAATCCTTCCTTTTCCAGAGACGTATAATTCCTCCCTTCTCATTTAAAAATCCGTGAATTTTGTGAATTGTGGCTTCAGGAAAATTCCTACCTTCTCCCTTTCTAAATTTCAGGCAAAATATGCGTTGTCTTTAAAGAAAAATTGGAAAAGGTGCTTTTTATATTCCTTCCCTATTCTTTGCTGTGGTTCTACTTAACATGGGTCATTTTGCAACAGTTAATTCTCTGTAGCTATCAAAATGAATTTTGAAGAGATAGTGAGTGGGCTTGAATAAATGGCAAGTATAGCCAGTCAGCCAAGGATCTTTACTTTCTCATTTCAGCACCTATAATAGCCTTTCTGAAGTATTGTATTGACTGTCCTGGGGGAGAGGCAGCAGTTAGGTATTTATCTGAAGATTGCCTACTTCTGAAGTTCAAATAGGATAACAATCTCTCAGAGGTGACATACTTTCCTTAAATGTCTGACTTACACATACCACATACTTATTCTCTCTATTCTCTCTCTCTCTCTCTCTCTCTCTCTCTCTCTCTCTCTCTCTCTCTCTCTCTCTCTCTCTCTCTCTCTCTCTCTCTCTCTCTCTCTCTCTCTGTGTGTGTGTGTGTGTGTGTGTGTCTGTCTGTCTGTCTGTCTGTCTCTCTCTGTGTCTGTCTCTGTCTCTCTCACACACATACCTCCCAATGGTTAAAGTTTCCTTATTTTACTAAATGTTCTTATCTATTACAGAAGTAAGTCCAGATGCCTGTCATCTTAATATCCACTGGCGAAGTTTAACTTGAATCAATGAAGCCAGGCAAAGAAAATAAAACGTGAGGCATAATGCATAGCCAGGTAGTTCGAAATAAATATGTTTGCTCATTACAGTTAGAAGGATATTAAGTTTACTGACAAAATTTGTTTAATATCATCTATGTATCACTCACAGGGGAGGGGCATTAAGACTTTCACAAACCTACAGACAGGCGGTGCAGGGGGCTAAAAAGAAGAGACAAAACTCACAGTAGAGGTTACTTTTGTGATGATCAGTAGTGGTAGGAAGGGCAGTTTGGAGTATGGCAGCTACCAAGACCCATGAAAACTCAGTGGGGGCTTTATAAAGAACATTTGAATTTGAATATAAATATACAAGAAAATCAAGAAGGCCAAAGGAAAAAGTTTACTGAAAATGGCAATCTACAGGGTGAAAATGGTGAGGTTAGGCAGAATTAAAATTTCTGGTTTGTTAAAAGTAATAGTTGGGACCCCTTGAATAGGTAAATAGATTGCCAGGCAAAATGTGTAGAAATTTCTGTTCAGCAGCATCATTCTTAGAGAATATCTCAAAGAAAGAATGTGGAAAAATTGAAGAAAAAATGTGAGCCATTTATATTGGGTCTCCATAATATTAACATATGAGAAGCACTGCCAAGGTCTGACTAGAAGTCTGCAAACAGATGTAATTAATGTTCAGGGTTCAAATTGTGTTTTCATTAGATACGAAAACAATAACCCAACATAAATCTAAAGCAATGTGCCTGAACAGTTATAATTTTGTGAAGCACAGAGACAAAAGGATTAAAAGAAGACATGATTGTAAAAATGCCACAGTGCAAAATCTTTAGATTTTTTTAAGGTTTTAAATTCAATAATACCTTGTTCTAAAAGACCGTTAGCCTGCACCCCTAAAAAAAGAAAATCCAGATGTACAGAGCTCTAAGTGTCTCTGCTTAGACTTGAACTTGTATTTGAATGTAAACTTCTCATTTGATATGAAGTCTAGGAACTCAACCTGGCCTTTCAAAGAAAGGTAGATACGATAAATCAGAATTTAAATTAAGTGAGCTTTAATCATAGTATAAAACTATGATAGTTTTTACTGACAAGGAGGTTGGTGTCCTACTAATTTCAATAAGGGTTCATTAGGATGAATTAGCTGGTTTGCTATAATCCATTGGTCATGGCTTCACCTTACTGGCCAAGAAGACAGAAGGATACAGGGTATAATACTGTTGCAGCTAATGCCTCATTAGTAACCAGTTTCTCACTGAAGCTGTGATGAGAAAGAATGGTCTTCATTTTACCTGTCTTATCCTGCTAGCTGATAGGTTAAATTCAGAAGTTATCTGAGACAACCTCCCCAATCCTTCATGGGGCTCTCAGCGTCTTAACTGGAAATCTAGAACCACCCAACAGACTGCACCCACATCTCTTGGGATGCATAGTAGAGGCTCATCCTCAGATACTAAGAAACCTTGAGAAAAGTTTGGAGACTTTACTTCTAAGAACTGCCATCAGTGTTGATTCCATGAATCCTGTAACGCAGGATAGTTGGACTGAACCAATGCACCAGCTGGTGATAATTATAAAATCTGGAAGAGGGGAGGTAACTGCAGGTCAGTACTGATAGTGATCTCAAATGGGCAGGTACTGGGAGAGGATTCAGCCTCTGAATGGAGAAAACCTCACAAAGTCCGTATTTCTATAACATTTTCCCTGGTGTTAGACTCAGACTCTGTAGATGTGGGTGTACAATTCAAGGACAATGCAGCTGCCTTCCAAGAGTCAGGATCTGAGATCGAAACCACCCTGACTTCTGAGAACTGAGGGGAAAATGTTAAAGAAAGAAATCAGGGACCACGAGGAACCCTAAATGTCAGATGCACACATCCCTGGAAATCTTGTCTGGTCCCCAGGATGTTGGAGGCATGATTCTAAAATTCCAAAGTTGAAATGACCCTGGAAAGTGAGAAGCTGGGCAGAGAGTGTGTGAGCATTTACTGCCAATGACAACATCTAACATTAGTCCTAGAGAAGCAAGATCTGTAATGGCTACCTTTAAATATGGTAAATAATATTCAGGGAAGATCAATGATTTAGGTGGAGGATGGGAGAATTTACAGAGACAATCATGGTACAAATGGAAAACTCTGAAAATTCTAAATTAAATTCTAACTGGCACACACACATATGTATGTATATGGTAAACCATATACATACCAGAGTTTTAGCTACAGAACTGATATAATGTTAAAAATAATCTCTGCTAAAAAAGAGAAAGTAAAATTAGAAGCTATGAAATTAACTATATGACGTGTAAGCATTTATCAGGCTAATGCACACATATTGAAGTAGAAGGAACAAGAAAATAGAAAGTCAACAATATCTGAAGAATGAAAAATTTCCAATCATCAAAAATCAGAAACCACAGAAATATCTGTGAAGTTCATAAAAGATAAATACAAAGAAAGTCATTTCCATGTGTAAGTATATAGTTACCAAATTTCAGAAATCATTAATTTAAAAAATCTTGAAAGAAACTTGGGGTAGATTAAAAAATACATTGTGTTTAGAATAAGAATGACAGCTGGGTGACAGAATGGAGTTGGGAATAAAAAGGAAGCATATTTCAAATTGCTGAGGCTTTTAAAGTTTTATCCAGCAAAGATTTTTATATGTAGCAAGTGAAGGAGAAATGGATTCTGTAAAATATGTCACTAGTAACCTCATCCCCCAGCATGTTTTATGAAGGCTCTGTGTACAACCCAGACCACCAAATGGAACCAGTTGTCTGTGAGAAGGAATGGGGGCTTAGAGTGGTAAATAGATTATGAATATAAAAGCTTTTAAAATGTCATTTTAGCTGGGTGGTGGTGGCACACGCCTTTAATCCCAGGACTTGGGAGGCAGAGGCAGGCAGATCTCTGTGAGTTCATGGCCAGCCTGGTCTCCAAGAGCTAGTTTCCAGGACAGGCTTCAAAGCTACAGAAAAATCCTGTCTTGAAAAAAAAGAAAAGAAAATGTCATTTTAAAAGATTTGATGTTTCAGCGCAAAATAATGGCTGAGTAGCTCTGCAGTGGGGTTAATGGTAAAATCTGGGACAACAGTAGTGCCAAGAGAGGGACAAGTGTGAGGTTTTGTGTGTATTAGTGACACAAGAAACGATTATGTTCATCTCATGTGAAATCCTAACATTACTCACTGGAGCAAGCTGTGGGTGTGATGTAAAAATACAGAGGTAAAAAATTAAACAAAAGAATGAAAAACCTATAAAAAATAATTGTTGCAAAAAAGGTGAGAGAGCGAGATAGAGAGGGGGAAGAGGAGGGAAACAAGGAACAAAGAACTGCATGCATTTATTTAAATTATGAGAGTGAATTTAAAACGTTACCAGATCAACAGTGACATTTAAATATAAGTGATAAACAGCTCCAGTTAGGAAGCAGCATCTTCAGCATGAGTTTTCGAAGATAGCTATAGCACTGAGGTGCTGTGGGCCCTGGCTTCTGGGGGAAAGTGTCAGTTTCTTCATGGGTAGAGATCCTGGCAGACCCACCATCCTCCAGTGGATGACTCCATGCTGAGTAGTGCACAGACAGCACAGAATGGATTCAAGCTGTTATTAAAATTAAAAAGAAGATACAAACTAGGTACTATGGAGATGGGAATGGACTTTGGGAGGCTTGGTGGGAGGAGTGGGGTTATGTATCTCTGAAAGGTGTTGGCTGATATTTCTGTCCCACCAGATCCTACATCCGTTTAGTTCCAAATAAACTACAGAGAGGTCTACGTTAATCATGAACTGGTTGGCCTAGTAGCTAGCTCAGGTTTCTTATTAACTCCTATAACTTATATTAGCCCATAATTCTTGTCTGTGTTAGCCATGTGGCTTGATACTTTTTTTGCCAAGGCAGTCACATCTTGCTTGCTCTGTGTCTGGCTTCCTCTGTGTCTGGGTAACAACTGCAGACCCAATCTTTTCTCCTCCCAGAATTCTCCTTTTCTCATGGTCCCACCTCTACTTCCTTCCTGTTTGCCCCACCTATACTTACTGCCTGGCTACTGGCCAATCAGCATTTTATTAAAATACAATTGACAGGGTACAGACCATTGTCCCACAGCAGAAAGACATTGTATAAAAGACTCAAAGTATTAAAAAATATTTATTAAATATAAAAATATAGCCATATAATACTGCTTACAATGCACAACCTTTAGACTAAAATGTCTTGTTGAAAGTACCAGAGTAAGCCGGGCGGTGGTGGCGCACGCCTTTAATCCCAGCACTCGGGAGGCAGAGGCAGGCGGATCTCTGTGAGTTCGAGACCAGCCTGGTCTACAAGAGCTAGTTCCAGGACAGGCTCCAAAGCCACAGAGAAACCCTGTCTCGGAAAAAAAAAAAAAAAAAAAAAAAAAGAAAGTACCAGAGTAGCAATACTGTCCATGAAAAACAGTGTTGCTGACATACAAAAGAAATGCTCGAGAAGGAGACACAGGAATAAGAGAAGGTTTCATCATGACAAAAGGCCTTTCTCAATTTTAGGACACATAAACAGTAAGGACATCAAAAATTTGAATAATATAATTAAACGGCTTGTGACTCATTGACATTAAGAAAATCACTAAGAAAAAAACCTTGTGAAAAACAACTGTAGAGCAAACGCTCTTTTGAAGTTCATATGATAAATTCCCAAAAAAGAAAGAAAGAAAGAATGATATGTTTAATAAAACTTTTTAAGACCCCCCACATAAAACTAAAGCTATGAAATAGATTTATAAACCCCTATAGTTGAAGATTTATATATGCACCTAGTGCAAAGATAGATATCAATATATTAGCTTTCCATTCAAAGTAAATTTCCCACTGTCTCACTATTCTTTTAACCCAGATGTGATTCTTTGTAGCTATTCCATTACACTTCTGTATCATAGACATTACAAATAAAGATACAATCATGGCTATCTGCATAAAATTTTTGTTATATAGACAGTCTAATAAATGCAGTTTCATGGTTCTAACTTTTATAGTCTTAGCATTGACTGTTGCTTAATTCTTCTACATAAAATATTTGCTGAAACAAAAAAAGAAAAAATAACTCAATAATTATCTATAGGATATCTGAAAATTTGGCTCATATTTCAAAATATTGCTTGGATCAATAAGAATATATCAATGTGACCAATGAATTACGAACTAGTTGCATCAAGTAAAAAGTACAGTAAATGAAATTTATCATGAGTGAAAAGAGTCCATTACTGCAGAGTCTACAAACACATTTTGACAGTAAAATATAGATATGTACTAAGTTCAACAGTTTACTGAAATGGAAAACTCATCTGACGTCTTCACAGGTGATCTCAAAATACAGCTGGGGATCCACTCTCTGCATCTGAAGGATGCTGTGTGTCCATCACTATCATCAGTCTGCTCTGTCTCTAGTCTACCACAACATGTCTCTAAGGATATGGACTATGGGCTAGAAGTCAGAAGGCTATACTGCAGGGCAGCACGGTAGTTGGCCTTTATCCTGGACTTACTCTTGGGTTTCAGCAGGGGTTTGCAGCCATTGCTCTGTGGATATTACATAAATTAATAGCAGCATTGTCTTTCTTGGCACAAGAGGGAAGGACAGTGGCAATCCTGGCATAGATGCCATCTGTACTTGAAAGAGCTCTTCCCCGGAGTCTTTGCAGCCACTGATTGCTTTGCTTGGGGAGGTCATCTCTGTGTTATGGCTATCTGCCACTCCCTCACTTAGCTCAAATCTGTTTAACTATCATAAAGGCAGACTCCACCTTCCATTCTAGACATATCCATTTCCTTTGCTGGTTCTCCAGTGTTAATTATTGCACTTAGTGGCACTTCAACCATCTCAACTCTTCATGACACATTTGGTTTATTTACTCTTTGTTTATCTTAGGGAATCATAATGATGGCCAACGTTTTCTCTGCTCACCCAGCTATCCAATGAATATGCAGCATAAAATAAATGGTGAATCAATAACAGATTTAATGAGTACAATATCCTCTGTGTCCTTTTCCCTCTGTGGTCATAATAGCAGAGGGTAAATGTGAGTAAAAATGCTTATGTCCTTTGAGAATTTATTATACTTAATGCAGATCAATTTTGTAAATTCCACAGCACTGAAGACTAATTAATTCTGCATTGCCAAACTGTTCACAGTCCTCTTGTTCTTTCTAGATAGTCATCTCTCTGCTTTCTGTCTTATCATTTGTTTCATCTACTGCTTCTCCAAGGGAGACATTCAAAACACTTGAAGCTTTCCAGAGAGAAGAATCTTGCTATGCATCTCACTAATGAATGACTTTCATGAGTTCAGATGACTAACCTGGACATTTTTAATTGCCCTCTTTCCCAAATATTTCCTGTGACTTCTCTGAAAACTGTGGTCCAACCCTGATCTTCTTGGTCTCACAGTGATGGGCCTCCAGAAAGCTGTAAATTTTGCAGTGTTGAGTGAACTACATACATGGGAGGCTTTGAATGTTAATCATGCTTTTAAAAGCCTTGTCCAGTATCTGTATCATAGATGCTTCCTAGTCCCTGAGTTTGGGTCCAAAGCTACATCAAGGAGTATATCAGGTTGGGTATGGTTTTAGGGATTTGTGTCTAAAATCTAAATAACACTGATTCACAAGGTGATAGATGTTATTTTACTTTGCTTTCCAGATGTAATCATCTCTGTTAACTATAGGCCATAGATTTTGCACAAAGTCCAACTCTAACGTTCCTAGTGTTTCTATCTTTGTTTACTCAGCCTTAAACTGCACACTTTGTCATCTCCATTCCAGAAGGTTTGAAAAATGGGATAAAATGGACTGGCATACCCCATCTCTTCAGGAACACAGGGAGTCGAACAATGCTTTAGTTCTCATTTTATTAGTCAGAGCTTGGTCACATGACTAAACTCAGCCCAAAGGAAAACTTAGACACTGCTCCTGGGAAGACGTGCAGACAGCTCAACTTCATAACTGACTTTACTGTAGGAAGGAAGAGTGCTTAGAACAATATAGAGACCGGTTCTCAAAGTAAAAGACTGATGGAGGAATGTCTATGTGTTACTTTCATTGGCTAATAAAGAAACTGCCTTGGCCCTTTAATAGGACAGAAAATTAGGTAGATGGAGTAGACAGAACAGAATGCTGGGAAGAAGGGAAGTGAGGCAGATGCCTCAGGCAGTCGCCATGCTTCTCCTCTCCAAGACAGATGCAGGTTAAGATCTCTCCTGGTAAGCGACCACCTCCTGGTGCTACACAGATTAATAAATATGGGTTAAAGCAAGATGTGAGAAATTAGCCAATAAGAGGCTGAAACTAATGGGCCCGGCAGTGTTTAAATGAATACAGTTTCCGTGTAATTATTTCAGATGTAAAGCTAGCTGGGTGGTGGGACGCAGCCCCGCTGTTCCATCTACAAAAGACAGTAGATTTGTATGATTTGTTTTCCCCAAATCTTCAATGCCATCCTTGAACTTGAGACCCAACAGCAGAGCCTTTGATGTTCTCATTGAACAGTGCCATGGTCTGGTATGTGTATTCTAACACAATTAATTGATCATTTAGATAGTCACTATGGCCTGCTTTTCAATTTTGCAAGCCCTCAAAATAAGTGGATACAGGTTTGTGTCAAAGAAACCTTTGGACACAATCTAAACCTGTAGGCCCTTGTCTTTCTGATGCGTTCATAAGAGTCTCATCTCAAGATCATAGTATTGAGTAATGGGGTCCTTGGTGAGATCATCCATTTGGGGACATGAACTCTGTTTTAAAAAGATATCAGAGAACTCCCTCTTGTCACTCATGAAAAATTAGATTGTGGGTGGCCCCTTTAGGGGTACAGACTCATACTAAGTATCCAGCCTGCTGGCACCTTGATCGTGAATTTTTTAACTTCTGGACAATGAGAAATAAATTTCTGTTCTTCATAATGTATTTAGTTCATGGTATTTTTGTTTTAGTGCTGTGAACAGACTACAATATTCTCAAGAGATCATATAAGCCAGAAAAAGAACTTAATTTAGAAGGAGAAAAGTGACTATTGATTTTCCACGGGCTGCTTATGTTGAAGGATCAGAGGAAGTCACAAAAAAAAAAAGGATGAAAGAAATCCAGGATGGTGATATTTGAATCTAAAGAATAAAAACATCCAGATTTCCCTAATAATCAATACAATAAACTTAGGCAACTTCAGTGGGAATTCTTATTTACAGAATTGTAGGACTTGGGAGGATTTAAGGATTATTTAGTTCAACCTTCATTTCTGAGAAATTAGGAACAGAAATCCAAATTAAGGAAGTGACTTGCCAAATAAAAATAAAAAAAGAAAGAAAAATCTCATAACTCATTAGAAGTAGAATAAGGAATAAACAAAATATGACAAAATAACCACAGTTTCTTATTTCACAGTAGGATGAGCCCCTTTCTGTTTAATTTACAGCACACTTCAACCATCACTTCATTTGTTCATTCAATAAGCTTAAACTTGTTAAAATATGCATACTTATTTGAGCAGATAAAACCACAATTCTATAATAATCACTCAGATCAAGAAACAGAATGTTATCAATGGCTTCGAGGCCCTCCTAATATCCTGCACATTCAACAGTTAAGTCAGGTTAGATAAAAATCATTCAATAAATCTTTTAAGACAATGCAAAGGTAGCTATTATCTTTATACACACAGCACCTTAGATTAATTTAGTCACTTTCTTAAGGTAAACAGTGATATGTATGTATTATTTTGTTCAATATTATGTTAATAACATTTGTCTTTATCCCTGAATATAAAATGATTCATTTCATAGCAATAATGCATGTCTCTGTTGAACAGAGAATACATTATTTATCCTCTGTAGTGTATAAATTATTGTCCACAGATTCCTGGTGAGTTGAACAGTACAACTTTTCAGAGTCCTCTGCATATCTTTGGGAGCACTGACGTGCAGATGCTTGAGATGCACACCTGAGGATTTCTTCACAGAAGCTGGCCTTTCTAAGCTTTGCAGACATGGTCCAGAGGCCGCTGTCAATGACCATCAGCAGTACACGGAAATTCTGGGTGCTTTGTGTTATCACAGTATTTACTTCCAGCATTCCTTACATTTTGCCTTGTGGTTGGTGTTTATTGGAAAGAAAATGAGAGAACTCTCTTAATAAAGAGTGTTCACTCAAAACCTATGAAGAACCTCAGGCTTGTGTTCAAGTTTTAGGAATTACTCCTTTGATGTCATGAAAAATACAGAGATACTTGTAGCTATTACTTCTACTTAATCTTGTGTTTAATATTTTAGCCAGCATAGTTAAACAAAATGAGTAAGCAAAGGTGGTACTTAATTTTGATCATCAACCTTGTGGGATTTACAATCACCATGGAAACAGAACCTCTGAGCATATCTGTGTGGGTTCATCTAGATTAGGTTAACTAAGGTGGGAAGATATGTACCATTCCATGGGATGGGGTCCAGAAGTGGGAAGAACACACTCAGTGTGTGCCAACCAAAGGGATGGGGTCCAGTAGTGGGAAGAACATACTCAGTGTGTACCAAACAAAGGGATGGGGTCCAATAGTATGAAGAACACCCTAAATGTGCACCAGTCCATGAGATGGGGTCCAGTAGTTGGAAGAACACACTCAATGTGTGCCAACCAAAGGGGTGGGGTCCAGTACTAGGAAGAACACCCTAAATGTGTACCAGTCCATGGGACGGGATCTTCAGTAGGAATAACATGCTAAGTGTATACCAACCATGGGGTTGGGATCCACACAAAAATAAAAATTATACCCATATACACAGATTAGAATGTAGGAAACATCTTAAATTTACAGAGAAAGATGGCTACTGAAATGGATAGTAATAATAATATATACAGACAACTTATACTAGATTAAATTACATTTTAAAATTTAAACAAATAAAAATATATACCTACTAGATGAAAGCAGGGGATAATTTGATCAAAAGAGGGCCTTTCTAGGCATGATGGTTGGTGAAATAAGATATTGATACATACTATCCCATAGTAATAACATGGTCAAATTCACTACATCACTGTGTCATTGGTGCAGGTATATAAAACTTATGCACAGAGGCCACTTTCTCAAAAGGAGGATTGACCTGTTACTGTCTAGAGTTCCTGATGGTGTTCATTTTCTCTGCCTATTAAACAATTTAAAAGGAATGAAGAAATCTCCAGTGCAACAGGTAGCATCAATAAAGTCCTTGAGTGCAGTAAACAGGAGCAGACAGACTCTGTTGGCCAAGAAAGGCTTTTGGAGGGGTGTGGAGACACAGACCTAGCAAGTATATAGATAGAAAAAAACTCATAGCAGAAGGGACACTCCAGAGACTGAAGTGCAGCTCTCCTTGGGGGCTCTATTTTCTTTGTTGGTTTTTTAAGTCTCTGAAGAGTCTTCCTCAACCGAATTAGGTTTGGTCTGTTTGAAGAAAGACAGGAAGCTTGATAGGCGCACAGCTATTGGGCAAACATGTCTCAGACTGGCCTGAACTTTTGATCCAGTCTGTCAGCAGTGGCCCTACTGGCAGGAGAAAAATCCCATCAGGCCTTTGCTTTAAGCTGCCATGCTTTTGTCTCAGGTCAGGATAGTAAGGAAGAAGCCAGCCATTTTGGAATTTCATCACCTTTACAACTCATTCATGGCCCTTCTCCCCATCTGTCTGCCTCTCAAGATTTGTGTAACCCCCAGTCCCTCAAATCAATAAGATAGGCTTTAACCCCTCCTAAGGTAGGGCTCCTTTATGCAGGCACCTCCCACTAGGTCCCACCTCCCAACACTTCCCACTGAGTTCCCAAACCAGAAATTTGGAGAGACACAAACAAATGTAACCATAGCTATACAGTTCCCTACATTCTGGGGATGGAGGAGGAATGGATCCAGGGAAATTTACCCCTGAGTGTTGGACAAACCAGTTGGGCACAGTCTGTGAAATTCCTCTTGCTAGAGAATAGGGAAGTGCCTCATGCCATGTGCATAGAATTGCGCACGCAGCCTTCAGAAGTCCTGGATGTCCTTAGAACAAACTAGATAGCTCTTAAAAACCTAGTAATATGGGGAAAAGGAGGAAGAAATATGTAGTATATAGCATGACATTATTTGTGTACATGTACAGTTTATGCAAAAACATTTATGCATAACACAGGGAACACATAGCAAGAAGTAGAGTCGAGTCCTCTGGTGAGGATGAAGGCTGGTAGAAATGGAAACTGGAACTGGAAATCAATCAGGAAAGAACATGTTTAATAAATAGAAGCCTATATTAGATTCCTGAAAAAAATCTATCTGTCTGTCTGTCTGTCTGTCTGTCTGTCTAGTTCTTAAGTCTTTCATATTATCTCCTATGCAATAAATCCATATCCTGAAGCATATTCTGATGGGGTAACTAAAAATAAAGAAAAGATATTCACCAAGATATTCACAGCAGCATTTTTCAATATAAAGTTGTATAAACTGTACAAATATTTAATAATGAATGCAATGATTAAATAAACCATGGGATATCCATTAGTAGAATCATTTACAGCCACTAAATCATGTTTACATGAAGTTTGTATTGACATTAGTGATACTGGCAGTATAGTAAAAAATGAAATGTATGATATAAAATTGTTTTTAGGAGCACAATGGAAAATAAGGCATATTTTGAAGTATTATTAAAGAATGATCCACATACATGGATATGATTTTAAATAGTAGGCAGGAATGTATACAATTTCTTTTTTCTCTTCAACTTTCAAATTTTATTTAATGAGTAAGTTTTACTTCAAAAATGTAAGGCAGATTATACCAAGAAAAAGAAAAATTGTTTCCAGTATAAATACAAACATGCTAAGAAATGTGGGCAATTATGGTCTGTCATTAGTTTTTCTAAGCATAAGGAAACAGGACAAATTACAAAGCCACTGAGCTCCTGGGCTGGGTGGACCCCCAGAGCATGCTAGTTTCTTTCAGAAGCAGAGTATTAAATGGATGGTTTGACTAAATCAATGTGATGGAAAAGAGACGGACCACTGTGATGCAAAGTAGGGAATTCACTGTGGCGTGATGGAGGACTCGTTTAGACAACCCTCAGATCAATGCTGTAGTTTGTTTGGACTGCTGTAAAAAGTACCACAAACTGAATGGTTTATAAACAGCTCACTTTTATGCCTCCCATTTCTAGGAAGCCGGTAAATTCACCATCAAGGTGCCAGCAGATACCACGTCTGGCAATTTCTGTCTCTTGGTTCATAAGTAACATTTTTATTCTGTCATCTCAGGGTAGAAAAGGCATGTCTGAAGAGCGCGCATGAGCAGTAGCATCAATTATTACAATCAGGAAGTTTTCTGTATTGAGGTGCTAATTATGTTATTCACTTTTCAGTGTTTTACTCTTTCTCCCAGAATCCCCTCTATATAACACCCCCACAACCCTCTACTCATGTGGTCACACCCTGAAGGACTTGGGAATCTCTGCCATCAACATGGAACAACACATAAAAGGCATTTTATATACAAAACACTATAGATAAACTGTTTTATAGACCACTGGTTCTCACTCTTCCTGGTGCTGTGACCCTTCAATACAGTTGCTGCTGTCATGGTGACCCCAGCCACAAATGTATTTTCACTGCTACTTTATAACTATAATTTTGCTACTGTTACAAATTGTTTTTTATTTTTTTCCTATTATTATTATTACAAATTTTCACCTCCTACTCTCCTCCCATTTCCCTCCCCCCTTCCCCCATTTTCCTTTCCCCTCCCTCTCCAGTCCAAAGAGCAGTCAGGGTTCCCTACCCTGTGGGAAGACCAAGGTCCTCCCTGCTCCATCCAGGTCTAGGAAGGTGAGCATCCAAACAGACTAGGTTCCCACAAACATCTAATGGGAACTCACCAAGACCAGCTGGACTGGGTCTGATGGAGCATGTGATCAACACGGACTCTCTGAACGTGTCTTACATGGAGGGCTGACTGAGAAGCCAAGGACAATGGCACTGGGTTTTGATTCTACTGTTACAAATTGTAATGTAAATATCTATGTTTTCTGGTGGTTTTAGGCAATCCCTGTGAAGGAGTCTTTCAATCCCCAAAGGGTCCTGACCCACAGATTGAGTACCACTGCTACAGACACTCACTGCAGGTACCTGCTGCCCCATGAAAAAGCGAGGGAACGGCTGCTCAAGCCAGTAGATCATCTGATGCCGTACCACAAAAGCAATGAGTGAGTTTAGTAGCCATCGTTTCCAAACTCCTTTGTTCATTCTCTTATGCCACTTTTTCCTCCTCCAGTGACTTGATGACTTGGTTCTATTTGTTGGGCTCTATTTTGTTCTCTTGTCAATCCACGGTTCATAAGCAATAACGAATCTCATCCGAAAATGGAAATACCACGCGTTGAGTCATCAGATGTTCTTTGTCATAGACAAACATTGATTCACTGCAGCCTTCCAGAGGACTGCTCTCTTGGCTGAGTTAAACAGGCCTCTGTGCACATTAGGGGTCCTTCTGGTAGCTTTGCGCCAGGCCTGGCTCTCAGGGCCAGGAACAAGAACATTTTTAATTTTGAAAATTTAATAATATGTGCACTGTTTCTTTGTCATATCCATACCCAACTTCTTTTGGCTCTCATCTCCCTCCCAATTTCTTGTCTTTGTAAAGGTAACTTACTATGTTCAGTTCGTAATACCTATATGCAGGTATATGTGGGGCCACCCTTGAAGTCATGGGCAGCCTACCAGCAGCTGTTGCTGCATACTGACAAAGAAAATTGACTTCCCGCTCCCCCACACAACACACACCCAGCTCATCATCTATCAACTTCCATTACCTCCTTAGGTAGGGGTAGGGAAGTATACCTTCCCTCATCTATGCTGGAACTTTTAACTCTTTTACCCTATAGAGGTTTCACATGGGTACCCATAGCTGATGTGAGTTCATGTGTCCTAGAACAAGCAGAATTTCACAGCACTTATTCCTGTTCTCTGGCTCTTGTATTCATTCTGTCCTCTCTTTCTCCATATTGCCTGGATCCTGTGAGGAGACATTGAAACAGACGGACTTTTATTACTCCCTATTCTCAGCATTGAAACAGTTCTTAGCTACTACACAGCCTTTGCTTCTCTGACTAAAGTTGAGAGCAGCACAAATCAAAGGTTATAAACATAAATATTTAAAATCAAGTTTGACACCATAACCATTTATTTACCCAGCCACATCATCTGCTCATTATCCATTCATTCACTCAGGGCTTCTTGACTCCCCACAGGCAAACAGGAGTGATGGCCATAGCCTATATTGTCATGGATACCTCTAAGACATCCTTGACCATTGACTTATAGGGATTTAACCTATACTTGACATTAAGATTTTAATTTAATAACTCGTGTCTTCTGGGAGCAGCAGTGTTCACCCATGTTGGATACTATGTTTAAATTCCTTTTAATTTTTAAAATATAGCGTAGTTCCTTAAACTACTTAAACTACTGGAATTGCTGGGTGGTGGTGGTGCATGCCTTTGATCTCAGCACTCGGGAGGCAGAGGCCATTGGATCTCTGTGAGTTCGAGGCCAGCCTGGTTTACAAGAGCTAGCTAGTTACAGGACAGGCTCCAAAGCTACAAAGAAACCCTGTCTGGAAAAAACAAAACCAAACAAACAAAACTACTGGAATTTCACATAGCTTATTTAAATATCTTGAGTTTGGGTCAACTTAATGCTACCCATTCCTTTGCTCCTCATCCTCACTTAAACCCTTAGCTTCCAGTATCCAACCTGTTATTTCTAGCACATGTCATCTGCTATTCCATCTTACCATATTTTCACAAGGGTTTTGAGAGCATAGGTCCCCGTGCCACTTCTTCATGCACACTTCATTGATTAACTCTTTCCTTGATCCCTCATTTTCCCAACACCCTTCCTGCACTACCTGCCCCCAGCACCCCTTCTTTTTAATGTTATATCCCCTTTAAGCTACTGTACCACTTCCCTAAACATATCTCTCTACCCACTGGCCCATTATTAACTTGCTGGCTAAACACACAAGGCGTATTATTCAAAGTTAGCAGTCACATATGAGAGACTATGCAACACTTGTCTTTCTGAGCCTGGATGACCTAAGTGTATGTTTTTTTCTCCATTTCTATCCATTTACTTGTAAAAACCATTATTTCACTTATTTACATCTGAAAAGTATCCCATTGTGCATATTCATCATATTTTATGTATCATCAGTTGATAGACACAGGTTGATACCCTTGCCTAGCTTTTCTGAACAGAGCAACAAAGAACATGGGTGTGCACGAATGCAGGATATACAGTCTTTGGGAATATGCCTAAGAGTGGGGTAGAAGGGTCCCATGGTGATTCTATTTCAAGTTTCTTTGAAAACCACCAGGCCTATTTCCAAAGTTACTGCACTCGTTCCCATTCACAGCCACAGTGTGGACAAGTTTCTCTTCCCCCACATCCAGGAGAAGTTGTCATCTGTATTCCCGAGGACGGTCATTCGGACTGGAGTGCGATGGGATCTGCAAGTAGTTGAAGATGCTTTTTTCCTGGAACCTGAGGGTGTTGAGCACTTTTTTAATTTTGAGACAGTGTCTCACTATGTATCCCTGGCTGGCTGTGACCTCATGGTATCTGCCTGCCTATGCCTTATAGGCTGGACTTAGCGGCATTCACCAGCATGCTTCCTCGAGGGCTTTTTAGCTGGCAAAGATTTTCTCCCATTTTTTTGGTTCGTATGATTGACAGTTTCCTTTGCTCCATTTTATGAGATCCTGTTAGTCATTGAATGTTATTTCCTGTGCCACTGATGTCCTATTCAAAAAGTCCTTACCTCGTCATCTAAGTTGAAGAGTGCTTCTCCACAGTTTTCTTATCAGCTATTTATGGTATTGTGCCTTATGCTGAGATCTTTAATCCATTGCAGTTGAGTTTTGTGCAGGATGAGATGGACGGATCTAGCTTTACTTTACTGTGTATTGAAATCCAGGTTTCCCAGCACTGTTTGTTGAAGACGCTATCTTTTCTCTAAAGTGTATTTTGACATCTTTGTCAAACACCAGGTAGCTGAGGTTGCACGAAGTTCTATATGGATTCACCATTCTATTCCAGCGATTTATGTGACTGTTTTGTGTATGGACCATGCTGTTTTTATTACGATGGCTCTGTAGTACAGTTTGAAATCAGGGATGGTGATACATCTCACAGTGTACTTTTTGCTCATGATTGCTTTGCCTCTTTTTGATATTTTGTGCCACTAAATACATTTTGGATTTTTTCTTTCCCATGTCTGTGAAGAATGACGTTAGAATTTTTACTGGGTTTTCATTGACACTCTAGGTGGCTTTTGGTAGGGTGACCGTTCACACAATGCTTGTTTCCCCATTCTGTGAGTGTGGGGAAGCTTTTGATGGTCTGGTGACTTTCATTTCTTTTGTCTGTGTTTTAAAGTTTCCATTGCAGTAGAAGTCTCATTTCATTGGTTAGGTTTATTCTGAGGGAGTTTATAGTTGTTTGTAGCTATTAAGAAAGGAAGCTGTTTGCTGGTCAGGTGGTACACGCCTTTAATCCCAGCACTCAGGAGGCAGAGGCAGATGGATCTTTGAGTTTGTGACCAACATAGTCTACAGATTGACTTCCAGGACAGCCAGGGCTACATGGAGTAATTCTATCTCAACAAACAAACAAGTTGTTTTCCCGATCTCTCTTTTGGTGTCATTTTTTATTGGTATATGGAAAGGCTCCTGATTTTTGTCTGCTAATTATCTTATCACTTTGGGTACAGCTATTTTAGGATCTCCAACACATTAATTGAAACCATATAAACCATATAATACTTTTAATAATCTTTTAAAAAACTTTATATAAGAAATTATAAGCATAATATGCAGTTACATTTTTCTATTTTTATAAAGCATAGTAAATTAACTCCTTTGTAGGTGGATGGGGACTTGCATGCCATTGAACACTAGGAGAGGTCAGAAGACAACTTTTCAGGATTGTTTTCCTCCTTCCATTGAAGGTTCTGAGGCTAGACCTCAAGTGGTCAGGCTACACAGCATGCTTTTATATCTGCTGAGCCATCTCATTGGCCCTGCTCCACTTCTTTTTGAAGAGCTTTTGGCTAGCACATGATAAACAACTTAATATTTTTAACAATACAGGGGAAAACCTGCTGACTGAGACCTTGGTCCCACTGTGATAGACACAGGCACCTTGAATATTACCCAATAGATGCATCTCTGATTCTGAAGTTCAGGATAAAAAAGAAAAAAAAAACTTCGAGATAGAAGCCAGATTCTATTTTAACTCCGATATGTACTTGTACTTGGAAATTGTACTGGAGGAGACTGACAACAGAGCCCAGGTGATTTTGTGTATCTATCACATAGTCCAGCCAGTGTTTGCCTGGATTTACAAACTCTAACAACTATTTTATGTTCAATGTACATACTGCTCATTTCTCTAATGCATATAATTTTAACATTAAAAGAGCTCACTGCTGTTAACCACTGTCTACCAGCGGTTTGCTATAAATACTCTAACACATTAGCAGAACGTATTAACTATATTTTCCTCTGTAAGGAGAAGGGAGGCATTAATCATCCTAGGAAATCATATAAATCAGGATAATGGCTTCAGATTAGAATACCTGGATGAAAATGGTGGTGGGCTAACTGCAAGACATGTGATCACGTGTGGGGGGGGGGAGGTGTGGGCAGATATGCATTCACATGTGTCTCTGTGGAAGCCAGAGGCTGACCTCTCATGCTCCTCAAGAGCCATCCAGCTTGTTGGTTGAGATAAGGTCTTCCACTGACCAGTGAGCTTCAGGGACACCTTTGTCACCATCTCCCCAGGTTTGTTTGATTTTAAGATTTACTTATTATGTATACAGTGTTTGACCTGCAGGCCAGAAGAGGGCACTAGATCAAATTAAGGATGGCTGTGAGCCCCCATGAGGTTGCTGGGAATTGAACTCAGGACCTCTAGAAGAGCAGCCAGTGATCTTAGCCTCTGAGCCATCTCTCCAGCCCTAGTGTTTTTATATAAACATGTGCCACAGCACCTGTCTTTCTATGTTCTTGGGGTCAAGCTCAGCTCCTCATACTTGAATGGCAAGCATCTTACATCCCAAGCCATCTATTTAGGTTCATGATGTGATCCTGAAGTGACGCTTGCCTCGTAACAAGTCTCAATGCTCCCATTTGCTCACCGGTGACAGCAAGATCCCAGCTGACCTAAGGTCCACGGAGGTGATACCTGATGACCTCAGCTCCCGATCACGAGTCTCTGTCCACAGTTTCCTTCCCGATGCTGAGGACTTCTCTTCTTACATGAGTTCATTAGTAGAAACAAATATATTTGGGATACCTTTGTAGATAATAGAGTTTTCCAAGAAAGCAAAATCATCCTAGCTAGCCCTGTAAGCTTGGAGAGTTAAAATATTATGTTGGAATTTTCTGCTTAAAGTTACTCTGATAGGTGGATTCTTCCCCTAAGTAGCCCATATTAAATTCCAAATGTAATCCTACTGTAAAAATAGGGCTCCAATATTAGCCACCCACCTTGAGGGCTCTTGTCATCTTGACAGATTTGACAGGCAGACAAATTTAATTTATTAAAATATTCTGTCTAGCATTTTTAAAAGACAAGGGGTTTTTAGACCGCAAATGGACTGTTTTCACAGGCTTATTAAAATAAATACATAAAGTCAGCTGTTTTCCTTGGAATTCATTAACATAAGATTTGCTATAGAAGGAAGTACAGTACAGTCCTTGGCACACTTGAACCTGAAATTTGTGGCAATGTTTTCCACCTTTGCATGGATTATGGAATTTTCCTTTTTCTCTTTTTAAACAAATGAGAATTCCATATCAGAAGGCATGCTTTTTTTCTTGTACAATGGTCTGGATTTTTATGGAGATATTTGCTGCAATTAGTAGAGGCATTTAGGAAACCCAGGCTTCCTGCCAAAGGCTGCTTTCAAAATATGAGACAGTTTTAGTTTCTTTGAATAATAGATTAGGTTTGATTTATCTAAAAGTTATATTTTTATTTATGGACAAATAAAAAATATCACACCTCACAGATTTTTTTTAGCAGAGACCATTTTGAATTAAGCATAACGGTCTTTATAATTGAGTGGTTGTCTAAATTGTGAGCCAACATCACTTCTTAGAGTGACTAGTTCTGGCTTAGCAGCCATCCACTTCAAGCAGTGATTTTTCTTTGATTAGTGAGTGTTGACCCTAAAAGACTTTCTGGAGCATGCATCTGACCAGTTCACAGTGGCTGACACACCCTGTGGCTATCCTGTCTCTCCTCGGATGACATTATCCCTTTAGAGTTCATAACTGCTTTGGACTCAGCCAACTCCAGGAGGCCTCAATATATGTAATCTTTCCATTACACAGTTCATCCCAACCTGTGAACAAGGTCTTAATAAACAAACCAATCTACCTATCAATCAAAGATCCTGTCTACAGTGCATGGTAAACTGATTAGTAAATTGTACTTAATAGCATAGTAATTGTGATAGCTCAACAGCAAAAGGTCTTTGCCACTGTACACTTAAATCTTCCTTCTGAGCTATTTTAGGATCAAATAGGATACAGATAGACTTTTACATAGTAATATCAGATGATAAACTATTATATTTAAGTAACAAGAATAAAATATTTACTTCTATTTTCCAAAACTATTAAAAATCCATCAGAAATGTGTAATTATTTTGGAAACACCATTCAAATCTTCAGTGCCTTTAATGCATACATTCTTATGCCCTTTTCTTAGAAGCTATAGAATTAAAAATAATTGTACCTTGATAATTAGCTATGCTCTAGGCTGTAGTAGATTAGAGCTAATAATGTTTCTGTCTCCATCACCAGATCTCCTTCTAATTAATCAATTAATATGAGTCCCATTAGTGCACATAGGTATAGGGTCATCCACAGGGACACGAAGAATCTACCAATGTCCACACTGCTAAAGAAAAATGACCTTTTCCCCACTACAGCCATCACCTACACCAACAGTAGCCTCATTTAGGACCCCAGCATATCTAAGTTGGAATTTTTAACCCACTTGATCTTGCACAGAAACTGGGTGGATAAATAACTACTGTTGCTTGGGTTCATGTGTGCAAAAGATGTATCATATCTAAAACACATGCTTTTCCAGCATCCCTCCTTATGTTCTGGCTCTTTCACTCTCTGGCTCTCCATAATGTTCCCCAAGCCTTGAGGAGAGAAGAATTTATTCCATAGCCATCACATTGATGGCTGAGCACAAACTTGTTGCTTATTATTTTTTTTATCACTTTGAATAGTAACAGAGAAGTCAGTCTTAAACTGACCAGGAAATTTTCCCTACTGGATAGTTTTCATGGTGTTAGAAGATGCTTTCTGCTGATTGCGGAAGAGATAACATTATCAAATGCTGGACCCCACATGTTACAATGATGACCTGCCAGGTAAGAAGTTCCCACCGGTGTAAGAATGGCAAGACTGTTTCCGTGATAACTAGCTGCTCTCTTGATTGGATGTGAGGCCTGCTGTACAGTTTTAGTTGTTGAAGTTTGGCTAACCTTGTTATCACCGGGCTGAAACAAAGACTTGGGCTCAAGCCTCACACTCTAATACCAGCAACTGGGAGAAGGAAGAAAGAGATCGGGATTTCAAGGCCATCTTTGGTTACGTGGTAAGCCTGGGCAACATGAGACCTGCCTCAAAATCAATAACTTGAGGAAGAAATTCATAAATAAATATAACATTTACTGTTGTCATAATAAGGTTTGTTACTTTTGCAAAAAGTTAATGGAGTTGTCATATCAGCACCAGCTGAGCATCAAATATGGGTAAGTTAATAGCTACTACTAAAACCAAATGTGGCAGTGCCAGATCCTGGCTCTAGAGTAAAACTATTTCAGAAGGCAAAACGGGTTTCTATTAACTTAACTGTCTTTGATGGAACTTGGATCCTGAAAATTGGGAAAGTATATGGCTGAAATACATGTTCGAGGTTTGGGTAAACTGTCCTGGGAACTCAGTGTGGGAGGATTCACTGGGCTTATGGATTCCATGTTGCCTGTTGCCATTGAAGTGGAGTGACAAGAAGAAGAGCTCTATAGAAGAGCCCTGAGGAGAAATCAGGATCTTACCAAGACGTGGAACAGAGGTGGCTCTGAAATAGGGCAAGGTAGGGGAGAAGGAGTTTCTCCAGAAATGAACCAGACACAGTGATAAGTTTTGGGAGTCAGGTAAGGTCTACTGCATATGGCTTTAAGTAGTTATAGGTCAGGATGACACTCTGGAGGTCAGAGAAATTGAAAGGGTTGTAGGGAGGTTGAGTGGGACCAAATAGAATATAATTTTTAGTGCTGTGTAGGAGCCATTTATTCTGCATTAAGTTATAGAAAACCCTTTAAGGCTCCACTTGGATGGCTCTTTATTTTTATTTATTTTAGTCCATAGAGAATGGAGGAACTTGCCCATAGCCTGTTCTTTTTTATTCTCTTTTGTCAACCCTGTCTCATAAGATCATGCCCAGATAAGGCCAAATTCTGAATTCTGAAATGAGAACAGTGGAGATGCTTAATGAAAAATCTCCTCTGTCTACTTTGGAATTCATTGGAAATTGGTCTTTGGGAGAAAGTTATGCCTCACCAGTATCCCGGACTCTTTAGATTTCAATTCTAAAATTAGTATTTGTAGTTCATTTTAAAATGTCATTCTTGAGCTTAGGTAGCCCCCACCTCGCACACAACAGGATATATAGTTTAAAATACCAAGTTGAAATGGTTTTTCCTTAGGTGCTGACAACCACAGCCTGACCCAAACCATATTAAATTCTATTAAACACCTAGGGGTTCGAAGAGAATAATAACTTCTTGGAAAACTTCAGGGCTCTCTTCCTAAGAATTCTGGATAAAAATATTAAATGTAGAAGCATATATATTTCATAAGACATTAATTTAGCTACATTTTTTAGTGCTCAACTTCATTTTAAATTCTTCTAGCTGCTCAACCAGCCTGGAGGTCCAAATGACATCAATCAAAGGAGGCTGATTTTCTTCACACCCTGCCACCAACATAGGGATGTCAAGCAAGTAGACTTATCCTTTTTCACGCATGATGTAGGCATAGTTGCTTAGGGGTAAGATTGGAAAAGATTTACCTTTGCTAGAAGCAAAGAGGTCTTTGGTTTTCAGTAGACTTTTCTATACTGACTGAACATCTTGGGACAGAGTCTTGAGCCCATTAAATCACATTTAAAATTTCTTGTTTCATGTCTATATTTTGAAATTCAGTCCTTGGTTGCCTATAAAATTTGCAGCCAAGTTGTGTAACCTAGGCAGAATTTAAGTTACCAAGCGTGTATTCTTATAGGCATGAAAATCATGAAGGTCATTCATGAAGAAATGTATATATCACTATGCTGAAGACAGAGAAAACTTTTATACTATATATAGCTAAACTCTTAACCATTTTGGAATATAGTGCAATATATTGTAATATAGAGCAAAAATTGCAATATAGTGTAATAGGAAGCTTTCATGACTTGAGCTAGTTTCCTGAATAGAAACTAGTTTCTCACTGAGTGATGTGTAGAGAGTCCCACAGAAATACATGTTCAAATTTTGGTAATTTTTTACCATGGAAAACTATCTCTGCCCTTCTCAGGTTATCCCATCCATTCAATTAGATAGTGATAGGCTTTGCAGCTACACAACACGAGCAAGTACAGGGTCTCCTTGTCCCCTGCAGACCAAACAGGCATGAGAGGAGAGACCCAACTGACATTTATCACAGAGGAAAGAGTGTGTAGGTGTTCTAGGCAAAGTACAATGGAAATTTCCAGAAGAAAATGACCAAAATTGCTCTATGGATTTGGGTGGATCTTGGTCAGGAAAGGTAAATAAATATGGGTTTGTTGCTTTGCTCTAGAACTGAGATGGGAGAACTGGTAAAATGGACAGGATAGAATGTCATGGAAGCCTGCATTAAAACTGCATGTTCCACAAAATGTAGGTGGCTTGAACCTTACAGCTGTGGGACAATGCAGGTGGAAAGGGACAGGTTCACACTGTATAGGATCGCGATTGACCTACTAACCTCTGTGGTGATGAATCTTGTGAGCAACGAAACTGTGTTTGGAAATATCACCATGGCCACAGGTGTTCACACAGAACCATGGGGGAGAGACAAGTGAGGAAGCCATGGGAACAACAGGGTATCAGGTGGGGACCCAACTTGAGTAAATAACACATGTAATTAAAACAACTGGTGTAGGGTATTTCTTGTTGTATTCAGGAAATGTTTACACAGAAACCAAAAAAAAAAAAAAAAAAAAAAAAAAAAAAAACACCTCAATGGCATATCCTGTAAAGCAAAATCAAATAGGAGGGTAGGTGGGGATGCTTGAAAGCCTTTTGCCAATCCTCTTTCACAGAGACACATCCAACCTCTCAGTAGTTATGGGTCCTGTAAACTAGTCTTTCTAGGACTCTGAAATCTCTGACTATTCCTGCATATGAACACAGTTTGGGCCCAAAAGACACATAATAGGTGTGAAAGCCCTAGAGATGTGGGTAGAACGTCTGCCCTTAGTTTGACAACTCTGAACCTCAGGGTCTACACTAAAGTGACTCCTTAGAGATGGTACACTTCCTCCTGAATATGACCAGGCATGGTGTGGTCATTTACCATCTAGTTTCACTGAGCATAGCTTCTACTGTTAGCTATATCATAGATATAATGCGTATATTCTCTAACAACTATTTGCCATTTATCTGGGATTTAGATCTAATGGAAGCACATTATAGTTCTGTGAGCTGTATCCTGCAGTACTATCCTGAGCCATGCTTCTTTTGGGCTCAGATCCCGCAACCCCAGAGACATGCTACCAGTCAGAAACAAAAGACAGAGTGTGCAGTTGGGAACTGCAGCCTGTTAAAATTATCCTCAGTGACTCTCACAGATGTGTGCACTGTTTAGGAGCATCTGAAATCTGAAGACAGTGGGCTTCATACTTGGTGAAAAGCTGGCATGCATAGAACTATTGGAGGCAGAGAATTATCTGAACTGATAATAACTTATTTGTTGATACAAACATCGGTATACTTACAATGAAATACTCTCATGTTTCCCTCTGGGACATGTACAGAATATTAATATCTGAATTGATGTCACAGACAATTGCTGCTGGAAGCAATAAAAATAATAAATCAAGAGAGAAAAAGAAAGAAGAAAGAGAGAGAGAGAGAGAGAGAGAGAGAGAGAGAGAGAGAGAGAGAGAGAGAGAAGGAGCCAAATATGATGTCACTATTGTTGTTTGAACCTTGGATTGTTGTTTTGATGGACTTTCAAAGTGTGTCTCAGGCTGGCTCAAGTTTACACTTTTCCTAACTCAGAATCCAGAGGTTTGGACGATACATGTGTGCCTGGCTTACATTGACTTTCGGAGCATTTATTTTGAACTGGAAATTAAGATATTGGCTCTATTCATACCTAGTATTTCATAAATACCTACTGTTCAGATAAAACTAAGTTTGAAACTTACGTTAACATACAAAAATAAATGGATTATAAAAGCCAATAAGCACAGCAATTATTTTAGTGTCTACTAATGAGTAATGTTTAATTAAAAACAAAAGCAAAAAACCCTGACCAAATGGCATCAAATCTAATTATCCTAGCAAGGTAAGTCTGCATTCTGTCTTTGTCTACAAATGAAGAACATTTTTTTTATTTCTTATGACTGTACCAAGAGCTGCAATAATAACTTCCTCTGAATGAATAATCTTGTGATTGTGTGCAAGAAAAATCTCTCTTTGAGGTGAGAGAGAGACAAATGTGGGAGAAGTCAGAGTCAGAATTAATAGTTTGCTTTCATCTTTCTGACCAAAAGACAAGAGATGAGCTTTTACATTTTTTGAATCCCTAGATTTTTCTAGAGGCAAAACTGAATAATCCAGACACCCTTGAATATGAAGCCCTCGGGCCCAAGCCTCCTGTGGAGGAGTTCTGTGAGCTCTGAGAGGCGTCCATGTCAATTTTAGCAATGGAAGCTTATGTCACCTCTATACCTAAGGCGAATGGTATGCTCTTTGAATTTCTGAGTGATCAAGAGTTACTGAAATTCATCAAATCAAGACACCTGTTGTGCCTACTGTTTGCCAGCTGCCGTCATCCACCACAGCAGAGAAACTGGTGAAAGCCTGCAGCTGGCAGCCTGCTCCCATGGATGTGCTGCACCCAAAGCGTGGATCTTAACTCGCCCTCCTAACAAGGGTAGAAGAGACCATTTTCCACCCCCAACATATTCAAACACTTGAAATACTTACATTGTGGCATCCAATCAGGTAACATACAGCCTCCAAGGTAAACTTTGAATCATGCAGCGAGAGACCCTCATACATTATTGAAAGGTAGAAAAATAGGGTCTTAGGTTTCCTCTGTTGTCTTCAGTTAGAATGGAGAACAGTTATTCCCCATTGTAAAGCTTATTAATTCATCACATTTTACAACCTCCACTGTTTCCACCATCCTTATTCTTTTATCAATTACCTCCTGATCTTTTCAGCTTTCCTTTGAATCTTGCTTTTGATTATGTTTTTCTACTCCAAAAGGTGAAACTAAGCTGGATATAGCAGTGCTGTTCATAATTCTAACCTTCAAGAGGTGTAGGCAAGAGGACCATTCTGAGGTTGAAGCCAACAGCCTGATCTACAATGAAAGTTCCTGGCCAGCCAGGGTTACATAGTGAGACCCTGTCTCAGCAAACAAGCCAAAATTAAAATGATAATTAGCAGTGGGTGGCAGTGTGTGTGTGTGTGTGTGTGTGTGTGTGTGTGTGTGTGAGGCTGGGGGGGGGCAACTAAAAGCTAACTGTTTAAGTTTGTTGTTTGTTTGTGCTTGGTTTAGCCATAGCTCTTTGCTGCTCAAGTAAGCATGAAATATGTTAACACTTAACCCCTGGACATTCTGCCTTCTGTTTTTATAAATTTTATGCTACTTTTCATACTGGTATTTAAAGAAAAAAATCTATGGGCTTGCGTGTGTCTCTCCATTCACCCTGTGTGTGTGTGTGTGTGTGTGTGTGTGACAAAATATTTATATATGGAAATGTACATGAATATCATTATGAACAGGCACATATGTGTATTCCTCTAATAGTTAAAACTTTAACTATTAAAGAAAATGAACTGACAGGGTCTTAGGGGACATATTCTCCAACAGAAGCTCTTAACATTTCAAGGAGCAGGGAAGTCCACATTTTTCATCGGTAGTCATTCCTGCATGTGGCAAATCATCTCTCCAAAAGAAAACACAAGCCAGTAAAGCCAGTATCTTCATTTGTTGTAAGAAAAGGCATGATGGGCCACAGATCCATCATACATAGGGCCCAAATTCCAGTTCAGCACCAATGGCAAAAAAAAAAAAAAAAAAAAAAAAAAAAAACAGCAAGGAGCTTTAAAAACAGGCATATGGAGAAGAGAAAATTAGGGGCCTTCTATTGCTGTGTTATGTACTATTGATTTTCCTTCATTTTTACTTTACTCTCTGTGTTAGGCGACTTGACCCTTTTAATTCTTAGAGATGCTGGAAGCAGAAGAGAAACAGTCATTAGAGGATATCGGGAGAGCATGAGGATAAATAAACCGAGGTCTCAGGAAATTCGTTATTTTGTAAATATCAATAAATACATTTCTGAAAAATGCCATTATTCATTCAAAAATGTTCATCAAAGAAACATGATACTGAAGAGGAAAGATGAACTTAAAACATCATGTAACATCAGTGAACTTAATACTTGCTTCTGTGTCTGGCAAACTGTTATATTTTCTAAATGCAGATTAGCATATATAATTCTTTTACTAACATGCGTTCATAAAGGTCACTTAAATGTTAAATACTGAAGGACATTTTATACCTACCAGTTTAGCTCATTGGTACAGCTGATTTTTTTCTTCTTTTTAATTTAGCACATACAACTTCTACAGGATTTCTTTTTCAAACAAAGAGTGTACTTTGAGAGTAATGGCATTCGAGAGCTTTATTTTTCAAAAGTATGCCCAATGTACCTTTCCCATCTGTTGTTGTGTGCTTGCTTTTTAATGCAGTAAAGCTCTCTGAGAAACATCTGCATTTTAGATTTCTGTTTTCTGATAGTAGTTTGCTGTGGAGATATGCCCCTTAGCAGGGGAGAAAAGATAGAGGTGGCCTCTGCTTTGGTGAGGGTTGGACAGAACACAGCTTCACCCCTTCCGCATCACGGGACAACAAAAATAAATCTACGTTATTGTCCTTTTGCAAATGGTAGGAGACTCATGGCTTGATTCCTGCAACCAGTACATTCCAGAGAAAACAGTATTTGCCCATAATAAAACTCAAGTGACAGCTACAAAAGGATCTTCAACTTTTGCGGATCTAGCAGCAGCAGACTCAATAACGCTTTAAAATAGAAACCCCTTAGCTGGGCAGTGGTGGCGCACGCCTTTAATCCTAGCACTTGAGTGGCAGAAACAGGCAGATCTCTGTGAGTTCGAGGCTGCCTGGTCTATAGAGAGAGCTCCAGGACAGGCTCCAAAGCTACAGAGAAACCCTGTCTTGAAAAACCAAAAACCAGAAATAAATAAATAAATTAGAAACCCCTTTTCCTGATCAAGCAATTAGACAAGATCCTCTCTAAAATGTACTCTGGCAAGGTTTGTGCTAACAATGACCAAGAGATAGCAATCACTTCCATAGGAGCATGAGAAATTGTAGAACCCCCTTTAAAATTTTTGATCAGTGTTTTCTTACTGTAAATTTGAAAAACTATTATCATCCACTAAGTCCTTGGTGGACCAGCCTAACCATAACTGGTATTTCTCTGTCTTGCTTTCGTTTTCATTGTCATCAAATTGCAGCACATATTAAGCTGATGAACGAGTCCCCTGTTGGCATGGCAAATACGTTTCAAAAAAGGAGTAATTCAGTTTGGGATCTGATAGAGACCAGTGCGCTTCTTTTGCCCACTCACTGACAGGTGGAAGACACAATGTCAAGAAGGAGTCCCAAGGGAACCAGTGCTTAGGATGGTGTTTAATTCAGCAGGAGCCAAGATACAGTAGGAGGACACAGGAAAGGATATGGCGTGTGGAGACACAATAAAGAATTTCGGTTTATGGGCACCGATCTGTCATTTGCCAAAAGACTAAGTTAGAGAAAGAAATGACTTCCAGTTCTCCATACATGCAAAGGTTAAGTTTACTTGTTACGAAGTTTTGCTGTTGGATGTGCTAAAAGGAAAAGCATACACAGTTTTAAAAAATAAATCACTCCGTTGGCTTCAGAAAAATACTTTAGTTCATATTTCATTGATTTGACCTTTTGACTCAAGATCAGAGGATGAATCCAACATGAAAAGAAAATGAAACAAAAGAAAACAACAAAAAATCCCCACAAAACAAAAACAAACCCTTTAGCATGAGAAAGGCATTTCCCTGTAGGCTAACTTCCACTAGTTTTTATTGCATTGTTTTCAAACGCCAAGGAACTGGCTTTGGACATAGTATTTGCTGTTCAACTGAGACAGATCTGTCACTATGCAATTGCTCACAACCATTAGCTAAACACCATGATTTGACAAACTCCCTCAGGAGACTGCATATGTTCTCAGGTGTGCCTAGCACACGGAATCAAGTAACGACCAGTTAGGCTGTGGCTGTATCCCTTGGAGAAAATCCACAACTCCTGCCCAAAGGAAGGAGCTTCACGTAACCGTGTTTGGAAAGACACACCTTCTGTCCTGGTTCTAAGAACGCCTCCCTCTTCTCAGGAATGAACAGCAGGACAGGCTACAGAAGCGGGCCCCGAAGCCCACCAACTCTTGATTCCTTTTGAAGGGGACCAAGAGGTGAGGTGCCAAGATGAAGTGATGAAGTTCATGATGATGATGATGATGATGATATACAACATGAAGAAAAGAACCCTCATGGAACTTGCTAGCAATCACCAAAGCAGCAGACCCTTGAACTGACAAAAATTCAGTACAATATACACAATAATGAACAGCTCCACCATCACAGGGCAACTTCATAAAGCCGGGGGGGAAAAAGTAAATATAATATCCCCAAACAGAATTCTCATAAGAGTTGAGAAAAGACAGAGTGAAAGGCAATGTTAGCTAAACTCTTAGCTTAATTCCACTCCTCATGGCCCCCAGTATTTAAGCTATCATGGATTAAAGCCATGAAAATAAAAATTTCAATTTGAAATTTCATTAGCAGGTTGCTAACTATGATCAAGAGAAGCATCGACACTGTAGGCTTTGTTGACAACGTTGGAAAACAGCTGTTTCGGTTTTAAAAACAACCTCCACCTCCCCCCTGCCTTCTAAGATCTTCTAGTTAGAAAAAGCCAAACTAAAGACACTGGCTAGGCTGTCCTAATGCTGGTTTCTGGAATGTTGTAGATTCTCCCTGCCTTCTTCTCCTCCAGTCCCTTGGAAAACCAGATTCTCTGAAACTCAGAGCAAGGAGGGAGGAGATCAAGGGGTTCCGAGCAAAAAGCCTCCTCCTTCCTACATTCGAGAGACCACACACCAGGTGAATTAGCTCCTTTTCCGGAGCGGGCAGGCCCTCCTCCCTCTAAGAGGTGCTGAGCCATTTTCCTTCAAGGACCCAGAAGGCTTCCCTTCTGTCAAGGGTCGGTCAGTCCGGGAGCTGGCATCTGCTTGCAGCTGTGCAAACAGGGAAGCCAAACCTATCTAGCTCAGCCCAGAGTCTGGAATGCTTTGTCAGGAGACCTTGGGCTGGAGAGCTGCAAAACAGTTCCTGGCAGCCTCGGGGTAACCTGAGTCCCCGAAATTCTCCCAAGTACACGGAACAGGCTCAGTTTCTGAGATCCGGAGACACATCTTCTCGGGAGTTCAATTGTGCCCCCCAAAGAACAATTCTCACCTCCAACTGGTCTGTATGTGCGCATCTCGGGGGGTGGGGTGACGATCCCCTGTGACTAAAGGGTATTTGCCCTGTCTGGTGAAAGCTCACTGACCATTGGCTCGCGGGAAGGGTAGTGTCCTTGCTCCACATTGCCCACTCCCCGTTTCCCCCGTCACAACCCAGGGGAAAGGCGAAGGCTGGGTCACCCCCACCCCGGCATGGTCATCAACACCAAGGGCTGTCTTAGGGGAGCGTAGCTGCGCCCGCCCAGTGCCGGTGTGAGTTCCTGAAGCTTCCAGCCGCTGGCCCTGGACGGGCGAGCTAGGGGGCGTGGATTGCAGAACTGCGGGGACAGGAAAGGAGCTCTGGACGTGAGAAAAAGCGCGGAAGGCTGCTACTTGGGGCTACTCCTTGTCGTCCACGAAGTCCTCAAGCTCCTGCAGCACTCGCAGGCGGCCACTGGCGTCTATGCGGCGCTTCTCGCGGATGAGATCCTCCAGGCTGTGAAAGCGGGCCGTGTGGACTTTGTTCTCCTCCAGATGCACCTTGAGATAATACTGCTGCTGCGGAGGTGGCGTGCCTGCTGGGACCTCCCCGCCAGCCTTGAACTCGCGCTTTCCAAAGCGGCACCAGGCGGCGAAGCTCTCGGAGTTCGTCCAGCAGATCTCCTCGCTCTTGAGGCCCAGGTGGCCGCAGGCGTTCTGCACCACCAGCTCGGCCACCAGCGGGCGGTAGCGGTACCAGCTATTCACCACCCGGCCCACGTTGGCCGCGCCCGCCTGGTACAGGCTGTCCTGGCGGATCTCGCCTTGGTGCAGGTGTATGATCTGCCCTCCGCCCACGTAGACGGCCCAGTGCGGGGCTGGAGCCGGCTGCTCGTTCGCGGGCTGTAACCACAGTAGCTCCAGTAGGTCGCCGGGCTCGCAGATCGCGGGCAGTGCGGTGACCGCGTAGACACTCAAGTCGGCGCCCTGAGGGCCGCCGGTTACTTTGGAAAAGATGCATTCCTGGCCCCGGAAGGCTGAAAACTGAGTCTCGTTGAGGACGAGTTGGTGCAGCAGGTGGTGGTGGTGGCGGCTGGGGCTCTCTGGGCAGGGGCTGCAACCTGGGGGGCCCTTCACACCAAACTTGTCCGGCTGCCCGCGTTCGTCCAGGTCCTCCTCCTCATCCGAGAAGAAGTAGGCAACCCCGACCCGCAGCTCGTCCTTCTCAATCCCAGATGGGTCCCCAGTGGGCAACTCGCTGTAGTTGAGGTGGGTGATGCGGTCCAGTTGGTTGCCCATCAATGACGCGGCGAGGCCAGGGCCAGGAACGGAGATCTAGCAAGGGAGAGAGGACAGACACCATCAGAGTCCGGGATGACCCTCCTGGTGTCCCCTTCCCAGGATGTTCACTTTCCCAGGGGCCTGCAGCTTGGCTAAGCACCGGCACCAAAGTCGCCTGCGCCTGTCAACTTTGCAGGTCCTCTCTGGGTAGGAAAGGGGACACAGAAGAAGCCGCCAGTCTGGAGGGCCAGAGCAGACACCATACCTCTCTCAACCAGCCTCCGACTCTGCCCGGGAACCCTTCCCTGTAACTTCCACAGGAGAAATCACAGGCGGGTTAGAGAGCATGCGGGGTTCAAGTGGGCGAAGAGAGCGCAGATTCTGGCAGGGTGGAAGATGGAAACCCAGACGGAAAGGTGGGTGTCAAGTGAAGCCCGAAGACCCAAAGCTAGAGCAAGCAGAGCTCACATCGTGGTTGCCATCCTGGGCAGCCCACCTGCCCGTTTTGCGCTGGGTCACACCCCATCCCTGACAGCGGCTTGCACAATGACAGACTCGCTAAATGCATTCATTTGACATCAGCAACATTTTGCACACTTGGAGTCCAGACACTGACAGCCTGGTAATACACCCACAGTGTTAATGTCATACACCCACAATGACACATCTTGGCGACCACACATTGTCAGCCCCCCCCCCCCATTCCTACACAATTCCGGACGTACGCCTGCACACTTGCCAATGCACGGACACTCAAGCACCGGGCACACCTGCCCACGCAGGCAGGTACACTCTGCCCTCTCCTTGCTTGCCTTCTCGCTAGCAGAGTCAATCGGACTGCGCCAGGGCGAGGCAGCTCTGTCTAAAATAACCTAACAAAGAGACAGGGGAAGCAAGGCGAAACCGGTGGTGAGTATTAGTGCGGTGTGTGTGTGTGTGTGTGTGTGTGTGTGTGTGTAAAAGAGGTCTGCTTTCAACCCAAAGAGCCCCTCTCTTTCCTACCCCAGCACACGATCCACACAATCGGACGAAGAAAAACCATTTTTTAAGGCAAAGAAAGCGGCTTATCCGTACCCGTGATTTCCCTGCTCCCGAAACCCCAAACTCCTTTTAAAGTCTCCAGGTCCCCATGGGTGCTGCGGAGGTGGCAGTGGCGAGTGGGTCCTGGCGGCGCGTGGGACTGCGGTTCAGATCTACCCGGAGGCAAGCAGTGCGGTGAGGTGCCCAGAGCGGTGCGGGTGCGCTCCGTGTCTACGCTGGCTTGGGCGTCTGCTCCACCTGGCAAGTCCTGGCTCCTCTCGGCTTTCCACTGCCGCGCCGACGACTCTTAAATCGCCTGAACAGCCGTTTTCCAGGCCCGCCCCGGAACGCTCCCATTGGCCGGGGCGAGTGTCCGAGCCCTGCCAATCTCTGCTGAGGGTGGGATCAGGGGCGGGTTTCCTTTATGCTCCACCCTTCCCAGCCCCCCCCCCCCCCCCCCCGCGTTCCCCAATCTCACTGCCTTGGGAGCGTAGGTGTGAGCACCGTGGGGGAGCGCACCAGGGGCGTGGTTTGTGCACCCAGCTGCTCCTTTGCAACCGAGTCCCTGGCAACTGAGAACACAGTCCGCCCGCGTTCGTGTTCTGTATTCCAAAGGGACAGATTCCAGAAGGAAAGCTGAGTTTGGGGGTGGAGGAGAAAAAAAAATCCACACTGCGTGGTTCAGGCACTGCGAGTGGCTGGGAACCTGGAAACCGCGTCTTTGAGGCTAGCACTCGGGGCTTTGATGGGACTTCGGAGTCTTGTTTGGCTCCTGACTGTCGCGGAGTCGCTTCTTTTCCTGTCAGTCACAGACGCCTTAGGAATTGCAGGATGGCGCTCAGCGCCGGTCCTTTGAGCCAAGTGAAAGTGCTGACCCAGCGCCGGCGCCTGAATTTAAAAGGAGAGCCCCCGTAGGAGTCAAAGGCTACCAGAATGTTTGAGCCTTAGCTGCCCCCTTCCCTGGATGGGGCCTGTGACTTCAACCTCCCATTTCTCATGAAAGGATTGAATCTGAAATGCTGCTGGTTGTTACTAGTGCACGAAACTGCTTCGCAATTCTAGAACTAAGGAATTTGGTTTGGTTTGGGGTGGGGATGGGGTTGCGGGGTTGGGGGAGGAGGTGTCTGTTAATCCTTGAGGATAGAAACTCAGAGAATGAACGTGCTAAAGATACTGGGTGCTACAAGATGACCTTCGTAAAAGAAAATTCTAGGCTAACATTTTACAAACTTCATTGTCCTATGTTATGAAAGAGTTCTTAGAATTTCTGGTTCCTGTCTTAATGCTACCTTACACTCAAGCCAATGTTTCTATACACCCTACCCCCTTCTGCCTTTTGGGCAGCTGGTACACACTCAGAGCCCGTGTTTCCTTTTCTTACAAACCTGTTTCCATTCACCTGCCTAACTGAAGGTGTGCTTTACGCTGCCGACTACAAAGCTGAATTCTGGACTTTCCTCCCATTGGCTGACGCAGGATGGGCTTCCTCATGTAGTAACCAAAGGGAAACTGACCATAGGGGCCACCTTTTCTGCACTGACAGGTTAAGTGGACCATTTCATCCCCAGACTTCTATAGGGTCTTCCCTAATTATCTGACAGATCCCAAGGTCAGCCAGCACCAACAATCTAGTCAAAGTTTATGGGAAGTCCAGTTAGTTTTTAAACAAACTGTAGTGTTTGTAGACAGACTAAATCTTGTGTCACAGTATAAAAAAAAAAAAGCAACAAAAGCCAAGTGTTTCAAAGAAGCTGCCTGGTTGGCCCAGGTCCATAGGAGAATGGTGTGAGATGTCTAAGTCGCTCTGTTAAACTGTCTCTACGGATCTTTCCAAGGTGCATGGCCTCCACTTGATGCTCTTTTTGGCTTTGTTTTCATGACTGTCCTGTCTACCTTCATTGCCCTGGAGTATAGTGATTTATCAAAGCAGAAACTTAATAAGTATTGATGAAAGAGATGATTTAAAATCAGCCATCTGTATAGTTGTTTCTGTTTAAATCATTTCTGAAAATTGGCCATTATTCAAGCGGTGGCTTGAATAGGAAGGGTCTATATAGGCTCATATTTTTGTGTTCTTGGTTAGTTGATGGAACTGCTTGAGAAGGATTAGAAGGTGTGGCCATGTTGGAAGAGATGTGTCATTGTGGGTGGACTTTGAGGTTTCAGAAGCTCGGGCAATTCTGACTTCTCTCTGTTTCTCTCTGTCTCTGAGTCCCCCCCCCCCCCCACTCGTCTCTCCCTTTCCCTTGCACTCGTGGATACGGTTGTAAAGTCTAAGCTAATGCTCCAGCACCGTGCACATGTTCCTACTGCCATGTTCCCACCATGATGGTCATGGACTCTAACCCTCTGAAACGCTAACCCCCGAATAAATGTTTTTGTTTTATAAATTGCCTTCTGGTCATCGTATCTCTCCACAGCAATAGAATAGTAACGAAGGCAGTTCACATAGAAGTTGTTAGCAAGCAAGTTGTCCTTGAAAGTAGTAACTCATGGGGTTGCTGCACATTTGTGGATCTGAGTATAGTGCCTGGCACACTGCTTCATCAGTCCTATCTTGTTGTTGTTATTATTATTATTATTATTGATAGAATCAGAGAGAGAATCCTATGCTTTAGTTATGGAAACAGTTACAGCTTAGGTGTCCAAGGCTGTCCTTACCCAAGGTATGGAATTTCTTCTAAGGGTTTGAAGAGCCTTTTGAGCACCCTGAGAGCTGGTCTATATCTAAAACTCTTTGAGCATTTATATATGTGAACTCTTAGACTAATCATACCTGGGTATCCGGAAGACTTTGAATCATTTAGATGAACATTTCAAGTGTGAGTAACAGGGTTGGGGAAATCTTGGAATGACTTAATGGTTCTCTATCTGTATGTTACTTTTTCTGTTGGTGCCATTTTTCTTCTTTCCCTCTTTGCTCCTGCTTCATCACCAGAATAGTCTTTCTTTCAGCTTTTACGACTGAATCCTTGGGTCCTTGGATTTTTGAGTTCTTGGATTAGGCTGTGTCATCCCTTCAGCTGACTCTGGAGGAAACGACTCAGCAGTGTGTGTTTTCCCTCAACACTGATTTCTATCATTGTCTGCTAAGCAATGCTCTTGTTTTTAATTATCTGTCCTACTTTTAGCATGTATCACTTAGTGAAATAAACTGTCCCATTTCCTGTCCTTGGCTTTCTTAGGCAGTTGGCATGCTTACCAAGATCTGTGCTGAAGAATACTCTGTAGCCACTTGGGAGCAGAGGCTGCTGCTTCACCAAGCCCATTGCTTTCTTTAGGGCATCTTGCTAAATGCCAAGACCAGAATGCAGTGTGAATGGATGTAGACTAAATCATTCACTCTCAGATTGATCTTATGAATAGTTAATGTGATCGTCCTTGAAGGACCCATGTTAGAATTCCTAAGATCTCCAAGATGGAAGTATCATTAGACAGAAGGAGACCATAGTTCCTGAGTGGTTGTGTACAGCAGATAATACCATTTCCCAAATGTGTCGGGCTGTGGTAAAAAGAAGCAAACCATATTAGGTGAAGACTCTGGAATAATAGTGCTTATCTGTAATAACAGCTACTCTATAGAGTTGGTTCACCTCAAAATAACAACTGATTTTGTTTCTTTTTCTCTTAATATCTTCTGGTTTTCAAGATTGACTTACCTGGGGTCCCTGAGGTCTTCCCACAAATTCATATCACCCAAATAACTTTGAGGTGGTGGTCCTTCACACATACTGATCTATGATACATGCTCAGAATTTAAGGAATCTGCAATGGTGGCTTTGCCTTCATTGCATCCCATCTCAGATCTCCCTAGTGTTCTCCCAAAATTCCCACAGCTCCCCTGCGATGAACTTATTCATGTTCACTAAATATCCTTCCTGCTGTCACATTCTTCTCAACTACATAAACGGTTGAGTAACCTTATGGCTAAGAGTAACAGGAACCCTGCTTCCTTCACATATTCTCATGTATGAACATAGAACCCTGCTTCTTTCACATGCTCTCATGTATGAACATTCACATGTTCTACTTCCTCTTAGTTGGGAGTTTGAATTTGACTTTCACCATTAGTTGTTATTTTTGTTTATTTAAGTTTCAATTCCTGTCTATAAATGAATTCTTATTAAAGTACCTTTAGTGACATCTTACCATTGAATTTCTAAAGACTCATGAATAGTCTCCCCCCCAAAAAAAACCCTTCAGGATTCATGTGTTTCATATTTTCCAGTGTTTGTATTATGCAAGGATGTCTACACTGAGCATAGGTGTGTCCTCTTGTGTGTCTTCCCATGTGTCCTCTTACACTCTCAGACATGCTTTGGGGGAGGTTTCCTGTAGTTTTGGGGGGTTATCCTGGGTTGCAACTACACATACCACAGTTATTTCTTTTTGTTTGTTTGTTTATTTTTGTTGCCTTCTTCATCCAGCTTCCACTCAACATGTACAGCTCTTTCAAGTGCCAGACATTCTAATCTATGTCTCCTCAGTCCATTCTAACCACGGCCCTCCTTTGTGTTCTTATAACACTGTGTGTGTGTGTTGGCCGTAAGATTTCCAAGATGTCAAAACACTTCTTCAAAACCAACTTATGTCATAGATGGATTTTTTTTTATTTCATTTTATTTTCCTGGGCAGGCTAAGAAGTCCTTGAGGGAAAACCCCTAAGAATAGTCAAATTTCCATGCCTTCTGTCAAACATGAATGAGGCTTGGTACCTACTACAACTTCATGGAATTGCCCAGACTTGATTCATGCATGCATGATGGCCTCTATCTTAAGCACCAAGCTTTCAGTGTTTGTGGTTGTTTCATTTTCTTTTCTTTTCCTACCTTGAACACACTAGCATCCTACACATGGTTTAAAATAGGTCCCGTACAAGAATGGCAGCTCTGTAATATGCAGCCATTGGGCTTTCAAATGGTCCTCTGACATCATTGGTATGGATGAGAAAAATGCAGAAACTCTATGCTGGACGTGGTTCAGTGGGCAAGAGTACCATTGCGTAAGTGTGATGACCTGTATTCAAATCCCCAAATTACCTACAAAAATTCAGGCATAGCCCAGTACAATTGTAACACTGGTAAGGTAATGGGGATGGGTGGACATTGAAGAGAGACAAGAGTATCACTTGCACTGGCTAACCAAACTACTGAAGAAACATCAAGCTCCAAGTTCAATGAGAGACTCTGTTATAAGGGAATAAGTCAGAGGATCGCGTGCGCGCACACACACACACACACACTCCCTATTAGTCAGGATTCTCTAAGGGAACAGAACTAGTATTCCAACAATGACCATCTACCAATGGAACAAGAATACAGTAATTGTTTAGTCCATGAGGCTGAATGTCTCAGCTGGACTTTAGTATAACCTGGGATCCTGAAGAAGTAGGTTTAATGTCAGTGAAGGAATGGACTTGCAATGAAAGCAAGAGCAAGCAGGCAAATGGCAAGGGCTTCCTTTTTCATGTCTTTTTTTATAGGCTACCAATAGAAGGTATGGCCCAGGTTAAAGGTGGATCTCCCTACCTCAAAAGAACTGTATTAAAGTTGGATCTTTCCACTGAAAATAATTTAATTAAGAAAAACCTCTCACACGTGTATCCATCTGCTTGGGTTTTATGTAGTTCCAGTTGTCGTCAAGGTGGCAACTAATAATAGCAATCACACACACACACACACACACACACACACACACTCCATCACCACCACCAACGCCACCACCACCACCGCCACCACCACTGCTACTACCACCATTACCACTGCCACCACCTACAACAAAAAATGCAGATTACCAGGCTCATCCCCATCCCATGGAAACAATCCCAGGATTGACTCTACAAAGGGGCTGAAGGGATAGCTCAGCAGTTACAAGCACTTGCTGCTCTTCTACAGGACCCAGATTCAACTCTCAGCACCCAATGGCAGCTCTCAACTACTCCAAGATCTGACATCCTCACTCAGACATACGTGTAGGCAAAACACCAATGCACATAAAATAAAAAAAAAAATTAAGTTTAAAAGAAAAGGAAAGAAGTTGCATTTAAAATAGCATACAAGACATGCTGTCTAGTGTTTTACAGTTACTAGCAAAGCAAATATCATATATAGGAATCAGTTTTTAACTCTCCAGGACAGCGACAACCCTTCCAGGAGGTAGTTCCTCAGTAAACACTTGGGATTTTGCTCTGCAGCAAGTCTGATCAATTCCAACAGAAGTGAAAGTCATTTTAGACTTGTTCACACTATGTTGATTTGAAAAGATAACAATTTGCATGCCAAAGCAGCGTGGCAAGTCTGGGCTTTGTCCCTTTCCCTTTCTACTCTCTCTCTGAGTTGTTCTTAACTGCTGATTGGCTGCATCTGAGAATGCAGCAAGAGTACAGACTCATTAGAGGGCCCATATTTGCAATGATCACACTTTTATTCCCATCACTGAGTGCTATCCAGGACTTAGACAGAAGGTTAATACACAGTGGTGCAAAAAATTAAATTAGCAATTCTTAACAGCCAAGGTTGCCCCTTTCTCCTTTACCCTTCCCAGACTTTCCTTTCTCTCCCCACTTTCCTGCTCTCTGCCTTCTTTCTCTACTCCTTTCCTCCCATCATCTTCTTTTTACTCCCAGCATCTTCCCTTTACTCCTCTCCCCTCCTCACCTCCTTTTCCTTCCCCCACTTCTCCTCTTCTTTCCCCTTTCTTCTGCTTCCTTCAATATTGTTATCCTTCTCTACTCCCTGCCTTTAAATTACTTCCTTTTTCAAGTTGAACCACAGAGTAAAGAATCAGAGGCAGACTTTAATAACTATTATTTATTGACAGAGACACTTTAATGCTAAATATAAGTGGGTAACTGATTATTATTATTATTATTATTATTATTATTATTATAACAACAAAAAGAACGGGGGCTGCATGGATGTGTGCCATAATTGTTCATCAGAGTGCTTTCTTCCTGTGCCATGGGATATTTTTCTAACACTCCATGGTGATTTGTTTGTTTCTTGCTTAACATTTATCTTTCTCATAATGAAGTATTCAAACGTTTTCAAGATGTCAAAAGTTTGACTTTAATCGCAGACAGTATGTAGTTAATATGGTTTCTATTTAAAAATGTATACTTAGTAACTACTACAAACACATACTCAGTCTGTTATCTACATTACCAAGGGCAAGGAACTGAATTTATGTACGTCCTCTTGTGCTTATTCCATCATTCCTCTAGCACTGATATTGTTTTAATTGTCTTGTGTCTTTGCCTCTGATCCTAACATCAGAGCTTGTTCACTTATCACAGAATGGCTTTGGCACAAAGGTCCTGTTTTCCCATACATAGTTTAAAGCTGTGGTCTCACTACTTGACAGCTGTATAGGCTTACATAAGATACTTGATCCCTAATTCACCTTACCTATAAAATACAGAAAATGATAGCCCTCTATAGAGAGCTTTAATCAGCATTAAATATGAGAATATGTTCACTTATTTAGCACAGTGTCTGCATCAGAAGAAGGTCTCAGTAAGTGTTCAGTCTAATTAAAGACTTCTGTCTCATTCTTCTTTAACAATAGTCAGTATTATCTCTAATAATAATAATTAGTAATCATTCCACAGTGGAGAAGACACATCTCTGTGGAGCCGGCATTACATGGGCAGAGAACACTAGGGCATGAACAAATGCGGACTAAAGGAAGCTAATGGGAACCATTCTGTAAAGTCCAGAGGAGGGAGGGATTCACCAACTGTGTGAGCGTTCAGGATAAGGCTGCTTTGAGAAGAGACATTACGTAAACAGGGCATTCCTGAGCAGGAAATAATGGAAATATTTCCACTCCAAAGCTCAATGTTGTTTATTTGTATTAAATTCTGAGTTAGGATTAAGAGGACTCCACCTACCTGACGGATGAGTGCCTCTGGCGGCACGAGTTGTCGCTGTGAGTTCTCCCTGTTTGTCCCTGTGCTCTTTGGCTTTCTCCCACTGCGTCACAGACTGATCTGTCCTTTTACTATGTTATAGGACATGCAGGCCCTCACAAACCTTTACTCTTGCACGTCTACGCTTCTGGTGCCATGAAGGTTATAATGCGCTCTTGCTGTCTCTGATAGCAGCCTCAGTCTAGAAGTCACATCTGTGGATGTGTGAGTGATTCTGTATGGTGTATGGTTGATGCTGGGTGAGGGTAGAGTAGGCACAATCAAGAAAGAACCTTCTGGGACACCACGTGTCCTAAGGTAGACTGAAACAGAGGCACCAGAGGCCTAATATTACTAAGGGGACATTGGCAAAATGACCAGAGTCTTTGTCACTTCAGAATGCAGCACCAAAGACCACACAAGAGTTTGTCACCAACAAAGACTTACTTCTGTGTAGGAATCTGGACTTCAAGATAGCATCCTGCTCTGGTCCAGTATGAACCCATTTCTTAGCTCATAAATCGTCATTCGTTGGCTGTCTGGTTAACCACTGAGGAATGGGGAGAGTTCTCTATGTTAGAGTAACAATAATGCTATCACGCACCCTACTTTCATAATAATTGTTCTTCCAATGTACATCATCTAAATTCAAAATGCCACCACAATGAGGATTATTGTTTCAATATATGAATTCTGCATGAACTTAAATGTTTAGCTGGCAGTCACCAGCAAGTCAACCTTAAGGGCCTGGGGGAAAGCATAGGTGGTGGGCCCATAGAGGAGTATGTGCGTTTGAGATCTAGGTAGAAGATATAACCACTATGGATTAGTGACTATGCGGGTGACTGGGTTTGTGGGATAAGTTTAAGAGAGTAGGTTTCCCAGCCCCAATGTTGCTCCCCCAAAATGTGGTTTTTCTCTTTTTTTTTCACTTCAAAATATGATCCAGCGCCAACTCTATATATGAATACTTTCCTTCCATGTCTCACTCACTGTTCGCCAGTGCCTTTCACCTTCACCAAAAAGAGATCCCTACTTCCTATACCCTGCACACGGGCTCTTGTCCTCCTTCCACAGGATGCAGGCTCTGGCATTTCCAGTGAATCTGTTCCTGAAAGCCACTCTCGACTTACTCCTTGGAAACTTTGTTCAGTTACAAAGAATGACGCCGCTCTTTCCTGTGTCTGATTCTCACATTTACTCTCCTCTGTGAGACGAACTTTTCCCTTCTTGGTTAGACAAGGAAATTGTGTATCTCATCTCCTGTCATTAGAGTCTTAATCCCGTGACCCTTATCACACTGGGAGCATGAGCAGAACAGAGCATGTACATCACTTTGGGCTTGGGCACTTGGGAGCATCCCCTTCTGTCCATGTGTCCTGAAGGAAGAACTCCAGTATGATGAGGTTGAAGGAGGGAAATGACAGAGGATGACGTCTCTAATTTAAACTTCGTAGGAGCGACCAAGAGCAAAGCAGCATATGAACCTTATTTATCCTGGTTAGCTCCCACAAGTCAGAAGCCAACTTATTATCACAGCAAGGTGTAGTCTGTCATGCACAATAAAACCCTACTTCTTGGTATCTTATGGTATATAAACTAAATTACATTATGCATCCTTTTTTTAAAAAAAATCACATTGTCTTTCCTGATTCATAAATACATCTTGCGTATATTTTATGTAAGTACCACACAGTGACAGATTGTGTTGCTGAAGTGCCATATGGATACATTTTGAATGGAATCATATCATGTATTTTTATTATCTAATGAAAACAGATTTCCTCAGATACATGGTAATTGATGCCCAAGCATTAGTCCTGTCCTATTTCTATTTTCCCGTTCTGTAAAGATAACAGTTGATCCACTGGTGTACTTGATTTTACTTCCTTATTTAAGGTCAGAAAATGGATGGTGTTAATTATGGCACGTTGAGAAGCTCTTAATCATATTCTACTTATTCGACTTATACTTTGTGTTCATGACTATAAGGAAAACAGAAGGAATGAAGCTTGTCTGCTTCTGACCGTTAAGCTCATCTGGGAGATGTAGGCATATACCAGAATCTCCTAGTTGTGCAGAAATGCCTATCCCAGATGACACCTTGATAACTGTTTCCGCGGTTCCAGGAAAGTGGGCCTCTGTTTACCCACTTGCTGGTAACAATGTCCTTTAACATCTTTTCACCTTTTCACTTAATATTTCTGTGTTGGTGTGAAGCCACCAATTTAAAATTTGTACAGATTGCTTCTTGCTCTTGTGCATTGGTTCTCAACCTGTGGGTTGCAAACCCTTTTGGGGATCAAACTGCTCTCACACAGGGGTCACCTATGACCACTTGCAAACAGAGAGACTTACACTACAATTCCTAACAGTGGTAAAATTAGAGTTATGAAGTAGCAACAAAAATAACGATCGGGTAACCACAACATGAGGAACTGTATCAAATGCTTACATGGTAGGAAGGTTGAGAACCAACCCGCTGACGGCTCCTCATCAAAAGGAGATGTCTTAACTAAAATGAAACCGTGATCATTTCCTCCTGCCCTGCTGTTTAGTTTACAATGATTTTTAAAGTATTATCACTGAGTGATTTTTTAGGAACATTACAAATAATCATAGCAAAGATTGGAAAGCAAAGGGGAATTCCATCTGGATGACAGCAGCCATGCACCAAGATCCTCAAGCAGTCTCCTTGCAGGTTGAGCTATTGGCAGAAATTCTTACCTAATTCCCGGGACGATTTAATAGAAAGTTGCAACTGCTGCGTCTTCTGTGTCTTTTTTATTTTCTTGCTTTCCAGAGGAAGTTAAACATTCAGGGGAAATCTTCCCTCCTGATTATGGCAAACGTATGCTCTTAAGACTTTGAAAGTATTGCTGTTTTTATCCCCCTAATGAAGAGGACCTGGAATAAGAAACAGAATTAGGAGATTTGAGCCAGTCTTAGTCACAAAGTCTCTGACTGACTGGCTTTGAGTTGCCAGTGTATTTTATTGGAATTCTGCCTACTGTTGAATTAAACAAGCGTCTGACTACATTTTGGGTCTCACCAGGAATACACATTAGAACAGAGAGCACCTTAAAACATTCTTAAAGGTAACACTCCCTGTTCTGTCCAAACTTGAATCATGGTATTTAGGGGAAAGGCCCTAGGCATTTTTTTGGTTTGGAAAGTTACTGTGCATTCTATGGACACAGGCCTCCATAAAGTGGAAGCTGTCTGAAGCATGGTATGTAACAGGAAGTCAGACTGTGGGGAAGTTTTGCAGTCAAGATATCCATGTGCGGCTGGATGCCCTTGGAAAAGGATTATCACAGTACCTGGAGGAGCCAGTGCTAAACCATACCTCCTGTGATGATTAGGATCAACTAGACAAAATCCAGAATTACTAGGAGTCAAGTGTCCTGGCATGCTTGTAGGAGATTGTCTAAATGACTTAAGTTGATGTGGGAAGACACATGTTAATTATGATGAGATCATTCCTTGGTCAGGGGATTCTGGACTGTATAAAGTGGAGAAAATAATTTAAACACACATGCATGCATGCATTGTTCTTTGGTCCTTGTTTATAATGCGATGAGACCAGTTCCCTGAAGCTCTTGCTTGCCACTGTGACTGCCCTGCTGTGGTGAATTGTAACCTGCAACTCTGAGACATTGATTCTATCAGAAAATTTGCTCACACCAGAAGGGAAACTAAGACACATCTGTTCCCATTCTGCCAGACCCCAGACTCCCTACATACTGGCTTCTGCCTGATTGCTTTATGGTATGTATGTGTGTCTAGTGTATATATATATATATATATATATATATATATATATATTATTTTTATATACTGCTGTTTGCTGTTAGAATGCATTCTGGATTTCCCTCTGCAACCTCCCAGATAATCTGTGTTTGGACTTCCAAGCCACCTTCCTTAGTTTAAATTGATTCCTAATAGAGGTATAGGGATATGAATAAAGGGCAATCAGACTGAAAATTGACAAGTCTAACCTTTGTCGGGTAGTCAGTTCTATTAAATTTACCTATATCCATAAATACCTGAGGGTTATTATATACAATTAAAGTATACATATGAACTGTAAGGTAAAAGAAGGGGTGAAAAATTAATGAAACAGTTACTATCTTTCTGGGATAGCAAGAGCAAAGATAGATTTACAAACAACTAAGATAAGCCCAGGAGGTATAGATACTAAGTAAAGCCCAAGGGAACAATGAGATTCATAAAAGCTGCCAATTGTAACTGGGCTAAGTGGGGAGGCTTAATTTGCTTAAGCCTCTAGGAGGCTTTCTAGAGAAACCAGCCAGAGTAGAATTCCCTTTGTTCCTAAGTGAGTGTCAACACAAAAACACAGCTCTCAAAGGGAATCAGAGACATTTTATTTTGGAGCCAAAATGTGAGTGACCATGGACCAGGAACAAAGAGTTAGGTAACTCCAGGTTCTGTGTTCCAATGTGGAAGCAAGAACATGGAACTTTTATGGTAACAGAACATAGAAATTTATAAATCAAGCCATTTAAAAATACATTGGTGGAAATATTAAGTGCAGAGCACAGTGGAGAATATCTTAGACATGACCTTAGATGTAAACTGAAATAATTCTCCATTCTTGCAGTGGGAGTGGATAGACTTCTGTACAGTTAATACATATATTCCAAGGTTTTCTTCTTCTTTTTAAAATTTGCTGTCAGGATTTTAGGTTTGGCTTATAACAGAACTTTAGATCTGGGAGTGAGGGAGGCAAGGGATGGAGAGAGAGAGAAAGAGAGAGAGAGAGAGAGAGAGAGAGAGAGAGAGAGAGGGAGGGAAGGAGGGAGGGAGAGAGAGAGAGAGAGAGAGAGAGAGAAATAAAAATTGTCCCTATTGAATAGTAATTGGGCTTAGAAATTGCAAAATCCCAACCTCTCACATCTTTGAAGTTTTAATTAGTCAATAAGCTTAAATAGACAGCTTCTTTCCAGGAATTTTCATTTACAGGAGGCACATAAAGGGATATCTATTTATTATAATCTCTTTTATTTGTTCTTTCCCCAACAGCAGGAGAATCTGGTCTGTTAAAGGAGTAAGGAACGTGGCACATTGCTTGTCATTCTTGAACTGCTTTGTCAAGACTCTCCTGTCCCTCCTCTGTTTCATGACCTTCTGTCTTGCAATTCTCTGCTTTGTGAAGGTGGGGAAGCAGTCTTCCCCCTTCTGTGTGTTTCCTCTTCCCATTGTACTGTGCACAAGAAGGGCAAAGGTGATGCTAGTTAAGCAAACAAAGCTCCATTTCACGTAGATTTCTGAGATAAAAATGAATAAACAACCGATGGAGGTATTGGTAAGCAGAATGTGTTTTATTTAGAAGAGACCAGGCAGTATTCCTATCTATAGATCCCACAGGAGCATCAAGTTCTTTACGAAGGCACAAGATCTCCTTTTACAGACAGGGAAACTGAGATACATAGAGGCCCTGGGGCACAATGAAATCACACAGAGTGTGTAGCTGGTGATGCTTTTCCCTGTTCCCATCTGCGTATGGCATGGGAGGCACAGGGATCGGGTGCATTTTTATTTTCAGGTGAGGACACAAGGCTCAAGGAAAGGGAATTTCAGCTAGGAGTTACTGAGAGAGATGGGGAGCTCTGTTGCATAACACTACAATAAATAGAACACTTTCAGGGATGCTGATGGACCCCTGGCAGCCTGCTCTGTAGGAGTTACTTAAGTGCACACAGGTCAGAGTGCCTCTCTAATGGGAGACAAGGTGCTTGACTTGGGTCACTGGGGCAGAAGAGCCTTGGAATCACCACTCTCGAATATGCGTCCTCATCCTGACTCCCCCATGGATTTCTGACAGCTGGGAAAAGTTACTTCCCTTTGCTTGATTTTATTTTCTTCAGCCTCACCCTACAAAAGAGAGTTGAGCTGAGATAATTTATAAGGTCCCTCATAGTTGAAACATGCTGAGTAGGATATACAGACATATCACATTACAGAAATTATTTTAGAATAGTAGCCTATTTACCAATGATTCTATAAATGCTTTAAGCTAAAATCATGTTTAAATCTAATTTTCTCTTTAAAAAAAAATCATTCAATGTTCCAGATATGGAAAGGAACGAAGATGGAGGCACAAATAATTGTGGCTGTTCAAAACGTTCTTCGATGTCACCTAATGATGAAGTACAGAATAAAGCATGAGGCATTGTCTCTCCAGCTCCATCATATGTTACAAAGTATGACAATGGAGCAGGGGACTCTCCATGCTTCAATTCATTTACTTCCTTTGCAAGTAAGAATGAAATACTAGCCTGGCCTCTTCCCAGCGTAATGGCATGTTGATCATGCTAGATACTGGATGCGCCGGTAGCTTGTGAACTGTAGAGAGCCTTGCAAGGTATAGAGTGGTGTGTGCACTGTAAAGGTGAGGCATTTTTTATCATCGGTTACCTAGCGACTTCTGGTATATTGGTGTGGGGACAGTAAGCCATCCTTGGCTAGCTTACTCAATTCCAGCCTCAAAGTTGGGCTTAGGGAAAAGAGCAGATCTATTTCCGTTAGCTTTATCTAAATCCCTGAAGTGACCTGGCTGCTTTCCCAGAACTTCATCAAAACAGAGAGTAAACCAACGGGGCTGACTGGCCTGAAATGGGAAGAAAATCCATTATAGCTTCCCTTTTGCTGGGCGCTTGACATGTTCAAGGGGTTTTACATACCTGGTCCATTTCCTGCGTGAGTGGTAACTTGTATGTTTGACCTTGAAAGAGTCATGCACTGCTCCTTTCTAAGCCTGGGCTTCTTGAGCTTCTCAGCTTAGTTGTGTTGACAGGATGAGGCTGTTTACTTCCCCTTGAAATAATAAGATTTTCAAATGAAGGCTTTGACATAAACCAGGGTCAAGGCCCCTCCCACAGACTGTTCTCAAAGTCAATGTCTCCTTCTGTCCGGAGAACTGCTGTCTGGACATTTTACTTCTGCTCTCTCTCTCTCTCTCTCTCTCTCTCTCTCTCTCTCTCTCTCTCTCTCTCTCTCTCTCTCTCTCTCCCCTCCCCTCCCCTCCCCTCCTCTCCTCTCCTCTCCTCTCCCCTCTCTCTCATATATAGGTGAGACACCAAATCAATCCTTGAGTGTGTGTTACTCGGCAGTTACATCTGAGGCCTCTGGACACATATAGAAGCTAAAGACGAAACCTGCTTGCCTTCTGCACTCCTCATTTCACTTATGTTCTGGGCCAGCACTTTGAACTCTGTGTTACCTCTAGGAAAGGGTGGTCACTGAAGAATTACAGTTCAGGGAGCTCTAATAATTAGGCAAGGCAAGGTGTGGTCATAGAAGGCAAAGCCGAAGAGAGCCATGGACGTTATCCACATGATGGCAGAACAGCGGAGGCCAGAGGATAGGACTGCAGGAAGGAGCATGTATGAAATTCTGGTTCTCAAGGCATGCTGGGCGGGGTTACTTACTTTATAATTAGCCATCTAATAATAATTTGCTGATTTGGATACCTTCCCATGTCTGTCACATTTTTATTTCAAATGTTAAAGTGTCTGATGACTCTGGGGAAGCCGATGATAGGCCTGGGAACAGCTAACCACTCTGTAAGTGCTCTTGAGTGGTATCATCCAGAGTGATGGTTTTCTTTTCTCCCCCAGAGCTCATGTGCTAAAGTGTCCTAAGTCAGAAAATAACACAATCGGAGGAAACTCAGTTTTGTACGTTCTAACCCCACCCTCAAGCCTTGCTGTCCTCATAAAGTGTGTTTGAGGCAGCCTTTCGCTCCTGCACTTCCTCTTTTCTTCCCAGTCTGTCTTCCCCCTCTCTCCCGCTCTTCCCCCCAACCTTTTTTATCTTTCAAAAGCCCTTCCTCCTTCACTCTCCCCGTTCCTCTCACCTTCCCTTCCTCTTTCTCCCCTCTCCTCCCTCCATCCCATTCCCTCCCTCATTCCCTACTGCCTTCCCCCTCCCTCTCTCCTTCCTTTTCACTTCCTCCCTCCATCTCTCCATCCGTACTCACTTCCTCCCTTCTTTCTCTTTCTAGAGCAGAGGAAGGAATTTTTCCGGCACTTTGTAAATGCATAGTGGTTATTCTCTGGCTCTTACCCTTTCCTTTAAACCCAGATTCTGCTTCATGGCTTTTCTACTGTCTCTTCAAATCATTCAAGCCCTGCTGCTGGAAGAATTGGTTCAGCTCCTATTATTCCAATTACTGAACATGTATACCTGGTTTGTAGCTGAACTTCTGCCTCCTACACGCTTCTTAAAAATTCCTTCCTTAGCAGCTTCCCAAGTGTACCTGCCATGCCAGGTATGTAGAAGAGACGCGGACCCAATGACCAGCTTAGCATCTCAGAAAACCGATGGATCAGCAAAGTGAAATTTCACTGTAAATAATGCCTCCCCCCCATCCATGAAAAGCCACACAGAACCCTTCAGAATGTTTCAGTAGTCCTCTACACTGAACCCAAACTGAGAAGGCCGGTAGGAAACAATACATTTGAAACATAGCTGTGGTAGAGGGGGGCGGTCCTCCTTAAATTCCTACCCTTCCACTCAAAATTTACTCATGGTTACTCTAAGAAACATGCCAAAATAAAAACAAATGAAATATTCGGCAGTAGAAAAGCCTTTGCCAGGGCTGGGAAGATAACATGGTGGTTAAAGTGCCTGCTATTACAGCATGAGGATCAGGAAAGGATCCCTAGTCCTCAGGTCAAGGCTAAGCATGACAGGCACCTGGAACCCTAGCATTGGGCAGCAGAATTGGATCTCATTGGTGGGTTCCTGGAAGGCACTGGCCAATGAATCAATGAATCAGTGAATCAATGAGCTCCAAATTCAGAGAGATAAAGAAGGTGGAGGGCGATTTAGGAAGACACTCCTCTTTGACTTCTGGCGTCCATGTATGAGTTCATACATGTGCACGTGCACCCACATGAGCATTTTTATATAACACATGTGCACAGGCACGCCCCCGCACATGGACTTCTTTGTAACTTGGCTTGCGTTGCAACAAAGTAAGGTATTAATTTCAATAATCAGTGAATAGTTGATAAAAACAAATGGACCCCATGTCTTTAGATAAACATTCGTATTAGCTAATATCATCTCCTTTCCCTTCTCTTCTGCACACATAAGTGTATCTCTGTCTCTTTGTCGTTGAGCATAACTATAAGATTTGTCTGCAGGTGACAACTGGCTGCTCAGGCAGAAGCATTGTAAAGCCAGCTTGCACTTGTCTAGCCTTCGACTCTCTTCCCTTTCATGATAGGGCATGAAGACACGTGAATGGGCTGGAATTCATGGTTGAGAAGCCACACCAGTGTCAGTCTGCCCCCCGCTGTAGTTTTCACATGTGAAATATGGATATAAGTGCCATCCCCCCCAAAGCTTCAGAGTTGTTTGTTCCGATGGTGTTACCTAGCTTTCTCTGAGCCATGACTCTCCCCAGGGTACTGGGCTGATATACATGGGCTTTCATTGGGAGCATCCATGCTTCTAAGCAGGATCTTCATCCTTATGTACATCCTTTACTCTTCTCCTTTGCAAACCATGGAGCAGAATAAAAACAACAGCACATCCATGTGTCAAAAGAACATGACCACGTTTTGACTTCTCTTGTCTGAGATGTCGGTGACTCTGTGCCTTGTGTGGTCCTGGATAGAAGTGTATTCCGGTTCTTTCCCCGAGGAAACTGTGAGTGGCATGCAGAAGAGGAGAGGGTCAACACATGGCCGCTAATGTGATTAATTAAAGTGTTTAGTATAAATGGCTGGTAGTATTTAGTCGTACCTTAGAGGGATTAAAGCTGGTTAAACATATGGGTGGAGGGGTAGATTAATGAATGAGTCAGCAGCAGTGAAAGGGGGTAGGTTATTTTTCAGTGGAGCAGTTAATAGACATCCCTACCTCCACATTACATGCGAGGGATCTCAGCTTAATCCTTTAAATGCTTTCACCATCTGTAATTAGGTAATTAGTTTGGGGAGAATTGTAGCACATGGAGAAGGAGAGAGGAAAACAACAACTGCATATGAATAAATACGAGCTGTTTATTTCATAGCAAAGCGGTGCTGTTTGATTCTCGGCTGGCTCAGCATTGTATTGGTCCCAGGATTGACTCTGGTATTCCAGAGATCAAGGAGGACTGCATTGCTCTCTGCACAGACCACGGCAGTAACTATAGAACTTTGACCTCTTGATCCAACAGTAGGTGCCCTTGATTAATTTCTAAGCAGGCATCAGAGGAGAACTTAAGGCTATGCTCTGAAGGACTTCTGAGAACCATCCAGTCTGAAATGACCTAGTCTGACATATATATATATATATATATATATATATATATATATATATAGCCTTAATGTACCCTTAAATTCCATGATGTCTGGTTCTCATCCTGTCTCTCTTTAGTCCTTAATTATTCCCCTCTCAATGACATTCTAGTGCTGTGACCTTTTTATGTTTTAGAGAAAGGCTAGGTGGAAGAGGAAGTTGAAGATCTTACCCTTGAGAAGTTTGCAATTTGTTCTTAGTTTGATAAGTAAGACATGTGAATCAGGGAATCATAAGGCAGTGGGAGCATTTTTACCAAATCAATGGGCCGTATGTGAGGGGCGTCTCTGTCAGCCTTGGGGACACTGGCTTCAATGTCCTTTCTCCTTTGTGTTTTCCTAACCTCCTCCAGAAGATATTTTCATTTTTCTTCTCTGGGTCTGCAGCTGACCTGTGCCTACCACATGGTACCTTGGGGTTGGCAGCATAATGAAGCTGAAGGTTGTTTTTAAAATACATTGTCACTGTGACATGTCACCAAAAAAAGCAGGTGCTGCTTGTCTTTATGGGAAAGACAATTTTCAATTAGGTTCAAGAGCCTGGGAAAAGCTGTGGATTGTTCTTTGTTATTTGAGTTTCAAGAGAAAGAACATCTCATTTTGGAGAAGGAAAGGAAATGCAGAGTTTATAACATAAAGAAATTAGAAGAATTAGGAAAGCAAAGGAATTATACCTGATAGTTAGCCTGAGGTGCTCAATTATTTGCTTAATAGTGGACAGTGAGAGTTAGTGAGATGAGAAAGAAGATTCAAAAAGTGAAGTTATGGATCGCATTAATGGTGAAAGTGCATGCATAAAAATATTCATTTTTGCCTCGTAGAGGGAATTTCTCAAGGAAGTGCAATAATTTTTAAAAATGGACACTCCTCAATATACAAGGGGATTCTGTCTCAATATACCCTTTAAATATCAAACTGCATTAAATCCCTTTATCCCACTCAATAGATCCCACCATTTACCAACACAGTGTGGTATAGGGAATCTGTAGTTCCCTTGGTGACCACAGGACTGATTCATTACTGCTACCCAGTGCCAAAAAGATGTCCATCAATCCATGCCATCAATCCGTGTCCATCAAGAGGGTTTCATCCTATATATCACTGGTCTTGGAAGATATCACAGTTTAAGGATGGTTGGTATTGAATGTGTACTGCACTTGTAACATTGTAAAGTCCAGAAATGACAAGTCTGTCCATCGTTAAGTCAAATGTTAGCATTATGAGTCCTGTATTGAGTTGTTGATGTCATTATATCCAATCACTTTTTATAAATTAATGGAGAACAAATATTTTAAGCAAACTGCATACTTTGATGCTCTGTATTAACTACCAACATAACCCCATCCTCAGGAGATCAGTCTTATTCTTGCTTTATTAGTCCTTTGAGTGGATTTGTTTGTGCCACATGGTGCTCAGAAAGTGAACAGAATTAGTGTATGTATCCAATTTGTATCCAAACTGTAAACACAATTTCTCACCAATTTGGAATTAAGTGTATTAGAAGAGACTTTATAGTATGTCTCCTGATTCAAGGAAAGCTCCAGGATGTTCCCCTGCCAGCTGGTTGGGATGCTGGCTTCTTCCCTTTATATGGCGCAGCAACACTGAGCTATAGAGAAGTGAGATTATAGCTGCATTGATACTGTTATACACTAACGACGAACCAAATTTCCAAGAGTTGATGGTCTACTTTGCAAGATAGGAGTATGATGTGGAAAAGGGGATCCAACGAAAATGATTTTGATAATTGAGTTGGCTCATGCTTTTTCCAAAATTGTATACGTATGGGTGTTTTGTCTGCATGTATGTCTGTACCACATATATGCCCAGTGCCCAAGCAGGCCAGAAGAGTGCATCGGATCTCTTGAGTCCAAAGTTATACATAGCTCTAAGCTACCATGTTGGTCCTTGGAATTGAATCCAGGTCCTCTTGAAGAGCGCCAGTGCTCTGAAGAGCTGAACCATCTTTTTAGGGCCTTATCCCCATGTTTTTACATGTTCTTTTCCTTCATATAAGCCAACCAGCTCCACTATGCCACTTTCACCTAAGAGTTCTTGTTACTTTACCTCCACATGAGTCTCAATTATTTGATTATTTAGTTGCTTACCTTTTGTTTCCCTATCTTATTTTTACTTCCTACCAGTTTGACTTCTATAGTTTTTACTTAGTAAATTTATTTTGAACGGAAATTTTTATTTTCATCCTCTCTGCACTCATCATTTCAGGTGACCAGCCTTGATTAGCATTACATTGAGCCTTGGTGACAAAGACGTGGAGGATATAAGATGGTGACTTTCAGGAGGCTCATAAATTGTTACTTGAAATACTCATGGTTACTTTTGAAGACCATGTTGTGCTTGGTTTTATGGGGCAACTATATAAAATGAGGCTCAAAAAAGACAAGCTTTAATGAGGACCAGAAAGAAGGCAGGCATAGAAGGGTGGCAGGATAAGTAACCTAATGCCAGTTTATAAGAATGCTGTTTGTGTCCAGAGCTCTCTACTTTTCTGTCTCGGTCACCTGTAGTCAAGCCTTAGCCTAATAAAGACAATGTCCCTGGGACACAGTCTTATCTTCTTCTTTGATGACTTAACAGCTTTTGCTTCGAGTTCACCTAGAATTCCTCCAGACAGTATGAAGAACATCTTTTAAAGGTTTTCAATTGCAAGTTTTTACCATTTGTTCCTACTGTAAAGAGATGCAATTGACTTTTATGAGAAAGCCGTAGCCAGTAGCTTGCTAAAGTGATTAGTTCTCATAGAGCATATTGTCTTTTGTATTTGCAACAGTACCATCCAGCACTATCAACAAATAGACTGTCCCATGAGTCTATTATTTACTGTTCTGATCAGATTTCATTCGAATATTATTTCCTCTCTAAATGTTTGAATATTTTTATGAACCAATTATAACTGTGATGAAAACTTAGTCTAGTGTGACTACATTTCCCTGTGTTTTTTCAGCACATTCACAGTGGCTGCTTTATGAGCTCTTTCTAATTCTTTTAACTCTGTTTTGTTCAGTCTTTCTTCTTTTAGGTTTTGGTCACACAGTCCTTTGGGGTTACACGCTTGTTGATTTTAGTTGAGTTCCTTATCTATGTTTCTAGCCTTCAACTTAGACCCGGGATCAGTAAATCCATCAGTACCCAATGACTTTTGTGCCCTTCTGCCAAGAACTTCCTTCCCTGAGTTCTACATTTTTTTCTGATTAATTCTCTGATTCTTTGAGATGTGCTTACTTGCTTGTTTATTTTAATCTGTCATTTTTGACTGTTTATGTGGAATGATTACTATGCCTCGTAGATGTCCTCACATATGAGATATTCAAAGGATATTTTCAAATTTAATGCAATTGGAGATTTGATATCCTTACCTCAAAATCGTAGGCAGGACACGTAGAGAATAACTAGTAACTGAACCAAGGAACCAAATGTGATGGTTAATCTTGATTGATATTTTGACTACATCTAGAATAAACTGAGATGCAAGCAACTGGGCACACCTGTGAAGAACATTTGTTGATTGGATCACTTGAGAGCGAAGACTCACTCTAAATCCAAGCCAGGCCTTCTCTTGGTAGCCCATATGAAATGACATGGAAGAAGGAAGCTTTTGCTTTTTGCCTGCTTGACCATACTCATGCTGCCAGGCTCATCAATCCTCATTGCTGGGCTATTCCTTTACTGGTATTAGAACCTCTGTCTGTGGGATTCCAATGTAGATGAAGGAACAGAAGCTCTCTAGGACCCCAGTATGAGATTGAGACTGCTGAGACATCTGGGCTACTGAATGTAACAACTACTGCATCCTTGACCTTTCTGTAAGGAGGCATCAGTTGCTGGATTCCTGGGACTACTGCCTGTAAGCGACTTTAAGAAACCCTATCTATCAGCCTTGACTAATGCACTGACCAAACAGTCAACCAGCCAACCAATTAACCAGTAACCAAGCAACTAGCCAATCCTTAAACAACTGTGGGAGGGTGGTCAGTCACATTCCACAGGCTGTTCTAAAACTGACCATTTCAAGGGAAACAAATTGATATGCAATATTGCTTGGAATGCACTGGACATTCTGTTGGACCAAGAGGCACAGCTGTGGTTTTCTTTTAATTAAAATATGCATTTGGAAAAGATGGATCTTTTCTTCTGACTCCATTTTTAGGGGAAAAAGATTGAACAACTCGAACAACAGACACCACCTGTTCCACCCATGACTTTTAAGGCATCCCAAAAGAAACAATAAAAACAGATTAAACTATACAACATTTCATGGTGGTAAACAGTCATTCTTATTTTCTGATTCCCTTAAGACTCGTTCCCTAATTACAATACCGTGCCACTCTGTGGTAAATGGCTAGCATTATTTTGGGGGGAGGAGGCTTGCTTGTTTCCTAGGTGGAATCTCAATATCCCAGAATGTAAAATGAAGGAGTTGAAGGAAATGATAGCAAAACTGTCATTTTTTTCTAATTCCTGTATCGGTTGAGGGAGAAGCGTATTTATTTCTTCATGCATGTCTGAATGTATTAATTTACATAACCAGAGTTACCTTTAAAAATTCTGTATTTAGTGACTATGAGGATTTCCCCTACAACCTCAATGGTATGCTCACCTCAACCATGCATTATCCTTAATACATCTTACTATAGTGAGTTAAACCGTAATGCAGAAAATCGTTACCTTTTATTGTGAAATGGCAGGATCCACTTCAGGAACTTTCTGAGGCTATTATACCTAATGGTCACAATTGAGCAGAGCTTTGTCCATTCAAAGCGAAGCCAAAGTTGCTTCAGATGTCAAGGCTGAGCTCATGCAGTGATTAGTTGGATGAAACAGATATTGAACATTTTTTTAATGTTAAAAACTATAATTCACTTGAAACTCCATCTTGCATTCTCTCTCTCTCTTTTAAAATTTGAAATGGGTTTGAACATCAGACATAAACGTTTGATCTCTATCACTTGTGACCATGAAAATTCAGAGCCATGGATAGTCTTCTGTTAGACACCGCGGGATCCTTCCTTGAAGTGAACCAGATGTCGTGAAGTCTAGATAATCAGTCTGATGACTCCAGGATGGATCATGAGCCTTTGCAGTTCTTCTTTCAACAAACTCACAGTGCTGTGTAATGGATTAAGAGTTGCAGGGCTGGGAAGGACGCTAGCCTAGCTCTCCCATGGAGCAGTTTAAAGACTGTTGAGAATCAGCCTTTTCCTCTCGGTCTGACTTCATCTTTCCTGTGAAGGGGAATGAATATTGCTGGGAGTTTCATAGTCTATGTGACTTTTAAGAGGAGCCAGGAAGGGCCCAGTGCCACTTTCCTGGGATAGCTTTGGAAAATGATGAAGGTACTTTTGGTTTCTACCCTAGCTGGGAGCAGTTATTACAAGCACTTGGGAAGCCTAGGAAAGACTAGACATGCTTCCACATGCAGAGTGATTGTCCTCACTAACGTGCCCACAAATTCTTTCCACATTAGCAAATGGCATCTAATGTTTCCCTGTTGTTGGTGTTCTTCAAAAGGCTCATAAGATTTTCCTCATTCATATTCTAAACAGATCGCTGCAGAAAGTCAGGTTCAGGATGCCACCTATGACTCTCTCCTCTTTTCCTTCTTCAGATATTGCTGACATTGTGTCAGGAATTTAAAGTATTTTTTTTTTTTTTGCCCTGTGATTATGTGGTATCCAAATATGTAAAGAGACTTCCTTGTCTGGGTGTTTTCTCTTCCCGACTCATCTGAAATGAGTTTAGCTTCCTTCCTTCTTCTTTTCAAAGGGGAAAGGTCAAGAGGAGTCTCCTGAAGCAGAACTGGGTTCAGCAAGCTAAAAGGTCCTTTCGTGATTCTGCCAACATTCTTTTCCTCCATGAGCGAAATCTTTCCGTGACTTCCTACCTGAGTCACATAGGAGGCTCGAGGGAACAGGTGGGAGACTCGGGCACCAGCGAGCAACCAGAAACACGTTTTCCCTTATCTTAACCACTTTCCTGCTTGTGCTGAAGTTGATAAACCTTTCCCAGAAACTTCCCAAAGAGAGTACCTATTTCCAAAAGTAAAATGTGAAATGTGTGTGTAGGGTGTTTCTGGAAAGATGCTTTACTGGGTAAGAGTATTGGCTGCTCTTCCAGAGGATACAGATTTTATTTCTAGGACCCACATAGTGACTCACAACTGTCCAGTTCCAGGGGATATGATGCTCTTTTCGGGCCTCTGTGTGTGTGTGTGTGGGGGGGGTGTGTGTAGAAATGTGTCACGCAGAGAGACATGCAAACAAAATAAAATGAAAGTAATTTTAAAAAGTGAAGCATGGAACAAAGCACATGAGATTTGTTGACCCAGTCAATCAAGAGTCAATCAAGTTACTATGATTTGGATACATTTTCCCAAGGACCCTTGTGTGAAAGGCTTGGGTCCTAGCACATGGCTAATTGTGATGAAGTGGGATTCAAGAAGTAGAGGCCAGAGGGAAGAAGTCTGGCTACTGGGACATTTCTTTGAAGGGGACACTACAATTCGAAATGTTTCTTCTTTTTCTTTGCTTCTAGGTCACATTGGCTAGTAGATTTCTCTCTTCTGTGACCCCACTGTGATGTTCTCCTCTCTGCAGACTCAAAGGCAACAGAGCCAAGAAGCTAAGCAGTGAAGTCTGTGAAACCCAGAGGTAAACATTCTTTCTTTCTAAGCTGACTATCTCCGTGATTTTATCACCTGCTCTCAGCAGCATTTTGAGAGAGTTTGTTCTTCTCAGTTAGTATTCCAGCCTCCACTTCCTCTAATCATCAAGTGTTACATGTGATGTCTTTTGGTCAGATTCTGTTACCATATATGGCTCAGGTTCTCTAAAATGTCATCTCTCTCCCAAGATTTTATCTTAAAGGTTTAGAGCTAGGGACCAGTGAGTTGGGGGTGCTTAGTGTGTGAGTGCTTAGTCCAGCAAGAGAAACAAATGTGATCCTGTATCAAAAAGGTGGAAGGAGACCTCCAAACCCACGGTGCTTCTTCCTGAACTCTGGATTAGGCACGGATCACACCTAAACACTTGTTTTCACAGCGAGATTCTTTATCAAGTGGGGAAGAAAAGTTAAACTTGCTGCTTTCTGACTCAGGAAGAAAACGGCAGCAAATCAACTTGCAGGTGTCATTCTTAAGAGACAAAAGGAAGTCTGTGTTAGAATAGGCATGGATGAAGTGGTAAAGAAGACAGAGGGTAAGCGAGAAGGGGACAAGGGAAAGGGACAGGGATATCTGTCACAGAGGGACAAAGGACTACCTCTGGATAGAGAGGAGACAGACACAGCACAGAGGCAAATGGCAGTTTAGAAAGTTAAAGGAGCAAACACCATGTTAGGATGAGGTGTTTAATTTTATTTGGACATGTTAATTAAGTGAATCAAAGGGGGTTTGATTTCTATACTTTCGTAGCCATCCTCAGGAAGTGTGAGTAGCCAAATAAGGGACTAGACCTTAGTGGGTAGATTTAGAAATGTAATTTAACAGTATTTAGCAAGGCAGAGGGAATGGGGGAGAAGGGCAAGGCCTGCCAGAGCCAAATGTTAGAGTGGGCTGGTGTCCCTTCAGAACCAACTCCTGAAAGTTGTCCTATATCTTCCACACATGCACCATGCACAGGTCTTACCATACACACACACACACACATACACACGCGCGTGCGCACACGCACGATGATGTGAAGATGGTAATGATAATAATATTTTTCTAAGTATTTGGAGCATTGATGAACAAAATCTAAGGTGTTCTGAAATAGTCAACTGATTCAATAACTCAGAGAGGAATGTCTAAAAAATACAAAGCAAGTTGCATCTGTAAGTTTAAATCTTCTAGAACCCAATTAAAAATGATGATGATAAAAAAGAGGATTACCTTAAACATGCATTATGATAAACTCAACACATCCAGAATATTTCAATTTCTATGTATCCAGCATAAATTTCTCAGTAAACTATTCATATTTTCATGTTAAAAAAGAGTTGGTATCTGCTCCGTACCTAGGACCATCTGGAGCTACAGGTGAAGCACTGACTTACTGTATGTGGCTATTTTAAAATAGATTGGAAAGCAAAGAACAAACGCCCGATGCCTTGTTTGGCGTTGGTGGCGCGAGGTCCCCGTGGAATTGCTCTTCATTGCTTTGGCGGTCTTTCTTCATCAGCGACAGGCGTGATAGTGCCTCTAGTTTGTGGAACTTCATTTTCTGAAACGATTTCTAAGAACACTACTCCTAGGAGATATAGTACCAAAAAGAGGTTTTATAGTCATCTGATTTGGGAAATAATCTACAGTAGTAGGTATTCAAATATACAACAATATTTTAAAGACATCGACAGTTCGGCAAAGGAGCAATTTTCTAAATACCTCATTTCAAAATCTTTTGACTAGGGGACTGTTTCATTTTGTTCTCTCCTACTACCTACTCCATGGAATAGACTTAGAGAAACATCACAGTGTGTTTGTATGCAAGGTGAGGAAAACTGTATTGATGTTTGTAAATGATTGTCAAACTTGGGCTAACACACTAATTGTCAGCATTTCAAGTTTATCTCACTATTTTACATATGATGTGGGATTCCCCCCTATATGCTTTGATTACCATTAATGAATAAAAGAACTGCTTTGGGCCTATAGTAGAGCTGTAGGGGAACAGAGCTAGGTGGGGGGGAAACTAAATGGAATGCTGGAAGAAAGGAGGTGGAGTTAGAGAGAAGTCATGTAGCCCCACTAGAGCTGGACAGAACTTTACTTGGTAAACCACAGCCACATGGCGTTACACAGATTACTAAAAATGGGTTAAATTAAGATGTAAGAGTTAGCCAATAAGAAGCTAGAGCTAACAGGCCAAGCAATGTTTTATATCTGTGTAATTATTGTGGGGCTAAGCGGCTGGGAACTAACTAGCAGCCTCTTTACAACACACATATATATATATATATGAAATTACATAGATGTTTATAGATTAGTCTATAGACGATCCAGCACTATACTTTCTTCTAGAGGCATACAAATTTTAATGCCAGCATCCTATTTGCTTCTTCATTATTGCCAATAATAACGCATGTAATGCAGAAGAAAACTTTGGCCACAAATTTCTTATTTTAAGATGGTAATATCCCCTCTCATCTGGGAGCAGCCCAAGTTGGTGTTGAGGATCTGAACTCAGGTCCTCACGACTGCACTGACTGACCCATCAGTATGGGTCTATCCATTCATGAATCCCTTCCCACTGTATCCATTCCCTTTCTGTATCCTAATTTCTCTTTTGCTTTTTCCTCACTATTTCCAATCATCCAAAATAATCTTCTGAGCTGGGTAAGCACCTTCCATAGAATTCTTAGTTTTTGAGACAAGACCCACGCCAAATGTTCTGTTGGAGAAGAATTACTGCTCAGACTTAGCTTTCAGAAATGTTGCTCTCTGGTAGAGACAGTCCATATAAACTGAGATAAGAGTGACTCATGAAAGAACAGAATCCTCTGGAAGGTACTGGAAGCCACCCTAGAGATGGAGTGGTGACTTTTCTGGGGAAGGTGGGACGAGAAGTGTTTCTGGAATGTGCCACTGACCAGGGCAAAGGAGGGGCGCTGCACAGGAAGTCTAGTGAGCAGCTTCCAGCACAGAGGGCCGATGGACGGCTGCAGTGGGAAGAAGTGGCAACCATGAACTGGGACATTCAAATCATTCAATACTTAGTGGAAATTCTCGAGTGGGACTCACACTCCCAGTACCCTTTGGGCAGTGACTTCCTGGCATTTGACATTTTCCCTGGGAGCTGGTATTTCTTTCCTTTCTTTTTCTGGAACAAGAGGAAAGAACTTCTACTTGGCACCTCGTGAAAGGGAGTCCAAGCAAAGGAGCTCATATTTGTGGTTTCCAGTGGCAAGCCTTTCTATTACCGACATGAAAGGATGAGACTTCCTCAGACCCAGGCAAAGGGGATAACTGAAAACATTTACTTTATCAGATGCTGTTTTAGATGAAAGACTCATCTTCATATTCAGCAAGGCGTGCACGAGCTTTCAGGAAAGAGATGTGCTGACAGGCATTCGCTCCCTCGGTTATTAAACGTGCTGGAACATATTTTAAAAACAGTTTAGAACCAAAATCATGCCCATTTATGTCTTCCATTCCTTTGAGGCCTTTTAGTGACAGACAAGTCCGAATTGCATTTATTCATGTGGGAGAAGAATTATCTTTGATTACCAAATGCTTTCTGTGTGCATAAAAGCTATAATAAACCACTTTTGCATGAGTTGGAGTAGGTGTGCTCTTGTGAAATGAAAGAGGGGGAACAGTTAGGAGAAAGGAAATTTCCTGCAAGCATAAGAAAGGCACTTATTCCCACATCTCTTTTCAGTCCTGGCTTTAATTTTGAACATGGCAGCTGTTTAGAGGGAAACCTTTGAGTTACTTTTCTTGTTGCCTTTGAACCTCTAAGTGGGCCTTTCCGAAGGGGTAGACCCATACTTATGTAGGTGGTTGTCTGGGGTTTGAGAGAGATGGGTCAGGCTGCTAAAGCACTTGCTATGCAATCATGAGGCCCTGAGTGTAAATCCCAAGCACCCATAGAAAAGCTGGATGTAGCTGTCTGTGCTTGGTGGGCAATGGAGGTGGAGAGAGGATGATTGCTGGGGAATAACTGGCTGGTCAGTCCATCTTGCTAAATACGTGGTAGGATTTGGGTTCAGTCATAGATCTTGTCTTAAGGGAGTAAGGTGGTAAGTGATAGAGCAGGATACTGGTGCAGGAAGAAGGCTGCTTGTTTGTTTTCCGGATTCCCAGACTCCCGAAATAATCACACAGAAACTGTATTAATTAAATCACTGGTTAGCCCATTAGCTCTAGCTTCTTATTGGCTAACTCTTACATATTCATTTAACCCATTTCTATTAATCTGTGTTTGACCATGTGGCTGTGGCTTGCTGGCTAAAGTTCCCGTGTCTGTCTCTGGCTGGGCTACATGGCTTCTCCTTGACTCCACTCTTTTTTTCTCCCAGCATTTAGTTTAGTTTTCCCTGCCTAGCTCTATTCTTTTGCCCTATCAGGCCAAGCCAGTTTTCTTTATTAATTAACCAGTCGAATTCAGAGCATGCAAAAGGGGAAATCTCACATCTCCTCCTCCTTTCTGTTTAAATAAAAAAAAATCACACTGGCATTGTTTTCTGGCCTCTGCATGTTTAAGCACACTCCCCACACACACTTGTAAACATATACATACAACACACACATACAGGGGAGGGGGGAGGAAAGAAGGGAGGGAGAGAGAGAGGGAGGGAGGGAGGGACAAGATTTCTGTAAACTGCAACATGGTGGAATAGTTATTTAAATTTTTAGCTCTTCTCTGTCATTGCCATGGACAAATGTAATTGATCACACTGACCAGTTTGATCAACCTTTTCAATCACATCTTGACTCTTCTCACTTGTAGAGATAGAATTGAAAAACCAAATCTCTGGTATGCATGATCATACCTCTATCACATTAAAATTGTTTTTCTTTTTTCCCTACAAAGCAATGAATGCTCATTACAGACACACAGAGAATATAGACAGGTAAGGAGAAGAAACTAAAGTTCCCAGGGAGGTCTTACTCCTGAAAAACATCAACATTCAGCAATTATATTCTACAATTTTTTCTCTTACACATTTGCAATACTGAAGAAATGAGATTATGTTATAAAAATTATTTTGAAGCCCAACTTTCTCATTTTAAATGTCTAAAATAAAAATATTGTGAAGTTAATAAACATTTCTGACAGACAAAATTGACATAGATGTATGCTATTTCATTATAAAGATAGATCCCAATATACTTAAATCACATATTACTTTGGGCATTTGGTTTCCATTCTTGCCATATTGTAAACAAAATTGCAGGAAATATCCTACTCACTATATTCTACTTTGAATTAAATTTGACTTCTTAAAATAGCCTACCAAAGGGAATTTCTTGGTCAAATGCTGCTCACACTTTCTCTTGCTTTTGACATGCTTTGGGAAATACCCCAATAAACATATTCTTGTTTGTACTGCACGTATAAGTTCCCAAGAGTGCTTAATTCCAACCAACATGACCTGTTCTTCTAACTTGTTTCGGCTAGTTTGTTTAAAATTCTTGGGACTTGCTATTTCCCTTTGTATACTGGGTATAATAAAATATAGATTAAGGCGGTATGGTTAGGATTAAGTCATTTAAAAGAGGCAGAGGCGCCTCCTCTATAGTAAGAATCCTGATGTAAACGGGCCTGGGAAAATGGCTCTCAGTGGGTAAGAGAGCTTGTTCTGCAAGTGTGATAACCTGAGTTCAAAGCCTGGGTGTGACTTCATGTGCCTGGAACCCCAACACATGGGGTGTGAAGTAGGCAGATCTGTAGAACTTTTTGTCCAGTGAGCCTTGAAGAAACTGAGCTTGTGATTAAGTGAGAGACTCTATCTCAAGGCATTCAAATGGAGACCAGATAGGGGAGTGGGGGCACCTGGATTTCTCCTCTGACCTCCACATGAAAATGTGTGGATATACACACTAGGACACTCATGTACATGCAACACGCTCACACACACAGATACACAGATGATGTGGGAAGTCCTTCTGTATATGTGCTGCTTTTATTGGCTAGTGAGTAAAGCTACTTTGACCTATGGCAGAACATAACATAGCCAATTTTGGAAGGGACATAGAGGGAGAGTAGGCAGATTCAAAGTGATGCCATATAGCTGCCAAAGGAGACAGAAGCTGGAACTTTACCCAGCAAGCCACAGCCTTGTGGCGACACACAGAATAACTAGAAATGAGTTAATTTAAGAGTTAGTTAATAAGAAACCTGAGCTAATAGGCCAAGCAGTGTTGTACTTAATATAGTTTCTGTGTGATTAATCGGGTCGAGGGGCCAGGAAATGAAAGAGCAGTCGCCGCCTACACAGCTACACAGAGACACATAGACACACATGTAGATCCTGGGTGGGAGGAGCTTAAGTTCATGGTGAGCAGTGAGCTCACAGACATCCTTAGGTGATTGACAGTCTTTCCACCTGATTTGTAGGAATTTTATGATAAGGATCATGTTCACCTCTGTGCACCTGTGCCCACTGTAAGGTAGAAAGAAAGACATGCCTCCGGAACTCTGAGAATCAGTTCAAAATCAAGTGAGACAAGTGGACTTGAGCAGTTGTAGGGTCCCAGGGGTGGGTAATTTAAAGTGAATGTAGACATTAGCAAATGATTGGAAAATTCACCAAAACAGAAAGAGGAAAATGATTGTTCATGAGCTTCATTCATCATTGTGATGTTGGTCTGTAGGGAAAAATCACCCCTCCTTTTTTTCTCCCCCGGGCTATGAAGCAATAGAACAGAATGGCAAACCAGGATGGGTATGCGGACCAGCCACTTGATTGCTAATTGAACTTGAATTATTCTCCATGCCTATATTTATGTTCATAAGGGATAGCCATGATGTTGAGGAGAGTCTGAGAGGATAAAACAAGGGAAATCAGGGAGTCGCTGAGCAGAGGGCTTGATGATTAAGAACCATCCACCTTGTAGATGCTATTGTGTTTCCTTGCAGTCTGGCCCTTTGCCTTCAGATACACAAAGGACTTACTGACTGAGGATGTTGTAAGCTATTGGCTAGGCTAGAGAGGTCAACAAGGGTTACCCCTGCCATTTATCACTGTCTGAAATTATCCTCTTGAGCAAGAGCATCATGGGAAACACTTGCTCCTTGTTCTCTAAAATGTAACAACACCGTTTATTGTTGTTGTTACTGTCTTGTTAATGCCTTGTTTTGTCTTCCAGAGTTGCATAGCCTTTTGTGTCTCCCTTTCTGTACTGGGGGCTAGGAAGCTTAGGAGTGAATTTATGTTATGTAGAAGCTCTCTGATATGTAGGGCTTCACGGAATGCATTTCATATACCAGCCACCCTGCCGGCTATATCTTATCTTTCTTATATTCATCCCCCACCTGCTTACATTTTCTCCAATTTAATTTTATCTTGTATATATTTTGTAGGCAACTTCAAATTGCTTTTAGATCAAGGCACAGCAGAACTAAAGAAATAGAAGACTAAAAAAACTGATCTTGGAAGCGTCAGTGCTAAGGCGAATCCTCCTCCAAGATCTTTGTAATTTCCTTCTCTGCTCCTTTTCCCATGGACCTATCTCTCCCTCCGTCATTCATCTGTCCACCCACTCATCGCCCTTACCTGAAGATATGGGATTTGTATCCTTCCTGTAATATTAGGTTGTAATTTTTTTTTCTTTCATGATTAAAAACAAAATCAGAAGCCAGGTATGATGGCTTCTGCCTAAAATCCCAGCATGCAGGGGGAGAGTCACCATGAGTCTGAGGCCAGCCAGGGCCACGTAGTGAGTTCTACTTCAGTCTTAGCCACAGAGTAAGAACATTATCTAAAACAACACCAGACAAACAAACCGTAATGGCTGCCCTATCTTATCCTCTAATCATGTAGAGTGAACGTAACTTACTTAGCAATTCTTCTGCCATTAAACTTAAGTTTAGGACTGAGGAGATAACTTAGTTGAAAAAAATCTTAGGCAACTCTGCAAAAAGCCAGGCATGGCAGAAGGTACCTGTAGTAAAAGAGCTGAGGACAATGGGACAGGAGTATCCCTGGGACTTGCTCTCCAGGAAGTCTGGCTGAATTGGTGAGCTCCAAGCTCAATGAGAGACTGTTTCTACAAAGAAGTGGGGTACAAGTGAAGACCTTGACCCCTGGACTCCACATATACTCTACACAGCATGTGCTTCTGTACACATGTACATAAACCCCAAGGGTTTGTTTCCATGATTTTCCCTTTGCTGTGTGTAATGTTTATACAGGTTAAATTTTAGCTGTTCATTTCTAATATGTTCTCATAATTTTCTACTCTTTCAAAGACTAGCTTCATTGAGTGCTCTTAGCAATGTTTCTTCCCTATTAAAATAAAATAAAGGCTTCTAGTGATTTGTATTTGGCCTAGAGAGCTCAAATATTATTCCTTGAACCAGTTCTCTACAAGTTAAGGAACTTATAAAACATGAGATGAAAATACCACTTCCCTTGACATGGAGAGTTTTCTGGAGAAGCCGGTGATGAGCAGATAAGGCTCAACAATTAACCTTGGCATCAGCATCACACTGCTTCTTCCCCAAGTTTCTCAAGACACTATGTCTACATCTGATATGTCTGAGGAAGGGGGATAGTTTTTGCTGGTGCCCTTTTCTCGTGTGGTACCTGGGTTCACAAGGCTTCATCAAACCTTCCTCCCAGGCTGGATTCCTCCTCACCTGGCTTTCAATAAAAAATACAATCATCTCACATGGAAAGTTATTTTGAGGGTTTTTGAGTTGGAGATTTCTCCAGTTCAGTTGGCAAGGTGTGAAGGGCATTTAAAAATAGAACATGCTTGAGCTGTTAACTTTAATTAAGGATGAAGAGCAACATTTTAAATTTGTCTAAAAACTTTGTGTCTTCAGCTTCCCTGCCTTGTGCCCAGGCCTGAAGCTCTGTGCAAGCATCTGTAGGGATGGTTTTGTGTTGTGTCCTTCCTACACTTCCAGACTGCTATGGAGGCATGCTTTTAGCTCTCTCAAAATGACCATGTTTTCCACATTGATCGTTGTGATGTGAATCTCTGTGTTAGCAAGCATGGCTCTTCTTTGTGATGCTTTCCAAAAAACAAGCCAAGGTGACTTCAGACCCCAGCATCTGTCACCGTGATCACAAGGCAGAATTCCTGTCCTCATCTCCACACGGGGGAAGTAATTCACTCTTTACAGTGTTATCATGCAAGTGATCTGTAAGAGACGAGATAGCTTGCCAGTCTGCCAACAGACAGACAGACGAAGAGATGGCATGCTAATTCACGGACAGACGGACACTTAGGCATGCCATTCTACAGACAGAAAGAGGCTTAGCAGAAGTCTACTCCATTGCAAAAACTTGCTCTGAATTTGAGGGTTTACCCTGGGCATAGTGGATCAGACTCATGAGAAGGCACTTTCTCTTTCTTCCTCCCTCCCTCCCTACTTCCCTCCCTCCCTCCCTCCCTTTCTCCCTCCTTCTATCTTTCCCTTTCTCTATCTGTCCCTCTCTGTCTCTGTCTCTCTCCTCCTCTCTCTGTAGTATGCTGCTATAATTGTGCAGATGTACATACCTTTTTTGAATTCCCAGGAATTCCCAGAGAAGGATGTTAGGTGTCTTACTCTGCAGCTTTCCACCTTCTTGCCCTGAGGCAATGTCACTTACTACAAGATGTTTGCTCTTTCGGCATGACTGGCTAGCCAGAGAGCTCTGAGGATCTGCTGGTCTTTAACTACTAGCACAGGAATTACTTTGGCTCTGCAGCCTGATCCATGCCAGGTTTTTCCGTAGGTGATGGATATGCAAACTGGTCCTCATGCTGGCCAAGCAAGTGGTCTGACCCACAGAGCCATCTTGCTTGTCCCCTCACATCTCTGTTGATGTATGTCTCTGTTAGCATCCACAGACTTTGGTCATCCCTGCATCAATAGACAAGTTAAATGGCTGACTGAAGTGGAGAGCTAGATAAAATCAAAGCCATAATTTGAGTCAGACAGAAAGTTTTATAATCTGTTTTTTCCCCTATTTGAATATTTTGCCTAGAGCTGAAGAAAGGGCAATGAACATGTTTATCTTTAAAGATTAATTGAAGGCATAAACATAGTTAGGCCTGAAGACTGTGGCCTGCGTATGAATCTCACCGCCCACAAATAACCACCCCTTTTGTTCCTCCCAGACAATTATACTCCCATCCTGGAACTCATTGCTGTGACCAGCTCTGTTTACTCCTACAGAGTATAAATGGTGACTTTGATCCACTGTGTGACCATCATGCTTGCTTTCCTCCCACCAGCTGAGAATGACATGCAGTTATGCAGCTGGTGTGGGAATGGCGCTTCTTAAAGGTTAGCAATGGTTAAACAAGTACCCTTAGAAGATGTCATAATTAATTAATTGATAATACATTCATTAATTGGTTAATTAGTACACTGATTAATTGATTCATAAATACATTAATTACTGTATTCCTTCTGAAGCTGAGCACTTCCATGTAATCAGATAATTCATTCATTTTTGCCTTTTCTGCCTCTGCGATTCAAATCTTTAAACGCATCGTCTTCAAACACCCTCTACTATACATTCAAAATCACACGGAGCAGTAACAATGCTGATTCTTCAATCTTCTCAGTATCTTTTTCTCCACACTAAGTTTGTGGTACTGATGGGAGGGAAAGGAGTTTTATTTCTGCTTTGGCAAAGTCAAAGTTGAGAAGGATGAGACCTTGGTAAACTGTATCCAGAGAAAATACCTGGACCAAGTCTTACTTTCTCAATGGACACAGACCAGTATATCAACAGTCTCTGTAGTAGAGGGCCTAGTTTGGGGCTTCCTGCTCCTAATATTGTACCTAGGGAGAGACTTGATCCAGTTCGAGAAACTACTTCAATTTAAGGTAGCTCTTTAGACGTTTAGGCTCAGTCAAGCAAGGCTGGTGCTGCTATTTCCAGGGTATGGGATGCTAGTGTGTGCTGGGCACTGTGCAGGAGGTGGTGGCCAGGTCTTTGAAGCCAAAAGCTTGAGCTGTCATGGGTAGAAGCATTGAAGGTGTGTCTACCTCTGGGCCCAGGCTAACTTTATCTGCTATATCTCACAATACTAGGTGTGAGCTTTTGCACTTTGCAGTGTAGCTACGCTTTCCAGTGGCCCAGGCAGGTTCAGACATCACCCACTTTCAGGAACCTAAGTTCTCACCCCTTCCTGTCAGAAAATGAGCTTTTTCTTGGGAAACTTTGAAATACTAAGAATCCAACTAAATATTCTTTTGTAAGAGTGAATCTGAGGACTACCATCTGTGTAGGCCATCTTTAGAATTCCAGTATGGCTCCCGCATGCATCTCTGTCAACGGTGTGATTGCTTTGCGCCTGATCTCTTGCAAAAGAATGAAGAGAAAAGCATGCAGATAGCTAATCAACCTCCACCTGTCTTCTATCTGTTCAGAAGGTAAACTCAAGGGACCAAGATGTAATAAACAAATCAGAAAGCTCTAAATGTGACAGAGAGGAACTTACTGTTTCTTCACACTTCATTCTCCAGAATCGACCCAGTGTTTATCATTTAAAATTTATTTGTGAGGAAACAGCCCTCCCACTGGATGCCTGCCTTGGTTTCTCTACAGTGATACTGGGACATAACTCAGATTCAGTTTCCCTGGTCCTTGATACTCTTGACTCCTCTTGAATTCCCTTCTTTTATCTCCATCACTCTCAGGTCCTAGAACATCACTCAGGGCTAGCCCAGCCCTTCAGTGATCTAGGGAGGACAGTGCTTGCCTGGTCATGCTGTGTTATAAATTGTTCCGAGTGTCACGAACACCGGGAAAAAGATAACCGAGTTAATGTATGCCATCCGAGTCCCTCTATAACTCATTACTTCCTAAGCAACAGGACAGGGTGTTAGCTTGACTTATTGGTAGATTATGAAAAACATAAACAAATATTTGAGGAAAATTTTTAAAAGAAGAAATCTTCTTTCTTCTTTGTCAACCCCGCCACACTGTTACCCAATGTGAAGAAGACGCATACAGGATTGATTAGATGTACACTCAATGGCTAATTTGAAAGAGCGCTAAGCTACCGTGAGGGCATCCTCAAGGCAAGTCTCCATCACAAAGTACATGTGAGGCCTGCACCGTCATTAACCTGTGGGACCCTCCTAGCTCTGCCTTGTAAACAGGGAGTAGGGCACTGATATTGTATAATTCTATAAGGATGTCACTTCACAGACAATGTGATAAGAACAAAGAGACCTTCCATTATGCGTAATTTGGTTTTTAGTATAAGGATAAACCTTGATATTTAGAAAATAACAGAATCATGTTACTCCCTATATAGCCATTTGAAGTTAATTAGGCAGTGAATCTTAATTACCAACATTAGCTGAACCTGCAAAATAAAATGAGAGAGTTTCTGCATGCTGTCTGCCATTGTCTGTGACGTGCATAGTCAGAGTCAAATACTCATGGTGTTGGTCAACAGCCATGAACTCTAGGGTGTTTTAAATCAGGGCCATGTTTTCAGCCCAGGAGGACACAGTTTCCAGATTGAAAGTAAGACCCAGTTTTGAACTGGTGAGCTCTCGGCTTGATGGAGAGACCCTACCTCAGTTAATAAAGTAGAGGAGAGACAGGAAGAATCCTCATTGTAAGACCCAGGCCTCCACATGCACACACATGTATTCATGTTCACCGGTAACGTGTGTCCACTCAAAGACAAAGACACAAACACACAAGTGCATCACACACGTGTGAGAATGGAAGGAGACAAAGAAAATTGTGTATTTGCAAAATATCTTGGTTAGAACTGTGAAATGCCCAGCACTAAAGCCTTGCACCATAGACTAACACATATTTCAGTCTCCAGAGTTCAGTGCAGCATTTACTCACTCCCTTCTTCACTATGTAGAGCAAGGGGATCTAAAGACCAGACATTTGTACTCTCTTGTCTCCTTTTTCGCTATAAGAAAAACAGGACTTAACGGGGTCAATTATTTTGCCTAAAGCCATGGAGCAGCTAGTAGCAAACCCGAACTGGAACGCTGTCTTTTGACTTCAATGTATTAGGAAATGTCCTGTGTTTTATTTCATGAAATGGATGTACTCAAAAAAAAAAAAAAAGCCACTGTGCATTGAAGGAAAGCTATTTCTAAAGGTTAGTAAAGTTAACACAAATGATTTCTCCAAATGGCTCCTAAACTCTTTGATGCAGGTAAAAATGTCTAAGTGGGTCCTGGTAATCTTTCATTTTGCCATTGTCCAGGCACAGTTTCTATCACAGTATCTGGAAATAAGGTAATATGTCATTTAAACAGAATTTGGTTTTTTCTGAGACTCTCAAGGAGAAAAAAAATATTGGTAAAATTTAGAAATGACATGATTGGGTCTATACCTTTACATGACACAGCTAAGAGGTCATCTGCTGTTAGAGATGGAAGCCCGTCCTTTGAAAAAAGGCTCAGGCAGGACGATAGTGAAAGACGATGTATCCTTGAGTCTAGAGTCTCCCTGGCCCTGTTCCTCCAGGTGCAATGCTGAGTCACTTCTGGGCCCCGCCTTTCAAGGATGACATCATGGAAGAGTTAGATACTTCCCTAAAAACAACTGTGGACATCATTGCGCTTGAAATGGGAAAAGAAAATATTATCATGGTGGGACACGTTGGAATGTTTTGAGGAGAGAGGCACGGGAGTTTTATGAAGTAGCAATGTTTGACAACGGAAACTATGAGCGTGGCATCAGGACATCACTCGTTAATTAGTAAGTACTTGCTTACAGTCCAGGGCATGCCAGGCTTCACGTTATTAAGTATACAGGGAAGGATTACCCAACAGGTGATCGACAGGTATATAGGACAGGATTAGTCAACAGGAGATCGACAAGAGACTCCTGTACCTGCCCTGCATGTGGCCCTTGGCAAAAGCAGATGCACAGGCCACTTCAGGGCTGCTATGTGTGTACATCTGGGAATGTAGCTAAATATTTGTAATGTCCTGTAACCTTCTTCCTTGGGCTTCTGCTTTAAGGAAGCATGAGAGGTCCTTTGCTCTTATTTCTCAAAGCCCCCATCTTCATTTGAGGCACAGAATCCAGGAAGACTGTACATTAAGCTGAGAAGGTCTAGGTAGCTTAGATTTCACCCTCTAGAGTAGCTAACTACAACCTCAGAGCCAGTGAAATAGTCAAAATAACAGCTTTGGTGGCAATGGGGAGATGATAGACAGCAGTGAGGAGAGGGTTTCAACAATTTGGAATTGCTTCTAAATTTCTCATCCGTCTTTTCACTCTATAAGATCATCCTATGGGATGGAAAATGTATAGGGCATGTGATAGCTGACACAGGATATGGATATGGGTGCTGTTTTTTCTCTTTCCATAAAGGGAAAGAGAAAAGGCTTGGAGTGTGTCTCTTCCCTTCCGACATTCATGTTCCCTTCTACTAGTGCAGAAGCCATTGGCTTCATTAGTATTTCATTAGTGTGAGGCTGGTGCCTCTTTCATTTTAACGTTAGTGCGGATTGCCTGGAGGTCTGGTGAAAAAAAAATAGAGTGATGGCTGGAGATCCGCCCTCAGAGGATCTGATTTAGTGGATCTGGTGGAGGCCCAATAGCTGCATATTTCCGACAGGTATCCCTGTTTAGCAGGAGACCACAGCATGGACCTCACTGCTTTCGGCAAAATTTTCTTCCTCTTTGGCTTTTCAAGTGAGCTGGAGGATGGTGGGTTCTACATTTTGCTTTCCATTCCAGGGGATCAAACTCACCTTAAGTGGCCCTGCTCACCCTTGGGGAAGCAATGTCTGCCTGCACAAAGAGAGGACCTGGAGGCATGTGCGATTGGCCCAAAAGCAAGATGAAAGGAAGCAAAGCTAAGGATCCAGCTGCCACGCTTGGTTCCACACGAGTGTAGAAGAGACAGAAGGAACTTTGAAAGTGGGTTAAAGTCTGTTCAACTTCATCCAGGCTATTGAGAAAGAAGATGAAAAGAGAGAAAAGAGATGCCTTGGAGACTTAGCTATCTATGATAGAGAAGAGATAGAAGAAATAAATTTGGTTGCAGAAAGAAAAGTTATTTAAAGTCTGGAAAATGCGAGCATTGAAGGATGGGAGGCGTGGCAGGAAGCATGTGGTCTGGGCATGTTGACTCTTACTGACTTCTGTAGCCACACATGCTTTGACATCTGGAAATTGGCTGAAGGGGATTTTTAAACAGAGACCGATGGAGATGATGGGCAAGATGACCCATAAGACAAAAGCCCCTTAAATCTACAGACTGTGAGAGGAAGGATCAGAAGCCATGAATGTGGAGGGAAAAATGTGCTTGAGAATCTTGCTATGAGTGGAGAATAAACAGTCTCAAGGAAACCAGGGATGAAGGTGGATCTGATGTATAGATGTGGGTAAGCCAAATCTGAGACAGAGTCCCTGGACAGAGACCACATAGTTCACTCTTTGCTTCTGGAATGCACAGTTCAAAATGGAGAGAAACTTTCAGAGGGGCTATGCTAAAGAGAGTGTCTAAGACTTGGAAGAGGGCAGGATATGGCACTCGTCTCTCCTGGAGAGGCTTGCAATAGACATTTATTTTCTTTCAAGAAACCAGAAAGTCATAGTTCCGCTCTCAGTAGGAGATGTCTTCACTGGCATTAGATCTCAACCCTGCTGTTACAAGCATGGATCTGGAGCCAGAAGGCATAAGCTGAGATTTCCAGGTTTTTATATCCCAGAACAAAGAATTGGACTAGGCACACGTGTACAGTGCTAGAAGCCGAGTTAATTTATTAAGAAAGAGAGAAGCAGTCTGGAGAAAGGAGATAGGACAGAGCTAGAAATCTAAGGTTAAGAACTTGGATGGTCCCTCAGCCACAAGTATGGTTAGTTTTTATGAGTCATTTACCCTCCCCTGTCTAGAGATGTAGGCTTCTCTTGAGATGCTGTGTTCTCTTACTGGTAGTTTGAAGCTAGGGGAGAGGTATCAAGTCTTTGGTTGCTGTTTTGTTTTGTTTTGTTTTTTGAGACAGAGACTCTGTGTAACAGACCTAACTACCCTGGAACTAGCCCTGTAGGCCAGGCTGGCCTCTACCTCCCCAGTGCTGGGATTAAGGACATGTGTCACCACTGCCAGGCACTGATTTTTTTCATACATTAACCTTGATGCCTCTGAAATCTCTCTCTGCCCTATTTTCCTGCCACACTGGGTAGACAGTATGGGCATCTACAAAAGTGAGCCCGCCTTTGTGACTGTTGGATGAAGATAGCACCATAAACTGTGCACTCTCTGACTCATGTCTGAAGATCTGGGACCAGCTCTGTACACGAGAGCTACCTCAGAATGGTGGTGGAGATTGGCCTGTGTCATCTGCCAACTCTGTGTAGGAACTGATGTGCTGCTGTAATTCTTTTCCAAATCTCATGGAAATGGGGTTAAGAAAGTTGGATTTCCAGTCCTGCCATGCCAGAGAGGGGCAAACAGCTATCACTGTTTAGAATAAGATGGTCCCACCTCCCAGTGAGCAGCATCTGGCTGAGACAGAAAATGTGAAATGGAAAAACGTTTAATCATGTTTGGGCAGACTTAAGACATAATTACATATGCTATGTTTCAAACAACCACGTTTATCTTTTGTTTCTATATGCCTGAAATGGGTCTCAATATGCTGAAATTCAAGCTTTAGCAGGGTTACCATTGCCTAGAGTTGGCTGCAGGGAGAATTCTTTACCTTCCATAGCTTAAAGAGGCTGCCTATACTCAGTACCTCTTGTTTTCTTCCTCTGTCATCCAAACCAGCAACATAAGGCTAAGTCCTTCCTCCACTGTCATCCCCCTGCTTCAGATCCCTCCTTCCCGCCCACAGACTTTGACTGTTACATTGGGTCCACCCGGGCAATTAAGGATAATTTCTATTATACTCTGATTCTACTTAAAATTTCAAAGTCCCTTTTCCCCATCAGGCTCCAGAAACTTTGGGGGATCACTATTTCTCTCACACAGGCTCCAGAGAGTTTGGGGGATCACTACTATTTCTCTCACACAGGCTCCAAAGGGTTTGGGGATCACTATTTCTCTAACAAAGGCTCCAGAGAGTTTGGGGATCACCATTTCTCTAACACAGGCTCCAGAGAATTTGGGGGATCACTATTTCTCTAACACAGGCTCCAGAGAAATTTGATTTCCATTCTCTAGCCTTTCAGTGGAAGATTTGTTTAGATTTCACATCCTTTGGAATGTGGAATGGGGAGATCAACATTAAGATGGGACATTTTCACATCCGTGTGCAATGCACTTTTTGTCATGCAGTACTCAGATGGCATGGCTGGAACCTAATTTGAAATGAGATATAGAATCATGATGAATTCTCAGCTTCAGTGAGGCTTGTTTAGCTAATGTTCTATTCTGGCTCATTGTAAGGACTTCTGGGTAAATACTTGAATTGTTCATGTCATAGGGAGGAGAACAAGGGGGCCCTTCTATGCACCAGTGGTCTTCTTCTCTAGGTATGCCTGCTGACCAACTACCTGGCCTTTGACATAATAGTTTAAGAGAATCTGGAAATGAGAGAGAGGGGGCTTTTCTTCCTATGTCAGAGAAGGCATGCTCTCTTCCCTGTGAACAGAGAACACTGTGTGCAGAAACGCCTGTTTCTTTCTTTCTTTTTTTCTTTTTCTAGAACTCTCTTTGGGCCCCTACTCTTATGGCTGCTGAGAGCTGTGTTTCTCCTTCTCTTCTTAGTGCACCAATCAGTGAAAGGGGAGCTAGCGGGCTAATATGATGTAGGTGTGTCTTCTATCTATCTGATGATTTCATTGGATAATTAATAAAGAAACTGCCTGGCCCATCTGATAGACCGGCCCTTAGGTGGGTGGAGTAGACAGAACAGGAAGAAGGAAGTGAGGTAGATGGCTCAGTCAGATGCCACGCCTCTCTTAAGTTAGACAGACTGCTGTGCCTCTCCTCAGAGAGATGCCAGACACGATGAAGCTCCAGCCCAAGATGGACATACGCTAGAATCTTTCCGGTAGGACACCACTTCGTGGTGCTACACAGATTATTAGAAATGGGTTAAAGCAAGATGTGAGTAAGAGGCTGAAACTAATGGGCCAGACAGTGTTTAAAAGAATACAGTTTCTGTGTAATTATTTCGCGTGTAAAGCTAACGATGTGGGAGCCGGGCGGGATGAAAAGCAGGCCTGCCCGCAGCTCAATCACTACAATAATACTCCATTTATCCACTGTCTTCACATGGTACGCTGCCTGTGAGTGGGTAAGAAACCATGGGAGTTTGTCTACGACCCCATTAGGAGAAAGAACTTGAGAAGGACACGCATTGGTTCTCAGGTCTCAGTAATAGTCTCCAAATTGGTTTTATCAAGAAACCCCAGGTGACTGGTTCTCATACAATTTCTAGAATTAGTAAAGACTTCGCATTCCCCCTTTTTACTACTATTTCTTAAAATTACTTTGAATCGTAAAACTGAGCAGGTAGAAGAATGAGTTCTTGGCCCCTGAAGCCTTCATGACACCTGGGACAGAACTGCAAGGATTTTTAGGAGAGGCAAACAGAATGTGTTACAACACTTCCCCTGTTTTCACCAAACCTGTGACCTGCGTTACTATCCACACCTTTTCACATATATATATATTCACATTTATGGAGTGGATGCTGTAATCATTTAAGATAATGTTTTAAAAATTATTGGGATTACGTGGAGCCACAGGTGGATGGGTGGGATGTATCACATTGCTGCAACACATGTGTGGCAATCAGAGGACCACATTTTGGGGTAAGTTCTCTCCTTCTACTTTTGTGTCAGTTTTGGGGATCGAACTCAGGTCTCCAGGCTTGTGCAGTAGACACTTCACCTTCTAAGCCAGCTCACAAGGCCCTGGAGGTTGTGTTCTTCACTAATACGATCCTCATTCGAAGTGGCAGATGGCCGCAATGCACCTGCCTCCGCATTTAAAGAAGAATCTGAATCACAGTGGGAAGGTCGGCAGCCTAAGAGGTCTTTAAAGATCTGTGGTCAAATCTGAAGAGTTCGTGGCAAACAGTCGGACCAATAGATTAAAAAATGTTCTAAGCAGGCAAGGAGTTTCTTAACTGGAAAATTGAAGTTCTGTCTATGAAAGTCTTACTAATACGTACGGGTTTTAAATGTCATTGTCTTTTACCTATTTCTCATTGCAATCATTTTAGCTTATATAGGACACACTACCAAAGAGCCAGGAGCAGAGAATTGTGTTTTTGTGTCCTAGTGCATAGCTGGCAGCCCTCTCTCTTCTGTTCACCTGAGGGGGTGTATACCTTTATTGGACTGTGCTGTTTCTGAGCGTTCTGCTCACTGTGCTGTTTCTGTCCAGCTTTGTTTTCTGTTTCTTTTTTGAAAAAAAAAAAAAGCCAGTCTTGGGTAACATTTGTTACCCTTTGGTACATCCCTCGGGCTAGTCGACCTTGGAGACAGGGTCACTGGATAAATACACAGAGGGGGATATTGTTATGACAGTCCAACCTGTTGATCCCCTGAGCATTTGTGCTGTTGTCTGAATTCAGTGTATTTTTTCAGCCTGTTTTTCCTTTTGATGGAACAAGATGCTTTGAACTCTTTGAAACACTCATTTCTGTTTGTTCAGAAATGATTAGCCTAGACCAGCTCTCGTTTATAATCTTTTCCAGTCACCAAAAGAATAGAATTAAAACTGACCCTCTCCTCCCCTCCACATCACCATTTTATTTTCTTCTCTACCAGCTAAAAATTGAGCAGAAGGATTTTTTTTATTTGTATGTATAAATTTGGGGGCTCAAGTACAAAAACAAGTAGCTTCTGCATTGATTCAACTTTAAAATGACATCCCAGAGGAGCGTTCTGAATTGGATCACATTTTAAAACCCTTGGCCACTTTCTCCCTGTCTTCCATGTCAGATGCTTCTTTATTAGCGGCTGGGTGTTCCGGTCTCTCTCTTCTCCCCCAGTGCTTTTTGCACATTCTTTTTCATAAGCTGCAGATTTACTGAAATACAGTGGCACGAGCCTGGCTGCATAAAGATGCTATGGGCTGTTTCATGTGGCCACCGTTCTCAAGTGCTTTGATTTGATCTTTTAAGGCACAATATAGTGTGCGGGCAAATTAAAGGTGAGCTCTTCTTTCTGTGGAAGGGAAAAACACACATACCGTTTCTCTACTTTATTTCCCTTCCTTGTTGACTCTATCTCCGACTTCCCATAGCTACAGAAATGCTTGAGGTCGATTAGCTGTTGATTATTTCTGAGACCTCAAGGCCACACAGCTGGGGAAAGCAGGAAGATTCCAGAGCATACTATTTAGTACTGGTGGTCTTTGGTCCTGGAGCTGACTTCACTTTCCTCCTGAAAAGACAGAAACAGTTTGTATTTAACTGATTGAAGGGACACACAGGATCCTTGACTGTAGGGCTCTCAGGAGTAGGACATTTTTTCTCATGCAAATTGCTCAAGCGGCAGCTCAAGCGGCAGGTGTGACTCCCGGGAAGGAAAGGGAATCATGGTATTTCTGAAGGGAGCTGTTTGAAAGCCATTTCCCCAAGCTCTTCATTAGCCCATTCAGCGTGTCTGAAGCACTTTTGCTGGGTCAGGAATGTTCTAGTCCCAGAGATACAGAAAAGAGACAAAAGTCTACAAACAGCCTTGACTCTCATGGCTCACATCTAACCAGTGTCTTAGTATCTGATTTGTTGCTATTATGTATTTGAGGTGCCCATTTATCAGATCGCTCTTTCTGTAAGCGATAATTTTGTTGGTGGAACAATTGTTATTGTTTTACAGGGAGCTTAGAACCCGTCTGACACCATGGTCAGCAAGTCATGTTATTTGTTCTGAGATATCCACCTACTGGGCTGGCTTCATAATATCTACTCTGTGTAATTAATGTACACAGACCTGGAATTTTCACTTAGGACTGTTTGCGTCTCTATGCTGTCCACACAGGCTTACCTTTAAAGCTGTTGTCTTAGATTTGAGTTTTAAGCAAATAATTTGAAGTGAAAATGGAAATAGCATTGTTTTTGTATCAGATGAGTTCAAAATAAATTAGCTTTCAATCGGAGAGAAATATTTATTTGTGTTTGAAGGGCCATTGGGAGGTGGTAAATTAGAGGAACAAAGTTCAGGGCAAACTGGGACACATTTTGTCACTTTTTGAGCTTGCTTGCTGTTTGTGTATCTGTTGCTGTTGAAGCATTACAGAAAAACATTGTTAGCAACTGTCTTTGGTTCTTTATACTTAACCCAAGAATACATAGTAGACAATTGGCTGATGTTTTTGTCAATGGATTTTAGCTTTTATTGCATTTATTTCAGTGGGAAGTACAGGCTTTAGCTTAATGAGATACATTCATAATATTGACTATTAATTGACAGACATTGTGGGAAATAAGTCGCTGCTGACCACATAGACAAGCACGAGCTGTGGAAACTGTTCCCCATCTTTGACTGAGAATCCATATCAACACTGGCTCACATTTTCCTGTAATGTTCAGCTGTCTACCGGTTTTAAGACAAGTGCATTTTATTCAAGAGGTTTCAAACAGAAGTATTTCAGATTTCTTTATTTGTAAATATTTGCATTTATATAATGAGATACTGTGGATTTTGGGGCACAAGAGGAAGCAAATTCTTCAGGTTTCATGGACACCTATGCAAATAATCTGACACTAAGTTTAAACAATATTTTTACTCTGCATTTTGATTCCAATCTGTTCAGTGAAGTCAGGAGTGGCATTTTGGTGTTTTCTACTTATGACATCTTGGTGTGTATGTGTGTGTATGTGTGTGTGTGTGTGTGTGTGTGTGTGTGCACTTATGTGCATGTGGGGGGGGGGAAGGTACATGTCAATGTGTGTGTGTATGCACTTATGTGCGTGGGGGGGGGTACATGTCAATGTGTGTGTGCCTGACTGTGGGATTCAGGGATTGACATCACAAGTCTTCTACACTTGCTCTCAGCCTAATTTTTGAAAACTTTAATAGAATGTGTTCTTTGACAGTTTCATGCATCTCTTTCTTTCCCTCCCTCCTTCCCTTCCTTCCATCCTTCTTTTCTTCCTTCCTTTTTTTCTTCTTTGAAGCCCATTGAGTCTATCCAGGATTACTAGCACGACCATGGGTTTGGAAGAGCCCATCAGGCTATAATGGATAGTTCCGTAACTAGTTACCTTTCTGAGATAGGACTTCTTATTGAGTCTGGAGTTTGTTGATTCAACTAGACTGCCTGGCCAGAGAGCCCTAGAGATCATCCTGGTTTTCACATCGCCAACCCTGACATTGTTGGCAGGCATATGCCAAGTTTTTCTGTGTGTGCTGAGCATCAAATCTGGGTCCTCATGCTTATATGGCGAGCCTTTTGCAGGTGGAAACACTGCCCCAGACTTTTTGACTGTTGGCTCTTGCTAGAGCTAATGACGTTTTGAATTCCCGATGCATTTTATATCTTCAGATTAGGATTCTATTTCCTTCTCCTTTCTACTTTCCTCATTTGATCTCTTGACTGTGGTCCTTCTTTTGCTGGCTTTTATCATGGCTGCTCATGTAATACTGACAATATTAGGAAGTCAAAAAACCATGTGTTTGTTTCATGATTCTGACCACATGCTAGCTGAGATTTTAATGTTGTCAGCAGAGGTAGAGATCCCTTGAAATGTGCAAATACGCTGGATGGTGGCACACGCCTTTAATCCCAGCATTTGCGAGGCAGAGGCAGGTGGATCTCTATGAGTTCAAGGCCAGCCTGGTCTACAAGAGCTAGTTCCAGGACAGGCTCCAAAGCTACAGAGAGACTCTATCTCAAAAACCAAACAAACAAACAAAAAAGTGCAAATATGTCTGACACACTGGAAAATTGCTGAGGATACCTGGGGGTACTAACAGCAGCTAATTACCAGGAGAGTGTCATGTGAGGCAGTCCTGCTGTGTGACTTGCGCACATGCTCCCATTGCATCCCCACAGAGGCCTACCCGAGAGGCAACCCTGAACAAGGGAGGATCAATACTGTGCTTGTGGATTTCCCTGTTTGTAAATACCAAGTCAGAGTTAATATGCAGGTCATTTAAACTCTAGACCTACGGATTTTCTACACCAGAAGAAAGATAAAAATTCATATGCAGGGAAGCCAGGGGCAGGCTGGATAGATGTTAAAGAAGTCATCACAGAGGCAACACCTATATACCCAAGTGAAATATTCTCTTGACATTCCAATGCCATAGACATTACTCTGCTGTTGCAGGTGTAATATGACAGCTTCACACATCTTCCTTAATCAGATTAGCTAGGCCATACAGCATTACTAATTATAATTAGTTATTTAATCAAGTAGTTGGAATGACCCCACTTCCCTACATACTGCATGGCTTAGTACCACTCAAATTTATACACCCCGCCCCCGAATGTGGACCTCTTTTGCATTTTCCTTCTCCCAGTTGACTTTGAAAGTTGTCGCTTGCTTCTTATATAGTTTGTTCTCAGATTTGGAAACAGCTCATCTGTAGTGAGGGGCTGTGGACAGGCTTCCTGCCACCTGGCTCCTAGCCACCCAGCTAGCTTTACCCGAAATAATTACACAGAAACTGTATTCTTTTAAACACTGCCTGGCCCATTAGGTTCAGTCTCTTATTGGCTAACTTCTCACATCTTGCTTTAACCCATACCTAATAATCTGTGTAACACCACGAGTGGTGTCTTACCAGGAAAGATTCAGCATGTCTGACCTGGTGGCTGGCTTCATCACATCTCTCTCCCTGAGGAGAGGCACGACAGTCTGTCCCAGAGAGGAGAGGTGAGGAATTGTCTGAGCCATCTACCTCACTTCCTTTTTCCTGTTCTGTCTACTCCACCCACCTAAGGGCTGGCCAAGGCAATTTGTTTATTAGCCAATGAGAATCCTCCATCACTCATCTAAGCCTCCCATTGCACAGGACACCACTATGTCTTCTTCGGGAGACTTAAGTGTTTTCCAGTCATCTGGGTGCTGGGTGACAATGGTTGGACCTAGTTTCTACTTCTCTTTTTCACTTGTAGGTATCAAGGAAACTTTAGAACATGTCGAGTGTTCTGAAAAGTGTATTCCAAGAGCAGAAACCAGCTGTGAGCACTCAGAGCCTGTCTTAGTCCTTTCTGGAAATCGATGTCCCTTAATGCTTTATTTCTGTGTTGCGCTCCTTATTGTGCTTTCTTGGGATGTGAACTGAAGGCATGCTTTCTTTTTAATTTTCTTTTTTTCTTTTTTTTCAATTTCTCACCTATAGCTTTTAAGCAGAAGAGAGTATATCTGCCCTGCCACGATATTCTGAACCTCAACAACACCCTAGTCCTGAATCGTAGATCTTCAGTCTCTACTGCTTCTCTGGAAGCAACGGACCTACCTCATATGAGCTGTGAATGTGTGCCTGCCTCAGCTCTCCAGAGGCAGGCAAGTGCTAGAAGTGTAGATGACAATGCAGGAGATTGCTGTTTTCTGGGAGCTAGAACCTCCATGGCAAGGGACCTCACAGTCTGTGTGTCTTTGAGAGTGTTACCAGAAAGCAATGACTAAGAAAAGAATACCCAACCTGATTGTCTGCAGCAACATCTCTTGCACTAGGTTGCAGACTGAATGAAGAAGACAGAAGGAACTGAGCACAGGCTTCGATCTCACTCTCTCTCTTTCCTGAATGTGGATGGGATGTGACTAGCTACCTCAACTTGTGGCTACCGTGACTGTCCTAGCTGGTTCACCACGTGCCTTTTTAAACTGTAAATCAAAGTGAATCCTTACTTCCTTAAGTTGTTTGCCCCTAGGTGTCACGTCGTGGCAACAGGGAAGTAACCAGTAAGGTTCAAGTGGGATCCTGTGCACAGTGAGCCTGTGTCACAAGTGCCTTTTCATTGGGTTCCTGGTTTCTGCCTCCTACCACACCAATGCATAGACTTTAGTACATAGGCTTCAGTCTAAAAGGCCTGCTCCTATGCTTTTAATCCTCAAAAGTGACTGCAACAGACGTTGTGACTGACATTTACTGAAGGTGAGTGAGTGGTTATGGTGCAGTGCTTGGGATAACTAGAACCTGAACATTAGCTATAATTTTAATAACGTAAAAATCCTTTGGCCTCATTTCTCTACCTTAACTTTTACAAACCTCTCCTATTGATTTTGTGGTATATTTCAAATTACCCTTTTGCCATTGAAGTGGGGTTTTGTGGAGAAACTAGGATTTCTATCTAACAGGCAACACTAGAGTCCATGGTAACCTTGCGCTCATACTTCACGCTTTAACTACTTTCTTTCTTTCTTTCTTTCTTTCTTTCTTTTTCTTTCTTTCTTTCTCTCTCTCTCTCTCTCTCTCTCTCTCTCTCTCTCTCTCTCTCTCCCTCCCTCCCTCCCTCCCTTCCTTCCTTCCTTCCTTCCTTCCTTCCTTCCTTCCTTCCTTCCTTCTTTCTTTTTTACTCCTCAAATGAACAGTTGTCTCAGTGTGTTAAAGAAGAAGCAGTGATTAGCCTTAATAGGGATTTTGCTCATGGTTCTTGCTATAGAAGGTTCACATAGCTTTTTGAATCTTGGGCCATACTTTCCTCCCATTCTCTGTTTTGAGCACCAAGTCCTCTTTGAGCCTTCGTGGATTTTGTTTGCTGCTCAGAGCAGCTTGTGGATAGAGGCTGCAAGGCAGTGAGTTTGGGGAATAAAACAGGCCATTTGCAATCAACTACTCCCATTACATCTGAGATGAAATGGCTATTCATATCAGCCTCCTCTGATAAAAATAATGTGATTCCTGGCTGATAAGATCCTTCCTAATTAAGACAGAAAACACCTCCCATGTCTGGAGACCCGCTTCAGGTGCAGGAATGCCAACTTCATGCCATGCTCTGATACAAACAGGATGGTTAACTGTCACTAGTCTCTACAAATTGAATGTTCATTGGTTGGCATTAGCATTGGGTGTAGATGATAGGAGCTCCTGTTCTCCAGACAAGGGTCAAGACCCCTTGTGATAAGCAGAAAAATTTTATTTTCCATCATGAGGAAAGACCATATGGTTGAAAAGAAGCGTGATATATCAGAAGGCATGTTAGGCAATGATCAGAATGTCTGTCCCTGTAGTGAGGAATATATTTACGGTTTCCAGAAGTCCCTCCCTCAGTACATTGCTTGTAGAAGCCTGCCGCTTTCCGAGCTCTAATTCAGAAATGTATAACTTTAGATTTCACTTCCCCTTTTCACACCAGGACAAACTCCTAAGGCTTTTGGCACTCAGGGTATATTCACAGCCCAGGAATCCCTTCCTCCATCTGCTCCTCCATCACCAAGGTTGCGAGCTCTCTGTCCTATAAGTCAGAAAGCAGGAATGGCATTTCTGTTGCTCTTTCCTCTTTTTCAGCACCCGGAAAAGGTTGACATTTTCAGTTTGTCTCATCCCACCCCCGCCCTTTAAAGTAATTAGCCTCAAACACCAAAAATATTGTTCTTTAAATTCCCTTCTGTGTCTTTAAAAAAGTATTTTATCTGTGAGACTATGACTCTGCCGTAAGCACCCTTTGTTCCTGGTGACACCACCCCCAGTCTATTGCAGAATAAACCCCTCCTGGAAGCCAGTTTTTAGACAAACTCCTTCATATAGGTACACCAGATGTTCTACTTAGGATAGAAGCTTCTGGAATGCATCTTCAAAGGAAGCCATGGTTTTCTTTCCCATGAGAAACAGCTCTTCTCAATACAACGACCCATTTGCTTCCTGAGGAGCCATGCTCTTAGCTATTAGAAACCTTGTGCCAAGGATGCTCTTGAGGCATGATGGAAGTCAGTAAACATCCTACGTAGAAATGAAAAGCAAAGCGAGTTTCTGATTCCATCCCACCAGTGCTCAATCAAGGGCCCCTGTCACTGGATCATTTCTGAGTCTGTACTCATTTCTACTGCTCTAACATTCTGTGCTTCTATGCCATGGCTTTCAAAACTCAGCAAAAATCTTCACAACAAATGAACAATTTACTATTTATTAGTTGAAAAAATGAAAAATAATAGTAGCAATTCGTTGTTAGATTAAGTCATTTATCTGGGGCACTGCAATCTATTCTAGGTTATAAAAAATACCCCAATTACTACATTTAGCAAATCCATGTGGCATGAATTTTCTGTCATATTTATCTATAATGGGCTTAATTTATATTCTGCTTTATTTTGTTTCATTTGATTTAATTGTTCCTGTAATAACATCCATTTTTCTATAAATTTAGAGAAATTAATTTTCCTTTACATGTGACAAATCTTTTGTTTAGAAATTGAAGGAAAAAAGAACCTGAATTCCATTTTCCATTTCCATATGATATTTGTAAAGTTTAGTTAATTTTTAAGAAGCAGTATTTTTCTTTTACTTTGAGATTATAATTATATTAATTCTGCCATCCCTTCTTCCATTCAAAACATCCCATCCACCCCTCCTTGGCATCATTCAAATTCATGGTTCATTTTTTTTATCATGGCTACAAATATATAAGTAGGTGTGTATACACACACCTAAATATAACCTGCTTAGTCTGAATAAATTATATCACATGATCATGCATTGTTATTAATAATCAATCTCCAAGCTGTCAATTATTGTAACCAATTTTTATGAGTTCCAATTACTTCAACATGGTGCTTTCAGATGGCTGCTGCATCGTGTATGCTTGGTAGTGGCCACAAACAACAGGAGCAATGTCACTTTACCTACATTTCTCAGAGGCAGCAGAATAAAAGGTACCTGTAATATAATTCAAGGTATGCAATTGTCATTTCTTCAGTACGGTATGCACAAAATGCATAAAGGTTCACAGTCTGTTAGTATATTGTATTTCCCCATCAAAAACACATAACATAACAGTTGAAATAAGTCGACTGTTCAAAGATTGTTCTGTAAATCACAATTAGAAAAGAAATGTAAAGCTTCAAGGTGTAATAGCAGTCTTTAGAGTGTAACTCAATATAATTCTGGGCTTTTCTATTATCAAATTAATCATGAGATTAAATTGGAAAAACATGAGTCAGCCTTCAATCTAAAATTGACGCCACTAACATTTTGCAAACAAAAAGCTCAGTTAGGGAAGTCCATCTTAAGAGGGTCTATAATATTTAAAAATATCTAGCTATGGATTTGGACAGTCAGTCTTTCATTATACAATTCTGTAGAATTTTAGAGCAAAATATGATCTTGTATATCTTTTAGTATTATGACGATTCAAGGAATTGCATTGTTTTAGTTATGTTGAATAGCTCTCTAGCCTGGGGTCTAGAGAGGGCTCAGTTGTCAAAATGCTTGCTTTGCAAGGTTAAGGACCAAATTTGACCCCGAGAATTTATAAATTATGAGTGCTAGTGGATCCTTGTAATGCCACTACTGGAGTGGGAGAGGCGGTGGACTTCTTTAACTCTTGGGCTAGCCAGCCCAGTTTAATCTGGAGGTCTGGGAGAAATGCACAGATGTGTGAAACTATCAAGTCTCTAATAAACTCAATTACCTTGTATTTAAATAATGATTTTTCCCCCTTGAGACTTTGAGAATTTTTTAAAGAGTTCAAAAAAAGGCATTTTCTGACATCTATCTTGAGAAATAGAATTTGGTAAGCATCTTATTTCCCCTTTTCTTTTGTTTGGTTGACTGGCTGTAGAGTCCTATGAGTACATAACACCAAGTTCTTTGTGGGACTGAGGTGGAGCTCGGGGAAAATATTTGTCCAGTATGGCAAGATATTCAGCTTGATGCTCACCAATGCATACCAAGAAAAAAATGGTAAATATCCAAGGATATTAGCCCCTGCTGGTTACCCCTGCATTTGTAGACAGGTAAAATGAGTCCTGAATGTCACAATGATCAGCATAGCTCATTACGTAGAACCACTACCCCCTGGATCCAGACAGATCTTCACTGCTCTCCACACTGCCCAGAAAGCCCAGAAAAGCTGCCTTTTTCTTCCTTGCCAAAATTGAACAGTAGGAAGTTGAAGTGCCCATTAACATTCTGCTCACTAATTCATGATAAGGCATTAAAAATTTAAAATCTATCCCTTTTGTCAAGTACATTTCCTTTATTAATTATCTAATCACAGCAGGCTCAATTGATTAATCACCCTTGCTACATGCATTTCCAGCTTATTGATAAGGTGCACATGGGTGCGATCATGGACAGGAAGGAAAGTTTATTTAAAAATTATCAGAGCACTTAAAAGAAAGGCAGGTCAGACCGAGTCTCAACAGAATTGTGGGAGGCTCATGTGCGATTGGGGTCTCCTTCCCAGGGTGATGCTGAGAAGGTTCTTTCCTCAGCACAGAGCCTGCAGCATGTAACATCTTAAATACAAATTTCATTTCCCGGTGGCAGAGGCGCTTAAACAGCTGGAGCCCTAGAAGGAACATAGCCTTGAGTGGAAGGGAGGGTGAAATTCCAATGCACTCCATGAACACAAGCACCTGAGACGCTTATTGATGTAAATTATTCTGACGGGGAAGCAAGTAAATATTTAAAAAACAGAGTCAATAATTTTCTTTCATATTTGCTCAGACAAATGAAAAGGTCACTCTCCACCCTCCTCCTAAGGAGTGTTCCCGGGAAATATGACCAGTGCAGCGAATTTTCAGTCTGGCAATTACTGTCAGTTTGCAAAGAGCATGCACATTTGCATAATTATATAAAGCAATGTGCTACCGATGCAGCCAGTCAGGATACATCAGCCAGATCTTGGAAAACGAGCTAGGCCAAAGGGGGAATGAACTCTTTTAGCCGACACATGATAGTCCCAGGGTCTTCAGAAAGTAGACGCACTGGAGGTGGGTGGTGGGAACAGATGTTTCCTGTGATGCCTGTAGCCTCTGCAGATGGTGTATAAGGTGTGACAAGACTGAACAGCAGCACATTCAAGATGACCCCTCCTGCTGAGGTACAGAGAAGCCAGGATCTTGCCCAAAGCCCGTTATGATAGAAAATGGTTCAAATGGCCTGGAAGCTTGTTTTATGTGCTTCAGACTTGGTTTGTCTGAGACTTTTTTTCCCATGAAACAAACATGCCATTATTCAGTGTCTTAGGATCTCAACGTCCATATTTTAAGCACCTACAAGTAGACCCTTGTGTGACTTTTTCCTGAGGCACATAAACGAATGTCTGTTCATTGCTGAGACAGGACCAAAAGGCAGACTGAAGTAATGATTCCCACTGTGAAGCAATGAGCTGACTAGGCTTACTTACGGAGCATGCTTGAGGAGTTACAAACACAGAAGGCTCAAGGGTGGCTCCAACTGCAGAAAGCCCACTGATGCGTGGGTGATAACTCCCAAACCTACATCCCCAGTGCTCTGTGCGTGACTTCTGTGAGGCTCAGCAGTCAGTCAGAGTCTTCTCTTCAAAGTTGTTACTGCTTCAAAGACCATGGGGATCTGCCATAGAGGGCTTCTACACCTGAGAAACCTCCTGATGATGATGATGATGATGATGATGATGATGTGTGTGTGTGTGTGTGTGTGTGTGCCTGTGTGTTCTTTCTAAGTCTTAAAGGAGCCTCCCTCCAGGATGTATTGTTTCAAATAATAGGAGATGGTTACACAAGATGACTAATAATTTCTTCTGAATTATGTCACTCCTTTTAACGTAGATACATAAGGCTTAGGTGTGGGGCCGTGCAAGAGAGGGTGTGAACCCACAAGCCTGTTCAACTTGCAACCACAAGGTCTATGTGTTATAAATGGAGACCAATACAAAATTGCAAATGTACTTCAAATGTAACAAGATACTTTTGTGTGATTTTATTTGTTAGTTTATCTCGGTCAGGCAGTTTTTAAAAGTGAACTTTGTAGGTGTTCAGACAGTGTGGTGGCACAATGCCCAAATGTTTGGCACTTCTGCAAGTCAAGTGATTTCCCAATCAAGTCTCAGCAGTGCCCTGTGGCAATCACGTCTATTGGCTTTCCTGGCTGATGGTTCCTCTTGACACAAGAACATTGTATTCCTTCCCAAATTGGTTTACTTTATGCAAAGGGACTGGTCACACTAGCATGGTCTTTCAGAGGGCAGAAACACGGCATGAGGTAAACATTTAAGGAAGCAATTCAAAAGGTGCAATCTTTAAAGCTGGTTCTAAGAAGTGCTAGGACCAGGTTGGTGAATGGACCAATGCTGCGGAATGCTTCATTCCTGTCATACCTGGCCTTGCTGGCCTTGACAGCTACCTTTCATCTCCCCTCGTGGCTCCACCATCATCTTCAAATTCGTCAAGCTTTATTTTCTATAATGTTTCCTGTTTGTTAATCTTCTGGGCAAATTGTTAGCAGTGCTATGCCCTAAAAGTTGGCTCGTATTTGCATTTTATTCAAAATTTAAAACAAATGTCATGAGTGACGTTCAGAATTTCTTTCCTCAAACCCGAAGACATCTGTGCAGTTTCTACTATTCTATACTTAACCTGGGTTCCAAGGATTTTTAAAGAGCACAGAATAAGGATTACACTGCGGATTTTTAAAAAAAAACTTTTAAAAGGAGTTATAATTGCTTTGACTTCAAGTAAATTCATCTGAAAGATTTCAAAATTGAATAGAAAGGGACTTAGCCCTAGACTGTTGACTCCACAACTCCACTCTGAGTATCACCCTGAAGTTACTTTATGACTTGGCCAAGTCATTGCTTTGTGAGCCCAAGTATAATGTGATTGGTTGGCTGCTAAGAAGCCTGCCTGGCTGCAGCCATGTGGATGGCAGCAGAACAAGGGTTCCCATGGCTTATTGGCAGGTATCTGTTACTCCAGGATATGGGGAACAGACTAGGTCTGAACATATGTCTCACTTGAGTATTCTTCACCATGATCATGAAATGACAGTGGATCAGGGTATCATAACATTTGACAGGTTTGTAGTAGTTAACTAGTCCTGCACCCATGTTGCCTTTCATTTATGATTAGTAGCTAGTTATAAGGTAGCAGATGTCTCAGCTCTACGTTAATGATGAACTCACTGCAACCACATGCTTTTCTAGAAATTTATGATTTTTTGGTTTTTAAAATAATTTTTTAACATTATAATTGTATACTTTCACCTTACAAACTCGCCCATGTATCCCATTGCCTCTACTGTTTCAAAGTTATAGCCTCTTGTTCATATATATACATGCATATATATGCGTGTATATAACCTGTTTGGTCTGTATAATTCATGCTTCAAAGGCTGACCATTTAATATCACTCAACCAGTTGGAGTGCTCTTCCCCGGGGAAGACTATTTTATCTTGCTCTCAACTTTACCAGCTTTTAAACAAAATGTGATTTTTTAAAAAAAGGATAGGAATTTTAGTTTAAGTACTTCCCAAAGCTTTTCACGTTGAGAAAGGGTGAACTATCAAAGAACTTTAAAGCATAGGATGCATGTAGAGACTGAAGTGTATGGGGAACACATCCATTTGGTGGGATCCCTCACCTCCTCTAAGCAGGATACCTGTCAAGGTCCTTTAGTGAATTAAAAATGGGAGGCAGACGTCTCTGAATACTTTTGTTGAACTGTTGGAACTGAGAGTTCTTACTTATGAAATTGTCCATTTCTGCCCTACTTGCCCTTTGAGTTAAGAGACTCAGATGAGATGAAAGATTCAAAATGCTTGGAAATTGTAAACATCTGTTCACTACTGCCGGTACCAGTCATGAAGTTAATCTTACTACCCAGGGGATGTTTCAGAGGGACACATTTTTATACAACCAGGAGAGAACAAGGTGGTAACCCCATGCTATACATGGGACATGATTATGATTTTAAGATGGAAAAGGCAGGAGAGGTTTCTGAGAAATACTGACTCCTGCTAAACCCTAAAGGAAAAACTGAGACTCCTATTTACTGTGGATTGGCTACTCCAAGACCTGGACTCCATTTTCCTGTGGTTTCTTCTGACTCTTGGCACTGGCACTCACCGTAGGGCTCCATAAGACTCTGCGTCTGCTTCCTCAACATTTTCAGCTCTGCTACTCTTCTAGCAGAAAATACATGAGACATATTTTGTTTTATTTATTTATTTAGGAGGTGTGTGTGTGTGTGTGTGTGTGTGTGTGTGTGTGTGTGTGTGTGTGTTGGAAGATCAAAGGACAACTCATGAGAATCTTTTCTGTTCTCCCATGTGGGTCCTAGGGATAAAACTCTGGTTGTTAGATTTGGCATCAATGCCTTCACCAACGGCTCCATCTTGCTGACCCAACAAGACCCTTATTGGATACATAGATATATGTACAGATAATCTGTAGCTGAGCTGATGGTGCATTAGGCTGGGTCTACATCAATAGATTAGCTTCGAGTCTTATCTATGCTTGCCCAGGCTGAGGCAGAAGATAATTTTTTTCTTCAAATAGCAGGTGCAGAGATAAAGTTGCCAGACAATGTAAAGAATCCTAAGGAATCCTCTCCTGTAGTCTACATTCCCTCTGATGAAGCCAGATTTTGAACCAGGAGACATGTTTTCTGGTTCCCCCTTCTCTAGAAACACTATGATCCTACTTTCTGAATCTTTAGCTCTTGAGTATTAGTTTTACATTCTGCACAAGGGAGAAAACTCTTCACTCTTTCCAGTTTGTGTATCAAGCTGTATATATAGAAAGTATCATCACATGGTTCTCCCCAGTTTCTCCACTCTTCTTCCTGTTCCCTTCTCCTTGTACCTTAGTTCCTACCACTTTTGGGAATCAGTGCTATCCCCATTTCTGTTTCATCTTTCTGATTCTTTTCTTCCTCTTCCTCTTTTCCATAGCAACAACAATTTTATCTTTATATCAAGACATCATAATTAGAGAACACTTGGTAGAGAACTGTTAGATATATAGACTGTTGCCAAAATGAAAAAGTATGAACAAGCATGTCCCTTTTGTAAAAGAGGAAATGAAACTCAAGAGCTGTAGCTAATGAAAATGGGCCCATACTTCTACTAAGAGATAGAGGAACCAGGAAAGCATGGCCTAGTCCAAAAGTCTATGGTGCTCTCCACAGTTATAATTCAAGATTATTAATCACACAGCGTTCTATGCTCTTTTGCTTCTCTTGATCTGTGGTACCTGGAAACTCATGCATTTTCTTATTTGTGGAATTAAAATGTAGTTGTTTGGTTGCCTGTAACAGAAGCTTGAAATGGAAGAAATGACTTAGGGGTTCTAAGTCACTCAGATCTCCCCTTGTATGACAGAAATGCAGGACTCAGTGAGCTCAGGAAGTGGACATGGATACAGAACTTCTCTGTCAGGTGGTTTATTCATGGTGTGGAGCAAGTCATTGATGCTGTATGTTGTATGTTGAGTTCTCATGTTATAGCCAACCATGCAGTCAATTCTCTGTTGGCCCCATTTGCTGTATATGATGAACCTGACTTCTTAGTTGTACAAAATATGCATGACCACATTAAGGGTTTATGTGACCTATAACTGGCAATAACATCAGCTACATCACTGTCTTCAATTAATTTCTTTCTTGATTCGTGATTTCTTTAATTATTTTAAGATGAACTCTTCCTGGGTTTATAGATAACTCCTAAAATTTTTCAAACCACTATGAGAAATGAGTCTGTAAATCTTTCTCCTTCTCTCTCTCTCTCTCTCTCTCTCTCTCTCTCTCTCTCTCTCTCTCTCTCTCTCTCGCTTTTGTCTACCTTCAGTCATGTTGGGAAAATTCTGGGAGGTTGTCAGGACAGAAGACCTTTGCTCTAACTGATCTCTGAAACCAGTCTTTTTACACCAGTGACTATCCTTACCTGCCAATAACAACACGCAGTTTGAACTGCTTATGTGCTCATTCATCCTTTCTACTAGTCACTGCCTTTTGTGATGAATTGGCTCTGACAGGCCCTGCCCTCTGGTGAATAACCCAAGATCCTTGTGTGAAAGGAGCTTATGGAATAATATTAATGCAAGAGGCTGAGCAAACTCTCATGAAGTGACGGCTTACATTCTAATGGGAGTGTAAAGCAAGGCATTGGCATCATGTAGACAATCAAAGCAGGATAGACTTTACTGTGCTTACAGCTGTTGAGTTTTCCCAAGAAGGGAACTGTGGTGAATGAGCACAGAGGACTCTCAGTAGGAAAATCAACCCAAGATGTGGTGATAATAGTAATTGACGTGTTTTCTTGACATGCTTTCCTATCTGGAAACTGTTACTTCCCCAGACAAGAACAAACTAGGACTGTCAGGGGAGATCAAAGATAGCTAGGCTGTCCTGAGAGAATGAGCAAGACAGAAGCCAGGTTCTGATGTGTGGGTGTGGGTGTGGGTGTGGGTGTGTATTCATGAGAAAGAGACATTGACCCTCTCATTGACAAATCTAATTTCTGAGCCCTAAGATTGAGTTCTCAACCCAGATGGTCCCAGTGTTGGTGGAAACCTGATAAAACAGATAAAAGAGAGACCCAGGATGCCAAGCATATTCCAATTTAGCAGAAGAGGCCTCCTGGGGTTTTCTCTAAGAGTCTGTATGTAGAAATCACACTTCCTGGCTTTAAAGTGTGGTTTTGAAACTATCTGATAAGCTGTTCTCCTTGTGTTGTTTGTTTTAACTGTGTGTGAGTACTACCATTGATCACGATGGGGGTTTATTTTCGTGTGAGCTGAGAAGGACTTTTACTTCCCACCTCCTCATTTTCCTGCTCTGGGACATGAAGCCTTGTTTGTAACATATACAACAGACAGGAAAACGAAGACTCAGAAGGTGACATAGTATCTCTCAGGTGGCCTGTGATTTGCAGGCCAGTTCAACTCTCTTGGACTTTGGAAAGAAGAATATTAAAACACATAAAAATATATTTCCAGATTTCACTTCTTTTTTTGGTTTGAGAGAAAACTGAGAGAGATCTTTCTTCCTAGGGCACTGTTGGTAGAGAGTAGATGCCCAAGAGTAGATGTGGGCAGGAGGTGCATGCAATAGGTAAGAATGGACTACAGTGAGAAAACTGCCATCTGGGAATGGCTCTGCTGATATTTTACTGCCAGATCCTCTTGCTTGGATGCCCAGGACTGAGATTTACATGTTGTCCAGTGGCAGACATTATACTGGTACAATACTTTTGCTACCCTATATGCCTATGTCATCTGGACATGGCTGTTTCCCTGCCTGGTAATGCTTCAGACTTTATTAATGTTACAAGTGAATCCTCCTAGTTGGTGTGTAGTCCAGAGAGGGTGTATTGATGTCAAATGTCATCTGATGATTAAACTCACCTGCCTGATCATTCCAGACACAAGGCAACATGCTATCTAACTGGGGCCCTGGGAAAGTATAGTTGTAAAGAAGATCTCTACATTTATGTGTGACAGAAGTGGTTTCATGATGGAAGCGGTGGGTATTTTTATACCTTATTTTATGGCTTACAAATAATCAGTATAAGCCTTCAAATAGGGCTATGAAAAGGAAAGATAAACTCAATAAAAGCTTACTATGAACATGTAATTTTAGGAACAGTCATCTCAATTAATTATGAAATTATCATCAGTATATAACCAATAAAATTTCCTGTTAATTCATTAGTGCCTTTATTGTTTTTCTTGGTTCTGGAACAGAAAATGCAACCCAAAATGAACATTTATTCTAGCAAAACTCTCTGATATCAAATACCGGTCTTGCTGCCTGCTCATACTTTCTAAGTGAGTCTCCTCCCCTGAGCTTTCTTTGACAGGCTTTAAGATTATGCATGAGCAATTAGGATCATGGAAGTGATCATCAAATGGGTGAGTTTCAGAGATCTGTTTAACAAGAAAGCAAAACAGTGATCAAAGTAGGCAGCTGATTGGGAAGGGAATAGTAAACATTGGGGAGACAGGAAGAGGTGGAAATAAAGGGACAGCTTTATGATAGGTGTATATGTGATTAAACTCGCAAACAGACAGCACAGAAATGGAAGAGGAACGGAGGTGCCGCTGGGAGCTGTTGGTCTAGTGAACACTGGCAGCAGATGCATCATTCTTTCTGGTTACAAAGTTCCTTCATGTCCCCACTTTGATCTCAGCAGTTTGTGAGGAGAGCTGGGTAGTGCAGCCATTCCCATGTCCCAGACGGTGAGAAATGTCTTTCCCAGAGAGATTCATCTTGTTTTGAACACAGTGACAACAGAGTCAATTCTTGCCAATAAACTATGGCTAACCTGAGCCATATTTTTTTTTTTACCTCTGCTCCACTGTCTTCCTAAGAGAGGCCATGATTTGATGGCTCTGAGGCAGCTTGAGAAGAGCTCACACACGTTCCAGTCACCATTAGTGGTCCTCACTCCCAACAGCAGAGTCCGCAGGAATCTCTCAAAAATCACACTTTTGATTCCCTATATTTACTTTAAATGGGATCACAGCTTAAAGGAAATAAAAGAGGTTAGTGGGGAGGCTGGCTGAGGGCTGTGTGGACCCATTATCTGAAAGTAGCTATTAATCTTTCTGCGTGTAGAACCATATCTGATGTCTCAGCTTTGCGGTCATCTTCACCCACAGCTTAAGCAAGGTCGATCTCATCATATGGTGCTCCCTAAACATTCCTGTCATTTTCTCATCCCTGCACACTGAAAACGCTCACTCAACAAAAACATCCAACCCTTTTCTCTCCACCTTCTCCATTCCTTCCTTTGCCTAACTTACTTCTTACAATACTTTCGACGTTCATTTTTATTGCAGTGGGTGCTAGCTTTCTTTCTTAGCCTCCCACAAAGTTAGTGGCTTAAAAATGGTGATTTTTTTCTTACTAACTGTATTAAAGGTTTGAGATGGTTCTACTATGGTGAATGTCAAGTGTAGATGGGCTGTGAGTCGTTCTGCAGGTTGTAGTGAGAATCTGTTTTTCTTGCCCCTGTCAGTTTTTAGAGACTACCAAAATTTTTTGACACATACCTTTCTTATTCCTTATGCAATGCCAATAATATTAGATCATGTCCATATGCTGTTGTATTTCTGCTTTCTGTAACATGTGTGGCCTTTTATTGCTAGTGGACGATAAGATAGTCTCACTTCTAAATGTCATCCAATTGGCAAAAGATTTCTACCTGTAGACTTAATTACCTGTGTGTATAGGGTAACAGAGCCATGAGGTTCAAGAACTTGGATATAGATAGCTTTGGGTACCATAAGTTTGCCTCCCACGTGGTGTATAACGCGAGTTAACATAGGGTTTGTGAATATCATTCTTTTTATCCTCTTAGGAGCTGTTTACAAATATCGATGGTCCATATTTTCCAAGTTGAAAAAGTAGGGTTGAAGAAGGTTATATAAGTTTCCCCATACATCAAATAACCTTTTTAGAGTCACAGAAAGCAGAAAGAGGAGTAGCTGGAACTTGACTGCATTGTGAGCTCAGAGGCAGCTGGGTTTTCCCAGTGAATGGAAACGATAGCCATCTGGTTACTCAAGCCATTAACAAATTGCTTCCTGCAGAACTTCTGAATTTTCCTCTCTACATTTTCCATTTCATATCCCAAATGTATTTTTGAGCCTACATTGTATAAAAGTTTTGAATAGGACCAATTTTCCTTATCCTCTGCTGTGTGAGAGTCTATGGTATATCCCAGGGACTACTCAAACGTAACCACCTGCCCCGCTGTGTCCTAATTGGTACTCCTCTTGCTGGGAACAGCTTTTCGGAACATATCTATTTGTTCACACCCAAATTAAAGCCCTTCAAGGTTATTGTCGACCTCTGAAGTGTTCACTGACTGTAGTTAGTATGGTTTTTAACTGGTGCTTTATGGGCATTAACTAATCTCTTGCATTCTGCTCTATGGCAAAGCAAACTATTTCACTCTGACAAAGCTTTGCCTGGAATAAAATACCCCCGGGCCTCTCACCTGCCTCTTTACTACTGTCCCATATCATGCCACATCAGATGTCACCTTTCTCAAGAGCCTGTGCTCTACATCTTCATTCCTCACCATCCCACTATGTGGCAGGATTCTCTCATTTTTCTGGCCCACTCAGTAACATGATGATCATGAGCAGCGTAGGTCACATGAAGTGAGTTCCTCTCACCAACATTATCACTGACATCAAAGACAGATATGTAGTACATGGCCTATAGATGTTTGTTGAACAGATCGATGAGTGAGATGCTTTTGCCATTGCTTCAGCCTCTTGCTCATATGGATTTAGTATTTGTGTTGCTATTCTTTACCAAGTCTAAATTTGGAAACCACTTCATCCACTAACTTTGATTTCAGGTTACTTTTCTTCTGTGGTTTCTTCTGTTCCATTTTATCTTCAGCACATGCATCCCTAGTCTTAGTTCCTTCATTAAGCTTCAAAACTACAAATTCTACTGCCTGGTAGGAATCTGTGCTTGGACATCTAATTCACCAATTGGCTTAACATAATTGTGATGGTTACTGATGATGTACATCTGGATAGGATCTAGACTCCCCTAAGAGACAAAAGACTAACTTCTGGAAATGTCTGTGTGGGAGATTCCATGTGAGATAAATTAAAAAGAGAAGATCTAACATAAAAACAGATGGTGCAATCCTGACGGCTCGGGTCCTGCTCTGAATATAAAGGAGAAAGAGCGCTGAGTGCCTTCATTCATCTCTCTCTCTCTCTCTCTCTCTCTCTCTCTCTCTCTCTCTCTCTCCTTCCCTCCCTCCCTCCCTCTTTCTCTCTATCCCTCCCTCCTCTCCCGCTCCTTCCTGACCATGTGGTCACGGTGTGATGAGCCACCTCACTCTTCTGCCACCATGACTTCTCTGCCACAATGAACAGTACTCTTGATCCACAGGTGAGCCTAAAGAAACATTTCCTTAAATTGCCGTTGCCAAGTGTTTTATCAGAGAAACAATACAAGTAGCAAATAGAATGGTTATCAGGGAGCTCTTCATTCTACTCTCTCACTCACTCAATCTAGTGCAGGAGCGAGCTGTTTCTCTGCCTGCTCAGGACAAAGACCTGGCTTCTTTTTAATCCATAGGTTTTCCTTTCTGTATCTATAGCCAATCTATCAGCACATTCTCTCTGCTCTTCCACAATGATATATCTCCAGTCTGTCTACTTCTCTTTCTCCCCAATGTACTCGAGGCAGGCTCATTTCATTTTCTTCCTGAGTAACTCCAATAGTCCTTAAATGATCTCTTCTCCCATTTTGCTCACCTAGCAACTATCCATTCTCCGTGCAGTAGCCAGAATGGTATTTTAAAAACCATAAATCAGATCATATCATCCCATGACTTCAAATCTTCTTGAGGTCCCCTACTGCTTTTAAAGGGATATGTGAGCTTCTTAGTGTGGCCTGCACTGGCCTTGGGTGAGGCTGCCTTTTCTGTTTATTTCTGCCTCCTCAACACCCGAAGTTTATTTCTTCCTTCGGTTTTGAGTATTTGCTCCTGCTTGTGTCTCAGTTTTTCGACTGCAAACTTTTCCTTGTGGTGATTTTCCTGTCACTCCAGGTTGTGTTCTCAAGACAGCCCTTTGTGGAAGACGACTCACATTTCAGGACCTAATTATCACCCTCCCCAATCCTCATTCAAAGTCATCAGTGCTGGAGAGCCTGTTACCCACACTGAAAGCGGGGTATTCTCTGGGATCATTTACTTTGTAGTCATAGAGCCTGACAAGAGCAACTGGAGGCTCACTGTATGTGATGGTTCGCCCCTTCTGCTGTCCTCAGGTTCATTTCGTCTCTTTTGTTAGGCTGTCAGTTCTTCACACCTATATTGGTCACACTCCTCACAATGTGCCTCACAGACCCTAGGATGGTGTATATGCACAGCTGTGTGTCTCTCCATACGCAGGGGCTCAACGTTGTTTTAGTTAAGTTTTCCTGTATCTTTCTTTTCTGGATACCACTAGAAACACACTCTAGTGTGTTTTATCCAACCACAAGTTCTAATAAGTGTTAACAAAAAGTGAATATTTGTAAACGTTTTTGAGTCTTCTTTGTAGCCCACAATCACCCTGGCCCATTACCAGAAATCACTCCTGAACTCAGAACTGAAGAATGCCACATACAAAGGTTAGCACCTCACAAAAATGCCTGGTTCATATCCTGCTTAAAGACCATAGGTTTTGTGTATTGCTTGTCAGTCTCCCTACATGGAAGTCACATATTGGAATGCTAGTTGTCTTGAAAGCATTGAAGATAGAGTTTATTTAGAAGTGTCTAATAGATACAAAAATCATTATTTTCTTTAAGTGTTTTAAACATCAATTTCTGATATTTTATTAAATAACTAACACAGGTGTTTAAGAACCAGAAAGTCTTGCATTCAAATCACAGAGACATTCCCAAAGGGTATCATGTAGCAAGTCACGCTACCATTGTTAGCAGGCTCCCTGGACACAGTTCTACAGCCATTGCCTATTGAGTATCAAGCAGTGCAGCAGGTCCATTTGGGCTTCACGACTCTGGAAATGTAGATTTGGAACTATTGTCCCACATGCTGGTTTTGGAGATGAATTGAAAATGGTCTATTTAGACTATTTGGCAGATCACAAGTTCATAATGAATATTCATTTTTTATTTTTAATTTTGCAATGAGGTCCGGGGATGTTGTCAGAAACACTGGTCTGAGAATGTTTTCCACCACCACTTGCAAGAGGGTACTTTCAGCTCTTTAAATTCCCACAAACATATAATTTGGCTCCTGGTAGATTGGGGTTGATTATTGTTTATAGTTGAATGTTGTGCTTTCATCTGTGAAGACTTCATTAGACAGAGAATGAAGCAGGTGCTACTCTGTGGCATGCAGGCACCAGGCAGAGCTTTCCTTATTGTCATTCTGGCTTAGACAAAGTACGTTCCAGGGTGGAGAGCATTGCTTGAGTGATTAAAGAAACTTCGCTTCAGCACACTGTCTACATAGTCAACTCATTTCCTACAGAAAAGAGGCTGAGTACAGTGTCCACATGTGACCATTCAATATATCAGCCTCTTGTCCCCTGGTTTACAAGTGTCATAAGGGAGGGAGCCTGCTAAATGGAGTTACCTTATGTGAGGGACAGTACTCGCTTCCTGCCAGAAGTTATAAGTTGCCAAATAAAAGGCCCAATGCTGGATGTAGAATTCTGCTCTTGGAATTGTCAGATAAGGGTGTCCCAACAATCCCCCAAAGTATACAGTCTTGCCATTGCTCTGGATTGCTCCAAAAAACTTGATGGTATAGCTCAGTTGCTGAAAAGACCACATTCTAATTACAGGCCATGCAGAAAGCAAGGTGGAGCTGGTACTCTGAAAGCTATCCACCAGAGAGGGAACTAAAACACCAGATTTCTAGGAAGGAGAATCGTCAACAGTCTTATCCACTGTGAACTCTGTGAGCTACAATCATGACTAGCTAAGTAAGGTATGCCTATGGGTGCAAAAGTGGCATGGATCTCATAGCGGCAGCCAACCACTTTCTGATTGGATTTAAGACTTACTAAACCAAAGAAAGCTTATTTTTGGTATAGTAAAGCTGGCCCCAAACCCATGAGCCATAAAGGTAAATCTACTAGAATTATTTTTTTTTTATCAATGGGCAGATTACCAATTGCTCTATACTACAGTATCAAAGAAGCTTCTCAGTATGGCGGTGAGGGGTTAATCCAGAGGTTCATAATTGGTAAGGGTAGAGAGTAAGTGTCTGTGGAGTATCCAGCCATCAATGTGACATCTACATCACCACACCCTCCCTCAACCCAAGGCTCAGAGAATATCACGGATGAGCAAAGAGCAAGCGAAGAGCTGGAAGTTTTCTGAGGAGATGAGTAGAACTGTTTTCTAGAAACAATAGGACTGTTGTAATCATGAACTCACAGATGTGTTTGCCTGAACAAGAGAGAGCTAGTCAACATTCAGTTATGTATGGGGCAAGGGGCACATGAGATCTCACACCCAGTTGAGAGTTACTGGCAGTTGATGGCTGCTAGGGAGGCAGAGTGGCTTTTGTTAAAAGTTTGTTCACAGGTAGACAGACTGTGACATGGTAGATGGTCTCACAGCCATGCACAATGGAAGCACAAATTAGACTTAATGGTTACCAAAAACAAGCAAGCAAACAAGCAAACAAACAAGACTTAATGTTTGGGAGGGTATTTGGCAGGGACAACTGGGAAGGAGTTGGAGGCAGGGAGTAGAGGGTGTGTATAATCAAAATATACCGTATAGATTTGTGAAATTATCAAAGAGTAAATAAAACTATTTACTTTACTAAAGATAAGCAATGGCAAAATTCTAAAGAGCCCATTACAGGATAATAGGGTAAAGATAAAACAGAGGATCAGCAGCCATAATTCCCAAATACCAGTACAAACTACTTCATAATCTGAGATTCACCATTAAAAGTAGACTAAATCTACAGCAGATCTCATGTGGCAGATCAAAATCAAAACAAGCCATACTAAAATAATTAGATAAAATTACTTGTGGATTCTGTATGTAAGTTGTGTAGGAAATATAACCTGCATTGATTCTATAATATGATGATGGTGATGAATAAAATGTGGAACAATAATTTCTTTTTTTCCCTACATTAGCAGTTTTTTTCTAATTTATTAAAAATTTCTGCCTCCTCCCCGCTTCCCATTTACCCCCTTCCCTCCTCCACTCCCCCTCCCTCTTCTGTCCAGAGAACAGTAAGGGTTCCCTGCCCTATGGGAAGTCCAAGTTCCTCCCCTCTCCATCCAGGTCTAGGAAGGTGAGCATCCAAACAGGCCAGCCCCCCCCCCCCCAAAGCCAGTATGTGTAGTAGGGTCCAAATCCCGTGTCATTGACCTTGGCTTCTCAGCAGCCCTCATTGTCCGCCATGTTCAGGGAGACCGGTTTTATCTCATGCTTTTTCAGTCCCAGTCCAGCTGGGCTTGGTAAGCTCCGAATAGATCAGCCCCACCATCTCAGTGGGTGGGAGCACTCCTCGCAGTCCAGACTTCCTTGCTCATGTTTTCCTTCCTTCTGCTCCTCATTTGGACCTTGGGCGCTCAGTGTGGTGCACCAATGTGTGGCTCTGTCTTTATCTCTATCCATCGCCAGATGAAGGTTCCCTCACGGTCCTGACTTTCTTGCTCATGTTCTCCCTCCTTCTGCTCCTCGTCAGGACCTTGGGAGCTCAGTCCGGTGCTCCAATGTGGGGCTCTGTCTCTAGATCCATCCATAGCTAGATGAAGGTTCTGTCCAGATGGAACTCTACTGCACCGGCGGAACAATAATTTGTAAAGGGTTACTAGTGTAATCTAACAGCAGCTACTGTACAAAGCTAACCCTGGGCCCTCCCTTGGCTTGGGTTTCCTTTGTCTTTGTTAAGAACGTCAGCCATTGTTTTTTCATTTTTTATTAATTCCCTTTCAGTGTCTGCCTCAAGTTTTGCACTTCTCGCTGTTCTACCTTTCTGGAAGGAAATGTATTACAAAAGTGATTTCATGATTTCAGTGCACCTAGGGACTGGACACTTAACCTAAAGAATAGTCTTCAGACTCTCGGGAGCCATTTCCTCTGAGGCCACTGAAAAAGAACTCACATTTTTGATATTTGAGTTCAACAGAGAGATCGTCTCATGGCAGAGCATTCATGGCCTTGTTCAATTGATAAAATGTGTATTTGAACCCAGATTTCATAGAAGAACATTTCAGAAGAAAGAGAAGCAAGGAGAGAAACTGAACTTTGAAGTGTGCGTAGGTGGGGCCACCAGAGTCTTAAAAGAAAGGTAATGGTTAGACAAGAAGCTGGAAATACTTGCAAATGGTTTTGGTTGTAAAACACTCTATAATTTAGGTACTTGTAATTTTAAAGACAACATCAAGATAATGACAGTTCGCACGAGCTGGTTTTGGTATGAGGCAATCAAACCATGGATTTTTTTTTCTAGCTTAGTTTCTCTCAATACCTAATGCTTTGTTATTTTATTTGAGGAGTTTGGTCACCCCTTTCTTGGCCCCAATTTAGAGTGACCTTTCTTCAACACAAAGGGAATTCCTTCTGTTCAAAGTTTTATAGACGACTCTACATTATAAAAATATAAGATTTTAGATTACCAAAACTAGAATGTTCTTTGAGAGTGTCCTAAGTTGTCTATTTCTCTCTAAGAGACTAGGACACTACAGTTTACCTGGATTAAATATATTAATCAATATAACACCATTAGATATTGATGTTTTGCCTTTTATATTTATTTGTTTATATGAAGCCTACTTTAAAATGTAATTTCATCATTTCTCCCAGTTCTCTTCCTCTTCCCTCTGACTCCATGTTTCTCCCAATCCCTCTCAAATTCATTGGCCCATTTTTCTGTAATTATTATTGTTTTACACACAAATAACATGCATACACAAAAATATATAATCAGAATCTACTGAGTCTGTTTAATACTGCTTGTATGTATATGTTTTTAGCGTTGAGCACTTGATATTGGATAACCTCTTAGGGGCTCATCCCTAGAGCTGACTAATTCTCCCTCTCTCAGCTGTCTTTAATTGCCTATAACTCTCCATCTGCTATGGGTCCCCGTGAGATTCTCCCCATGCATATTGGCATGTTAACTGATATTGTTCAGGTCTTGTTTGAACAGCCACTGTGCTGAGAATTCCTGGTGTACCTTCACTGCCATATCTAGAAGACAATTGACTTCTCAGTCCTCCAGATCATTAAAACCTTTCCAATCCCCTAGTGCTTCCTGAACTTTTGGCATAGCCGCTGTGTTGTAGAATGTATCAGTTGGGGCCGGACACCTCACGGTCAGTTCTTTGCCTTTCAGTAATGACTTTCTGTAGCTGTCTTGCTTTCTGAATCATCTTATCATATGCCCTATAACTAGCCTTGTTTCTATAAACAGAGGGAAGTTACTGATCCATCTATGTGTAAGATTAAATTGCTCTTTTGATTAAGCTTTCATTTGGGTCACTAGTCATTCATTTAACAACTGATCTTGTCACACTCTGTAGCCTTTCATCAAATCTTTAAATTAGGGGACAACTTAAGAGTGCTGTCCTTAACATCTTTCAGAATATAGTGATACCGTGGGTGGCATTTCTGGAGAGTAAACATGGTAATCCTCTTACAATCCCAGTGACACGCAGCTAAGTACAATGCAAGTTAGTGTAGGCCCTGACTTGTTCTTTCTCACTGTCATTTTAAACACAATACCCTGTGTCAAAACTGGCTCTACCCCCCCTTTTCATTTTTGTTGATTTTGTTTCAAAACTTTAATCCTTTTTTCTTAAGCCACAGACATTCTTTCTTCCTCAAGCTTCACATGCTCCTAATGTCTGTGGCCCCTGTTTGAGTGTGTTTATTTGACTGTGTCCTAAAATGCTTATGTCTTTCTCAAATTGAAGAGCTCTGTGAATGGCTTGTAAAAATGAGCATACTCATTTGTTTTGCTTCATTGTGATGGTTTGCAGTTTGATATTATCTCTCTTTAGTGCCATAGCAACGTCATGAAGTGGCGGTTTAGGGACTATCCTACAAATCTGGAAAGAGAGGCTGCTTGGTTTACAGACATCCATTCAGATGGTTTCAGATGAGAATAGTTTCTCTCCTTCAAGCTTAGTTTCATCATTAACAACAATCTCTATATTCTTTCTAGTAAATCATGGTCTGGTCCCTGGGACCCCATTAAGAGGATCCAGACACTTTTGGAAGGAATCTGTGTAGTTCATTCCACCCCTACATTCAACCTCGTGTCCCACGTCCAGCCGCTGTCTGATGGACAGTGCCTTTGCAGAATCCTTTACATTTCTTACTTTTCCCTTCTTAACTAACGCTCCCTCCTCAGTGTGTCCAGCCTCATGTTTACCCTAGACTCTGAGGATAAAAGAAACAAATTTCCAGCCTGCTCCGAGCTTCCCAAACCGACAGAAACCTTTCTTCTTTGTTTCCCACGCTGGAATCATAGCTGTGAAACTTGTCTAACACCTGTTCCTAGGTGATTTCTCAGTTTTAGACTAATTCCAGTCATGTTGAAACAAAGCAGACTTGTGAAACACCAGCTCAGATTTCAGAGGCGAAGAATTGATGGTGTTTGCTCTTATTCTTTCATGCAGCCCTAGAATGAGAAATATCATGTGGAATGGATGTGTATTTGTAGATAGCTCATTGGAACTGGTGCCCGGATGGTCAGAGAAACTGGAAATGAGCTAGTAACCTGGTTGGAATCTCTTAATCACCTTCAGTACCATCTTCAGTAAGAAAGGCATGTTCTAACCATCAACCTGATATTCTTCCTCTGTGTGAGAGAGAATCCCCGAGAAGCAACAGTGCTGTGGGCAGGGTGCTTACTCTGCAACTGGTGGTTTCTTCCTTGATAATAAGGGATCCTCACCATGAGAAGGGTTCTGTGGACTTCAAAGGTCTCTCATTGTTAGTTCTTTCTTGAGCACCAGTTTCACTCCTTAATTAGGGACTACTCCCTGGATATTTGGGGACAACATTAAATCACAACAGTTGCCTTTGATCCCCCTGATAGGTGACTCCCAGTATTTTAAATACAGCTATAACCCTTTCTGATCATGAAGTAAATGGTGACAGCCTGCTGCCTCGAGAGAGTGGGTGTGAACCAGGGCCCACACCCCCCTCTTCAGCTTCTCCATGGCTTCATTCACCACATAAGAACTGGGAGACAAGCCTCCGACTTTCTCCTTACGAGAGTATTCTTGCAAAGCAGGCTATTCTGGTTATGGAGATCGCACTATATGGTTTAGTCCCCCGAGCGCTGTGTGGAGAACCAAACCCAGGTATTTGCACAGAATTCTAAATCAAGAACTTCAGAAACAAGTAGGAAGATATAAACTCAAAACCAGACCTTCTACTGTGGTAAAGCCAGTGGCAAGTTACTGAGCCATTTTCAGTCTTCCTTTTCTTAGTTATGAAAGGTGGTCTGTATTGCTGGCTCCTTTGGTTATGAGCTCAGATGACATAATGCATGCGATGTGATGAACTTGTTATGTGATAGATGTTAAATGGATATCAGTTTCCTGCCAGATGGTTCACACGTACACTGGTATCTCTTCCTCATCAGCCTGTCCACACTTCCCATGCCTGGGACCTGTCCCCTCTCTAGTCCCAGAGAGTATTTTGGTCAAGTGATTCCGCAAAATGAACATGTTCCTCATGTATTTGTTCATTTGTTTACTTAGTCTATTAACTTTCCTTAAGGTCCTCAGATCCAAGATTCAGAAAAACTATATCCGTGTTATAATGTTGACCATTTGTAAGAGACACACTACATCAATAGAGATGTTTTATAATTGAGATGCAATATAAAGTAGTCAGACGCTCACTTGAGACTTGAATTGCCTGCCAAACTATTTTACTGGAATATACTGTTTTTATGTCTTAGTCTATTAGAGATGCTACAACAAAATACCATAATCTTGGTAGATCATAAAAAAGAAAAGTTTATTTCTCATAGTTTCAGAGGCTGGGAATCAAAGAGACAGGCTTAAACAGATTCAGTACTGGTGGATCTCCTTGGTTAATAGACATACTTCCCTCTTAGACACAAACACTGTTCCCCAATCAGCTTTCCCATCTCTCTTCCCAAGCTGTCTCATTATTATAGAGTTGCATAGCAGATGGAATATATATATACACCCTCTCAGTCCTCTTTGCTAAGGACATAAATCCCAGGGCGCTCCTGCCTAAATCATCACCAAAAGACCATCCTGCCCCCAATTCTATTCCATGAACTGTGTGTAGGCGGTTATAAATTATTATACTATGTACCTTAATATTGTAGAGTAAATACTGCATATACAAGGAATTTTCTGTGAATAATAGAAGATACATCTTAAATATATATATATATATTCACAGAAATAAAGGGTAGTCTGTTATTTGTTAATGAGAAACTTTCATATCTATACTACTCAAGGATTGTATCTTATTATACTTCAAATTTTACACAATTAGCGCACCTTGGATTAGTTTCATTTAAACAAACATTTCTGAAGTAACTATTATATCGTAATGACTGTATGACTCTGTTTCCCTAAATGCTTCGTTCAGTTGGTCAGCTTCCTAAAAATGTACAAAGCTGAAGGTTGAGGGTTGCTAAAATCTTCAGGACAGAGTGTCACAAGTCAAATAGGATCTAACTGAATCTTCAGCTGAAATGGCAGCAATGCATCTGAGCGCAATTCTGAAGTCTAGTGCTGGATGTGAAAAGGGTGAGAAGCGAGACAGGAAAGTTGATTGGGGAACAGTGCTTGTCGCTAAGAGTAAAGTGAGGCCCCTAGATCTCACTAAAGGTTTTATATTGAACTTCCCATTTATACAATAAAATACCAAATGAAATAATTTGTTAGTGAGAAAAAGTTTAATAGAGTTCATAGTTTTGGAAGGTCCATTCCATGATATATTGGGTCTGTTTCTTGGGTAATAAAGACTTACTGAGATATTCTGTCTTTGGTGCTTACTCAGAGATACTAATATAAGAAGCCTGTTTTCCTCATGGATTTTTGTTTACGGGCTGTGCCTTCTGCGTTTTAAAGTAAAAAGTAGGTAGAAGATAATGTGGTCATAAATGTTTGAGGCTGGCATACCTTTATTCTATTTGGCATTTAATAGTTAATAACTACATTTTCTTTTCTTAATCCATACACACGGAAATTGGCTATAAATGGATTTAATGAATAATGTATTTAGAGGAATAGAACATGTTGGTCAAAATACAGGAACAGATGCTTTCATTGACAGCTGCATTTTTCATCTAAAATTTATTAAATGCCTCAGTATGGTTCCATTTTTGATAGACTGATTCTTTCTTTGCATCCTAGAGGGGGCAGAAATAAAAGCTGAAAATGAATCAATGAAGCAAATACACATCATAAATTTGTAATAGAAAATTATTACCAAAAAAACACCTGATCCTTTCTGTAGAAACCATCAACTCAGACTCAGGTGCCGGAGAATGAGAAGAATTACGTAAGGAGTTGTGGGAAAAGGCACCATGAGGTCTGATCAGGATTTGCGAGATGGTTCCCACTCTTCATTCTGTCAAAAATTTGTAGTAAGAACTGGATCAAGTAGCTTGAAACTCTCTTTTTTTCTGATGTCAAAAGGATAGTGTTTAGTTTGTGTCTAGATTCTAAGCCAGGCAGATGAGACTAACTTATTAGACATCACCAAAGATTAATAGGAACATGTGCTCACCAGCACAGAATTTGAGATTATTATCCTCATAGTGAATTCCAGAATCAACTGTGGTGTTTTTTTTAAAAAAAATTTAAAGGTTAAAAAATGAAAACCATGAGTGCATAGCTTACACCTTATACTAATTAAAACAATGAGTTTTTTCATGTTGAGCCTCGTCCCTCAGCTCCCATAGACAAGAAGAGAATACACAGGAGGGCCCCAAAGGAATAATTTTAAGAAGCATCAACATCAGGTTTCCATATGACTTTTTCAAAATGTCATTAGATATGTACATTAGATATGTACGTACATATAAAGAGTTTAAATGGAGCTATCATATACTGGGGTAATAGTGTCCCTGCTGGATACCACAGTCTAACAAATAAAAATCAATCCCAGTGCTACAAATGGGTTACCCCTATTGGAATTGTTGGCCAGTGAGGTCCCATAGACTCCAAACATTACAGGCTATTGCCAGTACTCTTAGTCACCCTCCAGAACTTGTACAACCCGTGTGCCAGAGCCATAGCTCACAGAGAAATTGAGCTGGTGTTTCCTGGGAAATTTTATGCCTACTCGCTAGATTTCCTAGTACTGGGAAGCTTTAGACATGATACAAAAGGAGAAAAGTAATCACTAATCCTGCTGTTACTTCTGTGACTTCTGTTCAACGTATCTGGCAGGACATAGCCCCTTGTACAATAGTGGTAGAGGTGTCATGGCAATATCTCACCATGTTCTGATTGAATTCAAGGCCCGCTCTACAGGTTGAAGCCCTTATGTGGTACTGATTCTGAGGACAAGAGCTTGCAGCTAGGCAGGTCCTAGGGAAGAAACTACTACTAATGCCCCATTAATGGACAAAATAATAAACCTGTTCCTAGTGACTTATTATATTTATGGATTAGTGTACCTCCTAATACTCATCAGAGAAGCTTCTGCAGTAGATGGCAGTAAACACAGAGACCCCACAACTTTTCAGGATGCAGAGAACAAGAAACTGTGGAATACTCATCCCTAAACAGGACATCAGCATCACAGCTCTCATTTCAAAGGTTCAGGGATAATGGAGGAATAGGAACAGAAGAAAAGTGTAAGAGCTACAGAAAGAGCCACAGGCAGTGAATAACATTAACAAACAGTATTTTCCAGACATATAAGGGAGTTGCATATATGAATTCACAGCAGTTGAGGTATCATACAAAAGACCTGCACAAACTCAAGGTAGCTGAAATCATAGCAAGGAGAGCAAGGGTAGGCAAGAAGTCCCACTGTAACCTAGGAATTGCTGACCATTAATAGCTCCTGGGTGATGGAGAGGTTTTCTTTATAGGTTCAGCCACTCTTGGGTTGACCATGTTTGGGTTAACCACAGTCTAGTGGAAGGCCACATGTCTAAGATATATGAGCTGTACAAATTGTATGATGGTTTTGAAAAACAAGGACAAAAAAAAAAACTGGGCGCATAGGAAAGAAGTGTAGATCTAGAGAGGAGTCTTCAGGGGTGCATGTGATGAAAATATATGGTACTGAATCCTCAAAGATCTAATAAAAATGAGAAAGAAGGGCAAATGAGGAAAAAACTGTTCTGAACACACACACATAAAGCATTTTAAATGATGGTTATCAAATGTATCAAGCAAAATGATATTCTGGCTAGTTGTGTGTGGAGTCTGTCTGGGTTTGCTGATGGCTCATAGTGTTAGACTTGCAGTCTTTGCTACTCACAGTAATTTTTAAAAATTTAATTATTTTCCTGATCTTTAATTTCATGACCTGTAGAATGAATTTGTATGGGTGCTGAGCTGTTGTGGAATATTACTTTAACTATGTAAAGGTGTGTTGCATTTGGTTATGCTGCATTTGTTTAACTATGTAAAAGTGTGTTGCTTTTTCAGCATGGCTGCCTAAGGAACCTGATTGGTCTAATAAAAAGCTGACTGACCAATAGCTAGGCAGGAGAGGGTTAGGCAGGTTTGGCAGGCAAAGAGAATAAGTAGGAGGAGGAGTCTAGGCTCAAGAGAGAACTAGGAAGAAAGAGAGAGAAACACCAGGGGCCAACCAGTCAGGCAGACTCCAGCCAGCCAGACACGGAGGAAGCAGGGGAGTAAGACATTCAGATAAAAGAAAGTCAAAAAGGTCCTGAGGCAAAATGTAGATGAAAAGAAACAGGTTAAAATAAGTTACAGAAAGCGATTGGGACAAGCCTAAACTAAGGCCGAGCACTCATAACTAATAATAAGTCGCAGAGTCATGCTTTGGGGAACTGGTTGTCTGAGAAAGCCTGCTACAGTGGGCCAAATGTTTTCCAAAGTGTGGGTACCAAAAGAAAGATCTGAACTTGAATTCTGTCGCCAGGACTTATTTTTGACCATGTAAAGTTTTGATAGCACTGCCCTGTGTTCTCCTCTCTCCTCAAAATTGGTGTGCCCCATGTGTCTAAGAGTTCTACTTCCTCATGGTCTACTTCTTTTCTCTCCTGTTTGCAATGAGCTATGCAAAGAGATGAGGGTTAATATGTGTTGAATGCAGAGACACAGTCAATGCTGTGATTGGACAGTCTGGTTCTAAAATGTCTGAAAAAAATGCAACCTCCTAAAGTCAGGTCTGTGGAGGGAAATGCTGAAATATTAACTGTCCTGTCGAAGTTATTATGGTTTGCCGAGCACTTTTAGAAATGATTTTCAACATGAAACACTTGAACTTTCCAGCCATTCCATTCTGTCAGACAGTCAGGCATAAATTGTGTTTCTAGTTTTCTCGGCTTCTGTTTCAGACCTAGGGATGTTAAATGACTAGACTGAGGGTTTATTGTTATTACAGCAATTGTACCTAAATGCCAATCAGAAATTCTCAACACAATTGCGCCTCCTCTATTCAATTTTCCTGTTTGTGTCCACATTATGGCAGATGTAATGAATATGGCATTGTCCAACATTAGTCCATGTTTATATTGTCATATTAACTGTAAAAAATGCATCAATGTATATTTTAATTTCACCAGTCCAATATTAAAAGAGTAGAAACTAGGTTTTCGATTAAATTATTTGCCCAACTTGGTGAGCATAGCAGGTGATAGAATTACTATTCAATTATCCAAACTCTTGGTGCATGGAAACTATGTCCATAATTTCTTTGTTTAGCTCTGAACTTTTATTCTTTGATAATCTTCTTTTCTGATAAAAGTGTTTGATTAAATTCACAAAAATATGACAATAAATGCCAGTGTGGTGGCAAGATAGATAAAGGCAATTGTTGTTAAGCCTGACGGTCTGAGTCCAATCCTGGATATCCACATGGTAGAAGGATAAAATAGACTCCTTCCATGTCAAAGATGCTTGGTAACACTCACAAATGTAAGAATATGCACATGCACGTGCGTGCGTGCACACACATACATATATACACACACTCACACCACAGAATAAATAAATAGAAAATGACTTGTCATACTATATGTCAGAGTACTAGTTTATTATACAAAAATCTAAGTGACAAATTACTTCACTGTAAGATTGTGGTATACCTCTGAACTATAAATGTTGGTGATTTTGATGGTTAGCCTTTCATCTGAAATTTTATTATGCTTATTAATTCATTAAGATTTTTATATATGTATACATTATGTTTTAATTATATACAACCCCACTCCTCTTCCTAACTCCTCACACATCCACCCCTCTCCCTTCTACCGCCTCATCCAGATTCATGTTTTCTTTCTTATTGTTATTATTATTTTTTATTATTAATATTATTTGGATTTTCAAGACAGAGTTTCATGGTGTTGTGTAGGCATAGCCATTCTGGATCTCAGAGCTCTGTAGACCAGGCTGGGCTTGAGCTCACAGAGATCCGCCTGTCTCTGCCTCCTGAGTGCTAGGATTAAAGGCATGTGCCACCACAATCCAGCCTTTTATTTTTTGATAATCTATTGAATTTAATTTGTGCTGCTCATATATTCATGAATGTTGGGTCATCTGTTGCAAAGTGGGTACTACCAAGGATCATACTCTTAAATAAAACTCACTTTCCCTTCCCCCAAAGTCATGAACTGCCCATAACTTCTCAGGTGTTTGGGATTGTGAGCCCCCTCACCACTTCACACTGTAATGTTGATTGCTTTTATCCTGTGTATTTTTTTATTGTGTGTGTACAGGCAACAACAGTCGCCATGAGTTCCTGAATGCTGGAACCATTTCAAGTCCAGAACACACTGTTTCAATTGAACCTATTGTCAACTTGACAAACCAAGAATTGATGGGAGTCTCAGTGAAGGACTATCTCCTCATTGAGTTAGCCTGTTGGGATGTCTATGGGGAACTGTTTTTATTATATTAATTCACATGGAACGATGTAGCTCACTACGAGGGGACCCACTCCCTACACAGCCAGCTCATGAAATGTATGAATGGAGAAAATGGAACTAGGCATATACAAGCAGGCAAGAGAGCAAGCATGCATTTCTTTCTCTTATCTCTTGATGGTGGATGTGATAGAGCCAGCTGTTTGAAGTTCCTGTCTTGACTTCCCCACAATGATAGACTATAGCCTGGGATTATAAACTGAAATAAAACCACCTCTCTACTAAGTTGATCTCTGTCAAGGTTATTTTTATCACAGGAACAGAAATGAAACTAAAACAGGAAAGCTGCTGATCTGGATTTTGTGATGATTTCTAAGTCCCAAAGTCGTTTCAAAAATTAAGCACTGAAGTTAACTAATTTTATACCTTGTTCATTCATTTACTTCCTTTACTCTAATGGTACCTCAGTTCATCAGGTTATTAATTTGTTGTGTTTCATTCAAACCTTTTCTAAAACCCGTTCCTAATCAAGTTACCTTTTCTGTACTAATCTGGCATCTATCTCTACAGGTTACCAGACATTCACATTACACTTTACAGTAAAAACACCTGTGTGCATTAATTTATGCAACTTCAACATAGTGGGTGACATGGAAGTAAACATAGTATGAGTCTTGGTTCATATGTGAGGGAAACTGATTGGTGCTAATGACAAGAGCCTTTAGAAGTTAAGTATGAACTTGTTTCTGCTACTCACAGTACAGTTACACTTAGACCTAGACTATAAATCCTAAATCTACGAAAGTTATTGCTTTCTTTGTCTATGATTTCTGTGTGGTCAATGGACCCATTTTGCAAGCATTTGAGATATAGTGGGCACTTCCCATTTGAGCAGTATGCTCATAACTATAGATCACCATCCAACCAAAAATATAATAAGAAAGATTCCAGAATGGTTTGTCAGTTCTGTAAAGAAAAATGGTCTGAGCTTATCCATGTTCCCAAATGTTATGCATTTAATGCATGTTTCTTTTTATGAGTTTCTGCTCTTTCTTGGAGAATTGTTTTTGCTGTTCTTTGTTCTACTTATGGATGTGTTTTGTTGAACCACCAAATAAAAAAGTACAAAGGAGAAAAAGCCCACAACATTTACATGTTATGATTTATTGTCAAAATTGTTCTGGTGGTGAGCAGGGATTCACTCCCGTTTATGAATAATATATTTACACTATTGAGTCTCCCAGTGAATTCATAAGATTGATGTTCAAATGAGAGACTCTAAGTGTGATGAATTGCTACCACATAAAGGCAGTCAATCTTTATCAGCTTCCGTTCAAAGTGAGAGGCAGTGGCTGCAGGATTTCTGGGAAGTTTCCAAGCATTGCTTTCTGCTGTATTCTTGCAATCCCTTTGGGGAGGGGAAATTTATATTGGACAACACCCCCAAGTGTTGTCCTAACTGACATAGGCCCAGCAACAGTGTGTGCTGGGACTTATTGTTTGAGAAAGTGAGACAAAAATCTAAGACCCAGAACTGGAAACTGGGGAGCAAATGAAGGGCTCATATTTCAGTTCTTCAAAAGAATATATGCCCAGAATTAGACAGCAAGTGATGTCATGATTCTAATTGGAATTGGAAAAACTGAGGTGATGAATCCTTCTAGCTAGAAATATCAATGCTTTCTTGTTTATTCATTTAATGTATATTTGTAGTGGTATTTCATTTGTATTTTAATAAATAAAGCTTGCCTAAAGATCAGAGAGTAAAACAGTCCCACTGCTCAGCCTTACAGACCAGGCAGTGATGATATGGGAAATCCCTCTGTATATATGTCGCTTTTATTGGTTAATGAATAAAGAAACTGCTTAGGCCTGTGATAGGATGGGGGAGGGTGGTGGGAGGGAGACTAAACTGAATGCTGGGAGAAAGAAAGCAGAGTTGAGAGATACCGTGTAGTCACCAGAGGGGAAAGACAGGAGCTGCCAGCTGGAACCTTGCCAGTAGGCCACAAGCCTCATGGTAAATTATAAAATAACAAAAACGGGTTAATTTTAGATGTAAGAGCTAGCTAGCAATATGCTCAAGCTATTGGCCAAACAGTACTGCAAATAATATAGTTTCTGAGTGATTATTTCAGGTCTGGAAAGCATGGAACAAACAAGCAGCCTCTGACAACACAGTGGTGACACACACCTTTAATCCCAGCAGCCACATTAGTTGCCATAGAAACTGGGTGGTTTGTGCCTTTAATCCCAGTGGCGCACACCTTTAATCCCAGTCCTAAAGAGAACTATAAAGTGGGAGGAGACAGCTCTCAGACATAGTCTCATTCTGAGATTCTTGGAGGCAGGATCACCATTTTGGACTGAGGTCAAGGTAAGAGCCAGTGACTGGCTGTTTGGCTTTTTGGGTCTTTGGGTTGAAACCCAATTTCTCTGAGTTGTTATTAATCATGCACCATATATTGATTCAATACCTACTGTGACACAAGCATTGGTATAAGTGTTTTGGATGCATCAAGAATAAAATAAGCTGAGCCTGTACCTTTAAGTGTCTTGCATGTAAGAGACAGAATGTAAGCAGTAAGCAATTTATGGTAGAGGACGGAAATGACCATGGAGGAAAATGAAGATTTTTAAGTGGATAAGACAAGTGTACTAGGGTGGACACAGAGAAAGACTACTTTTCTATTTCATTTATTTTAGATTCAATTTAATTTTATGTGTTTGTACATGTATGTAAAGATGGTCACACCATGGTGCTCATGTAAAGGTTAGAGGAGAACTTTGGGTGCCCATCTTTGCCTTCCAGATTGTTTGAGACAGGAACTCCCTTGTTCTTTGTTGCTTTAACCCAGTTGCTTGGCTATGAACTCCTGGCTGTTCTCCTGTCTCTACTTCCTTTTATACAGTTGCAGTGATTGGGATTACAGATCCTGGATTCCCATGTCTGGCTACTGTGTGTGTTCTGGGGATCTGAACTCAGGTTTTCAGGTTTGTATAGTAAGCATTTTTACCGACTGGAGTCCCTCGCCCCCATTCCTGCTTTTCTGTTTCAATTGATTATTGAAAGCCCCATGATACAAGGAACACACAGGAAGTATGACTGCTAAGCCCCAGACAAGGGCACTCAGGTAGGGGGGTGACTGTAAACTCTGTGTCTAGAAGTGGGCTTGGCTTATCTGAGATGAGTGGACAGGGAGGAGACTCAGAAATAGTGTTAAGATGTCCCAGTGTGGGTGGTACTAGGAGCACGAGTGGAACAATGAAGAAATGATGGGTTGTATGAGGAGAAAGAGCACACACTAACACCCTCTAATAGGCTGGGTTCTGAGAGTTCCAGTGTCTGCACTCCTGTATACCTCTTCAAAACTCTCCTTACAACTGTGTCTGAACTACATAATGGAGAGACACACAAAAATGCCCATCAACTGCCCAAGCTCTATGCTTTTAGGCTCCGAGTCATCACTTAGTCCAGATTTCTTCTTCTAAGATTAACATTTAGCACCTCAAAGTAGTTAAGACTCGGACTTTAACCTTTGACAGTCCCCATAGTTTGACACAAGATCTGTTTGTTCAGCTTACCGTGACTCTGATTTTCATCCCTCTTCAGTTCTCTTGATCGGTGATGTTCTTATTAATAATCTTCCCGACTGTGTGTTCAGAGACTTCTTTCTTGGCATCGCCTCCAGGTCATCTTCTCACATCTGCTCCTGGCCTCGGGGTTGATCGCAGGACAGGGGTAAGACAGAATGTTTGTTCTCAGGAATCCTTTAGAGAAAAGTACCTGCCAAACCCATTGGCAGAGGTTGGCCTGAGATGCATGCTCAAAGGAGCAGATGAAGTGACGGGTGAGTTTAAAGGGTGGCAGCTTCACTCCAATAGAAAAGCAGTAGAACCTCCTTGGTTTGTATCTTTGAAAATGACAATAGGCAGCAGAGCCTGAGTGGAGAAAGAACCATAGGAGCCATTCCTAAAAACGTGAGCATATCTGAAAATATGCCGTATGTTCAAGGGCTGTGAATTGACCTTTCAGCTGGGTGGTATTGTCTGGGGATGAACAGAAGAATTCAATCACAAGGCATCAAAGTGACAATGCATAATCTGCAAGGCAACGACAAGTTCCCTACCGTGTTTTCCCGTGATTGTAATTGGCATTCTATATGATCAGTTTATTTTAATGGAATTATTTTTCCTAACATGTCATTAAGATGATTTAAATTTACATTTGAAAAATAATAACACTTCAGATCATGCCCTGTATGGGGGACCCAAAAGTTGCCTATTTGACATCATTGATATTTAATATGTATATATCAGAAGTGAATCTTAACCCCAGAAAGAGAGTTTTATTTAATTCCTACAGAAAGGTTGACCATGTGGCACTTCTATGATTTTAATACCACAGACAAGGGTACTGTCACACATAAAGGGGAACTGTGGTGTGAGCCTGAGAATCATATAGTCAGGACTGAAAAGAGCTTCATTGACTGGGGATATTCAGAGAGAGAGGATGTTCAGGTCACAGTCTCAAGGTAAACAAAGGCAGAGTTGTGGAAGGACTCTTAGTAGGACAAAACACTCGTCCTTTGGCTATAGGTTCTGAAATAATGTTATAATTGACATCATTGGAGTATATTTAAATCCTTGTTTTATGTCTTTATGCCCTTTTGTCAAACTATTAGATGAAGTACAGAGAAACACTTCTCTCTAGAACCCAAGAAACCTCAAGAAGTCTTCAACACTCCTAGTAATAACTGATGAGCCACCACTAGTGATCAACTCATTGTGATGCTTTACAAGTAGAACAAGTGAAAGTTTGGAACATTTCAAAGTTTGAAGCACCCAGACATTGTCACACCCCTCTCCTTCTTGCCCCACCGGAGAAAATATGCTGTGTTGTGCTGGCACCAAAGCTGGCAGGGTAAAAGAGAACTCAGGGCAGAATGTGTAGGCACAGCATATGATTTTCAGTTGTAAATTTAGAGTTGGCACTGGCTTCTGCCTATCTCATGAATTTCAATCAGTGCCATTCCTCTTAGGACACTGTGCTAAGGCCAACTCACCCACATGTCTAGCCCTGCATGATACATTAGTGACAGTTTTATATAACTTCATCACATGTATCCTTTACTCTGGTGGATTGCTTTCTCTTCCTCCTCCTCTTTTTTCTCCTCCTCTTCTTCTTCCTCCTCCTCCTCTTTTTCCCCCTCTTTCTCTCCTTCTTCTTTTGCATAGGACCTGTTACTCCCAAGAATTCTCCCAAAATCTATGTTGACTGATAATAAAAACACCTTTTTAAAAAAAGTTTTAATTTGTTGTTTGTGAATTTTATATATGTATATTTTAAGCATGTACATAAATATACCTTCTGTTCCTCCCCTCCAGTACCTCCTGTGTCCCCCAACAGCTTCTTCAAACTTACTGGGTTTATTTAGTGCTGACTAGAGTAAGATGTTTCTCTCCCATCCACCTGGTCCCAAATGCCTGATAGTTGCTTCCCAAATTACTGCACAGTGGCTTATATTAATTATTAATGTTCATCCAGTAGTTCAAGCATGTTACTAGCTAATTCTTACATTTTAAGTTAACCAAATATTCCACTCTCTGCCACATGGTAGTGCCTTTATTAACATGGCACGTTCATCACCTCTTCCCTCTTTGTCTGTCTGGTGACTCTCTGACTCCCCCTTCCTCTTTCCAGAATTATTTAATTTGCTCACCCTGCCTATACTTTCTGCCTAGCTACTGGCCAATCAGCATTTCTTTAAACCAATATGACTGACAAATCTTTGCAGTGTACAGAGGATTATTCCACCACAGCTTCCTGTGTATATATGGGGGCAGGACCATCTACTGGAATGTGGGTAGCTTTTCGGGGGGTGCATCTCCGAACAAATCTTGGTACCAGGTGATGATTTAATGTAACTGTGGGCACTGTTGTCTATGAGATCTTCAGAAGTAAGTATTATGAGGATGGAACCCCTGGGTTCTAGAGACAGATCTCACATTGTTTATGACAGGTCCTAGTTTCCTTCTTGGTTATGTGGTTCACTCACTAAAAAGTGGAGTGTTGTGTGAAACCTCTCTTCAATATCTAATCTGTATAGTCAGGGTTCATGATTCTGGTACATTGCCACATGCTGCTCAGAGAAACAAGGAGTCCCTGTTCCTGTTGGAGTCTGTTCTAGACTCTGCATTAAAAATGAAATCCCAGTGAAAAAACTCCAGCCCAAAGCTGTGGGCTGGGATACGGCTTCTGAAGCTTTCTACACAAACTTGAATGAATCTCCTGGATCTCTCTCTCTCTCTCTCTCTCTCTCTCTCTCTCTCTCTCTCTCTCTCTCTCTCTCTCTCACACACACACACACACACACATTTATATATATATATATATATATGGATGTATATATATATATATATATATATATATATATATATATATATCACCCAGTGTGGGGTGAGTTAAGAACAGTTTAGTGTGACCATATACTATGCACCATGGCTATCAAAAAACACTGAGCTGCAGATACACAAAGTCATGTACCATGGATATCAAAAATGCCATGTTATAGACACACAAAGGGGATTTTCATCACTTGTTATAAGTCAGGGTTTATCTGGTTGAATATGACATATTTGTAACAAACCCCGGAATTTTATGATCTGAAATGAGGGCGTCTTCTGTTGTAGAGATATACTCTAGGACACTCAGAACTCAGTGGCCAGGCTAGTGTTAACATCATAGACAAGGGCATCCTAGGGAATCTGTAATTAGCTCGAGCTTAGTAAAGTCACATTCATGCTCCGGAGCCAGCACAAGAGTGTGCGCAGTTACAACCTCAGTTCTTAGTTTTAAAAATCAGAGCCAATGCCCTCATAAACAGATCTATAATCTTGAGATGTTTTCAATAAAACCTAATGAAATTTATTACCAGTCCACCTACGAGACTAAGTGGATTTGCAGATGGATAAGGATAAGCTGAGCTCATCTCCTTCTACGAAATTGCCCATCCAGATCTGACCACTGTAATAGATTCAGGAGTGGTTTGCAGCAAATTAGCTTAAGTGACTTAACATCGCCAAGTTCTGCTGGAGACATTCTCCGAGGAGTCCTGCTTGCTGGGATTCCAAAGTCTGATTTTTGTCTCTGCTCTTGAATTTCTAAAGCTCTTAGCCTGGTGTAAAGTGTGCCAATGAAGTGTAATGAAGTTGATAAGGCATGTAAAGAAAATGAGCTTCGGGGGCCACAAAAATAAAGACTTGATTATGCTTGTAGGAAGGTTGAAACAGCGGCGAGGGTGCAGGTGGAAGCTGCGTATGCACCACAGATGTGGCCCCACATTTGTAGACTGAACTCTTACTGGGTGTTAGACATTGGAATTTGAGCAAAAGTTGCCAAGAAGGGACCCCAATCCAGCCAGAGCCACAGCACTCTCTCCTGTGGTGACAGTACCTATGAAGGATGTGGGACTAGGGGAGGTGTCTTAGTTTCCTAGGCTTGTAATTTATCAGAGACATTTTGACTCAAAACAATACCATTTGTAATCAACGGATTGGGTAGCTCAGACGTTCAATGCTCGTTTTGCTGACCAAAAATTAAAGTACCATGAAGGTTTTCTTCCTTCTGGACGTTCTGGGGTATCTTTCCCTTTTCCTCCACATTTCAAGGGCAACTCAAAGAACTAAACAGAATTCTGGTCTGTCATTTCATTGCATAGTCCTCTTTGTCAAAGCAAGAGAATGACATATTTCAAGGTCACTGTCTTGAGTTGAAACTTTCAGGATGTGTGTTCTCAAATTGATACTTTTGCTCTGCATCTTGAAAAAGTGGAGAAAAGATCTCCTTTGCCTAGGCACACGGTCTGGCCATCAGTTATGTGTAATAGCCAGCATTTGCTGAATGCTCACAGTGGCAGCAGACAGCCCTCTTAGTACTTAGTATGTATTAGCTCATTTAATTTTCATGGTACCAGATGCCCAGTGAATTGTGCAGTATGTTTGCAGGAGCACAGAGACCTAAAAATGGCTCCTGTCCTCTCTTTATTGTGTCTGCCCTTCAATGCAGGATTTATCACAGCTCTGCCTATTTATTCATGTGCTAAATTTTACTGTAGAGGTAAATTTACCCTGCTTCTTATAGGATTACCTCCTGAATTGCTTTTAGGTATTGCTTGATTGTTTGTTTACTAGTGGTTTATCTAATTCTGATTCAGTCTAGAGGAATAATTAAAAATATTTATAAATATCTAAATTCAGCCTCTCAGTCTGTATAATGTAACTTGTATGTATTTGATTTCAGGGCTGATCACTGGTATTGGCTCACCAATGAGGGGGTTCCTCTCTGGCAAAGAAGGTTCTCCAGCTCTCAGAATTCCTTAGTTGCTGTAGGAAGTAGTTCTTTACTTAGGTTTCAGGTCTCTTGAGATTTCCCCCTGACACATTGTCATGTCTATTTGTAGTGCTGTTGTTCAGGGCTTGTTTAAGCAGCCATGTTGATGAGACTTCATGCATATGTGTGTGTATAAAATTTAACCAAAATTGTAGAAAATTAGGCAATGAATTGAGAAGAATAGGGGTACAAGGGAGAGGTTGGAGAAAAGGAAATGGGGCAATGATGTAGTTATACTAAATTCAAAATAAAAATATTAAACTCAAATTACTAAATTCTAAATTACTAAAATACTAAACTCAAATTAAAAATATTAAAAATTTACAGTTCTTGGGAAGGAGTAAGAGTTCTTAGAAATGGCTATGTCCTAATCTTCCCAAATGGTAACAGTTGCTATATAGGACAAAATAGATTTTCAGTTGTGATTAAGGATTGTGTGTGTACGTGCATATGCAGATGTGTGTGTGTATGTGTATGTGTGTGTGTGTGTGTGAGATGGTGAATGTACTCGTGGAAATCAGAGTTACCCTTGAGTGACATTCTTCAGGCATTGTTCATATGTCTACAGGTTGGGAGGCAGGGTTTCTCACTGGCCTGGAATCTAGGCCGCCTGTCTCTGCTCCTCAGCTCTGCAATTGTAAGCATGCAAACTCACATCTGATTTTTTTCCACTTAAAATTTTCATGCCTTTAGTTTTGAGAATTTCATGCATATGTAGAATAAAATATGTTTATTTACCCTGGTGGGTAACCAAGGGCAATGGCAATAATCTGTGTTGTTTTGGAGATCTCGAGATCCTCCTTGAACAATAATTCATAGGGAGAGATCTCCTGCCCCATACCACGGTTTCCATTTAATAACCTGTGTATAACCCATGTAGGACAATTCTGTTGGGTTTTGGAATTGTATTACTAACTTAAGGATTTGCATAGAGCTTTTTCACATACCCTTAGTTTTGGCTAACCTACCTGTTATCTTCCCCTTCTCTCTCCTTCCTACCCTAAAACTCTGCTTAATCTTTTAACCCCTAGTACCCCTCTCTCAGTTCTTGTCACTGTGGCCTACTCTCCCTCGGCTGAAGTACTAGGCTCAGAGGACACACGGACAAGAATGTGTTGAAAGGCTACTGACAGAGCCATCCCCTTTAGTAATTAAGGATCTAAAAAATGTGATATTTTCCTGGATTGTGCAGGCGGTGATAGCTAATGGTGAGAAGCTGGAGAACTAAATTGGGAAACGGTGACAAGATGGTAGAATCTGAAGCCCATAGTAATGTAACAGCTACCTGGGCCGGTGAGTCAAGGATGGAAGCCTGGAGGTAGAAGCTGGAAAAGGCAAGGAGAGTGACCTTAGCCTCCAGGAGGGATATATAGTTCTGTCTAAACTCTCTCGGTTTGGTGAGACCCACCTCAGACTTCTGACCTCCTGCAAGTAAGATAATACACTGTGCTGTTTTAAGTCATAAGGGTTTTTTTTTAATAGTAGTGATGGGAAGTTAGCTCACTAGGCTTCTTATTTTGCTCAGTATTAGGGAAACAATTGTAGAATAAACACCCTCAGGTTAGGAAACAAAATAAATTAGGCCTTATTAAAAAGTAGAAAGGTATACTTGGACAAATCATTTAATTGTTCTCAGCCATGTCTTTGTTGACAACATCTAATTCCCTTACCTTTCTAAGGAGGGGCTTGGGAGTGGTACACACTCTAGTACATTATGGGGACATTAGGAATGGCACCTGATAAACCATTATCATTTTTCGAATAGTTAATTCGTATTTTGCTTTTGCTTCTGACTTCCAGAAAATATTTGCCCAGAGATCTCCCCAGAGAGAAGAAAAACGACCAGGAGCCCATTGCCTTTGCTCATTTTGCTCTTCTCAATGAGCATGGGAGTCGAATTATTTTCCTAGCCTTTGTGATTTTTTTTTCCAAATTTATGTCTAGATTTACAGGTCAAAGATGTAATTAGGTTGTTTATTATTTCTATATAAATTATGTATAGCTATGATAAACAAAGAACACCTTTAAATGGCTCTAACATGTGGCTATGTATACTTATAAAGGTCACAGTTATATCACCCAGTGGACCGTACATCTGTTTCAATGACATCCTCCTTTGTGTTCATTCCTGAATGCAGGTTATCTCCTTATTATATGTTATATTCCCTCCAACACTTCTATAACAGTTATTTCCATGAGTAATTTTTCTTTAAAGACGTTAGCTGACAAGAATTCCCAGGGCAGCTTTCAGGAGTCGGTTGTCTCTGTCCACTATGTCTCCTGGGCATGGCACTCGGGTTATCAGGCTTGGTGGCGACCTGTTGTGAGTGCTCTGCCCTCTTACTGGCCCTACACTAGCAGTTTCAGATGACAGTGAAATCATGTGACACTTGCATTTCTGTTCCAGACTTACTTCCCTTAGCACAATCTTATCCAGGTCCACGTATGTTGTTGCATATGTCAGCATTTCGTTGTCTTTTACGGCTGGGAGATATTCCACTGTGTATACACACCAAACGCTCTCCATTCATCTCGTGATGAATTGGGATGTTTCCATTCCTTGACTATCGCCAGTGCTCCTGGGACAAGCAAAGGAGTACAGCCATTTCCCGGAATGATTTCATACCTTTGAATTTATACCTGGGACTGGAGCTCCTGGTTCACTTGGGGCTCCACTTTTAAGTTTTAAGGAAATTCTCTGCTGTTTCCAGAATGGATACATTAATTTACACTCTTTCCAATGGGGGTAAAATGGTGCTTCCCCCCCCCCCCCCATTCTCCTATTGTCTTTTGTCGTATAGGTAATAGTCATTCTTCCTGGAGTACAAGGAACTCCCTTTGTGGTTTTGATTTGCATTTCCCTGATGACTAGCAGTACTGAGAACATTTTATTCATATCCCCGACAACCCTTGCTGTTCAGTCTCTTGAGAAATGTCTATTCAGGCCCTGTCTTCACTGTTTTTTCATTTTATTTTCATGAGACAGGTCTTTTTTATGAGTCCCTGGGTACCCCGGAACTTATCATGTATACCAGGCTGGCTTTGAACTTACAGAGATTGACCTGCCTTTGTTCTAGAGTGCTGGGATTAGAGATATGTACCCTCAAACTTGGCCTTACCTCAATTCTTTAAATTGGATATTTTAAATATTATTATTTATGTATGTATGAGTGTGACTGCACATGAGTGCCCTGTCCTACTTAGCATTCAACTCCTTTTAAATTCTGTATATGAACCCCTTTTCATAAGTATATTTCAGTTGGTTACTTCTACTATATTTAGGCTGTTAGTTTGATGTAATGTTGATTCTCTCCTTCCTCCCAGGCCTCCCTCTCTTATTTGTTTGGCTTGTTTTAGAAACTTAGCTAAAGCCTTCTGCACCATGCCAATGTCCTGATGCTTTATTTATTTATTTATTTATTTATTTATTTATTTATTTATTTGCCATGAGTAATATACTTAAGCCTTCAATCTTTTCTGAGTTGATTTTTGTAACATAGCAGAAAAAGGGGTCTAGTTTTTTTTTTCTTTCTATAGATAGCCAAGCTCTTAGCACCAGTCTGAAGAGGCCATTCTTTCTTTTAAAAATTATATTTATATTTTGTTTGATTTCATTGTGTGTATGAATATGATGGTGGTTTGTAGGGGTAGATGGGCATTTGACAAGAACTGCTTTGACGACTCAGGGTTAGGGGTGCCTCTGTGTGTGTGTGAGAGAGAGTAAACACACACATGCACTAACATGTGCACATGTGCACTAGCATGTGCATGCACACATGCGTATATAGTCGTATGCCTATCTTAAATTTTCTATAATTATGTGATGAGTACAATTGGTAACTTTTTAAGGAACTAAATCAAGTTTGTAGTCAGTGTTTAGTAATACAAACATAAAAAAACTATTCTTGCAATCCATAGACATAGTATGCCTTTCCTTTGTTTAACATACCTTTCATTATTGTAGAGATATTTCACTGCTTTGGTTATATTTATTATTGGGATTTTGTAGCTTTTTAAAATGAGATTACTCTTTCATTTTCTACCTTGTGTAATTGGCTATCTGCCTCCAGTAGTACTATTAATTGGTATCATCTTGTGTCCTTCCTGAATTCTTTCATTAGTTACACTATGGTTTTGGTATAGTCTACATATAAGACCATACGATCTGTAAACACTGTAAATGCATACATACATATATACAAAATTTGGATACCCTTCTTTTCTTCCACTTGCCTGTTTGTTCTGGCTGAGATTTTCCCTGAAATGCTCAAAGCAATTGGTCAAATTGTGTCTCCTGCTCTTTCTCAGATATTTTAGAAAATTTTCAGCTATCCTCCATATACTATGATAATAACTATTGACTTATTATGTGTGGTCTCTATTATGATGAGGTCTGCTCATTATATAACTAATATTGTGTCACTTTCTATCATTAAGATATGTTAAATTTTATCAAAAACCTCTTCTTCCTTTGTTAAGATGATAATGTGAGTTTGTTCTGAAGTTTACTGAAATCTTTTACATATTTATTGATTTGAGAATGTTGCATTGTGCTTTTATTATTTAGATGAGTCTTATTTGATTTTGGTAAAACCTTTTGAATTTACTTTTGATATTTTGCTTGGATTTTGTTAAAATTTTAGTATCTGTGATGTTCAAGGATGTTGACCTATATCCCCTTTTCTCCCTCATACTGTTAATTTTTATGTCTGGGGAAGGCTGCCATCATAAAATAAGGTAGATGAATTGTACAAAAATTAGTTTCTCTTAACAATTTCAGATGCTTTTTTGTTGTTTATTGAGACAGGGTTTCTCTGTAGCTTTTGGGGCCTGTCCTGGAACTAGCTCTTGTAGACCAATTAAATAAGTTTTAAAATTCTTCTACCATGTTTCACTTCCTCTCCATCTTCCTCTTCCTCTCCTCCTCATCTTCCTCTCTCCTTTATTCCCCCCTCTCATTTTTTAAGTGGTACAACTCAGGGTCTTGTGGGTATGAGCCAAGAGCTCCAGCCCCTCCTAATGGCGATTATTCGTCATTGAAACCTTCTCAGAAAGCTTGGTAGAACTAAGTAGTGATTCTTTGGGTCCTGGGCTTTGCTTTGATGAGAACTCTTTATGACTGTTTCGACCCTGCTATTGATTATTGGTTCATTTACATACATGTTTCTATATTATTCCATCTTGGTAATGTATATTTTCACATTTATTATTTCAGAATCTATGTTTTTATTCAATAATTTCATTTTAGATGTTTTAGTGTATTATCATACATATGATAAATATGTATATGTTTAAGTTGTTAATAACTATGATATGCTATTTTAATGTGTAGTTATAACAAAATTTTCTTAACAAGCTCCCATAAAGAAGAATACTTAGACTTCTGATATTATAAATACCTTGTGATTAAGCCAATAAAATTTAACAAGACTTCCTTGCTCATGATCTCCTTCCTTTTGCTCCTCATCGGGACCTTGGGAGCTCAGTCTGGTGCTCCTATGTGGGGCTCTGTCATTTTCTCCATCCAATGCCAGGTGAAGGTTCTATGGTGATATGCAAGATATTCATGAGTATGGCAATAGGATCTGGACATTTCTGGCACCCTCTCCTCAGCTGCCCAAGGACCTAGCTGGGGGCGTCTTCCTGGACACCTGGGAACCCCTCTAGAGTCAAGTCTCTGCCAACCCTAGAATGGCTCCCTTAAGTAAGATATGTAATTCCATGTTCCCATATCCACCCTTCCTATATCCCAACCATCCTATTCCCCCAAGCTCTTCCCATCCTCCACTTCACACTTTTCTCGCCCCATCCCCCCTCCCCCCATCCCACTCCACCCCTATGTTCCCATTTTTTGTCCGGCAATCTTGTCTACTTCCAGTATCCAGGAGGATAACTATATGTTTTTCTTTGGGTTCACCTTCTTATATAGCTTCTCTAGGATTTTTACGAATTATAGGCTCGATGTCCTTTATTTATGGCTAGAACCCAATTATGAGTGAGTACATCCCATGTTCATCTTTTTGGGCCTGGGTTACCTCACTCAGGATGGCGTTTTCTATTTCCATCCATTTGCATGCAAAATTCAAGATGTCTTTGTTTTTTACCGCCGAGTAGTACTCTAATATGTATATATTCCACACTTTCTTCAACCATTCTTCCACTGAAGGGCATCTAGGTTGTTTCCAGGTTCTGGCTATTACAATTACAAGGACAATGGCGATGGGCTTGGTCTCTACGACATGGACGGGCTCTGTGTGAGCCTTGTCAGTTTGGTTGCTCACCTTCCTGGACCTGGAGGGAGTTGGGAGGACCTTGGACTCAACATAGTGTAGAGAACCCTGATGGCTCTTTGGCCTGGAGAGGGAGGGAGTGGGGGTATGGGTGGAGGGGAGGGGAGGGAAGGGGGAGGAGGAGGGGAGGAGATGGCAATTTTTAATAAAAAATAAATAAACTGGAAACAAAAAAACATAAAAAAAATTTAACAATAATTTTTAACACAATTTTTTACATTCATGTTTTTATAGAAATTATGAGGCCAAGCCAATTTCATTAATCTATGAATTTGCACCAGGTGGTACAAAATTAATTTATACTGAACAGTAGGATTATTATTTCCCTTGTGTCCTCTTCCTTGGTTGCCCAGGCCTTCATCCTGGACCCCTCAGACTGTCAGTCTGAGCCGAAGGCTGAAGACTGACTGTGTGAGTCTGTCACTCCCAATCTGTGTTCTGCTGCGACACTTTCTGAACATCTGAATAAGAACCCTTCGCTCTCTCACCTTCAAGTTAGAATAAAATATCATTCCTTTTAAAATATGTTTCAGGTGAACATTCATTCTTCCCAAGGGTAAGAAGAGCATTTACTTGTAACCTCATCAACATTGTACAATGCCAACCTTCAGTTTTGTGAGTCATGAGGAAACATTTTTGTTTTGTATATATTAGCTTTATAACATATGGTGAACATACTGTTATATATCTATTGGTGATTTTTATTATTTTAGAGACAGGGTTTCAATATTGAGTACAGGATGACATTGAAGTCACCATCCTCCTGACAGTCCCTCCAAGTGTAGGATTATAGGTATGTTCTAATAAGTTCAGATATTTTCAGATAAGTTCAGAAAATTGATATTTTCATTATCATTTTTTCTTTTCATTCCTGTTACAAAGATATATTTCAGGGCCTCATTAATGACAGAATACTACTCTACCACTGAGCTATACTCCAGCCCATTTGGACATTTTCTTAATATGTGTTAACTTATTTTCAGTTTGCTTATGTATTTTCCCTCCTTTATTTTGGACTGCATGGAATTTTCAAATGTTCTTTCTCCTTTCAATTAAATTTATTGAGGTATAATTGCTCCAACAGCTTTAATGTTACACAATTCATCAACCATATAATTTCTAATTTAAAGTATGCAATTCAATATATTGAGTACCTTGACAGATCAGAGTAGCCATTGCTTTAACTAATTTTAGGACAATTTCCTTAATAAAAAGAAGAGTTAAGTCTTGTTGGAAGTCATGTCCCCCACTATCTTCCTTTCCACTGGGCCTTGAGAGTCTTTAATTTGCTTTCTACCTGTGTATAGTTGCTAAATTTATGTATTTCACATAAATGGAATGAGTGGGTTTTTTTGTAGCTTCCTGGTTTAACTATGATAAAGCCTGTTATCACTGTGTATTTATCTTGTAACCTGCATCTGCACTTCATTCTCATTATCTTTTGAGATGGCCTTATTGTTGGACACTATTTATTTATTTATTTATTTATTTATTTATTTATTTAATGATAGACATCTGAGTTGCTGCTGTTCTTGGTCTATATGAACAATGCATCTATTTTTATTCATATATGAGGGTATTTTTCTGCAAACATTTCCACTTAGGTTGGATTAATCAGCAGGAGTGGAGATGGTAACATGTAATGTATGTTTGACATTTCAACAAAAAGCAAAAATGATTTCCAAAGTAGCATTTGCACTATTTTACCAACAATATTTGAGTGGTTTAATTTTACTGCCCCCTCGTTAGTATAGGATTTTATGTTTTGGGGATGCGGTTATCACAGTAGGTATTTCATTGTGATTTTGATTTGCATTTCCCAATATCTAATGATAGAAATTGTCTTTCCATGTGCTCATCTGTTTGTGTCCCTTTGGAGGAGTGTCTGGCTATACACTCTTGGCTTACAAGTTGGGTTGCTCATCCTAGTGCTATTGAGTCATAAACGTTATGCATGTCTTGATATTCTGTTCTTCCCTGGTCAAGGATTTGAATATATTTTCTCTAATTCTACGTGTTTCTTCACTATCTGGGGTTGATTGTTGTGGCATAATTTTATTTAACTTTGGTGAGGTCTAATTTGCGTATTTCTGAATTTGTCTTATGTCATCTGACAAATACAGTTACATGTAGTAAAGTTCACTTTTGTTCTCTCTGTGTGTGTGTCTCTGTGTGTGTGAGAGAGAGAGACAGAGACAGAGACAGAGACAGAGACAGAGAAAGTTTTCAGGATTCTGTTTTCTTCTGCCACTTTATAGGCTTCAGAGATTGGACTCAGGTCATCAGATGTGAATGGACGAGCTTGTGCCTGCTGAGCCATCTCACCTGCCCTGTAGATTAAATGTCTTCGGGGTTTGACAAATGCATGCTTTTCAGCACAGTAACCAAGATGCAGAACTGTTCTGTTACAGTCAGTTATTACCTGAATCATTTTGATCTATTTTCTCTCCTTAAGTAGTTATTTTCCTCAAGAATATCAAATCAATAGTCACAGACAGCACAGTAGTAAATGGGAGGAGGTTTGTAATGGTAATACTGTTTCGTTTTAATGAATTAGATTCTACTGAACTGTTTTTTAAATATTCAAGCCATTTATTTTTTGGATTATCAGTGTTATTCCTGCTTATGTCTGTGTTCAATTTGACACTTTGATCTCACTGTTGTTTAGTTTTAGTTGACTCCTGTATATTATACACACAGTCCATAAAAATCTTAGCATTCTCTCACTCACACCTCTAAATCTCCTAAGCAGAAAGTCCGGAATCACATCTGCAGACTTGGTATAAATTAGAGAAGGTTCCATACAGACAAAGACATTGCAAATGTGTGAATATAGTAATTGTCCAACTCTTCTTTTTTCTTTGATATTTTGCTATTGGAGAACATGTTCTTCCAATTTCACCTCAGACCTTAGATAGAAGCTTAAATATAAATACAAGGAGGCAGAGTTTGTCCTTTGGATTCTGATAAGAATCCCTGCCTTATCTAGTTTGTACCTTTGGAACACAACTTAGGTCCCACCCACATAAAGTTAGTCTGTAGACTGAGCTAAGCTCAGTTCTTAAGCCTGGATCATTAGAACAGTGTCCAGACTGGGGAAGAAGGGGAAATGGAGTCATGTAGCTTGGTGATGGGATTCTCATCGCACACAATGGATTTCTACTTTGCTCCTCACTGCTCCTTCCTCAAAAGAAGAAATGATGACCACTGTCCCACTGAAGTAAAGAAATAGTTCATGACAATTAACAAGATAATTCCACAATCATTTTTAGAAAACAGGCCCAGAATCAAAATAACTGAATAGAGGAGAGAAAATAGTGAAGATAGGCTCAAAGTTGCAGAGTCCGTTCTTGAAAGTGGTCAGGGTAGATTTTTCTTGACAGCACTGAACTGTTCTGAGCCTAGTGATGACACATGGTCCTCCCATGATAATTGCCACCCTCCTTATGCTTGTTACTCTGACCAGAAGCACAGAAAGAAATCTCTGTACCGATTAGACTATGTCAACTTGACACAAGCTAGAGTCACCAGAGTAGAGGTACATGTGACTTGTGGCCATTGTCTCCATAAATGATTGATATGAGAGGGTCCAGATCGCTGTTGGCAATGCCATCGTAGGAAGATGCTCATGGGTTATATATTGATATAGGAGTGTTTCTATCTATCTGCTGTTTCATTGGTTAATTAATAAAGAAACTGCTTGGCCTGATAGGTTAGAACATAGGTGGGTGGAGTAGACAGAACAGGATGCTGGGAGTGAGGCAGATGCCTCGGGCAATCATCATGCCTCTCCTCTCTGAGACAGATGCCATGAAGCCAGCCACCAGGTCAGACATGCTGAATCCTTCCTGGTAAGACACCACCTTGTGGTGTTACACACATTACTAAATATGGGTTAAAGCAAGATGTGAGAATTAGATAATAAGAGGCTGAAACTAATGGGCCAGGCAGTGTTTAAATGAATACAGTTTGTGTGTTGTTATTTGGGGGCATAAGCTAGTCATGCGGCTGGGAGCCGGGAAGCAGGAACGCAGCCCATGGCTCGCCACTACAATATATGAACAGAAGGTGAACAAGTCATGAAGAGCAAGATAGCAAGAATTGCTCCTCCAAGCCTTTGCTTCAGTTTCTGCGCAAAGTCTCCATCTTGGCTTCTCTGTATGATTGACAGTGGCACAGAAGGGTAAACCAGCAAACCCTTTACTTTCCCAAGTTGCTTTTGGTCACGCTTTTAACCCAGTAGCAGAAACCAAACTAGTACAGTGTGTCAGAGTAGCCAATGATGGGAATGCCAAAAATAAAACAATTTACCACGAAAATATTTATTCTAACCTTACAGAATTGCAACACCTCCACCGCCACTAGAGTATCCCATGCACTATATTAACTTTTTATATTTTAACTTTTGTCCTTTTGCTTAGGATACTTTTATTTTTCTACTTTTTCACGAACTGGGGCTTCAATCCAGGGCTATGTGCATACTCCTCAAAAGCGCTCCCACCAAAGTTCATCTTCAGGTCTAGAAATTTTTGTGAAAGAATGTAAAAGGGCATTTGTAGTTGTCATGTGTTTCTCTTTCTGTGTGTTCAGTCAGAAAGAACCTTCAGGGGAGATTTTCCTGTTATCTTTCCTGCTGTCCGTGCCTCTGCCTTCATGTCCTCCACTGGGATGGGGAGCTGCCTGACTCTCAGGGAATCCACCAGGGCCTTGCATGCATTTACCCTTCTCGCACCTTTGTATTCTCCTGTCCATTGTGGCCTCATTAGGAGGGGAAAATGCCTATGAGGCTGCTGCAACTTGTCTCTCTAAAGGTTGCTGGCAGTAATGCATTGGGGGACAGAATCTGGGGACTAAGAAAAATAACAAGCTTTCTAGACCTCAGGTAATGGGGAATATAAACTTATATTTCTGTATTTGGTTTCGATTTTGGTTTGTGTTTTTACTATAACTTCTTTTTCCTTATAACTTACATGCCTGATCGTTGCAATATAGAATTATTTTGTAGTTTTCTCATGACCTGGTTGATTGGCCCATCTGACTGTGGCCAGTTCCTATGGGTCAGATATCCAGACATGGCCTCCTGAGATCCTCTGTGCTAAGTCCTGCAAGATAAAATGGAGATGTGATCAAGTCTGCTTTCATGTGAGGCCCCACACAGAGATGAATACCTTTCCTTGTTCAGTGAGTTTGCGGACAGAATTAATATTTTGGGATGTGGGTGAAGGTATTAGCTTTTGCTGGCTCAAGGCCAACCTCACATGTCAAGGCTGCCCGCAGCTCCTCAATGCACTAGTTTCTTCCCTGTGCCACTCCCATTGTTGGGCATCCAGGACAGTTTCTTATTTCATTAGTAACTTGTACAGAAGGACAGGTCCTCTTTTTGAGATCTTTCAGCTAATTCAGTCTGACCCAGAAGACATTCACTTTGTATTTATTTCCAATGAATTTATTAGGGACCTTTCATTCCACCATTGAAATCCCCTCCTCCCCTACTATGCAGTCTGGAGAGCATTGATTCTTAACCTGTGAAGTCATGACCCCTTTGAGGGTAAAATGACCCTCTCACAGGGTAGGTCAAAAACCATCAGAAACACAGATGTTTATATTACAATTCCCGACTAGCAAAATTACAGTTATGAAGTTGCAAGGAAAATAATTTTATGGTTGGGGTCACCACAACATGAGGAACTGTATTAGAGGGTCACAACTTTAGGAAGGTTGAGGACCAGTGCTGTAAAGGGAGGTCACACATCTTTATACACACTGAGAAATATTTCATGAAGATCAGAATCAGGGGATGGTTTTTCACTGTTCAAAGCAGGGGGAGGTCCCCAGAGACCATCTTGTTAGGGAGAGTTTCCTGTCACTGTAGTTGTGAGACAAGGAGTTGGGACAGAATGCAGACAAGGGTCTCTGGGGGACACACCGACTGAAGAGCTATTGTTAAAGCCTAAAATAAAGGTTGTCTGAAGGATGAGATGTGAAAGCAGAACCTAAGTGTCCAAGTTTTCAGTAGAGAGGATTATAGAACATTGAGTTGACCCGCCAAGGCGCTATGGGTTAGGCTCAGTAGACGATGCACAGAGAACAACAGCAGGGTTGAACATGACTTTTGACTCCTTCTGTGGGCATATCAGTTGCATCTAGAGCTATGGGGCATTTTCATAAGCATTCATGCACATTTCCTTCATTGTGTGTTTCTGAATAGCCAATGAAAACCTGCTCCTTTAAAATTTAGCCTGTCTGGTCTCTTAAGCTAATGCCAAAGTCTTACAGGGAGGCAGACAGACTCTGTTCCTGAAACTCCTATGGGACCTTTTTAATTAGGAAAGGGACTCTATGCATTTAGGTCACAGATATCGAAGAAGAAGGAATGTGTCTTATGGTAGAGCTGCCCTAATTTCTTCATGTAAGCTTATGTCATTACAGAGTCTGCCCAGGCACATAAACCAAGTTCATCCATACCATGATTAAAGACTCTGAAAGAGTAAGTACGTCCTGTTGGATTATTCGTTAATGACGTGGGGAATCCCTCAGTAAGAAAACATATGGGCTTTGGCCAGATGAAGAAAGAACAAATAAAAGAAGGAAACACTCATACAAACAAACAGAATTCAGTGGTTACAGTAACTGAAGGGGTGACAAATTATCAGATATATTTAATATGAGTGTAGGTTATAACAGACCTAACACACACACACATACACAGACAGACACATACACACACAGAAATCACACACACACACAGAGACACATGCACATAGAGATACACGCACAGAAAACACACACACACATACGCAGACACACACAGAAACACAGACACACACACAGATTGAGAGAGAGAGAAACACAGATACACACAGAACCACAGATAGACAGACAGACAAACAGACACACACAGAACCACAGACACACACACACATAGAACCACAGACACACACACAGACAACCGCACAGACACACACACACAGAGAACCACAGACACACACACAGAGGCTTCATCCCCCATCTACCACCTCCTCCCCGAGTCATGGTGCAATATGCACCATTGTGATCAGAGATGCCATCTGGAAGGCCTGTGGGGACTTGCTGAATGTGTACATTATGAGGAGGCATGCCCGTCTCCAGGGACTCTTGTTCCCTGAACTGGAGGCTGGGAAACTGGGAGACGGGTTACCAGAGTGGAGGGCAGTGTGGGCATGAGGGCCGCATGGAGTTTGAGACAATAGACTGCTGGAAGTCTTCTGTCTCCCTGAGTCCTAGACACGGGGCAGAGCGGTGCCTCAGGCAGGACTCAGCTCTGAGCACTGGAGGGCAGCATGCCAACCCAGGCTGGAAAATTAACTTAACAAGCACTTACCTGTCATATCGCCAGGCTCGTTGAGAGCTTGAGGGATTCACAGTTGGGCGCATGTTCTTACCCTGGAATTGTTCCCAGGCATGAATGGTGTTGTTGGCCATCCAGTCTAAATGTGAATCAGATGCTGATCTTAGTTACACAGGATCTCGACAGGTGCCGCAACTGCCAATATGTTACGACAAAGGAGGATTGAATATGTCACAGAGATAATGGCCTTAAATTTCACCAAAAGCATTTGAAATCCTCCTTGTTAGAGATTAACAAGATGACCTTGCTCACAGTGCTGTCCATATTAAGCTTTCGGTAACATATAAGGAAGCTGTGGGTTGCTCAGAACACAGTGCAATGGAAAAAAAGAAAATGCAAAAGAATAGAAGTCTATGCTCGACATGAAATTGATACATTGATATACAAAAATCCTTTTATGGTAAGGAAGGAGAAAGGAGGGGTTCATCTGTACACATGCATGGCAATAAAAACTATTGCAAAGATTCTCTGAAAACCATGCTTTGCAATCAGGTCCCCGCAATTTCGTGCTTATAATGCTTCTGGAAAGAAGCTACCAGCAAATGCCTGTTCAGCCTTGGACTGATATCAACTTTGTTACTCATTCTCATTGCCACGAATAATTGTTTCAAAACAATTTATTATAACCCTTCCCACTTTATCTTTAAAACATTCCCCCCCCCTTGGTTGGAGAAATGGCTCAGTGGTTAGGGGCACTTGCTGCTCTTGCAGAGGTCCTGAGTTGGGTTCCTGCATGGTTGCTCACAGTCACCTGTAACTGCAGTTCCAGAGGACTTAAATCTCTTAGCATTCACATACATTAACCCACATTCAGAAACACACATATACACACAAGCTAAAAGAAAAAAATACAAGGCCACTGTTGGCCACACCAGTCAGGGAAACAGGTATGCAGGCTTTATTCTCCTTTCAAGCCTCCATCCAAGTCCCTAGTTTCATTTCCAGCCCTATAGCAGACCCTGCAGGGTCCAGTCCCCTCTCTGTGACTCCCTTCCCTATAGGATCCTCAGATCCTCTTGACAATTCCATCTCCCTCCCTCCTTTGGACTGCTCAGATTCCCACCCTTGTAGCCCACCCCCATTCCTTCTTGTCAGCTCCCCATACCTAGAAGCACTTTATCCCCTTTAGCAACACCTAGCAGGAACTCAGAAGTACTCCCTACCGTGCAATCCACTGTTACTACATGCTCCTGAGATCCAGAGTGGGCAACAGAATCCCCCCAAATGGAACACCTAAATAACAAAGACAAGGCCAGATGCCAACAACTAGACTTACAATAATCCTAATGGCACATGCCTAAAATACTAGCATAAAAACACAATAAATAACTGCAAGGACAATTTGTCTTCACTACACCCAGCAGCCCTACTCCAGGACCTGAGAAATACAATATAACTGAAGCACAAGACAGGGACTTCAAAAATGCTCTTATGAATATGTTCAAGAACCTTAAAGAGGATATGAAGAAAATTCATTAACAAAGTTTATGAAAACATAAACAGTGGAGTTAGATGAAGAACACTGGTCAGGTTATGGAAGTGGAGATGGAATCACTGAGGAAAACCCCAACTGAGGTAAAAATGGAAGTAAAAAATTTAGGTACCTAAACAGGAACAACAGGGTCAGGCTTCACCAACATAATGTAAGAGATGGAAGAGAATCTCTCAGGCATTTAAGACTTGATAGAAGAAATGGATACCTCAGTCAAAGGAAATGCTAAATCAAAAAGAAAGAAAGAAAGAAAGAAAGAAAGAAAGAAAGAAAGAAAGAAAGAAAGAAAGAGAAAGAAAAGAAAAGAAAAGAAAAGAAAAGAAAAGAAAAGAAAAGAAAAGAAAAAAATTCAGGCACAAAATATCTAGGAAATCTAGAAAACCATGAAAAGACCAAATCTAAGAATAATTTAAATAGAATAAGTATAAGAAACCCAGATCAAAGGCACAGAAAATATTTATAACAAAATTATTAAAGAACATTTTCCTAACCTAAAAAAAAAAGAGATGTCTGTCAAGGTAAAAGAATCATATAGAACCCCAAATACATTGACCCAGAAAAAGATTTCCTCATGACACATAATAAACAAAATAGTAAACGTATAGAATAAAAAAAAGACTATTAAAAGCAGCAAGGAAAAAAGACCAAGAAACATCCAATGGCAGCTCTATCTGAATATCACCCGAGTTTTCAGTGAACACTAGGGGCCAGAAGGGACTGGACAGATTTTCTCCAAATTCGAAGAGACCGCATATGCCATCCCAGACTACCATACTCAGCAAAACTTTCAAACATGATAGATGAAGAAACAAACAGATTCCATGATAAAACCAAATTTAATCAGTATCTATCTACAAACCCAGCCCCCCAAAAAAGTGCTACAAAGAAAATGTTAACATAAAGATTTTAACCACATATAAGAAAACACAAAGTATAAATTATCTCAGACCAGCAGGTCAAAAGAGGGGAGTAAAAAGCCTTCATCACAACAGAATAATGGGAACCAACAAAGAATATTCACTGATAGCTCTCAACATTAATGGTCTCAATTTCCCAACCAAAAGACCTAGACAAACAGATGTAAAAGGATGGAAAAAGGTATTCAAAATAAATGGAAGCAATCTAGGGTAGCCATTTAATTTATCTAACAAAATAGGCTTCAAACCAAAACTAATTAGAAGAGATAAAGTCCACCAAGAGTCTATAAAAGTTATAAAAATTATAAAAATCTATGTACCAAACACAGAGCACCCAGGTTCATAAAGGAAACACTACTACAGCTTAAATTATATACTGTTCCTCACACACTGGTAAGGGGTGACTTCAATACCCCACTCTCACCAAGACAGGCCATCCAGACAAAGGTAAGCAGAGAATGCAGTAGCTAACCAAATTGAACTAAAAGATACTTACGGAATATTCCACCGGAACAGGTTCAATGTATCCGGTTTATGTTGAGGTCTTTGTTTCTTTTGTAATTGAGTTTAGTGCTGCATGGTAAGTATGAATCTATTTGGATTCCCCTACATGCAGCCATCCATTTGGACTAACACCATTTGTTGAGGATGTCTTTATTTCTGGTTTCTTTACCAAAAATTAGGCATTCATTGGGTCTTGAATTCAATTCTGCTGATCAAAGTTTCTTTTTTTATGTCAATACCATGCTGTTTTTTTTTATTATTATAGCTCTGTAGTACAATTTTTGATCAGGGATTGCGATAACTCCAGCATTTTTTATTCATAATTGTAATAAGCTTTCTTTTGGGCCACCAACCAGCTCTCATATCATGACACAGAGACTGATTATTACTAACAAATATCCAGTCTTACCTTAAGCTCTTATAAGAGCTTATAACTTATATTTAATCTTATAACTTAATTTAATCTTTTTAACTTAATTTAATCTTTTTCTCTTCATCTATATTTTTTCTCAGGGCTTTTTACCTTTCTTTCATTCTGTATGACTTACTCCATGTCTGTCTGTCTTGCAGCTTCCCGGCTGTCTGATCCTGATCATCTCCTTCTCCTTCTCCCTCATTCTCTCTCTGTTCTCTTCTCTTCTATTTATTCTTCTTGCCTACCAGCCCCATCCATCCCTCCTTTGCTTAGCTACTGGCTGTTCAGCTTTTTAATAGACCAACCAGGTGCCTCAGAGCAGCATAAACAAATGTAACACATTTTTACATAAAGTAATATTCCGTAACATATTGTGTTAACTATCTTGAAGTTGTGTGTGTGTTTGTGTGTTTCCATATGAATTTGAAAGTTGTTCTTCCCAGTTTTATGAAGAATTGTGTTGGAGTTTTGGGGATAGACCAATTCCCCTCTTCTTGAGGCATTACCACACTGGTTTTCATAGCTACAACCCATAGAGCCACGGGGGTTAGGTATAGAGAAATGAACTGAAAGCACAGGAAAGAGAAATAGAATAGATAGTTATGGATGGAGGACAGGGAGTGGATTGGTGTGGGAGATCAACTATCAAGTGAGGATGGAGGAAGGAAGTGGGTTGAAGGAGGAAATAAGGAAAGAGACAACTAAAACAAAGAACCATTTGAGGGGTAGAGGCAGAGGCAGACAGATCTCTGAGTTCGAGGCCAGCCTGGTCTACAGAGTGAGTTAAAGTACAACCGCGGCTGTCACACAGAGAAACAATCCCCCTCCCCGTCTTGAAAAACATACAAACAATAAAAACATACAAACAATAAAAACATACAAACAATAAAGGACCTAAATCCTCATCTGTCTTTCTCTTATTTCTTTTTGTTTCTTCTTTGTTTCTATCCTACTGTTCCTGTTCTTATTTTCTTCCTCTTCCGCCTCCTCTTCCTCTTCTTTTTCTTTCTGTCTTTTTGAGTGTTCCTATTAGCTGTCATAGCATGTATGTTCTAGATTGCAGCTTTCTGCTCATTTCCAAATAAAAGCAATTCTGAAGGGACAAGGGGAGCCAGTTTCTGTTATTATTTGGGTTGAGCATTTTTTCCTGAATATAAAGTGCTTAATATAAAGTCTAAACATCTCGAAAAAGTATCCAAGCTCCTCAACTGGGGACTTGGAATTGGAATCCAAATCTCCCAACTTCCATTTTCTTCGCACTAGGTCACAATTAACTTGTGAAAATCTGTTGTATTTTTTGTCTAGTCACAATCTTTATCTAGTTACTATGTCAATTACCTCTAAGTAGCCAGAGTGTTTGACAGGAGTAACGGAGCCATGCATTGTAGCAGAGGGAGCACTTAGCTGGTGGTGCCCGATGGTTCAACTGTCCGATGCTGATTCTCAGTTGACTGCTGATTTTAAGGTGCGCAATTTATTCTGCAAACATTCGCATGTTATTAGGTAAGCATTGATTGAGTTCAGTTCAGTAGCAGAAGGTGTGAGTGCTGCCTGTGGAACCAGACAAGGGAATTAAATCAGTACTGGATACTGTCTTAAGATTCTCACAACTGGCTACAAGGGTGACAGGCAGGCAGGTCTCAACTTCCATACCCAATTATATACATTTCCTAGATGGTTCCCTAAATGGGGAACTATTTATTCATGAATAGTTACCTATCTGTCATTGATCTTGGCATATACATATTCATTCATTATACAGTAATGTGAAAATTCAAACTTTAAAGATGATTCAAACATGTGAAAATGTATAGTCCATATTTCTATTCAATTAGTGTACCCAAGGAAATGTGCTGCTTGTTTTCAAATGCTTCTATTATAGCAACTCCCAACATGACATGTTGAAAGTAATTGTATTGCCAGGCAGTGGTGGCTCACACCTTTGATCCCAGCACTCAGGAGGCAGAGTAGGTGGATCTCTATGAGTTCGAGGCTAGCCTGATCTACGCAGCTAGATCCAGGACAGCAAGTCAAGACTGTTACACAGAAAACCCTGTCTCGAAAAACTAAAACTAAAACAAAAAACATAAACAAAAACAAAAAACAACAATAAATTAATTGTATCATTCAAATGAGCAAATTATAAAAGTAGTGGCCATTGTACACTGGGACATTTTTCACTAATTTTTTTTTAAATATCAGAAGTCAGTTTTCTCCTTCCTGTCAAGTGTAAGCTTTTTACTGATGAACATTTAGAACATCTTTCTATAAGTACTTTAGAAGCAGTTAATTATGAGTATGAAAGTTTTAAAATAAAAATAACTTCTCTATTATGGTAAAAACTGAAAAAATTTTCTGGATAGTGTTTTGAAATTTAATAAATTAAACCTTATTTTAAGATCATAGGGACTTGAGACTGATATAGTAGGAATTTCCATTGGTAGTTAAATTACTGAAAAAGCCAAGATTTTGAGAACATTGACTTGTTATGCATAGAGCTTATTTATGATCTTCATGAACTTATTTGAGTTAGTTTGTAAGTGGCATTGGTAGGGCGTTACACAATAGTTTAAAACATCAAATATATTCGTAGTATCATTTTCAGGTAAGATCTACCTTAATATGACTTTACTTGTCTTACTCAGGCAGCTTAGCGCACCTAATACTATAGGGTACTGTGCATCCCAGCACCTTTGCTATTCCCAGCTCTCCTGGATCACAAGAATAGAAACAATTGATTCTATCATTATTTTCAGAGACCAACTTTTCCATGATAATTTCCATGGTAATTTTCATAAAACCTAAATGGAAATCCAATTTATTAAAAACCCATCTTTTCTTCATGTCCTCATTTTCAATTTAATTGGAACGTTAACATGAATTTGAGACTAGATAAAAAAAATTAAATTAAAAACTGAATAAAAAAAACCTCTTCAATGTAATGTGTTGGTATTATCCTTAATGCAATATACTGCTATTTTTGGCCTATGGAGGGCTGAGTCTGGAGGTCCAGTTGCCTCTGCAGAACTCATTCATCTTGGAGACCAAGCTTCCATGCTAATCAGAAGCCAGTCACATCATGTGTGTCTTCTTTAAAAGGGTATTTTTCATTACTTTTGAGAATTTCATGCATGTATACAATTTGATCATCTCTACCCTCCATTTCTGTCTTTCAGCTCCCTGTATTCTCCCCAATAGGATTCTTGCCCAACTAGATGATGTTTCTTCCTTCCTTTTTCTCCCCCACTCCACAGTTCCATAGGTTATTCTCTGAATCGAGTTAGTGCTGCCCATATATGCACGAGGGAGTGGGAATCCTACTGAGCAGTGGAAACATATCAATGGCCACATGCTCAAAAAAGAATGATTTTCCCACACTTGGCAACTCTCCCCTGCCAATACCTTTGAGGGTCTAGAGATAATTTCTTTCATTTATGCCCAGACATTGGCTGTTTTGATTTTGCGAGGTCTTATGCAGTTAACTATAGCTTCTGTGACTTCCTTGTGGTGATAGCCAAGGCACAGCCAGAGGACTGTTTCACAGTACCCTTCCCCACTTTCCTCTCACATCCTTCCTTCTGTCATGCTCTGGGCATCCTATGGTGTTCCCTGAGCCTTGGTGTTGGTGGTTGTGTGGTTAATATAGATGGCATAACTAGGGTTAAACCCTTGCTCTCCATCTCTCTGTACTTTGAGTATTTGTGCATCTCTGCAGTAACTGTTGGTTGTCTCCTACAAAAAGAAGCTTCGCTGGCTGAGACTGTGAGTAGCCAGGGTGTATGAATACAAACGTAAATATTTAAAAAGCATTTTGACAGCAGTTTCCAGTTAGCAAAATAGCAATAACAGTTTTTTACCAGATTGTCTATGATTTCCCCAGCCATGAGTTCTTGAATGGGATCACAGTACTAGGCACGACACAGTATCTTAGTCCTCAGATCCAACACGGAAGCCGTTATTTACTCTCCAGAAGTTCCTCCTGCTATTTTACAAATAGGCACATCTTTCCTGCCCGGACAGCATGGCAGCACACAGGGCCCAGCACTAGGTAGAAACCACCGATGTCTTCTTTGCCTTCAGAGCAAGCATTTTCCCTTCTGCAAGTATGAAAGCCGGCTATCGAGGTGGGAATATCCTGGTTGGTTTGAGATTTATCATCTTTCCACGTTCTATAAAGAAATGGTTTGCTGTCTAGCAGCAGGACCCTGCCATGTAGTTAAGGTTCATAACCAAAGGCTACAGAAATAACATGTGTTGTCTTGGGACTTCCACAGCTTCCATGATCAATAACTTGTAGGGAAGTATCCCTTGCCTTATTTCAAAAGAAATATTTTCATAACCTCAGCAATATGAAATTAGAACTTTTAGTCTTCTTATTTAAATATGTATAATCATAAAGCTAGATGCCCACCCTTATCTTTTATTTCATAATACTCTAAACTAAAAAAACATAAATACAAACCAAAGCCAAACAATTACAAAGCCAAAAATTAATTTAAATTGTCCATAGTAATTTATTTTGTTGAAACAAAACTGTTGCTTCCAGGCTGTGGCGTGGTCTGTCCCTTTGATTTTTAATGTACTGTCTGACTTTGTTGGATTGAAGTCAATTTTCTCGCCACTTCTTGTGCTCCCTCAGAACCTTCCTCCCCGCAGTTCACAGTGATGTCATTTGGAGTTCACACAGCAAGAATGCATCATTTGCCTACTAAATATGCCTCTGTTCTTTTCTCATTAGCCTGGGACAATTAAAGCAGCACCATTTGACTAGTGACAATTCATTTATAAACATAATTACAAACTTGGACACTGGAGCTGTGAGGGAGGGTTTAGAAATGAAACAGTCATACCAACCATTTAGAATATACTATTTTTAATTTGAAGAATGTTTAACCGTGATTCTAAAAAATTTAAAGTGTCTCACAGTGAGATGTAAGACCTCGAAAATGTGTCCTTGGATTTCAGTTTATAAAAACAACCCTAAAATAACTCTGAAACAGTGCTATTTCTCACCCCATGTAATTTTTATCCTCCTTCAGTTTGACTTTGGCGAGAACTGCAGATAAAAGCTGGAGACAGGATAACAGGTAGAACCAGAGGAAGTTAAATCAGCAGGATATGGGTGAATGTTGATTGTGTAGCTTTGATATCTGGGTAGTCACCATAACTAACCAGAGAAAACTGTATACAACACGGATTTTTGTAACAGTGTTGTTTCCCTGAGAATAGCCCTTTGGGATTGTCCCCCAAGGTCCAGTGTTGTATTATAGGTCAATATCTTGCATCACTTATAAGTTTAGGATCCCTATGTTGGTGAACAATTTATGTGTGAAGATACATATTGATGTATAATGGACTTTATGCAGAATATTAATAGATGCGACAATGGAGGCTCCAGAAAGCTTTGATGGGTTCTGCTTTGGAAACAGAAGTCTACCAGTGTACAATGGTGCTGTTGTTAATAAGGGACAAATCACAGTTCTGCTTTATAGTTTTATGTCAACTTGATGCAAGTTAACGTCATCTGTGAGGAAGGAGCCTCATTTGAGAAAATGCCTCCATAAGATCATACTGTAGGCAAGCCTGTAGGGCATTTTCTTAATTAGTGATTAATGAGAGGAGGCCCAGCCCATTGAGGGTGGTGCCATCCCTTGGCTAGTGGTCCTGGGTTCTATAAGCAGACTGAGCAAGCCATAGGGAGCAAACCAGTAAGCAGCACTCCTCCAGGGCCTCTGCATCAGCTCCTGCCTTCGGGTTCCTGCCCTGTCTGAGTTCCTGTCCTGACTTCACATTGATAATGAATTGTGATGTGGAAGCCTAAGTGGTAAGCTAAATGAACACTTTACTCCCCAAACTGCAGCTGGTATTTAACTACAGCAATTTAAACCTCAGCTAAGACAAGTTGGAATCAGCATAGTGGGATACTGCTGTGACCGGCCTGGTATGTTTTAAGGAGGATTGTAGAAGGACTTTGGAACTTTCGACTAGAAAGCACATTGAGTATTGAGAGTTCAGTGGGATGTTCTGTAGGAGCCTGGAAGACAAAAAATGTTGGGAAACAATGCAAATGATGGAGGGAGGCCTGGCTTGTGAAGTTTCAGTGGAAAGTTAAAACTCTTCTGGACCATCTAAGTTAATTTATGCTTCTGGTCAGCTAGGGCTGAAGAAATCAGGTGTGATTCACAAGAGACCAGAATCACCAAAACCTTTGCTTTGCTGGGACAATGGATCCTTGTCAGCTGGGGCTGAAGGATCAGCTGTGGATAACAAGAGACCAGACTCATCGAGGCGAAGTCTTCTGGGAAGTGTTTCTTCAGACTCAGCACTCAGAAGTTGTGTTCCAGCGGAGGCCAAGGTTGTAGCTCCTGCTGGCAGCTGACTTTGGTAGGGTAAGAGTCACCCAGGTGGTGCTTGTTTTGAAAGCACGAAGGAATCACGGAGAGAAGCCAAGGCTTGGCACTGTGTGATGGGGCTGGAATCCCTGAAGAGAGCCCAGGAGAAGCTATTGGTGAAAGTGTAGCTCAGTGGCAAAGAGATCCCAGCGTTTTGGAGACACCAGAAGCGTGCGATGGTCACTAAGAACAGCAGCAGGAGTGGAGTGGAGCTGGCTTGAACCTAGAAGACAACCTGTGTTTTGGTGGAGAGCAGAGCTGGAGAAGTGACCCCAAGCCCATTGGAGGAGCCCAAGTGATGGTGAGTGAAACCCACATATTGGACATTGAGTTATTTACACCGTTGGAGTTTGGTTTTGCTTTGTTCTGATTGTGACTGTGCCCTGGTTCTACTCTCTTGACATAAGGAAGTATCTAATACGATTTTGATTTTTCACAGGAGAGCACAGTTGAAAGATTTTGAATTTTAAAAGTAATTTTCTGTTTTTAAAAAGAGAATGTTTAAAAGAGACTGAACTTTTAAGTGTTTGAATTTGTAAAGGCTGTGGGGTTTCTAAAGCTTTCATTCATTTATTTTTATTTTATTTTCTTAAAAAAGAAAACAAACTATCTTTTTTTTTAAATTTTACATACCAATCCCAGTTCCCGCTTCCTCCCCTCCTCCCATTCCCTCCAACTTCTCCCCCACCACACCACACCATCCACCACAGCATCACACTCCTCAGAAAGAGTAAGACATATTGCTTTCAGGAAGGGCCAAGGCCCTCCCTACTATATCTAGGCTGAGCATGGTATCTATCCAAAGAGAATGAGTTTCAAAAAACCAGTACAGGCAGTAGGGACAAATCCTGGTGCTACTGCCAATGGCCCCGCAATGTGCCCCAGCCATGCAACTGTCACCCACGTTGAGAGAGTCTAGTTTGGTCCTATGCTGGCTCCTTCCCTGTCCAGCTGGAGTTGGTGAGCTCCCATTAGCTCAGGTAAACTGTTTCAGTGGGTGTCTCCATCATGGTCTTGAACTCTTTGCTCATATTCTCACTCCTCCTACTCTTCAACTGGACTTTGGGAGCTCAGCTCAGTGCTCTGCTGTGGGTCTGACCCTGTCTCCATCAGTTGCTGGATAAAGGTTCCATGGTGACATTAAATATAGTCATCAATCTGACCACAGGGCAAGGCCAGTTCAGGCACCCTCTCCACTATAGCTTAAGTGTCTTAGCTGGGGTCATCCTTGTGGATTCCTGGGAATTTCCTGAAGTTATCAATGTTTTTAATGTGAGATCTTGGTAATGAGTGAGAAAGAAAAGATTGTGGCTTAATTATAATGTGTTTGTGTGTCAAGGTGACAAGGGGTCAATTGAGTGTTTTATGTTAACTTCGTGAAAGCTGAAGTCATCTGAGAGGAGGGAACTTTTTTTTTTTTTTTTTTTTTTTTTTTGGTTTTTTCGAGACACGGTTTCTCTGCAGCTTTTTTAGAGCCTGACCTGGAATTAGCTCTTGTAGACCAGGCTGGCCTCGAACTCACAGAGATCCGCCTGCCTCTGCCTCCCGAGTGCTGGGATTAAAGGCATGCCACCGCCAGGCTGAGAGGAGGGAACTTTAATCAAGAAAATGTTTGAGTAAGATCAGGCTGTAGGCAAGCCTGTAGGATTTATTATTATTATTATTATTATTATTATTATTATTAAAGATTTCCATCTCCTCCCCTCCTCCTCCCCTCCCTTCCACCCATACCCCCTCTCCACCCCTCTCCAAGACAAAGAGCCATCAGGGTTCCCTTCACTATGTTAAGTCTAAGGTCCTCCCAGCCCCCCTAAGTCCAGGAAGGTGAGCAACCAAACTGACAAGGCTCACAGTGAGCCCGTCCATGCTGTAGAGTTCATGTTCATTGCCGTTGTCCTTGGTTTCTCAGTCCTCCTCCACCGTCAGCCACATTCAGAGAGTCTGGTTTGGTCCCCTGTTCCATCAGTCCCATTCCAACTGGACTTGGTGGTCTCCCGTTAGATCTGTCCCACCGTCTCAATGGGTACACGCACTCCTCACGGTCCTGACTTCCTTGCTCATGATCTCCCCTCCTTTTGCTCCTCATCGGGACCTTGGGATCTCAGTCCGGTGCTCCTATGTGGGGCTCTGTCATTTTCTCCATCCAATGCCAGGTGAAGGATTTTTTTTTTCTCACTGAAGTTTGGCTCTTTATTTTTTTCCTTTTTCCCCTTTATTTAACATACTGACCACCATTTCCCCTCCCTTCTCTTCCCCGGTTCTCCCCTCCTTATCCTCCTTCCCATCCACCCACTCCTCCTCCATCTCTGTGGACTTGAACATAGCATAGTAAATAAAGTTGAAGCAGGCCTCAGCTCCTCTCTTTGTATAAAGGGTTTTCCTGAAGGGAGGAGGGGGCTTCAAATAATGACTGAGGAGCCCACAGAGACAGCTGTCCCGAGCTCATGGGAGCCCATGGACTCTGGAGCAGCTGTTAGAGATCCTGCATGGAACCAACCTAGGTTTTCTGCATATGTGGGACAGTTGTGTAGCATGGTCTGTTGTAAAGTTCCTACCAGTGAGATCAGTACCTGTCCTTGGCATTTAGCTGGCTTTGGGGTATTTTCTCAATTAGTGACTGATTGGAGAGGGCCCAGCCCATTGCCATCCAGGGTTCTATAAGAAAGCAGACTGAGCAAGCTTGACAAGCAAGCCAGTAAGCAGCATTTCTTAATGATTTCTGCATCAGCTCCTGTCTCCAGGTCTCTGTTCTGCTTGACTTCCTGTCCTGTCTTCCTTTGATAATGAACTGTGATATGGAAGCAGAAGCTGAATACATCTTTTCCTCCCTAACAATGATAACTCTAAGACAACAGTTCACAAGACTCTGGGCTCTACTGTGGACCTGGGGCACTAAACCTGGATATTCTTTTTTTTTTTTTTTTTTTTTTTTTATTTTTCCTGATTGGGTGCCTGCTTCCATGGCTCTCACAGGGGCATAGTCATGTGTAGTTCTGTCTGAAGGTTCAACTGCTAAGCTCACTTCTATGACTGGTTGTAGGGTATACCTCCTTAGGGCCTTGGCTTCTTTTTTTTTTTTTTCTTTCTCATGGTTTATTTTTTTTTATATTTAAAAATTTCCATCTCCTTCCCTCCTCCTCCCCCTTCCCTCCCCTCCTTCTCCCCCTTCCCTCCCCTCCCCTCCACCCATACCTCCCCTCCCTCCCTCTCGAGGCCAAGGAGCCATCAGGGTTCCCCACTCTATGCTAAGACCAAGGTCCTCCCAGCTCCCCCCAGGTCCAGGAAGGTGATCGACCAAGCTGAGAAGGCTCCCACAGAGCCCGTCCATGAAGAAAAATCAGAGCCCAGAGCCATTGTCCTTTGCTTCTCAGTCAGCCCCCGCTGTTGGCCACATTCAGAGAGACGGGTTTGGTCGCATGATCCATCAGTCCCATTCCAACTGGAGTTGGTGATCTCCCGTTAGTTCTGTCCCACTGTCTCCATGAGAGAACGCACTCCTCTCGTTCCTGACTTTCTCCCTCATGTTCTCGCTCCTTCTGCTCCTCATCAGGACCTTGGGAGCTCAGTCCAGTGCTCCAATGTGGGGCTCAGTTACCTTCCCCATCTGTCGCCTGATGGAGGTTCCCTCACGGTCCTGACTTTCTTTCTCATGTTCTCTCTCCTTCTGCTCCTCATCAGGACCTTGGGAGCTCATTCCGGTGCTCCAATGTGGGGCTCTGTCATTTTCTTCATCTATCGTCAGGTGGAGGTTCTATGGTGATATGCAAGAAATTCATCAGTATGGCTATAGGAACTGGCCTTTTCAGGCTCCCTCTCCTCAGCTGCCCAAGGAACTAACTGGGGGCGTCTCCCTGGAAACCTGGGAACCCCTCTAGAAACCTGGATATTCTTGAGCAAGAGAGTTAGCCTTATGACAGTGTTTCTACACATTCCTAATGCTTTAATATTTTATATTAGCCTTTTAATATAGATCCTTATGCTGTGGTGATCCTCAACCATAAAATTATTTTCATCGATGCTTCATAACTGTAATTTTGCTCCTGTTGTGAATTGTAATGTGAATATCTGCTAAGCAGCAGATCTGCTATGCAACCCTTGGGAAAGGGTCACTTGCCCCACAGACTGAGACCCAGTGCTCTAGCATCAAGGGCCTTGCTGCTGTAAGGAATATTGTTAGCACTTAGGCCTTAAGGTTTCAATAAGGAACAAATAAAAAAAAATGCTGAGAGGAGTCTCGATGTATTATTAGCCCAGGATGAGCATCCACTATTATGAGATATTATTAATGTTTAATATGGAATTGGACAGTGGCATGTAGATGTGGGAAAGTATTATTGAACAGTTGATTACAACTTTCTCAGTCGATAGCTCAAAGAATTAGTACTGAACGGGTTGACCTCAGGGATTCTGAGCCCTTGTTGAGTGCTCTGGCTAGATTGAAAGTTTCAAAATTCTACATGATCCTAAGAAGCAAATGTCTGAGATTCAGTTATAGGTACAGAAGAGGTCTTAGTGTGACCTGGTGTCACAAACACTAGAGGTGCGGGTCTTTTTCTAACCTGACAGTTACTGACTGGTGTCCTTGGGTAAGACATTACCCCATCCATTTATTTCTTCATATGGAATAAAAAACAGATCTCATAGACCTGATGTTACTTCCTCTATAAGCTTAGAATAGAGAAAAACAAAATCTTAATAGTCCCAAGTTTCTAGCTCTGATTCCAAATTACTTTATAAAAAAAACTTCAATCAATAAAATAGTTATTTTTAAATGGTTGGCTTGAGTTGAAATTGAAACAAACATGAAAAAGGTATTCATATATTTGGTTTTGTTTAAAATATGCAAAGATGATTAGATTTTGGTATTTGAAGACATGAAGGTGGGGATTTTAATTGCATGTGAGACAGAAAATAGATGAGGTCTATTTCAGCACATCATGCTGATATCAAGCTTTCTTCTACTACTAACCACTCTAACCAAGAACACTGAAGACTTAAGACTGTCTTGTATAACAATGTGGCTTCTGAAATACGCTAAGGCGAGCTTTGTATTCGATGGGTCCTTGCTGTCAGGTTTCTGGGTCTTATGGACAGGTGTATTTGTTTAGGGTTTAAGGACATACATATGTGTATATTTGGCCTAATTTGTTCCAACCCTAGACTATTGTTTTTGCAACTACCTCTTAGTTGCTGGAAAAATGACTTAGCAATTAGGAGCACTTGGTCTTACAGAGGATTGGGTCTTACAGAGAGGATTCCCAGCACCCATATGGCAATTCACAACTTTCTGTAACTCTTTTTCTAGAGGATCTGATACTATCTCCTCACCTCCATGGTACACATACATACAACTGGCAAAACACTTGGATACATAAAATAAATAAATATATACAAAAATAGAAACTGCACTTAATGAAATTTTTCATAACCATTAAATGATATGCATGTCATATAAAAATACAATATTCATAGCAATCTATGACTTATAAAATACCTTCAAGTTGGGGCTGGAGAGATGGCTCACTGGTTAAGAGCACTGCCTGCTCTTCCAAAGGTCCTGAGTTCAATTCCCAGCAACCACATGGTGGCTCACGACCATCTGTAATGAGATCTGGTGCCCTCTTCTGGCCTGCAGACAGAGTACTGAGAATACTGTATACATAATAAATAAATAAATAAATCTTTAAAAAAAAATACCTTCAAGTTAAGCCTTCTCATGTATTGGTAAAAGACTATTAAACTACATCAGCTATTAAATTGAATAAAGTGAGGGAATTTTGTGATCAAATACAGAAGACTGTACATTAGTTTCATAGTAAGTCTGTGTATGAAATTTTTTATTCCAATTTTATATATGAGAAAATGAGTGCATCTAGAGGTTGGGTGGTTTCCTCAGTGGTACCCATCCTGTAAGTAGCAAGGACTTGTACCCTACGGGAAATTCCAGGCATCTCTGGTACTAGTGGCATGTGGAGTGAGAACTGTGAATTTCATGTGACCCAGACCCCTCAATCCTTTACCTTTGTCTATAACTTTTTCTTTTTTAAGCCCTCAGATGTTTCATCTGGGTCATTTTTGTTCTTCACTCTCATATTTCATTGCCTGCTTACTCGCGTGATTTTGTATTCTGTCTCTGACTTTCTTTATCTCACCTTCTATGTCGTTTTCCTTAAAAAAATTTGGTAACTTCACAGGAGGGGGGAGCTTTTATATCTGCCCTGTGTGTCTATAACTCCTCTGAAGGCTGTCTTGGTGTTCCTGATGTGAGCCTTTCGTTGTCCTGGGTGTGATGATTTCTACTCCATTCTGGTTCTGCTCCGCTAGAAGTGAATAACCTTCTGAGTTGTTTTGTCAAATGCTGCATCCAGATTCCCATCTCCCATTAACCCACTGAGAAGATGAGATTATTCACAGAGGAATCCCCACTGCTTTCTGCATTGGTCCTTCGCGACTTAGACTCTTGTGTATGCAAGCCCTGCCTACTCCAACAGAACCTTTTAATACATGCGTGAAGTTTTTATGAACTTTGCATGAAAAACTGGAGTTTTTGTTTAGTTTGTGAACATGTTTGAGGTTCTTAATCTACTTTGCACACTCTAGTCTTTCCAAGTAAAAGCTACTTTTCCATTGACTCTTTCCTCCCTTTCACATGGGGTCCCAATTGCTAAGATACACATTCTTCTAAGGCAGGATGTACCTCCCTCTCTTTCTGCAAGCTGAAACCTGATCAAAGACTACTTCACGAGGATTTGAGAATGTCCAACTTCTTTAACTGGCAACTCTTAGATGCTAGAATCTTTTAACCTGTATAATACATTTATTTTAAGATCAAGGATTTAAAAAAAACTTGGAAATGTTATATAACCGTGCTGTTGATCTCTATCCTAGAGGAAGGAAGTAACTACTGTATTTTCCACAGAACGCTCAATTTCATTGTAATATTCTCTACAGGCTTTTACAGAACATGTTTTTCCAGATGGTAAGATTATGATAATATCATTTGGATTAAACCAGAATTTAATTCTGATATTATTCATGCACAGGACTATTTCTGGTTCAGGATGATTTAAGTCAATGATAGTTTTCTATATTCAGTTAAAAAAAGGCATTTTAATTTCTCTTTTCTTCTTTCATATTTGGTATGTATTTTTTCTTTGAAATTAGTGAATCAATTGTTATGAGATATACCTCATAGCAGATGACTTGCTTCTATGAATATTGAGGCCCTATAAGTAATGACATCCTATAAGTAATTTGAGTTACACAATATCACCCTGGGATGTGAAGTCACTCTTATTCCTTTAGTTTTAAAATCATTTCTATTTCCCATATGTTCTTTCATCAGAGTCTAATGAGACCTGCCTTGTATATATAACTTTATTTTATCCTCTGTGACAAGCTGAATTTGCAGTAGATGTTGGCCAATGGCCTTTTCATGTTGGGCAATTTATTTATATTTATATCATTGTCAAACTAAAGCATACCAAATATCAAAGAAGAAAAGAAAAATTAAAATGCCATTACATATGTAAAAAAACAGTGATTTAGTTTAAAAAAAGAAAAATATTTTAATCCTTGGAAGGACTGAAAAATGAAATTGTTTCCCTAACTAGGTAAATACTGGTTTCTGTCATTCATACAAGCTGTTTTCTACTTTTGTCCTATTAATTCTCTTTCTTTCTCTCCCTTTTTTGATGTGATTAAAATATCTTTATTGACACAATTGACTTTATTGGGCCTTTAGAAAAATAAATGTCTTTTAAAACTATGCTGGAATTTTAGAATAAATGTTTAGTAATTCTGATATAAAAGTATGCCTATACTTCTGAATATAACCTAATATGATTTTGAAAGATGGCCCACATTTCAAATTTTTTTAAGAAAATGTTAAGCCGGGCGGTGGTGGCGCACGCCTTTAATCCCAGCACTCGGGAGGCAGAGGCAGGCGGATCTCTGTGAGTTCGAGACCAGCCTGGTCTACAAGAGCTAGTTCCAGGACAGGCTCTAAAGCTGCAGAGAAACCCTGTCTCGAAAAACCAAAAAAAAAAAAAAAAAAAAAAAAAAAAAAAAAAAAAAAAAAAAAAGAAAATGTTACTTAATCCCAACCAGATATTTTTGTGGTCCTTTGGAGCCTGTGATTGCATCATAATTGGAGAAGCTCAATGAAAAATGTTTGCTGTCTTTGGTCCTGTCTGTCTCCCCTTCTTACCTTCAGTCAGAAGACTTGGCTTTCATTACAACAATCAACTACTCTCTGCATGTTGAATATGCTTTAATGTTTAGGGAATTTGGATGCTTGATATTCTAATGGGAGCATAAACTCTTGTGAGCCACCAGGGCTTCTCAGAACTCTTTCAATTCTCAAAGGTCCTTCATTTGAAGAGGCAGTCACTAATGCTTTAGATAAGGTCCTTTAACCTCTCCATCTGCTTGCATTAAAATAAGGAAAATTGCTCCCTCTGCTTCCACAGCCCACAAGCGGGAAACAGACAAGATTACCGTCCCCATTACTCAGAAGACAGACGTGTATGTGGTCTCTTCTGTTTTCTGCCTCTTTCTTCAGAACTCACAGCACACCACTATTGAAGGGAGACTGTACGGAACAAGAGCACATCGGCACACTGCACAGACTTGAAGGAAATTTTCATACAGTTTATAATTGTCCTACTTCAGGTGCTCAACCTACAGCAAGTGGCTTTAGACTCTCCATATTTGTATGAACATTCCTCACTGGTAGGATTGCAATATATATTTTATAATTAAGGTGCTATATTTCTCTTAAGCATCTAGCAGGCCATTTGGCAGTCCTAGAAACTTGCACACTAAGAACTCATGGGTATTACTGAAAGCTAGAGATCCTTCTCTATAGAAGACTCAGTCTTTTGGAAGATCTATTGTTTGTCATATTCATTTCTTATAGATCTCGGTATAGTTCTTAGGGTAGCTCACTCACCCTCTCATTCCTCACTCACTCATTGTTTTTGTTTGACCAGTTCTGATGAAATAGAATATTCCAATTCATTTGCTATGGGCAGGCTAAGCATTTGAACTAAACATTTGAAACTAGAAAATTATTTCAATGTTATTCAGCCTATAGAAATATTTTTATATTTCTATATTTATTTTTATTTCCATAGTTCTCTCTGTGTTTATATTGTATATATATATACATATATATAAAGAAATAGTGAATATAAAATTGTATCTAGACATCAACAAATTATTTAAATTGGTAAAATGTATATCACTATAGGAGAAACTGACAGGTTGTGAAAAGAAGGAAGTGGATAGGAGATTGGTGTGTTTAGAAGAGACAAATTCATTTCACTTAATTTGAATTAAGGCCTAAGCTAGGAGAGACTAGAAATACAGAAATGATGTGTTGGGTCAGATTTTGGAAAACTGTCCACCAGTTAGATAGATATTAGATACACTTATTTGAGTACTTGGCTTTTAGGAAAGCCAGAGGAGAAATAGTTTGATATTTTGCATTAAGTATCAAATAATTACAAAATTATTAACATTGACATTTGATTAGTTTGAGTTCCATCTGGAAATAATTGTACACTCTTTATTAGTCCCAATCACTGGAGTCAATAACAATGTCTGTTCTGCCTTGTCCTTTCTTCTGGACAAAACTCTGACTAGTAGAGAATCAGATGAGGGAAATACGTTGGTTCAAATATTTAGCATGAGGTAATGTTACTGGAACTTAGCAATCATTGATTTATCCATTAAAACTATTTATTGATCTTAAATCAGGAATATAGAACAAGTATCAGTGAATACAGCTGGGAAAGACATGAGAAATTATACATATTCCAGAAGTGACCATAAAGATATTTCCTGCTTTACATTCACTACCAGAATATTCTCCCTTGCTCTCAGATGGTAAAAGCTCTACCTTCTCCCACTTGGACTTGGCCTTTCTGCTTCCACTAAACTGATAGGATAGAATAACAGTAAATTCTGCAGCCAGGTCACCAATGGGACACTGTCACTTCTTGGGGGCCTTTGACTTGCAATCCTGAGTTGTCACTTGTGAAATCTAAAGCTACCGTCTTTCTTCTAAGGTCTTGCCTTTAACCCTCTAGGGCTACCATGTCAGCTAACTCAAAGGGGTAAGAGGACGGGATTGATGCTCCGTCAGTCCTTGGGTGGTCTATCCTTCTCTCACTGTTATAGCTCCAGCCAATGTCTGTTTGTGACCACAGAAGAGACTCCAAGCACAGCTGGCAATTTGTGAGTAGTTCATAGATTCACTATGATTAGAAAGGATGAATGATAAATAAAAGATTATTGTTGCAGACAAGCATGTTGGAACAATAGATAAGCGGGATCTAATTTAAGTGTATTCCAATCCAATGGGAGATATTAGTCTCAAAGACGGATGTAAATTGCAACAGTCATTGCTGTGTGGTGAAGGTGGTATAAGTAGTATAAGAGAGAAGCATGGAAAACATTCTATGAGCTAAGAAGTGCGAGAATTCATTGTACTATCACAGACATTGAAAACTGTGTGGAGGGCATGCTAGTAGGTTAACTTAGCTTTGACTTAAGCATACAAATTGGGCACAAAAAGAAAACTCTGGCTAGACTGAATTCATATGTAAAGCTCACTTATAGTATCTTATCCAATCCCGGAGGAAGATTAGCACTTCTCTGGGGCTTTGCCACCTGTCAAAATCAACCCCATGTTTTCACATGCTGAAAATTCACGTCTGTTTCCCTTGCTACTTCCTTATGTGAAAGATGCCAGGATTTGTGGCATTCTTTCTGTTTGCCAAAGCAACACACCCAACACATGTCCCCCAGTCCAGCTCTGGGAAAATGTAGAAATGAGACAATATCCTTGCTTTCAAGAAGCTCACAGCCTGCTGCTCAAAAGATATAAAAGTGCGCAGAGTGGCAACGTAGGAGACTGAGTTATGGGAGTGCTTACTTCAGAGAAAATAGGTAGCAGGCAGGCATAAATAATAGCCACAGAGGTGAAATTTTATTCTAATGGAATCTTTCGGATTCCACTTTCCCTGACTCAAAAGGAAGGGGAGAATTCCTGGTTAGAGGACACAGGAAGAAAAATAGTATCAAACACAAAGCATGGTTTATTTGATGAATGGCAAGAAGTTTAGAACTCAGAGTACAATAAACACCTATGGCTGAGAGATGAGTCTGGGGAGGCAGCAGGAGCTATCTTGCAGAGGGGCCTGTAATGCCATATGCCGAGGACTCTGGGCTCCTTCTGGAAGGCAGTGGAGGGTGTCTAAAAGGGCCTGAGTGGTTGAATCTGCTCACTCAGATCGTGATTATTTCTTATGTGGTTTTCTTGATGCATGCTTTCTGGGCTGGGACATGCTTTTGGATGAAAAGTCATCTCGCTTTTGCCTACTATAGATGCCATCTCCTTTTCCCCAGTGGATACCGTTCACTGTAATGATTGGGCCTAATGTAGTCTGAAAGAATTGCCACTGTACAGGAGGCGATCTGTTTCAGAGTGTTTCCCACTCTCTGTTCCTTCTGGAAATGTGGATTTTCATGCTACGAACCTTTCACGATGCCGTAAAGGCATTAATTGTAATAATTTATAGGCGCTAGTTCAGTCAGACCCATTGATCTCCTAGAGATGGATTAATTACAACGTGATGGCCTCCTACTCCCCTATTCAAAACCACATTATTGGCCTATTCCCACTGTGAGGAAATCTGGTGCTAAATAATTCAAGACAAATGCAGTCCCAGAGGAAAACTGCAAATGCCTGGATTTCATGATCTATGACATCCCCTGTGACATGTGGGGTTGTGCCAATGGGACCATGTGCTCTTTAATGAAACTCTGATATTGGTCCCGCTTCTATTGGCTCAGGCTATCTGATGTGCCTGAAGCCTGGTAATTCATCCTCTACAAAGAATGGCAATTCTTCTAGAAAACACATTTCCACATTTCTCTTTTGTAAGAGGGATAATGTGTGTGTGTGTGTGTGTGTGTGTGTGTGTGTGTGTGTGTCTCAGATCTTCAAGAATGAGTCAATATTAATCATTATTGTCTGCAGGCAATTAGTTTAGTCTTATTTAATTAGATAATATGTTTTGAGCAATTATGGATATAGATTGCGCTGTGAACAGCAGAGGTGACTCTAGGTCTCAGGGAGCTTAGAGCCTTTAAACCAGGGTTATCCGAAGAAGAAAACCATTGGAAACAAGTGCCGTAGGATAGATAAACCTGTTTCACACATGATGTCCCCCTTGGGACCTCTTCTTGAGCTCATTAACAGGCTTCAGGTCTATTCTGTTCTGGGGCTTGCTAAACTGGAGACGGCATATCTCTGGGTCAGTCTCCGTTGTCTTTCCAGACGACAGGTGCCTTAAGTGTTGGCTTTTCAAAAAACCGCCAGTTTGCCATGTACCACGTAACCTGTGCTCTGGCTTTTCAGGAGCAAGACTTTTAACCACATTTCGCCAATGAGGAAACATTTCAAAAAGTTCAATAACTCGCCCCAGGTTACAGGGTGAGCCAGTGGAGGAGTTCAGCTCCCAGTCCAGAGCAACCAGGCTTCAAAGGCTTTTCTCATGTACTGTCTCTCAGGCACTCACGTAAAATGATTTCTGGAAATTCTTTCAGCTTAGGACTTTGAGAATATGGCAGAGGAACTGTTTAGCGATTATGAAGTCTTCTCATGCAGCTTGGTCATGTTCGTGATAATTAATATGGAGGACCTATCTTAGTTTCAGTCATCTGTCCTTTGAGATGTAGATAAAATCGACCCAAGCCCCTGCTTGTGCTAAGTGTTCATGTCTTGTGCCTGCTCTCCCTTCACTCACCCAGGAGTGGAAGGCAATCTTTGTTAGTTGATTCTGCCTAAGGGCATCTGTGTGTCTGAAAACAAACTTAATAAGATTTGGACCAGTGATTGGGTTTTAATTTGTAACCGCGCAAACAATATAAAATTGAGCTTATTAAGCATTCTGTCAAACTAAATATATAAATTTAATTATGGAGAGAATACAGTAGCTTGAGTTTATTACAAGTCATTCTAAAGCAAAGAAAAATCAAGGCTTCCTTTCTCTCTATGTGCAGGCTGTATCATGCATGTGCTATAGCTGCGAGGACTGTCTTAATGGACTGTCAACACTGTCACCCTTGTGCCTGACTCTCCTCTTCAGTGTCAGTCTCGGGCCATTCATTTCTCCTCAAACCTACAGCTCCCTCCTATACTTTTGTGGGTGTAGATCAACTTCGTTTCATGCCTTTCTGGAACAGTATGCTTTACAAAGTAAAGGGTTTGTTACCTGCAAATACTTAGGTAACGTTGTGTCTGAATCTCCATCAATACAAAGATACATCTCTGCTCTCTACATACACTCAAAATATTAAAAGAAAAATCTCTAAAATTGACCTCGTTGTGCAACAACAGTTCAGAGACTGTATAAAGAACAAATTCTATCTCAAAGCAGTTTTTATTTTTTCTGGTTACTTGCCTAATCTAGGCATAGATGAAGGTTACAAGGAACTTCCTTCCACTTCAGGCTTTGTATTACCCACTTCTGCTGGGTCTTGCATTCTCACTTCGCTAACTGTTCATGATTTTTGCACACTTATTTCTACCTACTTGAGTCCTGGCTACACCCATACTTTTCAGATTGTGACTCATATTCGGGAACCCAACAGTGGTGTTCCAAATGGACCAAATAGGTTATCTTAAGGTTTGTGTTACACTGGGAAAGTATAGGACCTCTCTCAGCTTCCATGTATAATGATGGTATAATGATGATGACTCTATAGTGTGATGTGAGGATTTGAAATGAAGTCTTCTGAATTCTGGTTTTCATCGTTATTTTGTTTTCTTGAGGCAGGGTCTCAGTATGGATCCTTGACTCGCTTATAGCTCGTTGACTTGGACTTGGTATGAAGGTCAGGCTGACCGTTCACTCCTATAGATCTACCTGCTTCTCACTCCTAAGTACTGGAATTAAAGGTGACACCACTACACCTGGCCTGATTATTTGTACTTTGATCTGTCGTGAGTTTCTGTAATGGTCTCTGTCTATTGAAAAAAGAAATCTCTTTGATGAGGAATGAAAGCTGCACTTTTTGTGGATATATATATATATATATATGTATTTTGAATGAGTTAGAAACTATACTGCTTTATTCAAGTGCCTCCTAATTTGCTATTCAATACTAAGAGATCAGCTCTGAAATAATATATATTTATGTATATCATATATAATATACAAACTGAGAATATTGTAATTATTTAGAAATATATACATATTCCTAGTTATTTGTACACATATTTTATATAGCAATTTTGTACAATATATTATATAGTAGCATAGTATATACATGTATGTGATTATATATTAATATATACTATAAATATATAAATTATACATGCATGTGTATGTATATAATTAAGGAAAAAGAGATCATGGATTTGAGATAATGAGGTGGTACATGGGAAGGGACAGGGGGGAAATGACAAGAGGGTAAGTGATGTAGTTCTATTTCAATTTTACAAAAAATTAACTGAGAAAATCCTGAAAGAAGCATATAGAAAGCTTTTCTTCTACTGATGTTATTTTATAGTATTAATTGCATGACTTAAGGTTGGGGAGATTGTTCAGTGGGCAAATGCTTGCTGTGTAAGTGCAAGGAGTAGAGTTTAGATCCTCAGGATGTACAGGGACATAAGGTGAGTATGCAAGCCCATCTGTTATCCAAGTACCTAGGATATGAAGACATGGGTCCCTGGAACAAGATGACTGTGCTAGGTAAAGTCCTAGGTGAAGTCTGCATTCAAGTGAAAAACTCACCCCAATATAAAAGTCTGAGAATGATCAAGTAGTCTACCTGACTTCATCTCTGTACTCCATATACATATACATTCTCTCTCACACATACACCCATGCCCCCTCACACATGAAAGCACACATACACATATATGTGCAACCTATATACACATGTTTAAATTAATTATGAATTGTAGCTTATATTATTATGTTGGGTATAATTTCTCACTATCTTCAAAGTACCTCATCCTCGCTTCTCCTTTAAATGCTCTGCTGAGCAACCTACTACCCCTGTGTTCTGTGCTTAAAGGAAGAGGGCATGGGTATTGTTGCATCTTCTAGATTGAAGCCTACTATGCCTGGGTGGAAAACAATATAATCTCCCTCATGATGTCTGGAAATACAATCAGTAATTCCTTTTCTGCCTACTGTTTCAGGAGCACTGCTGCTCAATCATTTCTTCCAGGGGCCATGTTTGCTGCACTAATTCTCGCGGTCCCCATTGTACAGAGGCTAAACTGAGAGCTGGAGAGATTGACTCTTTGAAGGGATGCAGTCATACAACTCAAGAGATTCCCAAAGAGAACCTCAAACATTTTTTCTTTTTGAATAAGTCATTCAGCAAATAAATATAGTACAGTCAGGTAGTTGCTAAATAAGCGAGTTCTCAGAGAACTTCTGAAGCCCTGCGTCTATACCATTATTTAATGGAAAGGGATCGCTTATTCTTCTGTTGCCGGTAGATCTTTGCCTGTCTTTGAAGTGCTATCAAGCTGCAAGCAAGGGTGTGAAAATGCGTTTACTTAGGTCCTTGTGTGTTCCTCACTCTTCCTTATAAAAAGGGTTCTCAAACAACAACAACAACAACAACAACTGAAAACCCAGTGTAGGTTGTATGCAACCCAGTAAAAGAATAAAAATGCTAACTAGACGTTCCACCTTGCACCAAGTGAAACAACTCCTGCTGGCCTGACTGTAGTTGTAAAATGGGAACTCCTCCAATCAGGCTGAGGACTGGTGGAAAGGCTGAGGTGGCATCTAAATTATGCCTTTTAGTGAGAGGATGATGCTTCACAGAAATTTAGTTCCGCTAAGAGAGAAATAGGCGCTCTCTATGGTCACCTTCATAGACATCACCACAGGGTACAGGAGGAATTACACAGCCTTGCTGAATGAGGGACCAGTTTGCTTCTGGTAGGGTTCTAAACTTCTATGAATACTTCCCAGTTTGGTTTCGTACTTCCTTTTGTGACAGTTCATCTACTGGTCTTATATGTGTCTGATACATCCTTGCCTGATGTGGAGCCCCAAACCTATCCCACCACAGGTGCCAGACACTTCTAGCTACAAACCTTGTCAAATCTCTTCTTAGAATCCTTCAAACTCCATAGCATTGCCAAAAAATGACTTAAAAATTTGGGGTTTTTTCCCTTTATTCTGTTTTATGTTCCTTTTTACATTTTACATTTCATTAATCCTAATAAAAACATTTCCTTATTCATTTCATGAAGGATGTCTTTGTCTTTCTTCCTCCACCCTGCTCTTGTCATGCCAAAGGTGTGCCACACCCAGGGTGATAAAGGGCTATGCATACAGAACAAACACCTCATGCTGACCTTTCCAAATAAGTACTTTTCCCCTTGAAGAGGAGTAGTTTAGAAGCCACAGATCTTGAGGCGGGTTTAGCATATTGCCTTAAAAATCCTTTAGAACTTGAGTTTTTAACACACAGTCCTGGCGACAGTTTGTGGCATGATATAATACTTGTATTTTTAAAGAGATAAACGGGGTTGAAATGAGAATTCTTTAAAATTTCTTGCTTTTCAAAAATATGCCCTCCCTTCTCTGGAAAGTTTGAGCAATACTTCCACGTGGGGTTCTGTAAGAATTAGACAATAAAGGCCATAAGCAAGAAATACTTAGTGGAGGAAATGCTAAATATACATGGATCAACACACATAAGAGGTGATGTATCATCAACTTCAAAATTATGATTTTCACTTCTCCAGCTACAGACTCTGATTTCTCTTCTTTTTTATTCATAGGAAATCAGACTTCTGTGAGATGAAATGTAGCTGCATGGAAGGGAAAGTAAATATGGATGGGGGAGGTAAACAAGTTCTTCCACCAGGCAGAAAAGAGCCTTGATCTGAGGGTTGACTGTCCCCATTGGTGTAGAGTGACTCATACATAGGCACTCAGTAAACACATAGATTACCTTCTCACTGGTGTGAAAACTTGGTTCTTTGAATTTGCTTATCACCTTGGAAAACTATTATAAAATATCTAAAGCCAAACAACAAAAAAGAGAATAAAAGCCTCCTGGAATTTGTCTGTATCCTCATCCTTAGAGACTAGGAATGTATAATCAGCTATGCACAGCAGAAGGGGAATTCATGTGGTTGATGTGAAGATCGCCAACTCAACAATCTGGAAATAGTGAGATGTTCATGGTCTTATCTGGACTGACCCAATTAAAAATCCTAAGAATGCTTAAAAGGGAAAGGTGAGGGGTTAGAGAGATGGCTCAGTGGTTAAGAGCATTGTCTGCTCTTCCAAAGGTCCTGAGTTCAATTCCCCACAACCACATGGTGGCTTTCAACCATCTGTAATGAGGTCTGGTGCCCTTTTCTGGCCTGCAGACATACACACAGACAGAACACTGTATACATAATAAATAAATAAACATTAAAAAAATAGGGAAAGGTGATGGCAAGAGAGGAGGGTCAGAACAAGAGGTTTTATATATATATATATAATTTTGAGAATGAATGTAGGGAATCATGAACCAAAATATGCAAATGTTCCAGAGATTGTAAATTGCAAATAATAAAGCCTCCTGAATTTTTGATAATGTGTCAGATTTATGACTAAAAACAATTACCTGCTAATAAATTTGTGGATTTTTGCTGTTATTATGTTCTAGATAAGTCTCATTATGTAGCTCAGGGGTGTACTGGGCACCATTCTGTAACATGAGGGGCCAGGCCTGTTTGTTTGTTGCGGTTTCTGTCCCACCTGGTACCCCACAGCAGGCAAGCCCCAAAGAAATAACACAGAGATCTCTATAAGTTATAAAGCTGATTGGCCCTTTAGCTCTAGCCTCTCATTGGCTAACTCTCACATCCTAATTAACCCATTTTACTGATCTATGTTAGTCATGTGGCTCAGTACCTTTTTTCAGTGGGGCAGGTCACATCCTGTTGCTTTGGTGGTCTGGGAAGGAGTGGGAGGAATCAACCTCTTCTTTTCCAGAATTCTCCTGTTTTCATTACATCATTTCTACTTGCTGTCTGGTTTTCCCACCTTTACCTCCTGCCTGGTCAATCAGTGTTTATTAAAAACATGATTGACAGAATACAGACAATTCTCCCGCACCACAGGGGTGATCTGCAGTTCACTGTGATAGCCCCAAATAGCCTCAAACTTGCAATTCTTGTACTCATTCCTTGTTGCCACCCTGCCTGGCTCCTTCTTTTTCTTTTTCTTTTTAAATCACAAAGCGCATGACCATATATTACAATTGTTATCAAGAAATTGAAATGGGAGCTAAGGTACAAGCTTAAGTTTCTGATGGTCAGAATTTATCAGCTAAGGAAGTAAGGAGCTTGGTACATTAGTTCTTGAATGTTCTTGGATCATCAGTTCTACCAACTCAATGGATTCCCATCCTCTGCCTGTAGCTTATCAGCAAATCTCAGAGCAAACTGAAGTGTCTCTCTTGGTAATGGAAATGCAAGGTGCCTTCCTGCTGGTGTGGAAGAGATTTTGGCCATTTGTCTTCTGTAATGCTGCTTGAAATGCCTCTAGTCAGTTCCAGCATGGCAAACATGGCCTGGCAGGCCTTGCCCTTCCCTCCCATTCGCTCTGCCTTGCTAAAAACCATTAGGTTAGATGGCTAAAGCTAGCCCCCAACTTGTACTCAAGTTATTTTGCCACTCTCTCTTCCTGAGGTTGACTCTCATGGTCCAGTTATTGAAGTACTGAAGTCCAGCAGTCAGAAGTCCCCTTTGACTAATTAATATCCCCAACTAAAATTAAAATCCTCATCCTAAAACAGGTGTGGTGGTTTGAAAGAAAATGGCTGTCAAAGGGAGTGGCACTATTATGAGGTAGGGCCTTGTTGGTGGAAGTGTGTCACTATGAAGGCAGGCTTTGAGGTCTAATAAATGCTCAAGTTATGTCCATTGAGACAGACCACTTTGTCTTGCCTGTAAGATTAGGACTCTCAGCTACTTCTCCAGCACCACGTCCCACCATGATGATAACGGACTGAACCTCTGAACTATGAACAAGCCACCCCAACCAAATGTTTTTCGTTTTAAGAGTTGATGACTTCATGGTGTCCTTGACAGCAATAGAAACCCTAACTAAGGCACCAGGGTTTTTTCCATTTACTTGTATAAACCACCATTTGCCCATGGGCAACATCTGTCTCCTCTCTATCTAGAGGGCGTCCTTCGTCCCACTCCAGGACAAATAGCCTTTCTCCCTCTCCCTTGTTCCCTTCCCCATTCTCCTCCATCTTCTGTGCCCCACTATTGTCTCCTATTCTCTGCCCTCAATCCCTCTGGGTCAAGAAAATCTCCTTTGAACTGTGCATTTGTCTTGGTGGTCCTGAGCCGGTTCCTCTCCTTTCACTGCTCCTCAGGAAATTGCTTGCTTTATGATTAGGATCACTAATAGTCTAGGACATTTCTACCAAAGGAAGACAAGTGATTTAAAGCAGATGTGAATACCTGTATTTAAAAGAATTAAAGCTAGGCACATTGATACATACCTATAAGGCCAAACTTGGGATGCTTGAGACAAGTAAATCTCCTGTTCCAAGTTAGCCTGGGCTATATAGGGAGAATTTGCTTCAAGAAAAATACAAACAAATATACAACAACAACAACACTAGCAATATTAGGAAACTAAAAGCCAAAAAATGCCAAGTGAATTATCCTGAGGGAACCTACATACCTCAGTATCTCTGCTGAACTCCCTGCGGGAGCCCAGTCTTTGAGACTGAAGCTTGTGTTTTGTTTGCCACATCTTCCTGTATTACTGTCTTTCTTACAAGGCACACTTCTCCCTGCTTCTTTCAACAAACAAGCAATTAATGCTGTGCTAAAATATGTATCACACATTGGTTGGTGCCATTTCCCCTCCCCTGCCTTGATACCAATGCTATATACAGAGCTGTTTGAGAGATTAGACATCCAAAGCTCACTATTTCCAATAGATGCCGCACGCCAATCTGCTGCTTGTGGTACAGGAGAGCTATTATTTCACTACAATATCATCATATAAAATGCCATTGTGTTTTCCCAGGCCTGAGCCTGTGATACACAGTAACATTGAAATCAGAGGCCATTAGGACATTTTCCCAGAACAAAATGTGTCCCCGAAGAAGCAATGCCACGTGACTTGTCCTGGTGTGTTATTTTCTCCGAATCGCAGGCTGCCTCCCCTGCAAAGCTCACATATTTTAAGCTTCACAAATAACATTTTCAAGAGGACCGTGAAAGAAAAGGCCCACACAGTTATGGAGAACCCTAGGGGGCCATGTGTATGTGTTTGCTTTCCTTAGCCAGACTCTGAAAAGGCACAGATTGTGGGAGGTGTTCTGATGGGAGGGCTTCCCGAGGCCTGGGGAGAATCAAAGAACTTCTTCATCAGCCTTATTGTTGCAAAACTTCAAAGGGAGGCCAAGGGAGAGTAGGTGTGCAAGCAGTCAGCCTGGAAATTCCCCATCTCTTCTGTTTGTTCTAATTGTGTTTCACGTCTCTTGTCCACGTGGCTCTATACAGTGTTGGGAACTTACGAGGGTGGTAAGCCCACCCGCTTGTCAAACAGAAACGAATGTAAATTGGTACCTTGATTTTTCTATTTTTCCTCTGAGGATATTTGCCCTTATCTAGAAGGCAAGGTACTGAACCAAGAAGTGAGAAGAAATCCTTTTATAACCTAAGAGTACATTTTATCCAAGAAGCTGAATGTGAGGAAATGCTTATATTCATTTATTAATTTGCATAAGACATTTAAAAAGACCCCAAATTCAGGTGCGATCTGGATTGTGTAGCAATGTTGCCTTTTCTGTCCTCCAGACATCACTTTACATATCCACCGGGTATAAACACATGAAATACCTGGTTCCAACCTTGAAAACTTGTCACCTAGAGGAGGGAAAGAGCTTCACATATGGAGAAAGTCCATGGCTAAGGCACATTTAATAATTGATGACATGAACAATAAGCAACATATTTTCAAAATATCAGCTGTGTTCAAAATACCAATTAGTATTTTGGACACATGCTAAGCGACACATAGAATGATCAGTTTTAAAAACTGGGATGATTTGAAGGACCAAAGCAAATTCGGGACATTGGGTCCTGCTGTTCTGCTGCTTCTGTCACTGCTGCCGCTGCTGCCTGTCTGCATGCATCCTTCTAGGTAGAGTCCCTAAACAAGCTCTGATGAGGAGGCTTTTCATTGGAAGAATGAAAGAGGTGAGGCGAGGCTCCTGGGAGTCTTCAGTTTAAAGTTTAAAGCTAGTTCTGCAGGAGTCTGACAAGTTGTCCTTGAGCGCTGCTTGTGAAATGGCAGGCTTAAAGGGTTCTTTGTGTGCAGTGGCTGTCATGAACATGGTCTTCTGGGGACAGAGTGCCAGGGAGCGGATTCAGACTGGCAGAGGATGTGCAGATGCAGTAGGAACAGAAGGATACATGGCAGCCTTGAAGGGCTGTGTGCCCACAGGGTGGGAGATGCCTCTAATTCCTGATCACAGCTTGCCTTCCATGAGGGAGCTAGTTTTTCCACAATTAACAGTCTGGAACTTGGAAAGACATGACCATGTGCTTCCAGTCAGAGGACTACTGTTTTGGAAGAGGTATCCTTGGCTCTGAGTCTGTTGTCCTTTCCGTGTTATCAGGCTGTGGGATAATCACGACCACAGAATCACTGCATGTCCTGAGTCAACCCCCACATCAAGATAACTGCCAGTAGAGCCCACACCCTTCTTCAGTCCCACAAACATGGTTGGGTCACCCCTCCACCCTCCTAAAAGTTGGGGGAAAAGAATCAAAATGAGAAGACTGACAATGTCTCTCTCTGTGTCAGCAAGGTTGTTGTTACTAGTCAGAGTTATCGCCTTAAGTCCAGTAGGGGTGATTCCCGTCATGAGATGCACTCGGGAACCTTTTCCACACTTATGGATGCTCTTGGGAGAGGGGTCTTTCTTTATAGATTTTTTTTTTACTTTGGAGATGTGAATGGTGAGTCATAGCTAAGTTTTGGTTCTGCCTATAGAAATCTACTCTCACGTGTTCAGTCATAGCCATGTACATAGGCTTTCCATGTGATGACTAGCTTAAGCAGGGACAATCCAATTTCTGCCTGCCTCTCATAAAACTGAGGGGTCTTTGAGAACAGGGATGGCAGATTTTAAATATAAGTTCTAGGTTTATCCTAAAATTTCATCATGGCATGCTGAATTAAATTGCGTTAAGAAGCCTGACTGTATCTGATGGTACAGGAAATAGCTCACCACTTCAAACATTTCTCATGAAAACAAAATTCGGAGGTGTGATTATTCACAATGGTTAACCAATTGGACTAGGGTTTAATTAGAAGGGTTTCTTGTTGTGTAGGCTTCCTGCCTACTTATCTGAGAAATAAACAGTTACCAACTGGAAGCAGAATATACTCTGACTTATTTTTTATATCAATTCCTGCTTCCCTTTAAATGAGCTTATTTTTAAGATTATTAATTCATATCCATATAGTGCATATTTATTGCTTTATGTATATCTATAGTTATAGGTGACATATTTATATTCTTTGTAATTTAACTAGTTATTAAGTAATTTATTTTGGTCACTTCCATGATGGTGTACTAGTCTGTGACAGAAAGGGTATCAGATAGGAGCTTCTGGGGGTCTATTACACATCTCTAGCATGGTCAAGGACCTGGGATCCATCTTAGGTAAATACGCATACAAATCACCCAATAGGACAACAGGGAACTTAGATTTTAGCTGTTCTTAGCCACACACTGATTTTGCGACATTGTATGGATCTTGTTTTGTTCTATATATCAAAGTTGTCTTCTAAAAATAAACAGTCCATTCCTTGAAATAAGTGCTAAGATGTTGTTTTCAACTGGTCTCCGGTGTACAGATAAGGAATGGTGTGGGAACTGTATTGGAGGGTCAGTGTTTTGACCACCAGCCTTGGAGTTTCTGAGGAGTCACAGGCTAACCAGGCAGGTTTGACCTGTTTGATATTTTTGCTTCCTGCCTGCTTGTCACTTAGCCTGGGTTATCTGGCAGCCCTTCAAATGCTCCTGGTCTTTAATAAGTTAGGTAAATAGGACTTTCTAAACCTAGCCCTGGAGTAGGCATACATGTTAATGTTCAAGTCTCTTGATTCTGACTTTTGTCCATTAACAACCAGTTTTATTAAGCTGTTAACCTATAAATGTCAGCATTTAAAGTTTTGCCCATGAGAACATCATTATTCATATAGTGACTCATGTTCTGGTTTATACAAAAATAAAAATAAAAATGCTATCCCACTGTTAATCTAAGCCCTGGCGAAGGAGTGAGAACCAGTGTGGCTGACTCTGCTGTTTAATGCGAGAAGTCTGTAATTGTTTACATGAGATCTGCTGGGAGGTAAGTGGATGATTTCTAATTAGGGCAGAGCTTTACATAAAGATGATGAAGGAAGATCTGGAGAAATATGGGGTGAGGGAAGGAACCAGACTGCATGAGTCATTCATCAGAGAGAGCCACAGGGGATAGGGAATTTTCTGAGATGAGCCAGGTTGTAGTTAGACCGGACTAGGATGCCAACAAAGAGGCTGGACAGGTGGGTAAGACTGTTCACCATCAAAAAGCAGAAAGACCAAACCAAAGTAGAGAATGAACCTCAGAACAATCCAAAGGGGAGATATTTGATTTTATGAACTGTGTAGTAGCCTAGTCATAGTGAGGAATAGCTAACTTTAATATTGAAAATATTATAAAATGAAGTTTTAATAGAACACTGACGCAGTGTCAAGTGAAAGAATTACACACGATGGAGAGATCTGATAGGCTGTGGCTGGAGCTGGCGTGGGAACAAGCTGCGAGTGCGTGGCGATGGGTTCAGTTGGTCCTGAGACCAATCTGGGGACAGGCTTAAACTCTGCATTTTACTAAGACTCAGCTACTAAGAAATATGTGAAGGTTGGTTGGCTTACACTGATTGGTTGGCATTTCCAAAACATTAAATTGAATAAATATATGACTGGTCCATGTTTCAAATAACATTTTGGTTAGAAAACCAAACCAGAAAAATGTGAATAGAGTAGACTTGTGCTAGAGTGAAGTAGAGAGGAGAGATGTATCATGGATTAGGGCTAAATAGGAGATACTCCAAGAATGTCATAGAGAACAACCCATGAAGTCAATGACATGGTGTCTAAGGTTAGAATTTCTACAGTTCAGTGGCCAAGAAGTAGACATCTTCAGTGGACCAAAGGACTAGGGTTCTAGTTGTAACTTTGCTACTAGTTAGCTTGAGGGGTCTCTGAATGTCTCTGGGCAGTATCTTGTGAAATCAGCATTGTTCTTGGAATCCATAGAGATCTTTGATTCACTAACCTATCTTTTAGCATACAGTCAATTTGAGGCCCTCAGGAATCAAACGAGTACTTCCAGTTCAGGGTGACAGAGATGTGGCCTCCACTGGGGCACTCACTCTTCCTCTCATAGCTTCATGGTCACTGTCGCACAAATGAGCAGAGACCCTGGGAAGGTACTGGGTGTCTGCCATCTCTGAAGTTTCTCCTGTGCCGTGCCAGAAGGCCTTCGTTGAAATATTCCGAAAACCCTATTTGTAGATCTTGCTTTTTTCCCTCTTAAAGTTAGAACTCTCCTGGTCACATTTGACAAGTGGAGCAGAACTCATAGGTTTCGCAAGGCCCTTTCATTAGCCAAATACAGGAAAGTCTCATTAACAAGCAATCAGGGAAAGCTTTATCAGAATGAGATATTGAAGCCAAGTAAGGTAACCCCACACCAGGACAAGCCTCTTAATTGAGAAGAAACCCAAATAGCAATCTATTGAACTATAACAGTAAGATATTTTCAAGCATTTTCAGGTTTGAATCTCTTGTTACATAATGAATTCATATGAATTATGCAATGCTTAATAGGAAAAAAGTCTTAATTTTCTTCAGTTTTTATAGGCACTATTCTCAGGTATTCATACACTGTTAGCTGATGAGTGTTCAACTGGACCTTCATTAGATACTCAATGAGATTATACACAGAAATATTCATATTTGTGTAAAGAATAAATATTCATTATTGTTTCTCTTATATTTTCCATTTAAGCTTCTGTGGATATTTTATGAGCAGAACTCAAATTCAGGTAATTCAGTCCAGTGGTCTTTTTTTTTTTAAAGTGATACCTGAAGTCCTATTTGGAAGTCACCAAGCTAATCCAAGCTCCTTCCAGTAAACAGAAACTGTTCTGTGTCACTTTACATGAAAAATGAAAGAACTGAGAGACTGAGCTAGTAAAATCCCTCTGTTTCTTGGCATTGTTTGAATCACAGTGACTTCTAGACTTTCCTCAAAGAATAGCTACGGGCCATGTGACAAATGCTCTACGACTTGTGTGACCCTCCAACCCATTCTAGTGATGGCGATTTATTTTCTGCTCCATTCTGGTCCCCTGGCATCTTGAAGACCAGGCATTACTAGTTTCCTGAAAGCTGAGCTTGCTTAGGATCTGACAGGCAGAACATAATCTTGTACAAGATGTTGTAGAATTTTCACTTCTCCAGGCACTCCTTCAACAAACTGAACTTAGTGCATGAGTTATAAAGCAGGGGGCTGACATAAATAAGACCATTAATAAAATAATGGTAGCAAACATCATCAGAAGCTATAGTAATAAGCATAACAGAATAATAGCTAGAACAATTGTGTCTTTTATCCTGGGTTTAACTTCATAAGGTTTTAGCAACCTGTATTCAAAGGGCTGTGGAAATATTAATGGGTATATTCCAGGAATAAAACACATCTTAAATAGCTTTTATAATGTCTTATTATAATTATTCTATTTATATGTAGCTATTTATGTATATAACTTAATTTGTACAATAATAAATTAATCCTTTCCATAGTATTATATACAGGAAAAACCATAATACATACGGTTTGGCACTATTGTGGTTTCTGACATGAACTGGGTGTCTTGATATATTTGTTCTATGGATAAGGAAAAGGGCCTGGGTTTAAGTAATATATCTGCTATGCTAGTCAATGTCAGTTTCTTCTATATATAACTTATTTAATTCAATTCTATGAGGTAAACATTTTTAGCATCCTAGTTTCCAGATGAGAAATTGAATACTAAAGAGACAATGTAGTAATTCCGATATAACCTAAGTGTGAAGTATGGAAACTGATTTGGATTTAGTCAATCACAATAGGTAGTCCCTGTTTCTATGAAAATCCCATGTTAATATAATGAGAATATTATAAATGCAGTGGAGAATTTTACATTTCAGTGCTTCAAGTTATTTATATACATGAATTTCTTGTTTGCAGATGAGAAGCGTGAGATGAGAAAATAAGGGATTGTGAGTATGTTTATCTTTTGATGGGATTAAGTTCAAATCAATTTTCTCTCCATTTGCATTCACTGTTTATTTGAGCAGACTAACTCAAACCACAAGTCAGATCATGTTAGCAGAAGGTCCTGTGATCCAGATTCAACTAACAATAAAATGTTGGGAAGTATCTGCCAATTAGGTACTGGTCTTGCAATATGCTTCTCCCAGGACCTTTGTTCGGTTTCCCATGCCTCCTCTGTTGCTGCTTCTATTTCAGTGGTTGTGAACCTTCCTAATGCTGCAACCTTTGAAAAGTTAGTTCCTCATGTTGGGGTGACCCCCAGCCATACAATTATTTCATTGCTCCTTCATGTTTGTAATTTTACTACTATTATGTTAAGCATCGGATATGCAGGGTATCTCACGTGTGACGCCTCTGAAAGGCCTGTGTGACCCCAGAGGGGTTGCAGCCCACAGGCTGAGAACCACTGCTCTGCTCTGTTTCTCTCATCTTTGGAACTTTCTGTTAATTTCCCAAGTGTTAGTGAAAGCTCCCAGGTGGATTTCTAGGTGGGATCCTCCATGTTCACCTCTGTTGTGCCTTCCTGACAGACCTCTCTCTGTTTAAGGGATATTTTCAGTACCAACACATCGTTTTCAGCATCCAGACAGTGCCAGTTATAACTCTGGCTCTGCTTAGATGGTTTTAGATCTTCTGCAAAGTACAGGGTCACAAGTCTTAGACTCACCAGTGATGGAGGACTCTCATTGGTTAATAAAGAAACTGCCTTGGCTTTTTGATAGGGCAGGATTTTGATAGGTGGAGTAGACAGAACAGAATGCTGGGAAGAAGGGAAGTTAGTCAGACGCCATGCCTCTCCTCTCTGAGACAAACGCCATGGAGCCAGCCGCCAGGTCACACATGCTGAATCTTTCCCGGTAAGCCATCACCTTGTGGTGCTACACCCATTACTAAATATGGGTTAAAGCAAGATGTGAGAATTAGCTAATAAGAGGCTGAAACTAATGGGCCAGGCAATGTTTAAATGAATACAGTTTGTGTGTTGTTATTTCCAGGGCTAAGCAAGCTATACAGGAGCCGGGCGGGATGAAAAGCAGGCCTGCTCATCTCATCACTACACAACAGGCCGGAGTTGGGCTCTCAATACTGTCCCTTTTTAACTGTGTGACTGTGGACATGGCATTTAAGAACGATTTTTATTATCCAAAAGCTGGAACTTTATCTCATAGATTGAGAGCTCATGGACTCAAAGAATAAATAGTGGTTAATATTAGTCAGGTAATAAATGAACAGCTAATGAGCAGCAGCTTTTGTCTACACCTTCCTGAAAAACGAATAGTTGATGATTCATGGGAACTTGGAACACAAAGTCAGAAGGACTGATGATTTAACTTCTGAGAAAGCAAACATTAAGACAAGTCACAAAGTTATAAAATTCATCTTTCGGTTGTTAAACGTCTATTTTCTTTCTCATGGGTATCAGATCAATGCCCCGAAATGCAGCTTCAAACATTTCACTGAGGATTTCCTATCTTTCAATGATTCCTCTTTGACTGCGGGATCAAGTCTAAGCCTTCGGCCAGGCATTCAGAACTGCACAAAGCTGAACAAAATTAAAGCGAAATCGTTATGTCTTGCTCTTCCTCCTTGTGACATTTTGTTCAGCAAAGTCTATCTGTTCAGTATTCCTGGAAGACATTTTCCTCATCCCGTGTCTTTGTTCATCGTCTATATCACTCTTGGTGTGTTCTCGCTATAGTTCATCATGTTGTTCCTTAAATGCTGCCTTTGAAAGCTGTTACTCTAGGATGTCACATCATGATGTTCCACCAAGGCACAGCTTATTCCTTTTTCCATTTCTCTCTGTTGCTTTGTATCCCCTGCATCTGTTTCCTCTGTTTCATATTGTAATTAATTAGTCATGTAATCACTTTCCTCCTACATTCTTCACCTGTTTCAGAGCTGGGCTAGCCCTTGCCACATTTCGGCCTTATAAAACTTGACCCAGCGCTGCGCACAGTTGTTTGTCCTCTGTAAACATCTGTTCAGTGAATGACATATATAATTTTCACCTCAGGGCCAGGCATCTGGATTCTAATCCTGGGTAATCTTGGAAATGCCATTCATCTACTCTACTTTCAAATTTTGCAGATATTAAAGTAAAAAGGATTATTGATTTGCCAACAGAGCTCCACAGAGCTGAAGAGAATTAACGAGGTTCTGAAGGGAACACTCTTAGGAGGAAATGCTATTCTGGGCTTCCCTTCCATTTTCACTAGCAATGTTCTCTATCTGTTTTCATCAGATTATCAAAAGAGTTTCCATTGAAACATGTTCCACACATTTATGAAATTCAGCTATGATATTATCTGATAATATGTGTCAAGCTGTTAGGATGTCTCACTGTTGAGGTTTGTCACTTAAGCACATGAGATGAGACATGCTAAAGACAACTGCTCCATTATAAGTGAGTCAGGCTCTTGAAACTCATCCAATTCAGACATCAAAAGGCATAGAAATAAGGATTTCTTGAGCAATTAATATGCCTCTTTAACATCTACAATGTGCTAAGACCTAGAAATACTAGTTTTTCTCTGATCTTTTTTTTAAATTTTATTTTATTTTATTTTTATTAAAAATTTTCATCTCCTCCCCTCCTCCCACTTCCCTCCCCTTCCCTCCACCCATACCCCCACTCCCTCCCTCTCCAGTCCAAAGAGCCATCAGGGTTCCCTACACTATGGGAAGTCCAAGGTCCTCCCAACTCCCCCCAGGTCCAGGAAGGTGAGCATCCAAACTGACAAGGCTCACACAGATCCCATCCATGCCGTAGAATCAAAGCCCAGTGCCATTGTCCTTGGCTTCTCAGTCAGCCTCCACCATCAGCCACATTCAAAGAGTCTGGTTTGATCACATGCTCCATCAGTCCCATTCCAACTGGTCTTGGTGATCTCCCATTAGATCTGTCCCACCGTCTCAGTGGGTGAATGCACTCACGGTCCTGACTTTCTTTTTTTTTATGGTTTATTTTTTTTTTAATTTCCATCTCTTCCCCTCCTCCTCTCCCTTCCCTCCCCTCCCCTCCACCTATACCCCCTCCAGGCCAAGGTCCTGACTTTCTTGCTCATTTTCTCCCTCCTTCTGCTCCTCATCAGGACCTTGGGAGCTCAGTCCAGTGCTCCAATGTGGGTCTCTGTCTCTATCTCCATCCATCACCAGATGAAGGTCCTATGGTAATATGCAAGATAATCATCAGTGTGGTTATAGGACAAGGCCAGTTCAGGCACCCTTTCCTCTGCTGCCCAATAAACAAGCTGGGGACATCTCCTTGGACACCTGGGAACCCGACTAGAGTCCAGACTTTTGCCAACCCTAAAATGGCTCCCGTAATGGCTAACTTTCCATTTTATATAAGCAAAGCCGCCAGGGTAATAATGTCTGATCAAATCACCAAGCAGGACTAGACAGCTAAATAAAAGGCAGGTATGCCAAGGCTCAAACATTGTGAGCATTTCTCAACATGACATTTAAGTTGATAAATATGGATTCTGGGGATTAAAATGCATAGAAGTCTTTGCAACACAAAGAAGTAGTTCTGAAAGCCCCTCTCTTCTCCCAGACTCTGAGATTCAGCCATAGTTTTGGGGAGGGTGATGGTTGCTCAGACAGTCTCATTACATTTTCCCATCAGAAGTTTAGCTCAGACCAATGAATGGGATGATTGCAAAGCTGAAGCCAGCTTCCATGAAGGCCAGAGACCATATGCTGAACCACGAGTTATTTCCGTGCAGCCGGCTTGCATCTCTCTGTTGGATTATATTTGCTACCCAGAAAACACACAACAGTGTTTTATCAAAAAAAAAAAAAAAAAAAAAAAAAAAAAAAAAAAAAAGTCCAGCAGAAAAGCAGTGACCTATTTTTGTTAGGCAGAGAAAGAGTTGCCACTAATTGAAGGGAGTCCCACCAGTTCAATTGCTGGCAAAGGGGCTACAGGATTGCTATACTGAAGTTTTTATGGGGGGAACTAGGGATACACATAAGGAGATTTAGGTCAATTGTAAAGTGAACTTTAGGGTTTCATATGAGACTATTTTGAAGAAGTGCTTTTATAGCATCCGGTCCAAGACAGAGCTCTCAGAGCTGCATCCTTGAGGAAGATATTTATGGGAGAGCTTTAGTTCTCAAGTCTCAAATGGCTTTGATTGTATCTCATGCTGAGGAGGGAAGTGCCCTGGACATCACACATATAATTTCTGTTTCCCGTTGAAAGGGAACTCGTTTAGAACAATATTTGCTCTGACCATAGGCATGAATGATACATGTCACACGAGAACTTTAAGGCTATGATTTGGAGCATTTTTCTCAGTGAAGTGTTCCTGTGTAGAGAATATCATATAGCCCAAAATGATTGCCTGGGAAATAACTTTGTGATTGAAGGAACCTGTAAAAACAGGTTTCCATATTTACTTAGTGAACACATTGAAACCAAAATTATTATTGTCCTAAATATACATCTCTTAACCTTTTAGAGTTAATCAACCACAACAATAGTCATCACTAACAAGGAATAATTCTTTCTTTTTTTTGAGACTTTCATTCGTGAGTACAGCACATTTCCATCATATCTACCTAAACCCTTTCTATTTGCTACAGAAGACATATAACATAGAGACCTAGTTGGTCAAGGTGGAGAAAATAAGGGTTTGAGTGGTACGCAATCATAAATGGGACATTTATATCGCCTCTTCTAATCCTGAGACTCTGAAGTCATTGCAGACTGAGGGACAAAAAAATAGTAAGAACCAGTTGCTGTAGGTGACGAGAAACAGTGTCTTCTGGACACAGCAGGGGAGTGGCAAATGTGAACTCATAGCAGTTGCAACAGCATGAAGAAGACCTGTGAAAGCTCAACATAGACCAAATCCCATGGTGGGGGGAGGTGGGCACTACTGCCCACCCATGGTTAAGGAACAGTTGATAGCTTCATGGAGAGGAAGAGTCAGCTTTTATTTACGATCCCTGGTAATTTAACCCTGTCCTGCTGGATAGCCACACATCCAAGAATATCTGGACAGCACAAACTATGCTAGATGGGTTTAAAAGAAAAGAGGACACAAAGTTGGGTGGGTAGCTAAGGCAGGGTGGTTCTGGGAGGGACTGGGAAAGTATAAAATATGATCAAAACATATTCTATGAAATTTTCAAAGCACAAAGAAAAAAAGGTAAAGCGTTGATCTTTCTGGAATGATGAAGATGTTTTATTTTGAGTTTTCTGATATAAGCACTTATCACACAGTGCTATTGAGGATTAGTAATGTGACTAGTGTGACTGAGGAACTGATTTCTCATTTTCCTTAATTAATTAAAATTTAATTTAAACCATGACATTTGGCATTTTGTTGACTAGTATATAAAAAGTACTGAGGAGCTAATTGAAAATGCCCCAAGTCTCATTTAAGATCTGTAAAATCAGAACCTACACCTAAAGAAGATTCTCAACTGCACTCTATGCATGTTAAGTTCACAAGTTATCTCTTCAGCTGTTGAATGTTTAGCAGAATCACATGAAATAATACCCAGATTGCTGGGATTCATCTCTTGAGTTCTGATTTAGTTTGTCAGTAGAGTTAGTCTGGATACCAAATTGAATTTTGGGAAAGTTCCCACATAATGGTGATGGTACCATGAGTACACACTATTAACCACTATTCTAGAAGACCTTTCCTTCCACATAAGCCCTGGGTTCTGGTTGACAACTCTTTTCCTCGAGAATTACTCAAAGTTTTACTGGGACTTTTGGTAGTAATATGAAGATTTAAAGAGCATAGGATAAGAAGTGACTTGAGCCCCCATCCTTAACAAGGTTTATTGAAAGGTCTAGCAAAGTTCTCTATCAAAATCATTTTATTCAAGAAGTGGATTAAGAATGTTACCTAGTAAGGAGAACACATGGGTCTTAGAGATCATTAAGCAAAGCTTGCTTCCCACTGCAGGGCACAATATGAGTGCTGATAGGATTGTGATTATCTCAGAGTGCAATTCTAACCAAAGACACATGACTCAGGGGATCCTGGCTGTGTGCTGATGAATCTTCTTGTTTTATCTCTCTGTTCTCTTCCTTGTCATTTTCTCAGCCTCTGTGCAGTGGAATTTTGAGTTTCCAATTTTAATCCATTGTGTCTTCAGTTCCCCCTCTTTTCCTTTTGTTTTTGATTTCCTAATCAAAATTTCAATTTTTTTTTCTAATCACAATTTCCATATTCTTTGAGATCATGACTAGTGAATGCCAAGCAAATGTTATTTATATACTAAGTAGGGGCAAAATCAGATAAACAGCTGGTCCTTGGGTTTTGTTTTGTGTAGGCTTGACACTTTTAGATCAGTGAAAATGACAATGCTTGTCTGTTTTATTTCTACATTTCTTAGGATTATATCAACTTTGTTCTGTCCCTTAAAGACTTCCCAATTTTTGCCTCATGGGTTGTATTTAAAAGAAATTTTCCATTGGAAGCAGGTACTTGTATTTTTTTCTTTTTCAATGAGATGAGTTTACTGCATTATTGGCCATGGTGTACCCATCAGGAAATCCTATTGAGGGGGTCACTTGCAAGAGAAAGCATTGCTCCTACAAGGGCCCTCAAGTAATAGAGCATGTCTCAAAGAATTCTTAGACACAGTATTCTCCTATTTCTTACTTGATTTTATTGGGATATCAAAACTTTGGTAGAAATTAACACATCAAAGGTCATAAGAATTCATTCTTCACTTTTGTTCACTTTATTAATACAGCAGAGCCATAAAGCCATCTGTTAATAAGCATAAGCTATTGGCAGTTGACTTGAAGAGACAACTGAGCATCAGGTTCAGGAAGCTGGAGGTTGAGCTGGCCCTCAGCATCAGAGGTAGATGTGCTGCTAGGATCTATCCATGTCCCTCGCATCCTTGTGTCTTTCAGTATACCCTAGAGTTCTCATTACCTGCTTCTTTGAAGTGTTAACTGTTATGATTTTATTTTGTAAGTATAAAAGTTGATGCTCTCATGAGAAAACATTTTGAAGAACACTTTGGAATTAACTCACAAAGCTTGTGTCGGTTAACGGTGGCAGGAATGAGGTTTTATACAAGATAACGTGCAATGCCATTTGGTACTATGGGGAGATATAAGCAACAGAACCATGGTTCTTCTGGGTGATGGGGCAGAAAATAATACAAATATAAAACTGTTTTTTGCCACTCATGGTAAATGTTTGTAAATGTGATTGTATGGGTTAGGAGCAGAGGGCATTGTTTAAAAATGCACAACTGTAAGTTGCCTTACGAACCAAAAGGGTGGTAAATGGATTGAGTTACATCTATAGAAGTCCTGGGTCTTTGAGGTACAAGTGTTTATTTTTGAATTGTCTCATAAGCCTTGCTCCTTAGGCTTAAAGATAAATGAACACAAAGTTTACTAGACTATCATTTTCTAATGATATACCCATTTATATCTATACCCATACTTACCTACCTGCCCTTATCTATGACAAACTATAAATATTTAATATATTTTAGATATTACTACTTCTATAGTATATCAAGCAATGGATCTATATATAAGCCCTAACTTTTTACATCTATTTTTGAGGAGTTTAAAAAACTCCCAGACATGTCTGTTTAATTAGACTTTAGGAAGAACATCTAAAGATTTACTTTGGAATCAGTGCCTAAATTAAAGCAGAAAATCATATGTATGTGCGTACATACAGACATCTAATTACAGACCTAAGTATATAGCTGAGAGATATAATTACTGATCTCCATAGTGTACTTATATATCTGTTGAGTAGTATTAATATTATACCAAAAATATTAATACTACCTAATAACTAAGTTAAATAACTAATAGCTAAGCTAAATAGCTCTTATGGCCTTGGTACTGTTTGTCTTGTATGTATTCTATTTCTATTTGTTTCTGTCCTCCATGCCTTGATAAAAAGGATTTTTTTCGTTCCTGTAAATCGTACAATAGTGGTAGTGCATATAGTTTCTTTAAAGTCAAAAAGTTTTTTTTTTGTGATCACTGAAGGCAAAAGTAGCCCCAGCTTCAAGTGAGGGTCTATTTGTTTCCTTAGCAAGCGCACTGAAGGATTGTTTTCAGAATATTCAACGGGGCTCCATTCTGCCATCAGGTCAGAGGTCAGGACAGAGACAATTCTTTAAACTGAATGAAAAAGGCTGATTATTTCTTGTTGCCTGTGTTTCTCATTCTCCTGGCTCAGCAGGAGAGATGAAGAATGGCGTTTCCACATCTGATGGTGGTTACATAGTCTCTTAACATTCACATGTAGATCATATTGCTGGTGTAATGCTTGGTGCTGAAGACTGAAGATTCCTGTTAGATCAGGAATAGGATAGCATGTCCAGTTTCAGCACCATTATTCAAAATGAGATTTAAGTACAAGCCAAAGTTATTAGGCAAGAGGAAAAAACACCAGAAAAATTAAAAATGAAAGTTCTCTAGATTATACATGACATGATATTAAATATATAAAAATCTGAAGAGACCAATTTGTTAAAACTGATAAACACTAAAATTTCAAAATGTAGACTCAATACACAATTATTAGTTGCATATTCATAGTCTAGCTCACATGCCAAATATAAGTAACTCAAAGGGAATCGAAGACTAAAATGCAAGGTAAACAAAAAAACTCCTCCTTGTATTAGAAAAGACAAAAGCTCTACTTCACTGGTTTAGGTAAAGATCTTTGGATTTAACCCTAAAGGTAAAAATAACAAGAGCAGACAATGTGAGTGTGAAAGAGATTACATTAAACTATAACAATTCTGCATTGTAAAGACTCTGACAATTCAGTGCAGAGAAAATGAATGAGTAAATCAGTATATTTATAAGCCATAGATCTCACGAAAGGTTAACATCCAAAATTTGTAATGAACACATATAAATCATTAATAAGAAAAATCACTCATTTTTAATGTTGAGCAAAGCCATTAGCACAAACTCAAAACAAGTCATAAGTATAGTCAAAAATCATCAGGAAATGCAAATTAAAACAAGATGAACTAGAGCCTTGTAATTGTTAGAATAGATATTATCTAAGTGACAAATATATCATCAGTCACAAGGATTTAGAGGAAAGGGGCCATTGTATACTGCTGGGGGAAACATAAAATACTGCAGCTATTTATGAAAAATTTCATATGAGTTTCTCAAAAATTAAAAGTAGTTCAATAATATGCTTCTGTAATCTTTTATATATAATAAAAACATGTATGTATGTAAATAGTCAACAGAAGAGATATCTGTTTATTTTTCATAGTAGCCAAGATACAGAATCAAATTTCCTTTCATTGATGGACAAAGAAAATATGATTCGTAGTATAATAGTATTCATTTTTAAAAAGAAACAAACTGTGCCACTTGCAAGACGAATAAACATGGAAGACATGTTGGATAAAATCTTGCAAGCACACTACCTGATCTCACTTCTAGATAGAATGTAAAATACTGAACTCATGGAAATAAAATCACTGGAGGCTGGTTAAGGGGGATTGGTGAGGTTTGGTCAAAAGACACATGATTTCAATGGAAATTTTCAATGGAAAATTAGGTTTAAGATGCTGCTGCATACTGTGATGGCTAAAATCAGCAACTGTGTTTCACATGTCTGAAATTTGATTCATGTGAATAACTTAACCATGGCTCATACATGGTTGTGAAAAAAATGTTTGATATAAACCAAAGTAGTTGGCCAGATAGTCCTGACCTCATTTTGGGAAGACATCAGTGAAGTGAGGAAGGAATTCTTCACACAGTGAGAGCCATGGAAGTGCACCTCAACCTTCTTTAGTCTGAAGAAAAGACGGGTAAGGGCGAATCATGACGCCAGACAGTATATGAACGAATCTCCAGGGTAGGCTTCAAAGTGTGAGAATATTTATATTTCAATAAATGTTAAACAGGAGTAAAATGCAACCAACCACCAGCAAAAAAAAAAAATCACTCTGGAGGGGAACTTCATGATCTGAATTTAATGAATGTAGTTCACACCCATTGTTATCCATCCAAATGATTTTACAATTGATTCATCTCAGTACTTTTAGTGGAAATTCATCTACTTTACCTTGTAAAAGATGGCCTGTCTTCTTCTTCTGCTGAGCACACAAACTTTTCATAAATAGGATTCAATTTGAACCACAGGGAATCCATCAAGCTCTTGTAGGACCTGTCAGATATCCAGTTATAGATATTAGATCCTATTATATTTTCTCCCAATCCTGAAAGATACAGTGCTCCTGAGAGGAAACATTTAGCTATGTCCCCATGTCTCAATTTTCTACCAATACTTCAAAGGCACACTGAATGCTATTTGTGCCACCATGGTATATCATGTATGCAAATACACGGTAACCCTGTGATAGCAATATGGCCTTTCAATTTCCATTGAAATGTAATTACCAGAGTGGTGCCATTGTAGGTAAAACATGAATCAGTCCCTACAGCCCCAGGCAAACAATTTGTTCCTGTTAGTGGGGATGTTTTGAGGTGATGTTTGTTGAGCCTTTATGAGATAGTGGGTTGCTGAGGGATAAACCTTAGGGCCATGGCCTACCTTAATTTTTGGAAGAATTTTTCTTCTTTCTGGCTCTATAATGTGTTATGGGACTCCAACTACATGTTTCTACCACCATGCAGTCTACCACGCTGGCTCTACCAGAACATACTATAATCTCTCAAATCACCAGCCAAAATAAATCTTTCTTGCCTTAAGTTACCTCTGTTGGGTTCTTTGTCACATGACAGGAGTAGTAGCTAATATGGAGAGTATTGGAGTGCAGCCTTTAGTATCTGGTTATGACAGTGTGGTTCTCATAAACCACACTTAATCTGATTAGTACACAGATTGATACAACTTCAGAATTTTCTTTGCCTTCCCTATGCAAGAACATAGCAAGAAGGGTCATTTTGGAAGCAGAAATCAGCTCTCAGCAACTATGGGATGTGTCTGTCTGTACCTTGACCCTAGATGCCTTGGTCTCTAAAGATGTGAAATATTAAACATAGGAGTTGGATGGTATAATACTGACAATTACTTCATCTGATTACCTAGTATATATTTTTTTATATTTTTGTACTTTTGCCTTTACTAGTTTACAGATTTTAGTGCCAGAGAAAAGCTAGCAACAGATCCATTTTACTTTACTTCTAGATTTCTGCCTATCTTGTCAAAAACCTCCTGGCCCTAAAGAAACAAGGTGAAATAAGGATTCTGGTATTGACTAATTTGATTAAGTATAGTTTTTCAGAGGACATGGTTGTTACCATTCAACGTAGGTAATAAAGAGAATGAATAACATTGAGAAGCTTCCCTGGCACCTGGCCCATCCTGTTGTTAAACAAGTTTGTTTCTTTGTTGTCATGATTATTCGTATTTACATCTATATACAAGGAAATTTTCTATCACTTATGTAGATGTTGTTTCTGCTGAAGGACTTGAAGCACAGGGAAGGAAGACAGAAGTCATGGGTATCGACTATAATATAGTGATTAGTTGCATGCTTAAGCACACTATAGAATCTGCACATGTTTCCTTCATACATATTAATTAAGTAATTGTAAAACATAATAGATACATTTTTATGTTCTACAACATACTCTGAGTATTTAAAAAGGGACAGCAGGGTAATAGTTATAAAAATATTATGATAAGATCACAAAGCATCACTCAACAGAAAATGGTTCAATCAAGGGATACTGGGCATGTATTTTGGTGGACTCATCAATTGATATGGAAATCTCTCTCATTGAATCATAGGTTTATTAATAGATATTTTTCTTTGTGATAGACTGGGGAGGGATGTGTGTTTGGATGCCTTTTGCTAAAGGAGTAAATAGTATTGACTTTGCCAGTTTACCTGTTCAACATTCGAAACCCTGACTATTTAGATTAAACATCTAAACAGATGAGTGTAGCAGATGGGAAAGGAAAGATAGTCCCCTTGCCCCTTGACAGAAAAAGTCTGGGTCTGCGAAATAACTACAGTGGATCAGCTGCTCCCACTGAGGAAACGGAATCTTGAGTGAATGCAGAGGTATAAGGTCTCTGTTAAAGGCTATAGCAGCAACAGCAGTGGGGGTAAGAGGTCTCATAAAATGATTACTGTTCAAAGGCAGCAGGTATTCCAAATGAACCACCCAAGACTTGATCTCCACTCTGTTTTCGCTGTCTTGGTTCATTCCTGAGCCTGGCATGCCAGCCTTCTAATTCTAACTGAGCTACCTGGTAACTTTCTAAAAAAAATTTCTCTCTTCCTCATATTAGCCAGTACTGTAGTTTGTTATTTCAAATCAAGATTGCTGCCTTGTTCAGGAGATCAAATTGTCAGTAGTCTGAGGGTAATAAACCTAAAGAAGTCTTGGCCCCACTATCAGGAACTCTCAAGAAGCCTGGAGCAAGAGTTCAAGAGGGGACCATTTGTTCTCAGGAGGACTAAGAACAAAGGACAGTTTCATAAAGCAGGACTGAGCCAGCCTCAGGATTCTAAAGCCCTGATGACTCATGAACAAGACAGGCGGTGAGCTAGAGATTAGTAAGTAGAATTTGCCCAGCGATTCATATTGCAGGAACAATCATTACATTGCAGGTGTTTTATAGACTGTGATAAACAGACTGCAGGCTTTTAAAATGTGGGAAACGGGTCCTTTGTTTTTCAGTGATCCTATAAGGTCAAACTATCTTTGCCACAACTGAGAAGGTACTTAACATTGCTGGTGACGCAAACAACAGCTACCTGGTTGAAAGGGTGAAGGAAGGCCGTGGCACAACACAGCTCTAACAGTTTTTTGGTTTTGTTTCTTTTTTTTTATGAGAGGAAAACAAAAGGCCAATAACCTTTGATTGTGTCATAAAATATTACTTTGTTAAATATCTCAACCCTTGGTTCACGCCTGGTTAATAGTCTGTGATGAAACTGAGAGCTCCCATGAGGTAGTCTTTCCTAGCTTTGCTTCAAAGTTTCCTAGCAACTTTTAAAACATTGTTCTCCTGAACATTCTACAACCAGCACAACCGGACCTACCAGTCCTGCTTCTTGAATGGTTCATTCCGACAACAGGTAGGAACTTGAAAAATTAGTGTTTTGCCATGGGACAGAGATCAGTTAGTCACAGGTTCTGCCCACCAGGTCACTGTGCTGCTTCTCAAACCTTGGACTCAGACTGGGTGTCGCCCTCATTTCCTGTTGCCCTTTGACTCTGGTGTGGCATCTTGCATCTTGTCACAACAGCTTCATGGAATTCAGTTTCACAAGGAGATTATTACACTCGGAGTGAATGCAGGACGGCGAACTTGAGTCTGAGCTACCTCAGTGGAGCTGTTTGCTAGTGTCAGCAGATGTTAGTGCATCTTCCTTGAGGCTCGAGACTACGTTGAGGAGTGCCTATGCGCCCAGTGAGATTGCCTTGTGGGTATTTTGGCCAACGGTCTGGGAATTGCAGACAAGAACTATTTGTACTGTATTCTGGGGTCCAATGAACGGCTGCAGGAAATGGTCGTGTACATTTTTGAGCTTAAGTTTAATTGGCAACTTTGTCTAAGGAACAGTCTTACTTGAAAAAGACCCAGCATTAGACAGTGGCTCCTGGACCTTCAACACCTGGCAGACATTTTCTCTAAAAAGAGTAAAGCGAACCTATCTCATCATGAGCAACAGACAGCAATGCGGTTTGCAATTTTAAACTTGTACTTCCAGATAAGTATTAATTAAAGATGTATCTATTACAATGAGTTTGATAGCATTACAGCATTTGAGATTTTTATTAATGAAATCCACAGATGTATTTATGAATGTTGATTTTTGAGTGTTGTATAATGGCATCTGTCCACCTTGTGACTGGCACAAGTCAATTAATCTCTATTTGCTAGGAGATCAATATAGGAAAGGAAGTATGGGTACATTTGTAGTCATAGAGCCAAATGACACAAAATGCAAAAGAAACAACTTTTTTTTAATGTGCCAGATTAATAAAAGTTAATTGAAATGGATTCAGATTCTGATTCCAGACTCTGAATTTTAGGTAGTTGTCAGCATCTTTCAGGTGTCCTCCTCTGGGATAGCAGATAGAATGTTCACCAGAATATGAAAAGCTGTTAACATAGTTCACCTTTCCCTAGGTTCACTTTGTGTGTTTTAAGCAATTAAATATCACAACAGGTCAAATGCAAAAATAAAAATGAGATTTCAGCAGCCTATTGATGAAACCAGGTATTAATAAGATGTTTCACAAATGCAAAATGATTATCACTACTATTTTTTAAGAATAATTTTTATTTATTTAGTGTGAATGGGTTTAGTACTTTGTAGTGGATGAATGAGTAAGAGTTCACATGTTCTCAATTTTGACGTGTTTGTAGATAGGCTCCCATTTGGTTTGTCTCAGGTGCTGAGGCCTGGATTCTTCTCAGAGCCCTCCCCATGCTGCTGACCTTCTGTCGGTCTATCCATGTCATTAGAAAGCTCCATCATCCCATGTTGAAAACTAATATTGGTAGCTTCCAATAGCTAAAACTTTAAAGGGTTCCTAAGACCAAGTTTTTGGGAACCATGACATTAACCTTTCAGATGAAGGGAAAAAGGATTTTAGACAACTGAAATAAAAAAAAAAAAACTGCTTGTCACAGTTGTAGGGTCATCCCAGTGTCACAGAGTTTACCAGTAATAGTATCAGAATGTGACTTTATTTTCTAGAGGTTTTCTTTGCATTTTTTCATAATTTTTGTATGGTGTAGGGAGATACAAAACCAAGCAGTTGGCATGGGCAAAAGTCAGACTGCATATTACTGAGTCATTGACTTGGATATTATTTAATCCAGACAGTCCACTGTTGAAGAAAAACCTGAGTCGTCTGATTATAGCATCATGGGAGAGGAGTTAATCAAGCCATTCATAGGTAGATGATGTCATTTTGGAGCCAAGGTATGATCAGGAGCCCTGAAATGACAGTACAGGAACACACCCTTCAGGACTCTGGAGTTGCTGACGGGACAGGGTTGGTTGAAAGGATTAAGTGTTGCAGTATTTAACCTCTACACCAATAGAGTCAGTTGTCCTTCTGTATTATGTGCCCTGGCTGCTGATGTGTACATGCACATAAATATCTCATTGGGCTGTTGGCTACAGATGATTGTTCTTCTCCACTCTAGTGCTGGAAAAAATACTTTTCTAAAGGCTGTCCTTTTTTGCTACTTACAGAGCACTCTCCCATCTTGGATTTTATCATTGCTTCCTTTATGAGAGAGGAAGTGTGTGATGACTGTCCTGTTTTCGCCCTATCCACAGTGAGTGGGAAGCAACATCTGTAGCACATCTATGAGAATATTTCTTCAGCTTCATAGAAATGTCCCAGGAGTTTGAGAAGTGTCAGGGTGGAATGTTCTCAAATAATTGCTGGACACAGCAACAGAAAACACAATTTTGTGAAACATAAACTTTGATTGCAGTATTCTGTTTGCATTAAGCCAAACCTTAAGTCTCCCATTTCCCTATCTTTTGAGGTATAATAATCAAATTAAAATCATACACATTTGAGGTGAACAACTTGGGGCTTTGTATTAAGTATTATGAATTAAACACCACAATCAAACGACCACTCAGCATAGATGTCACTTCACATAGATATGCTTTCTCTCTTCTATTTATATTCTGTGGTGTCTTACGATCTACATCTTAGTAAATTTCAAGTTATATAGTCTACTGGTGTTGACGAGCTATATTCATCCCATGGTACCTTAGACTTCTGTAGCTTGTCTTGCATAGTGGAAACTTTATACCTTTGACCATTTGTCCATTGCCCACCCACCTGGGGCTTGCAATCAGCTTCCTACTCTCCACTTTTTAATGTTAGTATTTTGCTCACACAGTTAAGTTAGATGATGGGAGACTTGTATTTTCTCTTGTCCTTAATTCTGACAAGCACAATATCCCCGTTCATACCTGTTATTGCAAAATAAAGAAGACCTTCTAGTTTTAGATCTGTGTGTGTGTGCGTGTGCGTGTGTGCGTGTGTGTGTGTGTTGTATGAACACAGTGATAAGTTGTCTTTATCCTTTCATGATGGGCATTTAGCACATCCCCTGTCTTAGCTCTTGTTTTGAATACTATAATTATGATAGGAGTACCGAGAACTTTTTAAGATGGTGATTTTGTTCTCTGTCACAATAAGCCCAGAAAGTATGATTTGCAACCATATGACAGCTCTCTTTTTACTTTTGATGGAAACTTAAAAATTGTTTTCCATAATGGTTATATAAACACGTGTCTCTAACAACAACGAAACTGACAAGATTCTTTTGTTTTTCCTCCACATCGTCACCAAAGTTTGTCATCTGTTATTTTTTTAAGTAATAGCCACCCTAACAGATGTGATGCATGTTTAGCTTTTGTTTTGATGTGCACTTTGATGGAGACTGGTGATGGGAGGCACCTTTTCAAACACTTGTTGGCCATCCACATATCTTTGGAGAAGTAGCTCTTACAGCCCTTTATCCATTTCTACTTCGGTATTTTATTTCTACTAAATCAGGTGACTACTTTGTGTATTCTGGACAACATCTTATCAAATATATGGCTTGGAAATAATGTATTACATACCATAGATTGCCTCTTTGCTATGTTGAATATTCCTTTTTCTGTGCAGAAGACTTATTTTTTTGGTCTTAGTCAATCTTACTTGCTTATTTCTACTTCTGCTGCCTTTTTTTTTGAGTCATGTAAAGAAATATTGGCCAAGAATATTTTACTTTTTTGGTGACAGGTACCAAGTCTGTTGGCCTGAGTTTGATCATTCTGGGGATCCACATGGCAAAAGAGAATGAACTCACTCAAGTTGTTCTTTGACCTCTATGTGTGCATTGCGGCGAACATGTTTGTGCATGCACACATATGAAAATAAATTTTTAACTAAGAAAAGATAAACATTTTATGTTTTACTAAAATGAGTTTGAGTGTTTCAGATTTATATTTATGTCTTTAGAACATTATCAGTTGTTCATACATGCATGTGTGTTTGTATGTGTGTGTATGTGCATATCTATCTATCTATCTATCTATCTATCTATCTATCTATCTATCTAATGTTATAGTCCAATTTCTTTCCTCATGTGGATGTCTGCTCTTCCCAAAATATTTATCAAGGAAAATATTCTTTTCCTACTGTATTTTCTCATAACTACAGAAAATTAATCAGCAATTTGTTTGGGGACTCTTTTTCTTCTTTTTTTATTGATTTTTATGGAGCACTACATTTTTCTCTGCTCCCCTTCCTGCTTCTCCCCTCCCCTTCAGCCCTCTCCTAAGGTCCCCATGCTCCAAATTTACTCAGGAGATCTTGTCTTTTTCTACTTCCCATGTAGATTAGATCTATGTAAGTCACTCTTAGTGTCCTCATTGTTGTCTAGGTTTTCTGGGATTGGGGACTCTTGATTTGGGGTTTTATGCATGTTTCTTGAGTATTGAAACATTTTAGGACATGGTTTCTAATCAGAACAGTCAGGTGTCAAGTATACTGCTGCTTTGGGCTTCTTCATTGGCCGCTGCTGAAAAGGAAAAGCTGCCTTGAACCTGAAGAAAATAAAACTGGAGAAGTGGAGCTGGAGAAACCCTGAAAAAATGCTTAAGTCACAGGCCAAGTAGAACTTCCACAATAGCAAACCTTCCCTCAGCTTAGACCCCTTCGGACAAAACCTAGTGTGATTCCTTGTCAGATACAGCAGGTAGAATTCAGTCCTGAAAGGTTTTCTGGGGCTTCCCTGCTACTGAAAAATCAATAGCTACATAGGATAGGGTATTAGGCCATATTATGGTGCCTAAATGACAAATATTCTTTAATGTCTATGGATCAGGGTTGTTACTAGGCAATTGATCTTGGTTTTATTACTTCTCTCATCCCTGCTATACATATATATAACAGCTTGGAACACACTCGGGAGACGTACTTCCAAACCAACACCAACATTTAGAGAATTTAGATAGCAAAGGCCGTATGATTTTTCTTTGTGGATTCATAATTTACTAAGGAAGAATCTGTTTTCCAAGGCCACCAAGATTGACACTAATCACATTAATAAGCAAGGCTAAGTTGTTTCTAAAAATTTCAGGGAAGACACACTGTATGCCCATACCACAGTGTCTGGGAAGAATTAATAAGTGCTAAGGTAATAGAGGAAAGCAGTCCATTTCTTAGGCCTTCTGCCTCCAGTGATTTGTTCTGAAACAGACTATTACCATGGTTCCTGAAATTCACCATTCCTTATGCAGGCTAAGAACCAAAGGGTCCTGATGAATATTCGCTTGCGTCTTTCAAAGTGCTGACGTGTTAAGTCAGAGCGGCAATATTAAAGCAAGATGCAAGACGACACAGTGGGATGAGTGGTACAGGCAAATACATCTTGCTGTCCGTAAGGTGTATTGAGAATAAGGAAGAGTTGGCAACTCCAGTAGTGAACCACTGTGTAATGTGTCCACAGCTATGGTTTGAAACCAATTGTGATGGATGTTTGCTCTCTGGGAGTTATGTTTACATGGGGAAAGACATATTTATCTCTGTCCAGATGTAGATATGAACAGAAGGAATCTAAAAAAGAAACAGACTTAGCCTTGAGGTTTTTCTATTATTAAAACTTCCATAGAACCAACATCTGTTTGGAAACTTCTCTATCTGCAACAGTGTCTTCTATTTCCCACCACTAGGAAACAGAGCACTGTGAACACACATGGTGGGGGATTTCCCTCTGTATGCTGAGATTACCATTAATGAATAAAGAAACTGCTTTGGACCTATAGCAGGGCAGAACTTAGTTAGGCAAAGCAACCTCCCCAATACACACAATCTAGTCAAAGGGACTTTTGTGTGCATTGAACACTGCTTCAAACTAAAAGTCACTCATGGCCTGTGTTGCATATTCAACTTGGATGCCATTGTGAGTGCTTGTTATCAATTTTATTAATCTGGAAGCTTATATGTGAAAATATAACCCCCATTACCTATTCTTTGCCTAAAGGCTCCCTCATCCTTTATATAATCAATATATTTACCCCATGGACTGTGTCTTCTGCTCCAGATCTGAGTCCCTAAGTTATAGTCACTTGCATGATCCCAGTTGCTTCCTGGTTATGAACCTGTATGTCACAATCTATTTCTTCATCCTGATTGGCACTCTGGCCATATCTTAGCAAGTTTTGTATTCCTGGCTATCTCATGGGATAAGCAGACATAGGAACCAATGAGTAATGTTTTAATGGGTTTATGTAGTTTTATTTTATGTACATTTGTATTTTGCCTGCATGTCTGTCTATCTGATGGTATCAGGTCCCCTGGAACTGGAGGTAGTCAGTTGTGAGTTGCCACATGTTGCACGAGGAGGGTGGCCCTTTGTTTGTCCCTGCCACCCAGCTATCTTACACCTGAAATAACCACACAGAAACTGTATTAATTAAATCACTGTGTGGCCCATTATCTCTAGCCTCTTATTGGCTAACTCTCACATCTTGATTTAACCCATTTCTATTACTCTGTATATCACCACAAGGTTGTGGCTTACTGGGAAAGATTCAGCATGTCTGATTCTGGCAGCTCTATGGCGGTTCTCTCACTCTGCTTTCTTCCTCCCAGAATTCAGTTCTGTCTGCCTACCTAAGTTCTATCAACTAGGCCAACGCAGTGGCTTTATTCATTTACCAATGAAAGCAATGCACAAACAGAAGGACCTCCTATATCAGGCATATGGGTATTGGTAATTGGCCTGGGTCCTCTGTAAGAGCAGCCAGTATTTTTAACCACTTAGCAATCTCTCTAGACCCCCAATGCACAAAGTAGGAGGACCAACATTGTAAACTAGAATAATCTTTCTGAGTCAGTGCTGGAATGAACAGCTTTTAGTTGTTATTTCAAAAAATAGACTCTTAGTAAAATACTCTCAATTTGTTAAATGATATATTTTAATTAACTTCTAAACACTGCATTCGAGGTGAGCTAGAGCAAATGGGAGATCTGATGGAATATGTGCTTGGCATGGGTAAAGGGGGGAAGGAAATAAATTTAACAATTATCTACTCAAGATTAAGCACAGTTAGTGTTTCAGGTATTAAAATCCTGACGCTAATGACCCACGATAGCTATCATCATCTCCCTTTCAGTCACAAGCATGTTAATTTCACTTATCTTTAAGATTAGAGAGCAAATGTGTTATAGAGTACGAATTTAATTCTAAGTTGTCTGACACCATGACTTAAACTTTTGACCTTGATTTCTACCATTTCTTACTCTGGCAGATTGCATGTTTTATGAAGTCAATACAAGAGTCAAAAAGATTCAATTTTAGCTTGGTGACACTCAACTCTATGGGGTGAAAGTAGACACTTAGACACTTAGTTGATAGGCCCAAACATTTAAGTGTAGCCTGGTTTACATAGAGAGAGACTCTGCCCCCAAAAGAAGGAGTTATAGGGAGAGATTGATAAATTAAGATGCTGTTTTTTTTTTTTTTTATGACTGGAAGGACCTTAATATCTAGAAAAGGTTGGAACACTAGATGTGGTGACGACAGAAAGAATGTGTTGATTTTTTATGTGTGTCAGAGGTACTGGGACAGGGGTCACCTCTGAAAATTACTCTAAGGATTGCCTTACCTGGCATTTAAAGTAAGCAGAGCCTTGCTTTTTTCTGTGTTCGGCTAAAGGCAAAGTTGTTGCTTTTGGAGATGAGAGATTATTTTTCTCAACAGCAGATTCTTCACAATTAGGTGGATTCCAATATGAGAGCAGTTTCCATGATCTGAGTAGAAATGACTCATTACAAGCTGAGCTTTGATTACCAGTGTCATCTCCTATTAAACATATTTTATATATCACACAGAGATCTTTTTTTTTTTTTTTTTTTTATTTTCGAGACAGGGTTTCTCTGCAGCTTTTTTTAGAGCCTATCCTGGAGCTAGCTCTTGTAGACCAGGCTGGTCTCGAACTCACAGAGATCTGCCTGCCTCTGCCTCCCGAGTGCTGGGATTAAAGGCGTGCGCCACCACCGCCCGGCTCACACAGAGATCTTAATCTCAAAATCTATCCCCCAAATAAAAACATACTTTATTTATTCTTAATACTTATACTTAATAAGATTGGGACAAATTGAGGGCCACTTGCCTACTGTCCCCAATCAGTTCTTGTACAGGGTCCCGCTTACTCTTTGTGATATTCTCCTGGACATTAACTTGTGGGTTTAGGAAAAGTGATTCATTTCGATTGTTTGTGTTTTGTTTGTTTAATTGGTTTTTTCCTCAATTCAGGGCTTATTTTTACTTGCTGATATCAAATAATATACAAACCTAGACTTAGGTTTTCCAAAGTTTCTGAAAGAAGAAGCTGGACTGTAGAAATCAGCAGAAGATTTGATCAGGTGATCCAAGCAATGTTTATAACCAAGTTCTCAGTGGAAAATAAAAGAATTTTGTTTGTGAGAAATAAGCATAGCTGGAAAACAAGTACAGGAAAATGAGGTGAAGGCTTAAATGGGTTCAAGTTCAGCCAGTGTTCTACTAAGAGCCTAGCCCATTATCAGGTTTGTGTGGGGGAAAAATATTAATGGAACATGTTCCGACTCAGTCTGAGGTCAAGATTCAGGGACCTGGAACAAGAAAGACAATTAATACTCGATTAACATTTTGTTTTGATTAGTCATGGAAACAAACATTTCAGACAATTATTTAAGAGACAAAAAATCGGTCTGTGTCTGGTCCTATGCTTAAGAAAAAGACATCTATTGTTTAGATAGTAAGCAGAAGGATAATTTTTTTCTTGCCATAAAGTCTTACTGAGTGCAAAGACATGGCTGGATTTTTCTTACCTCCCTCTGTGTGATAGGCCCGTAGGACTCAGGTAAAATGTAACATTGACATCCTGTTTATAAGGGTATGAAGTCATATTGGTTCCGGACACAGTGGACCTCTGTTCTACAGCCGTTATGCTAGGTCCAGGGTAGATGCTCCTTGGTAACCATTTTCAAGGTATGGAGGGTAATTGTGCCCTGATTTGAAAATTCCACTTAAAGCCACTCTTTAGATTTCAATAAAATTATATTGCATGAGAATAAATTGGGATGCTAGGATCAAAAGTAAATAGCAACATAGAAAACTTCAGTTTCTGTGCCGGCTCACTCGCCATGGCTTGTTCAGCCTATATTCTTATGTATTCCGGGACTACTTTCCCAGAATTGACACCACCCACAGTGTGCTTGGGCCTCCCAAATTAATCATTAATCAAAAAAATGCTCTACAGACTTGTCTACTGGTCAGTGTGATGGAGTCCTGCTTCCTGGACGACTCTAGTTTTTGTCAAGTTGATAAAACCAAAAAAAATAAAGCAACTATCCCAGCACACTACTGTTCCTCTTTTTAATTTCCCCTTAAAGATTCAGGGCTCATGCAAATCTCTCCTAACCACATAGGGCCCTTCTTTCTGTAGATCTTCACGCAACTTACTTACATACTACCTTTGACATATATACAAGCATCGCATTTCTGTAAGTTTTGTGTATGTTTCTCTGTCTGTTCACAGTAACCTGTAGGTCAGAGCAGTATCACATGCCAACCCATCAGAACTCTGACTTGCCTAGTGAAGTGTGTCCCTACATATTTGTTGGAAAAATTAATACTGAGGGCCACTAAGATGTCCCTATAGGTTAAGTAATTTATCATTAAGACTGATTTGATAATCCCTGGGACTCAAGCAATAGAAGGAGAGGTTTGACCTATGACATTGAAAGGTGGGCATGCTTACACCCCGCTCTCTTTCTCTCTCTCTGTCAATAATTGTAATATTTTTAATTAGTAAAGTAAAATTCTGAAATCATTTTGATCGAATTGTGTCTTGAAGAAAGAACTAGTTTACTGGTCTGAGACAAATGCATTCATAGTGAATTAGACTTCATTGCTCCCCAAAGCAATAGGTGAAGCCCTGGTTTATATTTGCATAACTATATGGCCCCCTCTCGTGCCATTTGGTTGCGCATGTGTATGTGTTTTCTCTAACACAAACCACTACCTGCCTTAAATATAAACCCACCCTTGAGTAGCAAAGAAAAAAAATTCAGGAATCTTTGAAGTGGCTTCTATTCCCATCTCAGTGTTTAAAGTAATAGTTTAGTCTCAGCTCAAGATCTATGTACGTTATTTTCAGAACTAACGATGTATAGTATAATTTGAGCTCTGCAAAATGATAATACCTATATTCATACTATGATTTACCATTTTTGAAGCAATTTCACGTTGGCTCATTTAGTTCTTATGAGTACCTTTTGTGAAAAAACATGCTCATTTTAGAAATGAAGAAACTGCCAGCCATATCTATTACCTGACTTTTCCAAAACCCTCCTCAGAGTTGAGAGCAAATGTTGGGACTGGAGCCAGTAAAGGTTTGTTGACTTTTGTCCAGTGGCCACTCCATGACAGCATGCTGAGTCAGCCACAGGGGTGACTTGGCCTATTTCTATCTTTGTTTTAAATAGATTGTGTCTTTGGCCTGCTTTTCCAAATGAGAACCGTCGGTTGGATTTATCTCAAAGTGGATGGCATTCTTTGGCACAAGGCCTTCTTTTCTAGGGAATGTTCTACATGAGAAAGGAACAGAGTACTTATTCCAGGACAATATCCCCACCATGTGGTTGACCAGCCCAAACTTGATTTTCTGAACTGACAGGGAGCTCATTCCTAGTCTAAATAGACTCTCCTATGTGTCTACATTTGCTTATGATTTGTGATGATTCCCAAGGCAGATACTTTGATTAGCTTTACAAATGGGGAAGGTGAGGTTCCAAAATAAGGACCTTGTGTAAGGTAAGAGCTGTAGTCAGATTCAGGATTTGACTTATCCAATTCAATCCTGGAGCTGCCTTATGTGAGGATCTCACCATGCTGACTTTATACTCAAGTAGTGTGATTTCATTACTGCAAAGAAGGTCTCTGTTAGTGTTCTTTTCTTATACAACGTGAGTGCACGTTGTCCAAACCGATGAGGCTTAAAGCAAGGAGCTCATGATTCAGAGGTGTGGGTGTAGGCACGGTTTGGCTATAGCAGGATGGAATTGATCTGGTGCAAAGCAAATGTGTTGGCAAGCCTCTTTCTCCTTTAAACACTCCAGTCTCTCCATGGTGGTTCTGGAGATTTCAACTTTGGTGTTAGGCAACAACTGAAGTCAAAATTAGAGTTTTGGTTACATCTCCGGCTGTATTTAGACCATGAAGCCAGCCCTTCATATTGCCTTCAGTGAATTTATCTTTAAAATAGGATGTGAAATCTAGACTACACAAAGTATCCCTTTGTGTTTCTCAATATCTACATTAAACCTACCTCGTATGTGAGCTATTTTTACCTGTGATATAGAAAATGAAACTTTTGAAGTGAAGATAACTCAGTCATTTTGAAGATAACTCAGTCATTTTAATTTTTAGCTCAGCCACTTGAATCCAGTTTTCTAAGTTCTTTGCATTATTTCTTTTTTTCCCTTAGAGCAACATCGTGATTTAGAAGTAATCTGAACAGACTTCTGGCTCTATGTAGGGGTGGAGTAGACAGGGAAGTGATTCTGCAGTACTGGCTCATTGGGCTTCTTCCTATTCACTACTACTGTGTGCTTCCTCTGCCAGCTTTTGCTTATCAACCTTTCTCCTTCAGAATCCGCATGCTCTGCTAGCCTGACTAACCACAGTTTTCAGTTGCAGTATCTCATCTTTCTTCTTATCCAATGTGGAGGTGGGAGGGGGGTGTTGTTCTGTGCATCCATCAATACACAAAGTACTCCTGAATGTTCCATGGTGGCAGCTCGAGCTCCATGGGACCATCAGGTGCAAGCCTCTTGTTCTCCCTGTGTTTCTTACCGTTTTGCCAAATGCTTTTGGCGTATAAATTCCATAAGTGGTCTGTGCTGACCCCATGTTGCTACCCAAGGAAAGAAGAGAGAACCCTTGCCTTACAATCTTTCCAGTTATGATTGGGGATTATCTTATTGTTAGATTACTTGTCTAGCATGGCTTGAAGATTAAGTTTTCCTGTCTAGCACCACACACACACACACACACACACACACACACTCATACACACACACACACACACACACACACACACACAGTTCTCCAAACTTACTGGATGTTTTCTGTTACTCCTCACTTTTACCCTCAACTGGAGCATGAAGTAAATCTTGCCACTAACTCTCACATATTGAGACCCATTTCATCTCTAAGCTTTCTGCCTTAGCTGTGCTCCAGGGAGACTCTTGTCACTTACAGAGCTGTTTAAAGAATCTACTACCAGCATTTCTTCTTCCACATCCTACAGCTGATAACAGAACTCTGTATTCTAAGCACATTCCTTAAAGAGCTAGGGACAGCGGAAGTGATAAAAAGGTCTTTTCAATTCTCACAGTTGTTAAAATAGGATACTGAATGGGGCTCTTCCTATTGTCTTAGACTTTTGGCTAAAGTCCCAATCCTGAGAACAATACGTTCTGACATAATGAACAGAGCATTACGTCGCAGCCAGTTACCTCCCTCGGTGCTTGGCCAAGAAGCCGTTGCTAAACTAATCTCTGACCTCCATCCCCCCCGCCCCAAACAATTTAGGCAGAGAATAGAACAAACATTTGAAAAGAAGTGGGCAGAGGACAAGACAAATTAAGTATTCTCATTTTCCTTATACTGGGGCAGAGGGCACACTCGGTGAATGGTTCAGAGCATTCCAAGGCATCGGCAAGAAGGGGATGAAAGTCCTGTTTTCAGAAGGATTTTGAGCTGTAGAAACCCATTCCTCCTCACAGTGCAGCCCATGAGTCTGTTGGCCAACTCTTAGAGAAGTTGGTTGTGGGTGTTCTGGTTACTATAGCGTGGGAACCCATCACTAGTTGAGGTGCAGTGGGTGGCTGAGGATGTTATCAGAGAAAGGAAAGAGGGCAGCCTGATTCAAGATGCTGGGTGCAGTGTGACGTTTACAGTGACCAAGCGGATGCTCAGGAATGTGTTTAGACTTGGGTTATTCACTAGAAGTTCATTAGCCTATCTTCAGGAACCAGGGGAGGCTATCAGAATCTGTGGGATGCTTTCTTTGTGAGAAGAGGAGAAAGTGATAGGGACAGAAGGGAAGGAAAACTGTCAAAAGAAGTCTGTGTGGTGAGAAGCATACCAGGAGGGGTTCTGGGAAACCCTATACCGGCTTCATTAGATAATGCCGCATAGACACAGAGGACACACAGGGGTGGAGGCACATGAAGGGTAATGTGGCCAGTCAGCACCAACCTAAGAGGAACAATAGAAACAAACTTTAATGTAATGGGAAGAAAGTTCTCCTATGTGCCATCCCATGCCCCTCTCAAGAAAGGACCAGAGAGGTACAAGGACACTATTGAGCTTATTCTAAGTTCTCTGAGCTGAGTCATCCATGAGGAAAAGTATAAAGTGGTCAGTGGAACTAAAGAGAATATTTTGGATTTGGTCTCAAAGTTATAGCACCTGAAATTCTTGGTGACTAAATCAACACTTGCTATTAGAGCGAATCAAAAATGTGCCCAAGTCACAGTTGGGCTTAAATTGTTGCTAGAGTCCAAGAAATACATTTGAAGACAAAAATGTTTTTTCTTCACATGGGATAACAGTGCACTAGTTATTATTACATTCATGTTGTCTAAAAACATATTTCAGGAGTCATTTTTAAGGATTTTACATAGTTCTTATTCGTGTCTTTCTCTTTTAGGGCCAGCTTCACAACATTGTCAAATGGCAGCAATTAAGGAAGAAAAAAAAGTCTAAAAGGGAAAAAGTCAATTAGTATTTTAAGCGATATTTTTTTTATGTTGAAATTTGGTCTAGTGGTTATCTGAGAGGTAGCTTTTTAATTTTAGTACTTTAGGTATATCTTTATTGCCTACTGTAGTTTAGGAATGGGTTGAGGGCAATAAGCAATTTTCTGGAGGTGTCATTATTGTTGGGGTTTCTCCCTAACTAGCAAATCAGTGCTGACTTTTACTTTCTAAGTATTTGTAGAGATGCAGACTTAATGTTCTTGGCTCTTCAGAACCCTCTCCTATACCCCCAGTGTTAATAACATGTCCCTGAGGTGAGTGCTTCAGTGTCAAACAAACCTCCCCATCTCTCTTGCACTTGAGTGTATGTGTGGTGCATGTGTGCACATGTACATGAGGGATAATGCACAAATGTGTGTCAATCTGTGTGCACAATCGTGTGCATGGAAGCCAGAGGGGAGCCCTGGGCATCCTCTATAACCCTCTCTTATTTCTCTGAAGCAGTCTCTCAGGAAACCTGGAGCCAGGCTAGTAGCCAGCAAGTCTCACCTACCCTTGTCTGCGCTTCCTCCACTCAGAGTCTACAGGTGACATTGTGACCTTACCTGGCTCTGGATGTGGTATCTGGGGATTTAAGTTCAGGTCCTCATGCTTCCAGGGCAAGCACTCTTACCTGATGTGCCATCTCTCCAGGCCCTTGCCACAGGACCATTCCCTCTAAAATAACTTCTCTGTTGCTGACAGGGAGCTCCTCCTTCTCTATCCTTGTTTAAAACTCACGCAGAGATTCCCACTGCAGGCTATAATGCATACATTCTGTTTTAAAATAGCCTTCGAGTGCAAGCACTTCTCTGTCTCCTCGCTCTCCCCTCTTTATCCTTCCTCCTTCATGTTTGACATTTTCGTTGCTTTCTGAAAAGCCCATAGAATTTGCTCCTCTTTCATGAAAAAAATCTCCTTCCTCCCTATCTTTCTGAATCCTCACTCCTGCCCAGGCACACACCCTGCTCCTCTCCTCCCCTGCAGCTGCTGGCTAACTGCTTTTCAAGACCAATTTCCAGTCCTTTAGTCCAGGCCATTCCTCCTGCAAACCAACACTTCCTTGCTGCAAACATTCTGTTCACTGGGTCAGGCATTTCTCTTCCGGTAACCGGAGCACATCAGAGCAAAATGGAGCGTTTTTTTTTTTTATGACTTTATGCCTACATATGGGCACATTAGTGGGGGCTCCGTCAATTGGTGAGAGACAGAAGACAGTATCAATAAATATCTCAGAGTCCCTATTTTATCAGATACATGCAGTAAAACAGAATCTAGAATAATATGACTTGAAAAAAAGAATTTGCTACATCCTTCTACAATGCCTGTCCCCATCTTTGGGATTTTCAGAAAAATTTGAGTGCCTGTTTGCTTAGGGAGCAGTTAGAATCTTAAATCAAAGGAGCAAAACAAGAGAACTGAGAACAGAACCAAAGGCTGTTGTGGGACTAAAAGTTCTTTAACTGGATAATTCAGACAGTACTAACACTGTTCCTATGTGTTGGCTTGTTATTGATGATCAGGCAATACTGTTAAAAGTAAGAGCACTGGGTAAAAAGGTAAAGGCCCCACCAAGATCACAGAGCTATTCTTCCATATTTTAACTGAATCCACATTTGGGAAGGAGGATATTGACAGTACCAAATCTCATGCTCCAAACACTCTTTCTCAGTCTGTTGTTAGAGGCAAGAAGCTGGAGGGGAAGTTTTATCTCTCATCTCCCAGGCTCAGCTGGGGAACTGACTTTGCACAAGGGTGTTCAGACAAGGTCCAGTTCCTGAGATGGTGGAACAAGTACAGGTTGCCACGTGGATAAGACCAAAGGCTGGCTGGAGGATGGGATATCCTTAAGGAAAGGGAAGGTCATTTGGCAACAAGAGCAAAGTGGTCACTGAAGGAAGCTACTTAAGTTTCTTTAAAAAAATAGACTTTATATTTTGGGAACATTGTTTAGTTCACAGTGAAAACTGCAGGATATGTGGGAATTTTAATTATACTCTTTGCTTCTAATTCTTCTAACTTCCTTAGTCATCAGCATCCCCCACTTGGGTAGTATATTTGTCACAAGAATCCCACATTGACACTTGATCATTCCCCCAAGGTTTGTATTGACTGTTAGGATTCAGTTTTGATGTCATACAATTCATGAGCTTTGACAAAAGTCTAATGACATAATCAGACCATTATAGTATCATATAGTATAGTATCAATGCTAAACATCTGTGTTCTTCCTACTTACCTCCTTGGAACCCCTGAAAACCAATTTTAAAACTATTTCTATGGTTTCTCAATGTTATGCTTTATATTCACACCCTGTAGCTTTACCTGATGGTCATGTTTTGTTGAAGGATATGCACTTCACTTTCTTCTAGCCATTTTTTATGGCTTCATAGCTTAACTGAGTTATAACATTTCATTGTCCAGGAGAACAAAGATTTAATTACCCATTTACCTACCAAGGGACACTTGGGTTATCTAGATGTGTGGAATTAAGGATGAATCAGCTATGTAGACAGAGATTTCAGTTCCCCTCAGTAGGTACCAAGAGCATAGCTTCTCTAGTCTCTGGAAAGATCATGCTTGGCTTTAGAAGAAGCAGTCAAAGTTCTTCCGAGGAGGTTGCACACTATGCATGTGTAGCGGTAATGGATGAGTGTCTTGGCAACTCACATTCTCACCAGCATTTGAGGAATCAGAACTCTGGACTTGGCTCTTTGCAGTAGACGTGTATCAGAAAAGGCAATGACTTGATGCTGGTCCTGCGGATGGGTGGAGCTTGTGGGTCTTCGAAGAATGGATAAACTCTTCTCTTCGTTACTGCCTCCAGTTCTCTTCTGTTCCCATCAGGCTGGGGAAGCACACAGTGTGGATCTTTTTTCTCCACAGTTTTTTGTAGATTTTGTCCCATGGCAGGCCCAAATCTGCCTTTATATCTCTTCATTTCCTTTTCCAAAGTATGGTCTTACCAAAATTGAATTTTGCTGACTAATAATTCTCTAAGGCCTGATTTTGCTATTATCTAAAATAGAACACTTATGTGACTCACCCTGGGATTTGAGCTCAAAATATGCCTTTAGAAAAGATGCCAATTATTCTGCAATGGTTTGAAAGGGCATTTGACTTGGCATTTCCACCTGCCATCTGCATTAGCTTCCATCCCTGATTTACAAATGTTTGTGTCCTATCTGACAACACAGACTGTCTTCTATCATAGGGATTGTGCTTCTGGCCTGGTGATTTTGGTCCTGGTGAATGCCAGTAACCACTCAGAAGCAGTTATTTGGAAATGAAATGCTATATGCACATATTTATGCACATGTTTCAATTTTACCTCATTCTAGAAGTCTGATAGAATCTTCCTTGCATTAGAAATTTATAATTCTGATACAATTGTGTTTATATAACTCTGCAGCAACTTGGGGATTCTCTCAGGGAAGGTAACAGGAGATACCACAGTAATTCTCCATGGTGATTCAGTGAAGGAGTGACCACAGTGAAGGAGTGGTCAGAGATTCACAAGAACTTACATCGGCAATCTGTGAGAAATAGTGAACATGGAGCCCAGATTCTCCTTAGAGCAATGTGGCCATTGTATGCTTCAAAGGAGGAGCAAAGCACTTGTTTTCTCCATCATTGCTGCTATATAAGCTTCCTAGAGCTGCCCAGAACAAAAGTATCATGGGCTGTGTGGATAAAAATGCTATTAGTTTACCCTCATCCCTATCTGGAAGCTGCGTGTCTGACATTAATATTGTTAGAGACTTGGTTTACGCTTTCATTGTATCCTTGACTTATAACTATATTACTCTAGTTTCTGATTTTTCACTGTATAGTGTTCTTCCTGCGTGTCTATTTTCATATAATCTTTGTTTTTTCCTAATAAGGATGCCAGTCTTATTGTACTAATGGCTATATTATATTACAGTAATTATGAAACTGCAATATCTACACTGGCGTATTTCCCTGGAATGTCATATTAACAGATACTATATGGTAGTCCTTCTGGTATAAACAATTTAACATCTATCTATAACGTTTGAGACATTTGACATTTAAAAACAACTGGTACTTGAGAGCTCCACAAATTAAGTACTTCCTCCTCCCATCTAGTTCCAGAATTCAGGAAATGTGATCTCTTTATTTTGTCTCAAAAATGTTTGGATCTCATCAACAGCGATACATTCATCTCTAGTCTCCAGTCTCTCTGTGTGTGCATGCATGTGTGTATGTATGTGTGTTAGAGAAGCAATATAAAACATGTGAGTAGTTATTGAGAAGAACAGGGAACAAAGCCCAAAGCCACCCAGGGAGGCTGCTGGTGGGTATCATTCCTGATGTCCAAGCTTCATACATGCAGTCAACCACCTGGCTGCAGGGGATCTAGTGGTTACATTCTGAGGATACATATATAGAAGGAAGTGTTTAATTTTTTGTAAATTTAAATATAATTTAGATTTAAGAGCTATTTAATTAATCAATTGTGTGTCACAGGAGAAAAGAAACAACCAACGAAAACCAAATCTTGTCTTTTCTACTCATTTTTGGGGAGCTGGAAATTGAGTGTGTCTGCCTGGGCCTGAAAGGTTTCGCACCTGTAAAATCCTGGCCATGGGATGTCCTGTTGAAGTAGGAGTTCAGTGTACCTATTCGAATACCCTTAACAAAACTACCTCCTAACTCTTGATAATTTCCAGCTTCTCTAAGTGACAGCTAAACACCCACACAAGTTCCTATTTCCAAATGGGTGGAATTTATGTTATATATTATGTAATCTCTAGATGGAGTCATAGAGAAGGCCGACGCCAACTGAGACTATGCTCTTGCTTGCTATTGCTTCTGTTAAATGGTTTTCAGAGAGAGAGAGAAAGTGGGGTAGGCGATGGGCAACCAGACAGACAGCTAAGAGATAGATGTAAGTGATAGATGATAGGTATCTGTCTGTCATGGGAGATCAATGTTAGTCATGTTTATTTAAACCATCAGACATGTATAATGCACTCATGTGTGAGACTCCTGACATATATCTATTTTATTACTTGGTAATAATATGCATCATTTTTTTCACTGGCAATCTGAGTCTGAGATAGATCAATAGGTGATTGATAAGCACCTAGGTGGATGTATAAATATATGTCAGAAAGTCTAGATTGATGATAGCTTGAGATGGATAGATGGTAGACATGCAGTGATTTTTTTTTAGGGAAGATGGTTCAAGATTGTGGAATCTAAGATGTCCCATGAGACTATTTTCAAGATGAAATACCAATGGGGAGCATAAAGGTGACTAAAGTCAAACTCAAAGCCCTCTGAGCTAAGGGAGTCCATGGTAGAAATCCAGGATTGGGGGCAAAGGTCTGAGAATCTTCAGGGGCTGTTGGCCACTGGTATAATTTCTGGGGCCTGAAGGGACAAACTCAAGTTTTGATATCCATAAGTCAGAAATGTATTCTTTCTTGAGAAGAAAGAGTAAACTCACTGTGAATATCCTGCTCCCAGCAGATAGAAAGGTATTTTAAGTCTCTGTTGACAGTGGATCTTCTCTAAACACAGCCTGGCATACTCACGATCTACCAACTATCTAGTTATTCTTTGGTCTAAATTGGCACCTATTGTGGTCTACTCTCTCTATATTTACTTTTCTCATTATCCTTGCCCCAATGGAAAGTCTTATTAATCACTTGAACAAGATGCTAGTTCTGACTTCACTACTAGAGAAGTCAACCTAAGGAAGCATTTTTAGATGTTGATTTAAAACATCTTGCATGTATAGTGTTCCATGGTGTTAGATACAGGGATGTATATCTAGTCTATCCTTTAGTAATCATGTTCATTGTTTTTACTGCAATGTGAGTCTGAGAAACTCACAGCTTTGTTTAGCCCAGAACTCAGCTTTGTTTTTTACAGATAATCTAATGGATTTAAGATGCCCTTACTTCATGTTCTGTAAAGACACTAGATTTCCTAGGCGATCACATACAATTAGCTTTAAAGAGATTTAAAACACAGAAACTGACCATGCCACCTTTGCAATACTCCTAAGTTCTTGGTCAGAGCTTCTCTTATGCATGTTGTGTGTAGACAGCTTCTCTTATGCGTGTTGTGTGTAGACACCTTTTCCCCTCACAGACATTCAAGGACTTGGCAATGTCTGTCCAGCCTGGCTGTAGTGCTCTAGAAGAGACTCTTCTTACTTTTAAGAGTATATATTTAGTATTAATTTTTGTTTTTTCTTTATTACCCAGATTGGGATGATTTAGCCACTTGGTCCATAGTGCTTTTCTATCCATTTACCATGCTCTATCTGTGCATAAAGCAAGGCATTCATCTTCACCCCATTTCTGTTTCCGCATCTCTACACAGTGTCAGACCATGTTGTCATTTCATGAAAAATGCAAATGATAATGTCCAGGATGCCTGTAAAAATCATAAACACTCTGTCTTGTCACTTTGCCTCTATCGGTACTCCATCAAAACAGGTTTCCTATCTGCTGTTCCTTTTCATAGTCTAAAGCATAACCACCTGCAAGACCAAACCCTCATCATCTCCCTGTGAGGACCATGGGGAAGGGTAATGTTTAGGGCTTGTACACAGCATCTGAAGGTATGCTCTGGTCTTTGTTCTTTGCTATATACTGCAGGCATTGCTTTCCTAGCCAGGAACTCAAAGCTCCTTGGTGGTTAATTTTAAGAAGAAACCAGGGGAAAAAAAGCTAATTCACCCTGAGTCTGTCTCTTTGGTTGACTGATAATGGGTATGTATTCTGGCTTCATTGTCCTTGATTACAAAATGAAAATAGAAACTGTTGGACTCTAGCGTCCAAACACCGAGGAGGAGTCTCCCCCAAAGACCACCTCACATCACAGCCGATGCAAAAGCATGAGGATTTTATTAATTCTGTCATGTAGCATTTGGGAAGCGGAGAGACCCCGACTAGCTGGTACAGGCTACTTTTAAAGGAGAAGGCCATAGAAGCAAGGGGGGTTGTGATTGGCTTATTCAAAAGGGCTATTACCAATAATTGGCTGGAGAGCTGTTGCCAGATCAGATGAGGTAAGAACTCATTTTGACCCCATTTCCCAGGGGACTGAATCAAAACATATGTATATGGGTAATTGTTCAGAAACTGAGTACATGCATGTGTAGCTGTTAGGTCCTTGGTTCCCAGGGGGAGGAGGGGAAGCACTAAGGCACGGAGGCTGAGAGGGTTCAGAATTGTCAGAAATGGCTTCAGAATTGTCTTAAAGTCTTACAAAACAACAAACAATTCTCATAAAGATTTAAAGACAAAATGGGAGAGTATGTTTGAGAGTACCTAACAGGAAAATGACTTTTAGTAGTATATAATGACTTACAGAGTGATAAAGGCCACTCATTTGTAGGTTAGACAAAAAGGTAACACTAGAAGTTAGTTTGCAGAAATGAACAGAAATTGAGACAGTAGATTCCACCAAAATAACTTATGACAAATTTCTAATTATCAGTAAAAAGAAAGTTAACTTGCAAACTAACTAGAAAAATGCAAAGGCATCTGTTTCTGCATCTTTAAAGTCATGGTGGCTGCTGGATAAATAGGTCTTAGTCACAGTTCTATGATAACACAAGCACAACTACTCTTATAAAAGCAATCATTTAATTGGGGCTTGATTACAGTTTCAGAAGTCTAGCTCGTTATCATCATGGTGAGGAGCATAGCAGCATGTAAGCAGAAATGTTACTGGAGAAGCTGACAATTCTACATCCAGATGCATAAGCAGCAGGAAGAGAGAGCCACTGGACCTGACTTGGGCTTCTGAAATGGCAAAGCCCTCTCCTAGCAACATACTTCCTCCAAGAAGGCCACACTTTCTAATCCTTTTTACCAAGTGCCACTTCCTGATGACTAAGCATTCAAATGCATGAGCTTATGGGAACCATTCTGATTCATACCACAGCACTAAGCAAGTTTGAGTATAGATAGAATTTTCAGGTGTGTTGAAAGAGAGCAGCTTGTTGGTTCCCAGCTGCTCAGTGGCTCAGACCCGAAATAATCACACAGAAACTGTATTAATGAAATCACTGCTTGGCTCATTAGCTCTAGCTTCTTATTGGCTAACTCTTACATATTAATTTACCCCATTTCTATTAATCTGTGTATCACCATGTGACTGTGGCTTACTGGGTAAAGTTCCAGTGTCTGTCTCTGGCAGGGCTACATGACTTCTCCCTTCACTCTGCCCTTCTTTCTCCCAGTATTCAGTTTAGTTTTCCACCTAATTAAGTTCTACCCTACCACAGGCTCAAGACAGTTTCTTTCTTTTTTTTTAATTAAAAATTTCCGTCTCCTCCCTGCCTCTCATTTCCCTCCCCCTCCCCCCACCTCCCCCCCACTCTTCAGTCCAAAGAGCAGTAAGGATTCCCTGCCCTGTGGGAAGTTCAAGGTCCTCCCCACTCCATCCAGTCTAGGAAGGTGAGCCTCCAAACAGGCTAGGCCCTCCCCAAAGCCAGTACATGCAGTAGGATCAAAACCCAGTGCCATTGTCCTTGGCTTCTCAGCAGCCCTCATTGTCTGTCATGTTCAGGGAGTCCGGTTTTATCCTATGCTTTTTCAGTCCCAGTCCAGCTGGCCTTGGTTTTTGAAATCAGTGTGGCGGTTTCTCAGGAAATTTGGGATCAACCTACCCCAGTAACCAGCAAAACCACACTTGGGAATATACCCAAGAGATGCCCTATCATATTACAAAAGTATTTGTTCAGCTATGTTCATAGCAGCATTATTTGTAATATCCAGAACCTGGAAACAACCTAGATGCCCTTCAATGGAAGAATGGATGAAGAAAGTGTGGAATATATACATATTAGAGTACTACTCAGCAGTAAAAACAATGACATCTTGAATTTTGCATGCAAATGGATGGAAATAGAAAACACTATCCTGAGCGAGGTAATCAAGACAGTTTCTTTACTAACCAGATGGTATTCACAGCATACAGAGGGCAATCCCATGTTACAGGAGACCCAGCCAAGGCAGGCAATTTACTTGGTCAAGACAAAGATGTGCATTTGGTACGGAAAAGAGTATAAACTAGTGTAGTATAAGAGGAATTTTTCCATGGAAACTCCATTAAAAATGAAACATAATAGTGTTTGAGATTTTGGAAGGTTAAAGAAAGAAGAACCTAAAATTGGTTCTAGGGAGACAGCAGAATGTAGTGGAGGGGCTGCAGGCGGCCTGCTTTTCGTCCTGCCTGGCTCCCGCATGGTTAGCTTTACAGGCAAAATAATTCCACGGAAACTGTATTCTTTTAAATACTGCCTGGCTCATTATTTTCTGCCTCTTACTCACATCTTGATTAACCCATATCTAATAATCTGTGTAGCACCACAAAGTGGTGCCTTACCAGGTAGATTCTAGCGTATGTCCATCTTGGGCTGGAGCTTCATCGCGTCTGGTATCTCTCTGAGGAGAGGCACGGCAGTCTGACTAACTTAAGAGAGGCGTGGCATCTGACTGAGCCATCTACCTCACTTCCTTCTTCCTGTTCTGTCTACTCCACCCACCTAAGGGCCGGTCTATCAGATGGGCCAGGCAGTTTCTTTATTAATTATCCAATGAAATCATCAGATAGATAGAAGACACACCTACATCAGCAGAAAATTAGAACACTAATTGGTCTGGAAATAATATGGTCTGGAAAAAATAATAATAAATAATAATAATTGGTATTACAATTATCTGTGCAAAATTGTACAAATGGTTTTATTTTTCTCAACTTTGATTTTTTATCATGTAGAGATAGAGATTGTCTAAGCTTAAATTAATATATCAACTATTTCATGTATCTCACATAGTATTCAATTCAGTATATATATATATATATATATGTATATATATATATATATGGAAATTATGATTAAGACTTCTGATTGAATAATGAACCCAATCTAAACTTTAAATGCTGTCAAATTACAGAGGACTTCATAATTTTAAAATATGTCTGTTTCAGTAAACCTACTACGAGAAATACAAACTATTTAACTATAAACATACATTTGAGGTAGACACAATCAACTTGGAGAGAAGGATAACTAGATCATAATTCACTAAGACGTATGTGCCATGCAAAAATTGTACACACAGACTAAATTGGGCAGATCTCTATGCAAAATAAATATTTTGACTCTTGAAAAAAACATTTATTTTTGTCTTATGTATATAAAGGCTTGTCTGGAATATATGTCTGGATACCACATGGGAGTCAGAAGAGGGTGATGCATCTTTTGGAACTGGAATTACAGATGGCTGTGAGTTGCCATGTAGGTGCCAGAAACCTAACATGAGTCTTCTACAGGACCAAGAAGTACTCTTCACCACTGAGCCATCTCTCCACACCCCAATAAAGTTATCTTTAGTAAATAGCTACAGAGGCCTAATCCATCATTTTAATATATCACTAGGGGTTATTGCTATTAAAGATGAGGGGATAAGAGGATCACAAGAAAAGAAAGGTTATCTGTATTGCATGCATGGTGCTTCCTTGGCCACATAACATGTCTAGTCTCATCATTATACGGACTCTTTCCCTCTCATTAAAGCATAACAACCTTCCGTCTCTTTAAAATCAACTCAGACTCTAAATTCAACATCTAAGCTCCCCTCTAACATCTTTCAGCATGGCTAACAAATCCCATGACACTACTTCTGATAAAACTGAAACATTCTAAACTTCTCATTTTGTAGATACCTCACTGTTTTCTCCATCACAGGGCTTATGTTTCCCCCTTTTACTTTGTATCCTTTTTTTTCTGTCACAAACACCTATTTACCCTCAAGGCCTTGTAGCAGGCATAGATGTTAAGGTTTTGAATGATGATGGAAGTCACAAAATAATCCCACATCAGTTCAGAATTATGAATAATATAGGGTTATTTATTTCAGGGATAAACTTACAGATCACTGTCCTAGATAACCATCCTCTGAGTGAACAGGAACAGAGTCTAGCAGTTGGAAGCAGAAGCTGGAAGCAAGAGAGAGAGTTCATAGTTTACAGCTGTTTTTACAGTATAAGAGACCATGCCCAAGTGGGCTGGTATCTTAAAGGCTAATAGTTGAAGGGGTGGAATGTGCTCCCATAGCACCTCCTCCTTTTGTTTAAATAAGAGTTCCAAACCCAATATAAAACTATATACACTAGGAACAGTTATCGAGTATAATTAGAATTACAACCAGCATAAACAATATTAAGCAAGGAATGTATGCTAAATATTTTAATAAACATTCTATCTTAAGGAGTCTAAGTCTTGTACAGAAAATAGCTTGGCTAGATCATAAGAGTACAGTAACTATGACTATCTAATCTTCAACCCCATTGAAGGCCTGAGAAGGGAGATATTACTTGAGTAGGCAGGAAGTACAATCAAGCAGCTTCCAAAGCCAGTGGTTGATTGTATATATGCATGTTTCTACCTCTGTTTAGGATATTTTGTATATTGGTACAACTTTTAGGATATATTTTCATATTGCATTATATATATATATATATATATATATATATATATATATCATACCTCTGATCAAGATACTTATAAATTGTTTATATTTTGAGGTAATTGTCTGTTGGGGACCCTTCCCCAACCTCCTCGGTTATGGATGACCCTGGGTAGTACCTCAGAAATCAGGACATGGGATGCATAATAGGAGATACAACTGCATACTTTATTGCCAAGCCAGTGTTCTTTTTTATAATACTCAAATCACAATTCAAACTAGATTCCCATAATACATGAAAATAGTTTCATAGATTAGTCACATGGTTGCGACTAATTTTGAGGGCTTCATGCCCTAGCTAATCTAAACAAAAAGCTCGGTGTTATGGGAATAACTCTTGTTGTAATATAATATGTAAAAACACCTCATCAGAAGACAAACCACAACCTAATCAGAGCCTTTGAACTACAGTGCACATCTGTGTTCTCAAGGACTGACCATTGGCAAGGCACTCTACTGATGGGAGATGTTTGCCTCCTCCCAACTTGGTTTGCCAAGCCTATCAGCAAGAATGCTACCTCAAGTCTCCCTTGCACAGAGTTTCTATGCAGTTCAAAACCAGCCCTCTACAATTGTCCTCGTTAGTTGCATATTTGTTTACAGATTATTTAATATTCTGACATGAAGTTTTAGTCTTTAAGTTATACAGGTATTAAATATTATAGGTCAATAGTTGTTCATGTTTGTTGTACAATTAGGTTCTTTAGATACATCGAGATTGTATTCTGTCTTGATAGGTAATCTTTTAACCACTTCAAGGATCTTTAGAACATGACATTTTAATAACTTAGAGTTCTGCTGACATGAAACACAATTGCTTCTGACAGCATCAATCTACTCCCAAGAGCATGTTGAGCACCAAAGAAACTCCACTTGAAGTTTGTTTTCTTTTTGGCACAATTGGCCGTTGGGCAAGGAATTGCCCACACCTCAACCACTGACAAAGTACATGGTATCTGGAAATGGACAAGCAGGACACAAGGCAAAGACTGTCAAATCTTGCCAAGACAGGGTAAGACAGTTCTGAAAAATTTCCAGCCTCTGAAAATGGGCTGTCAGTTATGTTAGGGCCTTAGCCAAAGTTGGTTGCTTCAACATTGCAAATGAGACTTTAAGTGATTGCTCAGGTACCTAATTGTATCCATCATATATTGCACTCTTTACATCTGCTTTTACAGCTTAAGAGACCATGCCCAAGTCAGCTGGTATCTTAAAGGCTATTAACTGAAGGAGCAGAATGTGCTCCCACAGCATTTGAACACCAGGCAAGACTTTACTAGTAGCCTTTGAGATACATGGGTCTTGAAGCCCAGTTCTTTCTCCCTAAAATGTTTGGATAGTAATATCTGGCTAACATTTTAAATAATTCATAATTAAAGCCAATTGATAATTGTAAATAACCAATTATATATAAACCAGTTTCTCATTATATAGTCAGTCCTCAGGAAATGTTAACCATAACTTACATCCTTATTACCATCCCTTACCCTGTAGCTCAAAAGGTTAGATGGTACCATGCACTTGAAAGGGAGTCAGGATGGATATATGAGAGGGTTTGAAGGGAAGAAAGGGAAGGGAGAAATGATGCAATTATATTCTAATCTCAAAGGGTAAAAGAAAAAAAAAAACATTAACTTCAGACAATCTTCTGGAATACACTCAGGTAAATTAGCCATTTGTCTCCCACATGCTCCTATAGGCTCAGGCTTTTAACACTTATATCATTCATCACAAAAAGCTGTGCTGTGATTATGTCTTTGCATCTTTAGTGCTCACAGGAGAAATCAAGCAAATCAACATGAAGTGAAAACAGTCTTGCCTAAATCGGGAGAGGAACTGATGAAAACCCTATGACTAGATCCAGCAGTCACTGATTACTGCTGCTGGTTACAATGCTACCACAGAAGATGTCAAGGCCAATGTTTAAGGACACAGGCCCTCCCTTGAGGCAGATGCCTTGAATTCATATAATACCTTCCCCACACACTATCTATTTGATTTAGTAAATTTTCTGGCAAAACCCTCTTGTGTTCAGTTTTATTCTGTGTGAAATAGGGATTAAAACACATACTCACATAGTAGGGCTTCTGAGGGAACAAAATAAATGAAAAGATACAATGTATTTTAAAGTATCTACACATATTGTAAATATTTAAGAAGTAATCAAACAACTTGCAAGAGCAACAATAAATGTTTTCATCCCCAAATCAGTATAAAACTTGGAGACAGAATGACATTTAATGTAATGGCAGAACTTAGCCCCTAGTCCC